>NC_134554.1:35860456-36512929 GCF_025594145.1 Primulina tabacum
CGTTTGAAGCAGAAGAAGTTCAATCTTCCCAACCGGCTGTTCGAAGACTTTATGTCGAGTCATTGAAGAGCTATTTATTGCTCACTTAGTGAAGACATTCTCTGACCGGTTCAGAACATTCAAATGGTTTTGCACCGCTACTAGTCAACCATGTTGTGCACTAGTCCCGATATTGATCTGCATTTATGTCACTATCCCAGATAAGAAATATTACATATATCTTACAAAGTTCTGATGGTAAAAACAGTTGCCATAAAAGAATACTCAGCAGTAACTCATCAAGGAACGACTGTGCTTGCAAAGAGAATATTAAATGATTTGATGAATAACATTTAATGTATTTACAGCTGATAGTGATACATCATTCAAAGGTTACATGTTAACTTTAATCGTCTCTTTTAGACCGTTGGAATGACAGCTTATATAAGAAGAGCTGGAAGTATGCAAGATATATACAACAATGCGATACATAATCATCAAGCTTTCAACAGTGTGATTAACTTCAAGCATGAATACTTAAAGAATTTGAGCGCAATCAAAGATCACTTATCTCATCGCTCATTAAGCACGCACTCAACAAAAAGTTATTTGATCATTCAAGGATCATTTCGTGCTACTAAAATAGATTGTTTTACTTACATCAATAACCTTTTGGTTATTTGATTAATAGTGGTGTTTGGTGAACTGAGGGTTCTTAAATTCAGAAGTGTAAAGTTATCAGTAAGAGTTCCAAAACAGACAGTGTGATAAGTCCTGATTGGAGTGGGTTGTTGCAAAGAGTTTTGTAAAGTCAAAATTTTTAGTGGAATCCTTCCTACAAAGGAAGAAGGGGTGATGTATGAGTGTTTCCTCCGAACATCCATAAAATACCCGTGTCCTTACTTTTCGCAAAGCCTTTACGTTTCAAACCATATCTTGTTGATTAGATTGTCAACCGGTTGAAATTATCATTAAAAATATTGAACCGTCTTCCGCAATTTTCAAGTGGTTCATATTTCTAACCATATCTTGTTGATTAGGTTTTCAACCAGTTGAAACTATCATTAAAAATATTGAACCGTCTTCCGCACTTTTCAAGTGGTTCATATTTCTAACTATTTGAGAAAATCTTTCAACCGCCTAAAAATCGTAACAAAAAAATTTTAAAAGCAAATATTTTTAAAGAGTTTATTCTCTCTCCTCTAAACTCTTTTTCGATCCCAACAACTTATATTTCAATATCATTACAATTGAGGCAATTGATGATGGTCTTTTTTCTTTTTAATTTCTTGTTGTTCGGAATCTACTAATATCTTTTTGCATTCAATATTTTCGTTATTGAAATTTTTTCTTATATTTTGAATGTCTTCAATTATAAATTATTTAAATTATTTTGTCTATTTTGAGAAGAAATGTATATTCTTCTCTATTTGATGCATTTACTGATCTCCACACAAATTAAGTTTTTTGTGGAATTTTTTTTTCGTTTCATCTACAAGCAAATAAAACCTAAGAATTTTGTTATTTCAGTCTTCTACAAATTATGTTTCTTTTTTTAAAAAATATTTTAACTTAATCAACAAGCAAATAAAACCAATGAATTTTGGTTATTCCATCTTCTAGACAATTGAAAAATATGATTTAATTAATATTATATTATATTTATCAAAAAGTGTTCAACTCATAGTGATATAACATATTTATGCAATATATTATTTAAATACAAAAATTAAAAATTACGATCAACATTTTTTTATATACTTCATACTATATTATTGGAAGTATTAAATTTTTATATATTAATTTTTTTCTTGAGAAACTTCTTGCACTCATTCAAAAGATTATAGATTTACAAAATAAAACAAAACATATTCAATTTAATATTTTGTGAAAAATATGTGTTCACTTCATCTACAAGCAAATAAAAACCAAATAATTTTGACTTTTCTTATTATCAATCATAAGGAGAAATATTGAGTAATGCAAATGAATAATTTTTGTAAAGATTAATTCATAATAATTTTAAAAATTTATCTTCAAAGATATGTCATTTCAGATTACATAAAGCTATAACTGATTTGCTGTTAGGATCGGAAAAGAATTTAGAGTTGGTGAATAAACTCTTTAAAAATATTTGCTTTTAAAATTGGCTTTCAAACTTTTTAAGCGCTTGAAATTTTTTCTTTAACGCTTAGAAATATGAACCACTTGAAAAGTGTGGAAAACGATTCACAATTTCTAATGATAGATTTAACTAGTTTTGTGGCTTGTAATTCGCCATCTTTGCTAATTAGAGGAGGTCGTCTACTTCATCAATATGAAGTTGACAATTACGTAAAGATTGAAACAAAAAGACTACGATGGATATGTTCAAATCAACGTGATATACGTTCAGAACTTTACCAAGGATTGCAAGATTGTTTACATGGAGGTGAAAATAATGCAGGTACGATAACTTAATGATTTGAAAATTGTACAATAATTTAATGATTTGAATATTAATATTCACAATATATGTTACAACTCACATCTTATACATATCTATCAAATGCATTATACAAGAAATGTTCGTACCAGAATCGTTTTGCCATCATCTTTTGGTGGTAGCCCACGTGATATGTACCAACGTCATCAAGATGCCATGACTTTGGTTCAAACATATGGAAAATCAGATATAATGCTTACAATGACATGCAATCCGAATTGGAATAAGATACAAAATCAACTACTCCCTGAGCAATCACCTCAAGACCGTCCCGATTTAATTACAAGGATATTTCGGTCAAAATTTGAGGAGTTTAAGAAAGACATTTTGGATAGAGGGGTTTTAGTTAAGGTCTGCTCTTATTCGTACGTCATTGAGTATCAGAAAAGAGGGCTTTCTCATGTTCATATGTTGATCATATTTGAAAATAATGACAATTTGTGTACTCCCGACCACTTTGACTCAATTGTGCGTGCTTAAATACCTTTACAAACAGAAGAACCCAACCTAAACAAAGCAGTTGTCCACCATATGATACATGGGCCTTGTAGATCAATCATTCCTAATTGTCCATGCATGGTGAATGGTAAATGCAAGAAGAACTTTCCAAAGCCATTTGTGGAATATATATCTCGAGGAAATGATTCATACCCTTCGTATCAAAGACGTGAAGGTGGCCAAGTATCAATTCCCAACAATGACGATGTTTTCATTGATAATGGTTGGGTTGTCCCCTACAATCCCTGGCTTTTATTAAAGTATAATTGTCATATTAATGTTGAAGTATGTGGAGGGATTAAATGTGTCAAGTACATATACAAGTACATCCATAAAGGTCCTGATTGGGTCGCACTAGAGTTACGAAATGGGAAAAATTGTGATGAAATACAACACTAAGTGGATGGAAGGTGGATTTGTGCGCCTGAAGCATTGTGGTGAATTTTCTCATTTGAGTTCAGTAAGATGTATCTTTCAGTCATTAGGTTACAACTACATAAACCAAACCAACATTTGATTTATTTTGACCCCCAACAACGCGTAAGTGATCTACTTGCAGATGAGATGATGACAACACAAAGACTATGCTTAAAGAATTTTTCAAAATAAATTGTGATCCTGACTTGACTGGAAAATATTTATATCGAGAATTTCCACAATATTACACATGGATAAAATCTGGAAAAAAATGTATTCGTCGAAGAAGCAACAATAAAGTGGTTGGAAGAGTATACGTTGTGTCGCCATCTGAAGGTGAGAGGTTTTATCTTCGTATCCTTTTAAATCATGTCAGGGCCCGACATCTTTTGAAAATTCGATGACTGTGAATGGGGTAACATATTCAACATTTAAGGAGTCTGCTCAAATGAGAGGACTTCTCCAACAGGATGATTACGTAAAACAATGTCTGCAAGAAGCACGCTCTGTTAGAAAGCCATCTTCATTGAGAATGTTATTTGTATCCATACTGGTGTTCTTTCAACCAACAATAGTTCGAGAACTCTGGGATGAGTTCCATCCTAGCATGTGTGAAGATTATGGTAGAGAAATTTCATCAAGTAACTTAATCATCAATAAGTTATTGCTTGAGATACGAAGGTTGTTGCATCAGTACAAAATGAAACTTGATGATTTTGATTTGCCATCTATAAGTGCTAAGTTTTTAGAAGACGCACCATTTCTAAGAATAATTGAGGATGAGCTTTCTTATCATATTTCTAATGATGATTTGAGATCTATTGAATGTTTGAATACTCAACAGAGGATTACGTTTGACACAATCATAGAAAGTATTATGTACAACCAATCAAAACTTTTCTTCATTGATGGTCCTGGAGGCACTGGTAAGACTTTTTTATACCACTCAATGTTGGCACATTTAAGAAAAATGGGTAAAATAATAATTGCAGTAGCAACATCTGGAATAGCCGCGACATTGTTGGCAGTTGGAAAAACTGCACATTCACATTTTCAAATTCCACTTAGACCAACCGCATCAACACTTTGCAAAATAAAAAAACAGACAGAACTTGCAGATATAATAAGGCGTGCATTAGTTATAGTATGCGACGAGGCTCCAATTGCAAATCGCTATGCTTTTGAATCTGTCAGTAAGAGTTTCCAAGATATTATGGAAAATCAAATAGCATTTGGAGGGAAGACAATGGTTTTTGGTGGCGATTTTCGACAAGTGTTAACGGTTGTTAAACGAGGGTCAAAGGCAGAACAAATTGCTGCAAGTATTTCAAGGTCAACGTTCTGGAATTGCGTAAAGATAATACACCTTCAACAAAATATGAGATCTGCTCAAGATATTGAGTTCTCGCAATTTCTCTTGCGCATAGGTGATGGATTGCAGCATACTGTAAATCGTGATTTCATAAAATTACCAGATTCAATTATCATACCATGGGAAGGTGAACAATCAATTCAGATGTTGATTGATTCTGTTTTTCCTAATATGATAAATCATGTTAATGATGAAAACTATATGGTTGAAAGAGCAATCATCACACCAAAAAATTTTGACGTGGACAATATTATTCAAATGCTCATTCTCAACTTTCCTCGAGAAAAAAAAAAGAGTATACCTCTTGGGATAGTGTAGAAGATGACAATCACAACCTTTTTCAAGAAGAATTTTTGAATTCCCTTAGTCCAAGTGGTTTGCCTCCGCATAAAATCATATTGAAAGTAGGAAGTCCCGTCATGCTCTTGAGAAATGTTGCGCCTGAACTTGGTATATGCAATGGAACAAGATTAATATGTCGCAGTCTTGGTAGAAATTTTATAGATGCTGAGATCATAACGGGTCCTCATAAGGGTACCAGATTCTTTCTACATAGAATGCCCTTGAAAAGTGAAGATAATTCTGGATTACCATTTGAGTTGACACGTCGACAGTTTCCCATAAGGCTTAGTTTTGCTTTGACAATAAACAAAGCACAAGGTCAAACAATCCCAAATATTGGCATATTTTTGTGTAACCATGTGTTCAGCCACGGTCAGCTATATGTGGCACTTTCGAGAGGAGTCTCAAAAAATTCTACAAAAATTTTGGTAAAAGACGGAAATTTAGAGCGTCGATATGGTGTATTCACAAGAAACGTGGTTTTCAAATAGGTATTGCTACCTAATAGAGAATTATAAGGTGCAAGTAAGTCAACTCTCTTTATTGTATATTTTTTAAAAATAAATTATGTACACATATTTACCATAATCGTTATATACATGATATATGCTTCAATGTTAGAATTTGGGGGATGCTAATAAATTCAATTTATCTCTATCCATGCTTTTATCTCTAGCCATGTCTATACATTTCTCATAATCTATCTTATCACGTCTCCCAAATAACCGTTTTTGGCATGGATATTACAATTTCTATATTTATTGAATCATTTTTAATAATTACTTGGTTAGTGTCTCATGGATAAACATATTATTTATGATTTTCTGTTTGTTGGTTTAAGTTTAATTTTTTTTTGACTTTGTTATTTTTTCTCAAAAATAAAGGATACTGGTTGCAAACAAATTATTTATAGAAATTGCATACTCAATTCAATAGATCTGATCTGCCCGCCCCCATCTTCATCTGTTTTGTTTTTAACAATGAATAAGTTTATGGTCTATGATTTATTATGTTGCTTTATATTAGTAATCATATCAAATTCGTTTTTTTTTTTTTTGTTTTGATATTGCAGGTGATAATGTATTTATTACGAGATTCACGGTCTTATGATCTAATCTCTCACATATTTTCCATATAGTCATTAAATCATTATCTTAATATTTCTTAAATATTGTTTTATTATAATATTTATATACAAATTTACATTTTAGTTGGTAGATTAAACTAAAATGTTTCAAGATCTAGCAGAGTTCCGATCTCAAAATATGAACTTTTATATGGCACATTTGCATCTTTACTGATCTGGAATATTTGAATATTTGCTGCATATGTATTTAAACCTGACGATTCATACATGGAAAACGCGAATGATGGAGGCAGAAATCTAACCAATAGTCTCCGTAAATAGCCAACGCCTTAGGTTTTTAAAATTCTTAGTATTACAACAATAAACTTGACCTTAGCATGTATTTACAAACTTATTATTTTCATTGTTCTATCTGCATAAATTATTGATTTATATTTCAACTTAATCAAAACATAATATATTTCTTCCGGAAATGATTTAATTCTACTCCTATTGAAAGAATTTCTATTGTTCATCTTTGTGAACTAATCTACTTAAAATATCTTGATTTTTTAGGCCAATAAAAGAAGTTTGTCAATTTCTACTTTATTGTCCATGTATTTAGCGAAATCTGTTGGGATCAAGAAAGAATTTAGAGGGGGAGTGAATGAACTCTTTCAAATTTTCTTATTTAAAATTAGTTTTTCAAACGTTTTTAGGCGGTTGAAAATTCTTTCTAAAACGGTTGGAAAGTTGAACCACTGATGAGTGCGGAAAACGGTTCACAATTTCCAATGACGGTTCAAACACTTTTAGCAGACTTAACAAATTACGGTTAAAAATGTAAGAGCTTGCGATAGGTAAATAACACAAGATTTTTATGGATGTTCGGAGATTGAATACTCCTACGTCACCCATTCTTCCTTTTCCAGGAAGGATTCCACTAAAAGATTTTGGCTTTACAACGTATTTGCAACAGCCCACTCCAATCAGGACTTATCACACTGCCTGTATTGGAACTCTTAGTGATCACTTTACACTTCTGGATATTAAGAACACTCAGTTCACCAGATAACAAGACTTGATCTAATAACCAACAGGTTACTGATGAGAATAAACGGTTTGGTGTGAGTAGCACGAAAATGATCCTAAAATGATCAAATGATTTTTTGTTGAAAGCGTGCTGATTTGAGCGAAGAAGTATGTAAACTTTTAGGAGCGCTCGGAGATCTTTTCAAGTATTCAAGCAAGCTGTTATGATTCAATTGTGAGCTGAAAAGAACTGCAACTGCTTGGCACACTCTTCCGTTAATATATACGATTTTCTTAACGGTCGGGAAGGACATAGCAACGTTAACCTGAATCTCTGAACAGATGAGTAGATGTCGTCTTTATGAGCATTAAATGTTCTTTAATGAACGCATTTAATCTTCCTTTTGCTCAGCACTGTTCTGAAGGGCTTTTCCTGAGGAGTTCCTTTTATAGTAACTGTATTTAGCATCAGAACATGCAGTCTATACTTGGTCTCTCTTCTTTGGGAAAAGATCATAAATGCGGATCAATCTTGGAGCAGGTGTGTATACGTTGACTTCAAAATGGAGTAATACTTCGAATGTATTAAACCGGTCAGAGAATGTCTTTGAGTAATAAATGGTCCTTTAAGTGATCCGGTTCTGTTAAGCGGTTGAGACTCTTTTTAGCTTTGGCCGGTTAGAAAGATACATCATTATTTGAGATGGACGGTTGAACTGATATATGTCACATATATGAACCGCAGTGTTGTCTTGTTTTTGTCATACGCCAAAACTCTTGGGAATAATATTTTCTTCAACAATTTCCCCCTTTTTGGTGATGACAAAACCTAGCTGGAAGATTTATTCAGCATAAGATTTAATCTGAGCGAAAGAATTGTATTTCATTAAGTGAATGAAATTAGAATGTTCAAAATATTTCACAACTGTTCGAGATGACTAATTTCCCTTCTTTGAACCAGAGCTTTGTCCCACATCTTTAGCTTTGCCTTCCTTTTCTCTTGACTCATGTAATTCCTTCAGTACAGATAGTTCTGCTTCTTGAATTGCCTTTTGCCGATCTCTTTCCTTCTTTTTGACATCACCGTGTACGAGGAAAGTCATAATTTCCGCAAGCTGAGCACCTTGGGCATCGAGGTGTTGTTCAATATTTGTTTGCAGTCGAGTCATTTGCTCCGAAAGACCAAGGCACATGTTGATATGTTTAGAGTTGTGTTTGGATTGCTTGATAGAGAAACTTGTTTCTATGGAGGAAATATCAGCGCGAACAGCCGACTTTACTGATTGAAAAGCCTTTTGTAGATCAGATTGTCTGTGATTTAGCGCCAGAATTGATTGATCCATAGTGATCAATCTTGCTAGAATTCGCTGCTGATAGCTTTCTTCTAGAGCGTCTTCTTGTGATATCTGTTCTTCAAGTTTGTCTTCTCCAGATAGTAAGCTATGCTCGAGAGAGATCAATTGAGAAGAGGGCAGCTTCTCAATAATTTGTAACGGTTCTGGCTCATGTAGTTCAGCTGTAATATTCTCAATGATCTGATCAATATCCTCAGCTGAGGCAGAGCTTTTAGAACCGGTTTCAGTTGGTGCCTCATGCTTTGTTGGCGAATAACTTGATGGAGGAGAATTTTCATGCACCAAAGGATCATTCATCTGAGTTATATGTGCTTTCTTGGGCGATGACAATAGTTGTTCTGAGGGAGATTTTGGATCATCTTTGTTGGGAGAAACTGGTGAAGAGATCATTGGATCATCCCAAAAGGTGACAACTTTATCAAAGTCGGATAAAAATTTTTCTACCTCATCAACAGAAACCTTTTGATCAGCTGAGGGATCACGTGTAAGCGGTTGGGTAGACTTATCCATTGCAGAGATTGATGGAGACTCGGATGGAATATCGGTGGCAATCTGATGACTCTGTGTTTCTGCATCACCCGATTGAGTCGGTACAGTGAATACTAGTGAAGGAGGTTTAGTGCTTGTATCGGGAGAGATAGATGAGGAGTCCTTTTTAGTAGAGATGGTGTGGAACTGTTCTGAACTCAAATTTTCATTAATATCCATCAGAGAATCGAACTTGCCCTGTTCAGTAGCAGCTGGAAGAATGAGATCCTATCGCATTTGAGCGACTCTCATAGCCAGCGACAATGCGTCCATCTCGAGTTGATAGATAACTGCCGAATCATCCTTGGAAGTAGGACAAAAAGGATCAAAATTATTTCTCTTCAACTGTATGATGATTCGGAGAGTGCTTTCCTTCATTTGAAGTTCCAGAAAGTCTTGTCGTTGAAGAGCGGTTTGAATATCAGCCGTTTCTGCCCATTCCAAAATGGACCGCTCCAGCTTAGCAGCTGCTTTTATTTTTCTGGTTTCAAGTAGTGAATCAAAAGTTACAGCCGTCCGATACTGAACCCATTTATCAAACATCTTGATCTTTTTCTGAACAGCCTCATTCACACGTTCGCTTGCGAGTACGATGGCCGTATGAACTGCGTTGTTTCGAGGTGGGTTTTCAATCATCACCTGTTTGCCTTTATCTGATGATAGAATGATGGGAACTCCAGAATAATAGGACTCAATTTATGTCTCTGTAATTTCAATCCCTTTCAACTTAGTGGCAAAGATTGCAGGGATTGGAGCAGGGACGAGAGGAGCAGAAAGATGCTTGACCAATTTGATCTTTACTGGTTGTGCAGTTCTCTTCTTTTTAAAGACTTGGGCAACAGGAACATCATCTTTGGATTCATCATCTGAGCTTGTTTTCAGAACTAGCTTCCTCTTTGTTTCCTTGGCGGTTGAAACGTTTGTGGATGATTTCTTTTGTTTGACAAACTCTTTCCCGGTTTCAGTCTTTATGAAGATTATCTCCTCAGCCGGTCGATTTTTTTGGATAAATTTTTCAACCGATATCCAGTTGAAGAGCTTAGTATTGCCAACATCTATCATATCAACCGGTTGAAACCCGGCGTCGATCAGCATGTGGCAGATTGGAACCGCAAACCCTTGTGATTGGTTTTCTTTGTTGATCATGGCCACCAATATTCTAAAGAGAACATCAGACCAGTTAAGCTGCAATTTGGATGAGATAGTGGCCATAACCAGAAATTTCTCCAAAGTGATTTTATCATAAGCACCAGCTTTTGCAAGCAATCCTTTGGCAACAATATCTGCCAGCAGTCTGAATTCAATCTTTAAATCTCGTTTTTGACAAGTTGGATGGGAGATTGGAAAGTCGGTGTCTGAGAAGGCAGTACGCCAGATACCAATATTACCATTAGGTAGTGTAGAGAAATCAGTCACTCCTTCCATTGGTAGGCTGAACAATTCAGCAAATATCTTCTGTGTAAACAGAAGTTTTTTGTTTTGGACGACACAAATAATTTCGCCGTTCTTCATGTGCGCAGATTCGAAGAATTCCTTCAGTAGTGTGTCTGAGTAGTTGAAGCGGCAGGCCAGAAAAGAGCGAAGCCCAGATTGTTCAATTGTGCGAAACATGGCTTTCATTGCTTTGTTGGGCATGGCAAATATGGACGCGAAGTTAACAGCGACTGTATTCTAAGCAATTGAGGCAGCCATTTTCTTGATTTATCACGAGTGTTCGAACTTAGTACCTGTAGGTTAGATGAATACGCGATACAGTTTGCAATAGCAAGGTAAGCTCAGCACGGTTGCAAATGAAGAGTATGTATTTGCGGTTCAGATTATCACTAGTCAATCCACGTGGAGGACTATAAGTGGAGAGTGTTTTGTAAATTTTGAACAACTTGGGCGGCGGTAAAAGAATTTATTTGAATTTTCAAAAAGTGAAAGCTGTCACGTCAATCAGAGGCAGTAAAAAGGTTTTGCGTAAATTTTACGAGATGACGTGGAAGTCTCGTGCCCAAGTAAGATGAACCGCATGAATAATGTAGTTAGAAAAAAACGGTTGAGAAGTCTATGTAATTAATGACTTAACAATTTTTCACCCTAAGCATGTGGATTGAGGACTAATCCTGGAGAATGAACCGTCGATGGCTTAGTCAGAAAGCCTCTTTAAATTCTAGTGTCTGTCAACATGAGAGAGAGAGACCCTTCAATCACTTTATCTATAAAAACAGGTAGAGAGGTTAGTTTTACACACAGCAAATATCAACATGGCAAAAGTAGGCAGTTCAAATGAGCCAGATCTAGTGAAAGAGTTTATGGAGTCAGTGATAGCTTCTCGCAAGGATGCTTATGAAGACAATGTTTTTGAGAAGATGCTGGCAGTCAGGTCAAAGATTGAAGAGCTTCGGTCCTCCATTGATGGAGGACTGGGCCTTACTGATAAGGAGATGTCACTCCTGAAGAAATATCAGCGACTCCATTATGTTGCTGAAGCATCATACGCCTTCTCTGATGATAGCGTTTACCTCCTCATGCTCTTAGAAGAGCAAAGGACTCTGAGGAAGATTGCTTCCTCAAATGACTTTTTACGTACCTCCATCGGCGTGCTGACCTCTTGGTTGCGCAAATGGTCGATGGCGGTAGAGGATGAAATAAGGGATGTAAGATGCAAGTTGTTTTAATGAAATATTTTTATTTTATATTACCTACTGTCTCTTTTTATTTCCTGCAATACAAACTAAACACACACAAGAACTAAATATGTCAAGAAAAATCAATTAATCCAAGCATATTGCGAAAATGAGAGAACTTAGCCTCTGGTAATGATTTTGTGAAAATATCGGTCGTTTGTTGATCTGTATGAACATATTCAAGCCGTATTTCTTTCTTCATGACGTGTTCTCAGATGAAGTGATGTCTGATATCAATATGATTTGTCCGAGAGTGCATAACTGGGTTGTATGTGATTGCTATTGCGTTGGTGTTATCGCAAAAAATAGGTGATTCGGTAGCTTGGATGACGTAATCTTTTAATTGTTGTTGTATCCAAAGCATCTGAGCACAAAAACTTCCAGCCACAAGGTATTCTGCTTCAGCGGTTGAAGTAGCAATTGATGTTTGTTTCTTACTAAGCCATGATATCAACCGTTCTCCTAAAAACTGACATGAACCGCTTGTACTCTTTCTGTCAACTTTGCACCCCGCATAATCCGCATCTGAGTACCATACAAGATTAAGACTTGAATCTTTGGGATACCAAAGACCCACATTAGCAGTTCCTTTAAGATATTTAAGAATGCGTTTAGCGGCTATAAAATGAGATTGCATAGGTTTAGCTTGAAATCGTGCACATAAACAAACCGCAATCATAATGTCCGGTCGACTGGCAATCAAGTATAGCAAAGAACCTATTAACCCTCTGTACATTTTTGTGTCCACAGAGATTCCCCCTTCATCTTTATCCAGTTTGATTGATGAGCTCATTGGGGTGGAAGCTTGAGAGCAATTTTTCATGCCGAATTTCTTTTGCATATCTCGAGTGTATTTGGATTGATTGATAAAAATTCCATTTTCGGACTGCTTGACTTGCAGTCCTAAAAAATAATTTAATTCACCCATCATGCTCATCTCAAATTCCTCTTGCATCATCTTAGAGAATCTCTCACATAGCTTAGGATTAATTGATCCAAAAATAATATCGTCCACATATATTTTTACAAACAATGAATGATCATTTTTTGTGAATGTAAACAATGTTTTATCAACCGTTCCAATTGAGAAACCATGTTCAAGCATAAATTTGGTTAATGTGTCATACCATGCTCTTGGTGCCTGCTTCAGTCCATATAGAGCTTTGTCCAGTTTGTAAACATAATCAGGAAAAATGTGATTAATAAAACAAGGTGGTTGTTCTACATGAACTTCCTCATTTAATAATCCATTCAAAAATGCAGATTTAACATCCATTTGATATACTTTGAACTCCTTAAATGCTGCAAATGCTCAAAATATTCTAATGGCTTCTAATCTTGCTACAGGGGCAAAGGATTCATCAAAGTCTATACTTTCTTCTTGTCTATAGCCCTGAGCTACTAGTCTAGCCTTGTTTCTTATAATCAAACCATTTTCATCCATTTTGTTTCTGAATACCCATCTAGTTCCAATCACATGAGTGTTTTTAGGCCGAGGGACTAGATGCCAAACTTTACTTCTTTCAAACTGATTAAGTTCTTCATGCATGGCCTCTATCCAATTTGAGTCAAGTAATGCATCATCAATTTTCTTAGGTTATATCTGAGAAACAAATGCAGCATGCATAACTTCATTTATCATTTGATTTCTAGTTCTAAGAGGAGCAGTAGGGTTACCGATGACCAGCTCAAGTGGATGATCCTTTTTCCACTGGAGACATGGTCCATATGGATTTAGCTCGGTAGGTTGAGTAATTTCTTCTTCTTGCTCCAGTGCTACTTCCATCTGCGTTTGTTGGATGTCCTCCGGTTCGTTCACCTGTTGAGTTTGTTCTTGAGCGGTTGATTTTTCTTTTGATGTGATTCCCCCTATTTTTCTCAGATCTACCTCATCATCACTGCTTGCTTCAATGTTAGTTGCATCAAGATTATTTATTAAATCATGTATACTGTTACTATTGTTGTCATGACATATAGATGATTCATCAAATACGATGTGTATAGATTCTTCAACAGTGAGAATTTTTTTGTTATAAACTCTGTATGCTTTGCTCACTGCTGAATATCCTAAAAAGGTGCCATTATCAGCTTTAACATCAAAAGCGGTGAGATGTGTTTTGACATTAATGTGAATGAAACACTTACAACCGAAGATGCGAAAGTATCCAACTTCTGGCTGCTTGCCGGTCCAAATTTCATATGGAGTTTTCTCATGATTCTTATTGATCATGGACCGGTTTTGAGTATAACAGGCTGTGTTGATGGCTTCAGCCCAAAACCTTTGTGAGATACCAGATTCGGCTAGCATGGTTCTAGCTGCTTTCTTCAATGTGCGGTTTCTTCTTTCAGCTACTCCGTTTTGTTGAGGTGATCTTGCTGCTGATAATTCATGTTTGATGCCATGCTCTTCAAGATAGGATGACAGGAATCGTTTAGAAATTCAGTTCCTCTGTCACTCCTAATTCTGTCAACTGCTTCACTTTTCTCGTTTTAAAGTCTTTTGAGCAGCTTGATTAGTTGATCAGCGGTTTGGTCTTTGGAGTTTAGAAATGTTACCCATGTAAATCTGGAGAAATCATCGATTACTACGAGAGTGTATTTCTTTCCCCCTAAGCTTGTTACGGGTATTGGTCCGAACAAGTCCATATGAAGAAGTTCCAGGCATCTTGCTGATGAGTTTCTTCTTTTGCTCTTGAATGTTGACCGGACTTGTTTACCTAACTGACAAGCATTGCAAATTCTATCTTTGGCAAAATCAATGTTAGGTAATCAAGATACTAATTTAAGTTTAATGATAGTGGCAATAGATTTGAAATTGAGATGATTGAGCCGTTTATGCCAAAGCCAATTTTTATTTCCATTAAAGGCGACAAAACAGGTAGGTGCGCTAAGACATTCATCATTCCATTTAACTTTGTATGTATTTTGCACTCTATGACCAGTTAACATGATATTACCTGCCGCGGTTTTGACAGTACATATGAGTTTTTGAAATTCTACGGTGTAACCACTGTTACATAGTTGACTTATGCTTATCAGGTTATAACATAGATTCTCTACAAGAAGTACATCTCTAATAATAATTTTGCCGTGGATAATTTTACCCTTACCAACAGCTTTACCTTTAGAATTGTCACCGAAAGTGATTGTTGGACCTTTGTATTTGATTACTTCTGACAGGAGATCCTTGCTTCCAGTCATGTGTCTAGAGCAGCCACTATCCAAGAACCAGATTGATTCCTCCAAGTTCTTTTTCTTTGACACCTACCATTATTAAAAAATAGAAATTGGTACCCTTTCCTATTTGGGTCCTGAGCTTATTAGACCTTTAGGGATCCACACTTGAATTATCCTGAAGGATTTTTCGTGATGTGTCCTAAGGAGAGAGCTATTGTGTGAATAATCAGGTGGTGTATGCAGTGTCTTTTTCTTTCCAGTATGTTGTTTAGACCATCTGTCATTTTCACTTAACCGGTATCTCTTTTGAACAGGTCGGCTATTGTGGTAATGGTTCGGTCTAGTTTTTGAATGATTTCCGGTTGACCCTGACTTTCTGCTGGCCCAACCTGAACCGTTGTGAACGGTTGTATCAGGCCTGCGTCTGAGCCATGATCGGTTGGTTTTAGCATTCTTAATTTCGACGTATCCTAAACCACATCGCCTTCTGTTATTTTCAAGATTTACATTCTGAGTACCTTGATCTTCAGGTTTATCATGTTCATATACCGTACTAGATCTGACAAATTTAATTGGTTTTAAATTGCTTTTTTCTAGTAGCGGTTGAGTTTGTGCTCCTGAGGTGCTGCATTCATTAATGCTATAACCAAGCCCGGTTCTGTCTCCGGCTGGCTTCTGCATTTCCTGCATCCTATTCAAAGAATCAGAGGACTTGTTCCAAGTGTTGACTATATTTATCAACCGTTTGTTTTCTTTCAAAGTACCATGGAACAATCTTCGCAGATCATCATTCTCAGCCGTTAGCAGACTTAACTTTACCTTCAAACCGTTAACCTCTTTTTGCTGTGAACAGCTAGAGAGAGTTAACTTGTTTTCCAAGTTTTGTTTTTCTGTTTTGGCTTCATTGAACTGCTGTGATAGCCTCTTAAACTCATCTACCATGTCGTGAAGTGCGGTGACAAGATCTACTCGTGTGAATTCATCAGAGTTAAAGTCAAATACCATTTCATCAGTAGATTCTTGATCTTCTTTGGCCATGAGACACTCTACTTTCTCATCTTCGCTTTCACTTGAAGATTCTTCAGAAATGGATTTTTTATATTCTGATTCAGCCCATTTGCCTTTGTCTTCTTCTGCAACTAGGACTCGCTGACTTTTCTTTTTGATAAATCTTTTGTTGTCTTTAACTCGTCTTCTGTCACATGATTTCTTTTCATCTTTTCTTGGCCTGTTACATTCTGCAATAAAGTGTTCTTTCTTTCCACAGTTAAAACAATCTTGACCATCTTCAGTATGGTCCTTGTTGAAGTGAGGTTTATTCATCTGTGATTGATTCTTACGCGTGAATTTACTAAACTTTTTAACAAATAAAGACATGGCTTCATTGCTTAATTGCTCGGCCGATTTCTTACTTGAGGACTTTTCGACCGGAAGAGTCACTATGGTAGCTGGCAGTGCCTTTGTTTGTTGCGATGTGGATGGATCCTCTTCAGTTCGTATTCCTAGCTCGAACTCATATGCCTTAAGGTCGACGAAGAGATCATGAAGTTCCAGTTTGTTGAGATCTTTTGATTCTCGCATTGCTATAGTCTTTACATCTCATTCTCTGGGAAGAGCTCGCATAACTTTTAAAGAAATTTCTCTGTTGGAATATTCTTTCCCAAGTGAGGTGAGTTCGATAATGATACTGCTGAACCGTTCGTCAAATTCTGCAAGAGTTTCTCCTGGCTTCATCTTTGCTTTGTCAAACTTCTGGATAGCCACAGTCAACTTGTTTTCCTTAGTCTGATCGTTGCCTTCTCATAGTTGAGTAAGTTTTTCCCAAATTTTCTTTGCAGTAGTACAGGTCTTGATCTTGGCGAACATATTCTTGTCCAGAGTTTTATAGAGAATATCTTTCGCAACTTTATCCAAATTTGCCTTATTTTTATCCTCAGCTGTCCATTCAGATCTGTGTTTTTCAACCATCTAAGGAGCACCTTCAGTTATTGTTGCAGCTGTATTCACCTTCAGAATTCTCATTGGCCCGTCAGTGATGACACACCACATATCGTCATCTTGGGCTGCTAAATGTGCCTGCATGCGAATTTTTCAATCGTCATAATCTTCTTTAGAGAAAATTGGAATTTTATTGAAAGAAGCCATAAAGATGTCAGTGTTTGAGAAAACCCCGCTCTGATACCACTTGTTGGGATCGGGAAAGAGTTTAGAGGGGGGGTGAATGAACTCTTTCAAATTTTCTTATTTAAAATTAGTTTTTCAAACGTTTTTAGGCGGTTGAAAATTCTTTCTCAAACGGTTGGAAAGTTGAACCACTGATGTGTGCGGAAAACGGTTCACAATTTCCAATGACGGTTCAAACACTTTTAGCAGACTTAACAAATTGCGGTTAAAAATGAAAGATCTTGCGATAAGTAAATAACACAAGATTTTTATGGATGTTCGGAGATTGAATACTCCTACGTCACCCCTTCTTCCTTTTCCAGGAAGGATTCCACTAAAAAACTTTGGCTTTACAACGTATTTGCAACAGCCCACTCCAATCAGGACTTATCACACTGCCTGTATTGGAACTCGTAGTGATCACTTTACATTTCTGGATATTAAGAACACTCAGATCACCAGATAACAAGACTTGATCTAATAACCAACATGTTACTGATGAGAATAAACGGTTTGATGTGAGTAGCACGAAAATGATCCTAAAATGATCAAATGATTTTCTATTGAAAGCGTGCTGATTTGAGCGAAGAAGTATGTAAACTTTTAGGAGCGCTCGGAGATCTTTTCAAGTATGCAAGCAAGCTGTTATGATTCAATTGTGAGCTGAAAAGAACTGCAACTGCTTGGCACACTCTTCCGTTAATATATATGATTTTCTTAACGGTCGGGAAGGACATAGCAACGTTAACCTGAATCTCTGAACAGATGAGTCGTTGTCGTCTTTATGAGCAGTAAATGTTCTTTAATGAACGCATTTAATCTTTCTTTTGCTCAACACCGTTCTGAAGTGCTTTTCCTGAGGAGTTCCTTTTATAGTAACTGTATTTAGCATCAGAACATGCAGTCTATACTTGGTCTCTCTTCTTTGGGAAAAGATCATAAATGCGGATCAATCTTTGAGCAGATGTATATACGTTGACTTAAAATGGAGTAATACTTCGAATATATTAAACCGGTCAGAGAATGTCTTTGAGTAATAAATTGTCCTTTAAGTGATTCGGTTCTGTTAAGTGGTTGAGACTCCTTTTAGCTTTGGCCGGTTAGAAAGATACATCATTATTTGAGCTGGACGGTTGAACTGATATATGTCACATATATGAACCGCAGTGTTGTCTTGTTTTTGTCATACGCCAAAATTCTTGGGAATAATATTTTCTTCAACAAAATCTTTGCTTTAGTTTACATTTTGTTATGTCATGTCAATTTTTTTTATCATTCTTTAATAGATTACTCTATTTCTTTTGTATATTTATGTTGTACTTGGGTATGATTCGATAAAATGAATATTTTATTATTACGCTAGAACATAAAGGGTTTAACTTATGCATACAATGTCTAAAGATAAATACAATTTTAATTGTTTTTGTTCAATTTATTAGCTGAATTTAGGAGCTGAATTTGAAGTTTTATGATTCAATAAATTTTAGTTCGATGATATTATGATAATTGATGAAAAATCATTTGATTATTTGTTTACTTATTTTACGTTGAAGTTTATCATTATTCACATGAGATGATATTGCGTCTTCAAAAGAATATTATTTTTTATGATCAAAACATATATCATGTAAGATAACAAATTGAATTTGGCATATTTATTTAAACTTTGGAATCCATTGTCTTTCATGGTTCAAGTACAAAATATTTCGGTGTCATGCTGTTATAATATCATGAATGTTTAATATATTAACTCAATATATTCATGATTATATAGTTAAATTTTAATAATAAACCAAGGTTTTGAAAAATAATAGTTGACTTTCTTTTTTATAAAGAAATATTGATAGAATAAATATCCACGAAATATTTGTTAGGATTGTCTATATTTATATCTGATAATTCTTGTATTATTTTGTAAATGTAATTAAATGTTGAACCTTCTTAATGACACCAACCTTGGTAAAACAAAAAGAAAATTAGTTTAATTATTTGACTTCATTAGTTTAATTTTTCGTTCTACAATAATTAATCTTAATTAACGTAAAATAAAAGATATTTAACATCATATCCTTATACAAATTAAGTTTTTTATGGAAAAAATATTTTCACTTTATTTACAAGAAAATAAAACAAAAAATTTTGGTATTTTAATCTTCTACAAATTAAATTTTTTGTGAAAAAATCTACAAATTAAGTTTTTTGTGAAAAAATTCCTTTCACTTCACTTTAATTCATCGATAATGATAAAAAAGAATGTATCTTTTATTATATATATATATATATAATATAATGGGTGGGTGTTTCTTTTACTACAATGCGTTCTTTTCTTTTTCTAACTTTCTGCTTTCAAATCTAAAATATTATGAGTGGGTGTTTCTTTTACTACAATACGTTCTTTTCTTTTTCAAACTTTCTGCTTTCAAATCTAAATATAAGATTAGCAGAATAGAAAAAACAAAACAAGTGTCAATTTTCTCCACCATCCCACTTTCCCATTCACACGATCTTTGACATATTCATGAAACTAGTAGTTCACTCGAAAAATAAACGTTTTCCCTTCTTATTCAGTCATCGTTCGCTTTCTTTAACTAGTCAGTGCAGTGATTCGGAGGGAGACAGATCAATGTCAAGGGTGTATGATAACTGGGAGAGGCTGGTTAAGGCCACTTTAAAGAGAGAGGAGCTTAGGCAAGTGGCGCTGTGCCCCAGCTTCAGCAGCTCCTGTGTTTCAACTGAACTCAATTTTGGTTCCGCCCTTCATGATGCTTCTGGTATGTCTTCTCTTGTGACATTATTCGAAGATTTTCTTGGTTCCGAGATTGGGTTTGAAGTGGGAAGTAACCATTGGCATCTTCGGAACACATCTTTGTTTGATTCAATGCGTTTTTTAATTTAAGGATTTGGGCTTTTTGAGACAGTGGTGATCGAGTATTTGCGGGTTATTTTGCTAGATTATGACCGATAATTACCCTGAAGATATTATTCTGTCTCTCTATCTATATCAAGAATTAGTGCTTTAGTGGTGTATTGCTTCCGCCACTCCATGTTGCTTTATGTATATTTTATCGAATAATGCTAAAGGTACAACCAATATATCGTTACAGCGATATTTACAACCATTATATCGCAAGATTTTACCGTTATATTGCGAGATTTTGTATTTAATATATTGCGAGATTTTGACAAATTGAATTTTTACATTGGATTTTGTGCGTTGTACAAATATGTATGTACATGTAGCATCACTCTATTTTATCATGGTATAATGTAATTAAGAATCAACTGATAATGTAAACTAAAATTATTCTGAGTTAATTTTATTTTATAACGAATAAGTATGTCATTTGATAAGGAAAATATGCTAAGAACGTGTCGCTTGTTTTTCTTTCACTAGTTCATGAGAAATGAACAAATATTTTCCTTTATTGGATTACTGCCTATTTGTTTAAGGTTGGGAATTTTTTTGTTAGAAATGAGTAATATGATCACTACACTACTATTAATAAATCAAAACATTTTGGATATAGAATGGTGCTTGACACTGTCCTTTGTTTTTTTATTAATCATCCTTAGGTTTCTTGCACAGGATCACAAATTAAAGGTGTAACTGAAGCTTGGTATGCTCTTCTAATTTGTACATTTACTTAACTTGCCTCTAGTTTTCCAATGAGACCCTCGAACTCGTTGGCTTCATTAAATTTTTTGGGTAGGATTGTGTAGAAGGAATTAGGTTGTATTTGTATTTTTGCTTGTAGGCATGCGTATTCCTGATAAATGGTAGCTCTTCAGTTGCATAAATTATAATCTAAGCCTGGTATTCCTTAAACATATTCATAATACAAATTATGACCTCCACATATAATAAACATGAATCGGCACATGCATATTATGCAGCTCTTTCGACCCCGAGTAATTCGTTTTGCTTGGACGTACGGCTCATAGAATTTGAAGAACTAAAAAAGGCAACAGGGAACTTTCGACGTGATTTGTGTTTAGGGGAAGGAGCATTCAGTATCATTTATAGAGGATGGATTCATGAGAACACTTTTACTGCTGCAAATGGATTCATGAGGTCACTCTCACTATCTGGAATGGCTGTTGCTATCAAGAAGTGGAAATCACAGACTAAACTGGACCTTGTCGCGTGTTTGGTAGGATTTTCTTTCGACAAATGTTATCTCCTTAAAGATTGGTAAACATGGGGTTTGTTGAGGACTATCAAGTTTTGCAGGCTGAATATAGGTATCTATGTCAACTTGATCATCCTAACATAGTTAAACTCGTCGGATATTGCTCGGAAAGAGACAACATGGTTTTCGTGTATGAGTACATGCCGAAAGGAAGCTTGAACAATCATCTATTCAGAAGTAATTTTATGCTTCAAGTCATTAAAGTAGAAGTGTCTGAACTAGATTTGTGTTTTGTGATCATTCTATGTCTTTTGAGTATTATTTTTTACGACATCATGTTTCATAGGAAGGCGTCAGGCACTTTCTTGGGATACAAGAATCAGAGTGGCTACAGGTGCTGCTACAGGCCTCTCTTTTCTGCATGACAGGGACATTCCTGTAATACATGGAGATTTTCATGTTGATCACATTCTTTTGGATAGGGTATGCTTCAAAAACTTTTGTTGCTCTATTTTATCGCGGAAAAGTGTTTTAAGTATTTGTTTCTTGGATGTAGGAATTTAATGCTAAATTGTGTGGCTTTGGTTTAGCCAAGGATGGTCCCGTCAGCGATGTGTCTCGTGACTTTACTCGAGTTTTAGGTACATCTGACATTCTTGCGCCTGAATATGTGATGACAGGTTTGTCATGCCGTTCAATGTGTCATAAGTGCAGAATTATGGGTATTTTCACCGGACTAAAAATTTCACTTATGCGTGAATATGTACAGGTCACTTAACGACAAAATGTGATGTGTTCGCCTTCGGGGTTGTTTTGGTAGAAATACTATCTGGGCGCCGTGTTATTGATCTAATTACAGCCATTGAAGAGGATGGCCCTGTGGACTGGGTGAAGATATACATGAATGACAAGACAAAGTTGTTGGGTATCATGGACACCAAACTGAAGGGAAAATGCACACAAAATGAAGCACAGACTGCTGTAACCCTTGGTTTACGTTGTCTAAATTCAAATCCAGAGCTAAGACCTCGGATGGCCGAGGTTTTGGTTGTGCTACAACAACTCTCGAATCCGAAAAATCGATGATTAAATATACAGCAATTGTGTTTCTACCTGTCCCAATTGTACAAAATCTTTGGTATCTTCTGTTTGTCATATCTATATACTGTATATTAAACCACAACTCTTTATTGGTACGATAAATTTAGACCAAAATAATATTAATATTATACCCTTTTTTTTTGTTAGAAACAATTAAATTACTTTAAATCTGAGAGAGGTGTCAAGCAAGGGGACTCTATCTCCCCCTATCTTTTTGTGTGATGTATTGAATGGTTGAGCCATCTAATTTGTAAGGCAGGTGCTGATGGTGCTTGGAAAGGAGTAAGACTGTCAAAGCAGGGTCCGTAAATATCACATCTCCTTTTCGCGGATGATATGGTTTTTTTTGCAGAAGCTTCTGAACAATAGTTGCAAGGTATGTTGGATTGTCTTATCTTATTATGTCAGTGTGTCAATTTTCTGGGCAGAGGGTCAATTTTCAAAAGTCTCAGTTGTATATGTTACCCAATGTCGATAATACATTGTCCAACAAATTATTAGAGTTGTCAGGTATACCATTAATCAATTATTTAGGGAGGTATTTAGGATTGCCCTCTATTCATGGTCGGGTAACTCGAGAACTACACACTCCTATTTTGGAAAGGATTGAGTCCAGATTAGAGGGATGTAAAACAAAGTATTTGTCCTTTGCAGGAAGACAAGTACTGGCACATTTGTTCTGAGTTCAATGCCAGTTTATGCCACGCAAACCACTCTCCTTCCTATAGAGTTTTGTCAGAAGATTGAGCAAATCATTCGTAACTTATTATGGGGCGGAAAGAGCGACGAACGAAAAGTCAGCTTGGTAAACTGGAACAATGTCATTAAGTCTAACGCAGAAGATGGCCTGCGCCTCTCTTGAAGAAGGGTTCCAGAAAATTAGTTGTCAATGGGCAAGACACTGCCTTCTGGATGGACCTCTGGGTTGGGAATGAATCGTTATGTGAATACCTGCTCAAGGGTATTAGTTTGACAGAGATGCACCATACAATATCGGAATACTGGAGGACTGGAGAAGGTTGGGATTAGAACAAACTGTCTGGTCTTCTCCCATCACAAATTCAAGATAGCCATGCAGAGGTGATTTTGCGAGAAGATGTGACCTACTCTTATGACTTTTTTGGGGAGTTGATAAAATGGGAAACTGCTCAATTCCATCAGCGTATAACATGGCAATAAAAAAATAGTGGGGTGGATGGCGACAGAAAGAGGATTTGGCAACTCAAAGTTCCGAACCGAATAAGAGCTTTCCTATGGTTTGTGAAACATGTCAAGATATTATGTAATCAAGAGTGAGTTCGCAGGGGCTTCTCGACTAATGGAGATTGCTTTTGTTGCGTGGGAAAGTTAGAGGACGTGAATCTTATCTTCAGGGGATGTGAAGCAGCAAAGCAAGTCTGGCGAGGTCTATTGCCAACCGACACTCTTCAACTCCAAAATGGAATGAGTTTTGCTTACTAGTTCCATTTTAATCTATCAGAGGATGTCAAATGTGATTTTACTAGTGAGTGGAATGCTATGTTTGCTATTACTGTGTGGTGGCTTTGGAGGTGGAAAATGAAGCTAATTTCTCGGGTACAAGCAAAGGAGCAGATCACAAGCTGCGCTGGATCAAGTCACAAGCACAAACAATAGCTAAAGCTCTAGCTGTGAAGATTCATGGAGGAAAGGTGAGGAGTTTATGAGACTCGTGTAATTTGGGTGGTAAAAGCCTGAGGAAAGGTGGGTGAAGCTGTGAGGGCCGTGCTTTTGATTAGTATTTAATTGCCAAACAACGAGGATTAATTAGTGTAAACAGCAAAAACGAGTTTAAAATGTTCATTTGGATCTGCAAAAATTTTAGTATGACCTCTCTGTAAATATGAAATCTCAAAAATTTCAAAAACTTAACATCAACAATATACTTTCGAAAATAACATCAAATTCACAATCAAATAAATCAATATCTTACAGCTGCACTGGTTAAGATTAAACACAACATATCATAAACAAATTAAAAACAACATAAAAACTTCAAAATACAGCTATACAGGACATCTTTCTGGCAAAAGTATCAAAATAGTATAATATATATAGATAACATAAAAAGAAAATAGGGGTCGAACCAAGTACGACAAACCAGTAAAATTATGACGTGAATAAATGACATGTAATAATATCAAGTAAAATGCAATGTTACGCGATGCATGAATGATAACAATAGAATAATGGATCTCAAACCGAGTCCAAACAAATAACATCAATAACAGTAACAGTGGCCACCCGTGCCAGGAATGCAGCATCAAATCGCCGCTCGTCCATGCACGTAGCATCGGGAATGCGATTAGCTAAGTCGGTCGTCCCTAGCTGTCATCTGGGAATGTGGCTAATCTTATCTCACTCGTCCCTATGATGACTCAATATCTCTCAAAAAATCAACATAAATCGTCGTCAAAATAGTCAAGGCTCAATATGCTATGCCAAAATAATTAATGCATGAATGCATCAGATAAAACATTCAAGGCACATAATGTAGAGCCCAAAATCAGTACACGTAAAACACATGCATTTAGTTAATTGTTAAATTATTTAATTAAGCTTAAAATGATTTTATAGATGCATGATTTATTAAATTGCATTTTTTAAAAATTATTCACGTCTTTGTGATGCACGTTAAAGTGTTCCCTTGAGTTTTATGTTTCAGACGATTATTCGATACAGGATCGAGAAAAAGAGATCGGCGACGATTTTGGCGATTTTAAAATGTGATATTTTATTTTAAGTTAAGAATTGGGCATTTTAAATGATTTATTTAGTTTTTAGCATTTTAAAGCCTAATTTATTTATCTAGTGATTGTAGGATTTTAAAACTTTTAAAGTTGAACACTTGTGTGTTTTATTTTAAATTTAGTTATGCTAGTATTTTGTGGGGAATTAGTATTTTTGTTGGTATATTAAGTGATTATTAGTATTTTATTACTCTAATTAATCCTTTATTTCCCTCCCCACTAAGCCACTAACACACACACATTCACGCCTACACACACACAATTGGATTTTTTTGCACACACACAATTCATTTCATTCCCATTTCATTTTATTCTCTTAAAAGAAGATAGCTAGGGTTCTTTGTTCTTCTCTAGCAGCCGCCCCTTCTTCTGAAATTTTCCAGCAATTCATCGTGCATTTTTTCAAGTTAATCGAGCCACAAATCGTTCCGGATCAACCCTCGCATCCTTTCTGCTTCAGTATCGTCGATTCGGTAATTTTAAATATCAAAAGACATGTATAATCTTTTGTTAATGCATGATCTTGTTATATTATATGTTCTCATGTTTATTATGTGTAAAATATTCATGTATGTTGTGCAAAGTTTGAGCAAAATTGGTTTGGATCGCTTTTGAAATGATTTTTGGATCTAAAAACTCGAAATTTGCTGTCATTTTAAATACTGCGACTATTCGGTCGATTTTCTGGAAAAACTTTCAACATAAAAAACGTAGAAATTTTTGATATCTTCGATTTGACAGTAAATTCAAAATTTTTGGATAAGAAATGACTGAGTTATGATCTTTTTCGTGGGACTGCTCAAATTGCAATTTTCTGAAAAGGCATTCTTGACATGTTCTTGAAGTTTTATTGTTGCAGACTTCGTTGGGGATCGATGGGTGATCGCTGCTGCGTTTAAGTATTGTGAGTATGATATTTGGATGAATTTTGGTGTTTCTTTTCTTGTCGATAGGCACTTGGTTGCATTAGAAGTCGTAGGAAACATTTTGATGTCGAAATGTCGTGTTCAGATTTTGAGTTGCGTTGTATGGTTGCATCGTTGTTTTGAGGCGTCATGAGAGTTTGAATCATTGTCATAGCGTCCTAGGATGGGTCTCGAGGTGTTGGTTCATGGTCCGTATGATTGAGTTACGAGGATTAAGCCGCAAGTGTAGTGAACTCCGTTGGTTTACAATTCCAGTAGGTGCACGGACCCGGAGCCGGACCCTGACACGGGGTCCGTGCACTTGTTTCTTTTGAAATGTGAATTTCAGCTCCTACACGGACCCGGACCCTTACACGGGGTTTGTGTCCTCCAAAAAAAAATTATATTTTTTAGGAATTGTTTTGGGGTTTAATGTCATGATTTAGTACAATAATTAAAAGAGGTCAAGTCCCGAGAGATTTAGAACGTCATAAGGAAATTTGTCATTTTGGGTGTGAGCATGACTAATACGTCTAAGTTATGAAATATAAGTGTTTGAACTCATGTTAGTACATGTAGCAGTGGCCCCAAGCGAGATCCAACGAATCCCTCAACATCAAGTAAGTATGTTCAACATGCAAAAGAAAATATTTTAAGTTTTTGAGGTATGCTAAATGTCTTGTGACCAATTATGAACGTGTTTGGAAGCCAGAGAACGTGTTCGGGGATCTCCTCAACTATGAACGGGTTTGGAAGTCGGTGAACGTGGCCGAGGACCACTCCACCCCAGTAAAGCATGACCGGGTTTAGATCAGGATTGAAAAGCGGTAAAACATGACCAGGGATCAATCCACCCGGTAAAGCATGATCGGGGATCTCATGTATGTGGCAGTGGATTTTCTCTGTCAGCCCAGTACTGTGGTTTAGTATGATCAGGCGCATTTATGTACGGGTCTCTTGCTTTGAAACATATCTCTACGCAAAATGATGAAGTTATGCATGTTCAAGTATGTATGATGCAAGTATGTTCATGAAAAGTTTTATGAGGATGTCACGTCTATTTTATGTTATCACGTTCAAGTTTCAAGTATGTACGTTCTACTTTAAAGATGCATGTGGTTTTATTATGTACTATTTTTTATCTCCAGTTTATACATGTTGAGTCTTTAGACTCAGTGGACGTGATCGATGCAGGTGAGGACGATTATGAGGAGACGAGGGGTGGGAACCAATGAGCTGGCTCGGTCTGCGCAGGAGGCTAAACCCGAGGACCGTCCATGTTTTTAAGAATCTTATTCATGTTCAGATACTCTGATTTCACGTTTTTGTTTACGATGTTTAGACAAGTATTTTTAGCAAACTTTTATTTGCGATATTTTGTTGCAAATATTTTGGATGAACGGTTTAGTGTTATCGCAATTTGAAGATTGATTTTGTATTTAAGAAAATTTTTATTTTCCGTAAATTTTAAAGTTGTTCAAAATACGGTACGTTACACATAATAGCAAACAACATCCACTAGATATCCTTACACGCCGATATAGACGTCATAATAATATAGGTTTGAGCGTACCTCAACTAAAACTTACAATACCACAATAATTCTTAAGGACTTTCTGATGACCCCAAATCTTAAAATCGTCCAATGATATAACCTACAATATAAATTTGTTATATACCTCAATATAATGCATTTCTAACGACTAAAACCAATTATAAAATTTGAATTCTCGGCAGCCTATAAACCGATTTAAATTATGGAATTTCAAGCTTAATACCTCCAGAATCAATGCTTAAACGCACAATGATGGTCTCACGGAGGTGGCTCATCGGAAAAGTCACCGGAAATACTGTTCACGGTAAGAAAACAAGGTAGACAACAGGGGAAAACTTAAGGCTTCACTTATATTTACTAATCCACCAAGAACGACTAAGAATCGAAGCCAAAATCTGACCTAAAACCGGATCAAAGCTTGCGCGAACAAGTGCTGGAAACAGGGCCTGTCGAGCTCGAAATTTTCCGATTCATTGTACGAAAGACTCTAAGACTGGAGGAAGAAGATTGCCGGGCTGCTGCTCTACTTCTCCGACTACTGGCAGCGCTACGCGGCTGCTGCAGAAACAAGAGGTAGGGGCGACTGGTTGAGGGGTAGGAGAAACTTTTCTTTCTTTGGATTAAGCGCTCAGCTACTACTGATACATTCTTTTATTTTTTAATCAAATGGGTTGGGTTTTATTTACATGAGCTGGGCTCAAATTTGTGTATTGAGCTCTCACAGAAGTTGAATACCGATAGGTGTTATAAAGGCAATACTAACAAAGCCGGGGGAGGAGTTATTTGAAATTAATACGAGCACTGGTTGGTCGGCTTCACACTAAACATTGGCTGCTAAGATTTGGGCAGTGTTCAAGGTTGCAGCTGGCATGGGATGGAGGATATCGTTGGCTTTGTATTGTAGGTTGACTCCGAATTAGTTGTGGCATGGTTACAAGGAAGATATGCCTCGTGTCTGTGCTAAACGTGTTGGAGGAGTGCAAAGCAATGGGAGGTGAGATATCACATTATATCTATAGGGAAATGAATAAAGTTGCCGATCATCTTACATCGTTCTCGTTACAACATGATCGAGACTTGAAATTCCCACCGCAGACGACTCGTGGGAGCCTCTCTTGGCCGAGAACAGTCCCAGTTTTCATAGACTATGATGAGTTTGTGTTCGGGGTAGACCCTTCCATTTGATCCCAAAAAAAAAAAAGCAGCACTTCTTCTTGTCGGAAAATTATTTTTTTTTATTTTGAAGAAAAGTCACGCAAAATATTAATCATTATTATTAATATTATTTTGGTGTTCAAAAAAAAAAATACTAATTCTTGAAATGGATGATCGAATCATTCTCTAAATTAATTTCGTAATTTATTCCACCATATACAACTATTTAGAAAGTGTATTATTCCATGAGATTTAAAAATAAAATATTTATTTGATTTAGATAATAAGATCGTTTTTTTAATTTCTATATGTTCATACGTCCCAATAACACCGGTGAGATTGATGTTCGAGTATGATGTTAATTTGCAGGAAATGAAAAAGCGAGTGAATTGTATACAAGTTTAGCCGGTGAGACTGCATGATTTATTACGTAAGCAAGAAAACTTTGCGGTTCATCCTCGTCTTTTCATGAACCATTGGATTCTAGTGTGCTGATTAATTCTCCCTATAGAATTAGACGAAGTGCTTGACTTTCATATAGATGAACGTGATTGATTGACAACATATCAAAACTATATATATATATATATATATATATATATTTCGTCGATGACTCCTTTCATTTATTTTTAATATTTTATTATTTGTTGACTAAATTAATTATTATATAATAGCATCTACGTTGGTGGGTATTATAACACTCACCACCACCGCTTCCTCTAAAAGTGTTGGTCCACATGTTATCTACATATTATATTAACATATTCATTTTAATGTTAACAATCATTATTTATGGGTCTCATTGTCCACTCATTCATCTTTACTTTTATTTAAATTAAATAAATAAATTTTCAATTTTATTTATTTAAATGATTATTTAAATTAAATAATTATTTTTTAATTTTTTATTACTTAAAATTATTTCATCTTGTTTTAATGATGCAATTTATTTAAAATTAAAATATCAGTATAAGTTTTAAATGAAAGAAACAAATTTTTTTTAAAACGTCCAAGACAGTTTTTTTTTTATTTTCTATATTAAAAAATAAAAAATAAAAACAAACACTGGAGAGCACACAAAGCGCCGGTGCTTTTGAATCTCTTCCATCCCCACATTCTCAGTAATTGTTCGTTTTCTTTGATTACTCATACAGAGTGATTTCGAAGCAGAAATCATGTCGGCGGTGTATGACAACTGGGAGAGGCTGGTTGGAGCCACTTTCAAAAGGGGGGAGCTTAGACAAATTGCACTCTGCTCCAGCTTCAGCTCCTGCAGCGTTTCATCTGATTTCAGTTTTGATTCATCCTTCCAAGATATTTCCGGTATTATTATTGTTATTTTTTTTTTTTTGAAATTATGATCTGGAGGCATCTGGGTTTCTTATTGATGTAAACAGTGGGGGTAGGAACTAGTAGATTTTTTATTATGGAAATATCAAACTTCTCCCTGAAAACTATCTCTTCTCAATTCCATTTTCAGCCCATTTTAATCTTGAAATTACAACACTTTGTATCAAGTCATGGGTTAAATTTGGGGTGTTTATTAAGTGGTAATTAACCACAAGAAACCATATTGGAAGAGTTCTATGTTTCTGTGTGGTTTTGATTTAAAGATTAGCAATTGTAAAATCAATGTTTTAATGACATAATTTATATTAATGTGCAAGAGTTTCCTGTCAAAATATTTGTCAACTTAGTGTTTTAAACTAGCTGATTGTTTCTTCGGCGAAGTTATTAAATCCACCAAATATGGCTTATTTGAACAGATGTTCTCTAATATAACTCATGTGACAAGTCTATAGACTATATATATACATTAGATTATATTTAAGCAAAAATAAAGAGCAACAAGAAGTCTTTTCTTCATATTTTGGAATATTGGGTGTAGTTTTGCTTTATTTTCTCCTTTATTTTGTTTAGATTTATTTAAATGTGTGTAATATATATATATATATATTACACACATTTAAATAAATCTAAACTTTTGTTATACGAGCTACATTGGAGAGCCTCAATGTTAAATATCCGTGTAGTATTCGGGTGAAAAAAGGATCTAAACAAAAAAAAATTCTAAATTACTGGATGAAAACTAAACAAACATATCAACTCATGAGACTGATATTGTAATTCTCTTGTATATAAATCATTTAAATAGGAGTCAGGTCACGTGTAAAAACCTTGTAAAAATCTGATACCACATGTTTTGCGTTCCTTCCGGTTTTCAGCATATCCAACTGTCATATGATCTAATGTTTTTGGTTTTTTTTTACTTTTCTCACCATTTGGTTTGGTCAATTAATTCCTAAACTATCTTGCATAGGTCACAAGTCCAGTGTAGTTCTTGTGTGCTACTCTTTTTGAACATGAACTTCACGATCATCTTGTGCTTTTGAAAGTAACCATCGGTTATGCAGCTCCTTCGAGCATGACCAATCCATCTAACCGCAGTGCAAGGTCTATGGCTTTTAAAGAAATAAAAAGAGCCACAGGAAACTTTCGATGGGACTTGCATTTAGGGGAAGGTGCATTTGGTATTGTTTATAAAGGGTGGATTCGTGAGGACACTCTAACTGCTGCAAATGGATTTATGAGGGCACTCTCACGATCTCGAATCGCTGTGGCTGTCAAGAAATGGAAACCAGTTAATTATGTATCATTTCTAGGCCCTGAGACGGGGTCGGTAGGTTTTTCTTTCTAAAGTTATTCCCGAGTACTTTGGTAATATTTACATAGAATGTTGTGTTCTACCAACCATCAAAGTCTTGCAGACGGAACTTAAGTACCTATGCCAACTCAATCATCCAAATGTGGTTAAACTTATCGGATATTGCTCGGAAGGAGACAAATTCGTTTTGGTTTATGAGCTCTTGCGTAAAGGAAGCTTGAGAAATCACTTACTCACAAGTAACTTTCGTGTTTGAAGCTTAAACAAGTCTATATTCCATGGTTTGATATTTCTTCGTCTTTTGAGCTGCTACTCATGGATTGTTTTCACAGGAGGGCACCAAGCACTTTCTTGGGATACAAGAATCAAAGTGGCTATAGGTGCTGCTAGAGGCCTATCTTTCTTGCATGACAGGGAAATTCCAGTCATACATTGAGATTTTCACGCTGACAACATTCTGCTGGATGCGGTAATAAAAAATTGTTTCTAAGTAGTAAATTGTCAGCTTGTTGCAAGTATTTATTTCTGGTTTTCAGGACTTCAATGCTAAATTGTCTGGCTTCGGTTTAGCCAAGGATGGTCCTACGGGAGATGCATCTCATGTATCAACTCGAGTTATGGGTACATGTGGCTTTGTTGCACCTGAGTATGTTGCTACAGGTTTGTTAAGTTGTTCCACGAGCCAGTGTTACCTTGAACATCATCCTACTAAGAAACACCTTGCTTATGAACTTGTCTAGGTCACTTAACTGCCAAATGTGACGTATTCGCCTTCGGGGTCGTTTTGCTACAAATACTATCTGGGCGTGCAAATGTTGATATACAGATGTCGAAACTGCTCATGAATGGTAACAAAAAGCTGTCACAGATCGTGGACACCAAATTGAATGGCCAATACCCTCGAAATGCAGCACTTGCTGTTATGAGACTTGCTTTTCAATGTCTAAATTCAGACCCAAAACACAGACCTCGAATGGATTTTGTTTTAGTTTCACTGCAAAAACTTCAAGCTCAGAAAAACGACGGGTGATTATACCAGAGAATCATGTATGTTAAACCATACTTGAGTACTAGGATATAGCCATCTTCTATTCCCGTCCCCGGTGCATGAAAATGTTGTTCAAGATATATTCTGCAAATTTATTTTTCGTGCTTGTTTCGAAAACGATACCAGATCAAATATGGATGTTGAGTTCTAAAATTGTGGATAAGCTACGGTTTCACTGATTGATTATGAGCCTTGAGAGAACTAAACATATGGGGTAGTCTCTCCTCTCTAAACATATTTCCTTCATCAAATTAATTCTAAAAATAGTAAGGCAACATTGTCCTTATAAATAAAGTGCTCTAGTAGGTTAAACATATACAATATATCCTTTGGAATGCTAAAAATCTAAAGAAGAATGATGTAGTTTTGGTCATATATGTTTGTTTGTTTGAAATTTTGGCTTTTTATGTTGTTCTATTTCACTGGTAGTCGTATATTTTTCAATTTTTGGCAATTATTTGTCATCGTTAGTACTGATGTGACACCTAAAAACAAAGGTAGACATCTTATTTTTGGGGGTCGAATTTTTTTTTTTCAAAATAATTAATCAACATAAAGAATATCACCATATTCTTTTATCTTTTGAAATTTAGTTGTTGGACAAAACTTCAACGATAAAAGAACTACCATGCACTATTTTTCTTGTACTCGTAGTGATTTGTAGAAGTCCAAGAAATGAAATATATAATAACAAAACTTAGCAGAAGTGAGGAAGAAATATTGTTCGCTTATTTTATTTATGACAAAAACTTATATAAGACCGTCTTACGGGTCGTATTTTGTGAGACAGATCTCTTATTTGGATCATCCATGAAAAAATATTATTTTTTATGCTAAGAGTATTACTTTTTATTGTGAATATCGATAGAGTTTACCCGTCTCACAGATAAAGATTCGTGAGACCGTCTCACAAGAGACCTACTCTTTATTTATTCATACATTAAACAAAAATTTAATTGAATACATAATAAAATCGGAATAAACTAATAATTAACATATTAAAAAAAAATTCTTACAAACATGCTGGAACATAAAATTGAAATCCTCAAGAGTACGACAAATAAAACTACCAATTATTTTTATTAAATATCAAATTTTACACGTCTATCAAATTGGCCTACAATCAATATCTCAATTTTTGATAAATTGATCAAAACATCACAATTAATAAATAAAAGTTACACAAAAGTACCATGAATGTTACTTTAAATTTCACATGAAAAAAACTGATTAAAATATCGTCAATCTTAATTAAGGTAAAAAAAATGAATATCACTTATTATTAATTTTATTTTTTACAATGAAATAACAGATTAAATCTTAAATTCAAACATTTCTTATTTACAAATTAATAATATAAAGTATGATCGATTTCAAATGATATAATTATTTAGTGAACTTGAAATTCACCCTTATTAACATGAAATAACATATAAACATGCAAAATGTGGATTTGAAGTTTATGGTCTTACTTCTCTAAACAACCAAAATATATTTGAATTGTTGGTTCCACAGTGCGGTAATTTGAGATAATAAATATGAAAATAAAGAATAAACGGGACACCGAGATTTACGTGGAAGACCGCTAAAAATTATTAGGGTAAATAAAAACCAGGGACAAGATAGAAAAGAATTCCACTATAATATTTTATGGTGTACAACTCACTAACTGTGTTTCCAAAGAGAACACACACTCTCTTAATATAGGAGAACAAACACCTCACAAATATTATAGAAATAAACATTCAAATGCTATAAGAAAAGAGAAAACTCGAAGAAGGGATGATTTCAGAATGAAATTGGGACCTCTATTTATAGAGCCCCTTGTCCGTGTGAAAACTCACAAGTATTATACGCGTCTTCCGTCTTCTATAACCAACCACCACGTTTAAAATTCAAAGCCTACAAAACGTGTTGTCCCTACCTCATTTTTGTTTTCAAATTTGTTGACCAATCATCTTTGCCGACATTTCTCCCGCTTGGAAATTTGATTGAAAATCAAACAAATCTCTACACATCTTTTCAATCTTGTCATTCCCTGCTGCTTACGTTTCCGCTAGGCCACTTGAAGATCTATACCACTCACTTGCTTGGTCAGAAAATCATCTAAGTTATCTTTTGTATGGATCTTCTGCATATCCACGCTTCCTTCCTCTACTACTTCTCGCACAAAGTGAAATTGGACTCCAATGTGTTTAGTCCTGGAATGAAATGTTGGATTCCTTGCGATGTGCAAGGCACTCTGACTATCACAAAACAAGGGAACATTTTTTTGTTTGTGTCTGATCTCCTCCAATAACATTTTAATCCATATTGCCTCCTTGCAAGCTTGAGTAACTGCCATGTATTCTGCATCTGTTGTAGATAACGCCACAACTGTCTGCAGTTTTGAAACTTAGCTTATTGCTCCTCCTGCAAGTGTAAACACATAACTAGTAGTAGATTTCCTCTTATCAGGATCACTTGCATAATTTGTAACGACATAGCCCCTGAGTGTAAAATCTGATCCTCCATAACATAATGTAGCATTCGAGGTACCCTTAATGTATATAAGGATCCTTTTAACAGTGCTCCAATGCTCTCGTCCAGGATTCGCCATATACCGACTAACTGCTCCCACTGCTTGAGCAATGTCCGATCTTGTACAGATCATGGCGAACATCAAACTTCTCACTGCCGATGCATATGGTACTCGAGACATCTTCATCCTCTCTATTTCATTGCTAGGACACATCTTGGAGGATAACTTGAAGTTAACAGGAAGAGGGGTCGAGATTGGCTTGTTATCTTACAGGTTGAAGCGTTGTAAGACTTTCTTCAAATAATTTTTCTGGGAAAACCAAATCTTTCTGTTACTTCTGTCTCGATGAACTTGCATCCCTAGAACCTTGTTTGCCTGGTACCAAGTCCTTCATATCAAATTCTCTAGCCAACTGTGCCTTCAATCCTTGGACATGATCTTTGTTGGGGACCTGCTACCAACATGTCGTCCACATATAACAAAAAAATGATATAATCATCACAGGACCTCTTGAAATATGTACAGAGGTCTGCACTTAGTCTGTTGTATCCAAAGCTCATGATATAGGAATCAAATCTCTTGTACCAACACCTCGGCGCCTGTTTGAGAACGTACATAGATTTGTTCAACCTGCAAACCAAGTTCTCTTTGTCTTTTTCCGCAAAACCTTCTGGCTGGAGCATATAGATTTCTTCTTCAAGATTTCCATGAAGAAATGTTGTTTTTACATTTAGCTGTTCTAGATGTAGGTCAAACACCGCACATAATGCCAACACTACTCTGACTGTTGTAGGTCGAACCACATGAGAAAATATCTCATAAATGTTGATGTCTTCTTTCTGAGCATACCCTTTTACCACCAACCTAGCACGATACCACTCCACTTTGTTATTGTCATCACGCTTGATCTTATAGACCCATCTGTACCGATGGCTTTCCTCCCTTGTGGTAGTGTAACAAGATTCCAAATTTTATTACTGTCTAATGCCTCCAACTCTTCTTGCATTGCTATCATCCACAAGGATACATCCGAGCTTTGAGTAGCCTCATGAAAACTCGATGGCTCACCATCCTCTGATAATAGACAATATGCAATATTGCTTTCAGTGACATAATCTGAAAGCCAATCTGGTGGTCTTCTGTCTCGAGTTGACTGCCTCACATTGGAAACTTCAGACTCAACATGTTCTTGTTTTTCGTGCTCTGGTACTGCTTCACAAGAAACTTGATCTTCGTCCGTCTTATTTTCCACCTGAAATATAGTAGTTTCTGAATTCAATGTGCCTTTGTCTCCCTTTACTTTATCTTCCTCGAAGATAACATCAATGCTGATGACAAGCTTGTGAACAGTAGGATCCCACAAGCGAAACTCCTTTACTCCATCAGCATAACCCAAGAAGATACATTTTCTGGATTTCGAATTCAACTTCGATCTTTCTTGCTCATTGTACAGAACGTACACTGGACTTCTAAATGTATGCAAATGAGAATAATCTTTCGGCTCCCCAGTCCACATCTCCATCGGAGTCTTCAGATCAATCTCCACTGAAGGAGAACGATTGATAATATAACAAGCGGTTTTGATTGTTTCTGTCCAAAATGACTTTTCTAGACCTGCAGTCCTCAACATAGCTCTTGTTCTGTCTAACAAGGTTATTTTCATTCGCTCCGCCACTCCATTCTGTTGAAGTGTGTAAGTCGTCGTAAACTGTCTTTTGATGCCCTCATGTTGACAATATGCATCAAATTTGTCACTGATATATTCTCCTCCATTGTCAGTCCTCAAACACTTGATTTTATTTTCTGAATCAAGTTCGACCCGCACTTTGAAATCTTTGAAGATCTGGAAAACATCATATTTTTTCTTGATTTGGTACATCCAACATCTCCTAGATAAATCATCAATAAACGAGACAAAGTATCTCGCTCCTCCTAGGGATACAACCGGTGCTTGCCAAACATTCGAATGAATCAGCTCTAATATGTTTTTGCTTCTGGCAGTAGAAGTGCCAAACTTTAATATGTGTTGTTTACTGGTAACACAGTGCTCACAAAAGGGTAGTGACATTTTGTAAGTCCCGGCAGCAGCTTCCGTTATGAGAGAATTTTCAACCCCCGTTCTGATATATGCCCGAGATTTCTATGTCATAACACTGTTAATTCTTCTCCTGAACTAATTGATGCAACAACTAAATCTGCCTCTTTGTGTGTTTCTCCCAAAAATACATACAGATTTGCAACAACTTTTTCCGCTTTCATAAACACAAGTGCACCCTTCACAATTTTCATGATCCCGTTCTCGATCCGTGTTTTGCATCCGATATCATCCAATTGCCCCAAAGACAAAAGATTCTTCGTCAGTCCTTTCACATGTCGTACCTTCTGTATGGTGCGAATGGTGCCATCAAAAATTTTAATTTTGATAGTACCGACCCCAACGATTTCCAAGGCATGATCATTTTCCATGAATACAGATCCTCCTGAGACTGGTTCATAATGGTCAAACCATTCTCTCCGAGACATCATGTGCCACGTCGCTCCTGAATCCATAATCCATGTGTCACAAAATTTGTAACTGCCTTCTGCAACTGTTGGCGCTTCGCTGAATAATATGTCACCACTGCCTGAAGTACTGGCCATATTTTCTTGAGAATTCTTGTCGATACTCGTACACTCTTTTTTGAAGTGCCATTTACCGTCACATTTAAAGCAGTAAATATTTTTCTTATTGCTTCTCGACTTTGATCTATCCCGTCTTTGGCTCCCACTGGAGTCATGGTCGATAAATCTTCCTCTTATCATTGGTAAAGTCTGTTTGTTTCGATGTTACCAACCTATCTTCCTTATTCTTGCGCCGCTTTCTTCTCCGAGAACCGCAGTTAAGACATCGTCGAATCTTAGAAAGCTCATAAGAATATTGTTGGTTATGTTGATGATAAGTTGATCATATGAATTTGGTAGACTTTGAAGTAGAAGCTCCACACGTTCAGTTTCCCATATTTTATGCCCCATGGAAGTGAGTTGGGCAAATAGAGTATTTAGTGTATTGATATGGTCGGTCATCGATGAGGATTCCGCCATCCGAAGAGTATAAAGCCTTATCTTTAGGAAAATCATGTTGTGTAGTGACTTAACCTCGTACATCTTTTTCAGAGTATCCCAGATAACTTTGACTGTTTTTATCTCAGAGATATTGACAGTACTTCGTCTGCTATAGCAAAGTGTAAATTGGCAACATCATTGTCATTCATCTCATTCGATCTTCCATCATCCGTAATTTCCACCGGTCTATCTCCAATAGCCGCCAAGAAATTCTCCTTTCTTAAAACTGCTTGTATCTTTATTTTTCACAGCATAAAATTGCATCTGTTAAACTTTTCTATCTCGTACCTGCCCGCCATTATGTCTACAACAATTTGATAGACTGAACAAAATAATCACGCCTTAATAAAAAAATCTCAAAAAATCTTTTCTGATGTGGAAGATCAGTCTAGGCTGCAACCACAGAGCATACTCAGAATTTTAAAAAATTTTAAACCTAAAGCTCTGATACCACTTGTTGGTCCCTTGTGCGGCAATTTGAGATAATAAATATGAAAATAAAGAATAAACTGGACACCGAGATTTACGTGGAAGACCCCTAAAAATTATTAGGGTAAAAAGCACGGGCAAGATGAAAAAAATTTCACTATAATATTTTATAGTGTACAACTCACTCACTGTGTTTCTAAAGAGAACACACACTCTCTTAATACAGGAGAACAAACACCTCACAAATATTACAGAAATAAGCACTCAAATGCTATAAGATGAAAGAAAACTCGAAGAAATGATGATTTCAGAATGAAAGAAGGATCTCTATTTATAGAGCCCCTTGTCCGTGTGAATACTCGTATAAAACGCGTCTTCCGTCTTCTATAGCCAACCACCAAATTTAAAATTCAAAGCCTACAAAACGTGTTGTCTCTACCTCATTTTTGTTTTCAAATTTTGTTGTTTAATCATCTTTGTCGACATGAAATTCATCACTACAAGCGTAACCTTGTAGATTTTTATTTAAAGAACATTACAATTTGCAAAAAAAAAAAGTAAGGAGAATAATTACTAGTGTTAATTAGAAGTTCGGGGGAGATTTTTTTTAAAAAAAAATTTCATTATTATATTCAATTTCATGTAAAAACATTCATAATAAAAAAAAGTTTTTTCCGCTAAAACACAAGAATATTTAAGCAACGGGGTCTCCCTTTAAGCATTCGTTTGGGATATATTGTGGAGCTCTTAACTTCTAATCGTTATTACAATGCAATTTGATTAGGTTTAATTAATTACAGCGGAAAACGAAGTTTAAACTTTTCTTTACAATGAGCCGAAAATATCTTTGTTTGATTACTAAAAATAGTATTTCATCTCACATCATAAAATATGCCCATACATAATCAAACCCAAATACAGACAAACAATCATATCCTCGGGACATGCCCCGGTATATAGATACATATACATATATACTGGGATAGACCACGAAACCTCAAATCAACCATGACTCCCTCCAGAAGCACCATCTCCGGCCTCCTAATATCTTGGAGTACCTACCATTGTCCACACACAAAGACAACAACAGCCCCATCTGGGGTGAGCAAAGCTCAGTCTGAAGCAACCACAATATATACCATAGATATTTAACAATGATATATGATATGCAATGCATGTATGTCGTGAAGGTATCAGGTCAAATTCCCATCCACTGAGCACGTATTAGAATCAATCGAATCGCTATCAAATCAATGCTCGAGATGGCACACCGGCCTCAATCAGGGATACTCATATGATAACATCGACAAAGCATCATCAAATCCCAATTCTCAATCAATCATCGGGGCCACAAATGACTATGCTTTAAGGGTCATGTAATACCAAACATAGTATCGTGTTCACAAACCCCAGAATCAAATCAAATCATATTAGGGTATCCAAGGATCATAGATCAATTTGCATGTCATGTATGCCACATAAACTCAACAAATAAGGCATAAACATGTATTTTCATTCCAATCAATCAAATCAATCCAACATATATCATACGATATAGATACCTGTCGTATGTTACTCGGTCGCAACATACCTCAATTCTTCGTTTCCAGTCGATGTAACTTGAAGATATCAGTATAATAATCTATCTACATCAATAACATATTCATTTCAATCAATAACATCATTCAAAATCAACAATATAAGTTTCAAATATCTTTTGAAACTTTGAAATTTCATATCAAATTGAAATCATAACATAATTCAATTTCGACTTCAAAACTTAGTTTCTTGTCGGTTATTCTACCGCATATATTTATCAGAATTAATAATAACTGACAAATAATTATTCAATCTCAACCCTACGATTAAAATTTTCTAATTATAATAAATTGGGAATAATTCAAAATAACATCACTATAATCATCTCTTCTTCGTTAAAATCATACATTAGTCAGTAATCTTCAATTTCTGGGTTTATTTCATCCTACCTATGTGGGCATTGCCCTCATGATAGGATGGATGTCCAAGATTTATCCATGCATATATAGGACCCATTTTTTTTTTTTGAAATTGTATGTGTGGCAAGATCTTGGTCATTCATCCTATCATGGAGGCAATGCCCACGTGGGTAGGATCTCATTAACCCAATTTCTGTATGATTTAACAATTTATCGGATTTATTCCAAAAAGATTGACGAATTTCAAACATCACCAAAACTATAAAATTTATACCTCAAATCGAAAATCTCGTGTCAACGATCCCAAAACTGAAGTCGGTTCGTCGATTAGATAAACCGATAAGTCGCACGATCGAAAAGAAAAATTGAAAACCCTATTCCCTTCCTCTCGCCTATCTGCTTTCTTTCTCTCTGTTAGTTGAATTGAAAATCCTAAAATAAGTTGCAGGCTTGTAGCCACTTTTATCAATGAAAAACGATTTTCTCGCCAATTTGCACAATCTAAATATCAAAGATTGAAATTTAACAATATATAATATCAAAATTGCAAGTAAAAAAAAACATACACGATTAATATTGAGTTTTCCCAAATATAAAGTGTGGAGAAATATCCGATAAGAATATTATTGAAAAAAATATCGATAAGCAGTCTTTTATTTTATTTTTTTGTATGTTATCTTTTTTTTTTCTTGGAATCATTTGTATGTTATATTTTAAAAATAAATAAAAGTAATTTGGCATCCGTTTAAAATTAGAATGATATGATCTGAATTAATGAACTAAATAAAAGTTAATGAATTTAAGAGTGGTGAGTCAAGCGATTTTGCTACTTAATCAGCTTTCCAAAAGTAATTTTCTAAACTTTGGACTTTAGACCGTACGTGTTTTGCAACTTATAGATCAAGAAAATATCAAACAAGTAAAGCAATATAAACGTAAAAATAAACAAAAAGAACCAAAAACATCATTATTCTTCTAAATAAAATCACTTAGTCATTTGGTGTGAATGATCATGTATTAGTTGATTGAGTAGGTATCTTGTGAAATGCTCTCACAAATCTTTTATCGTCAACTCAGCTTACAAATTTTTAATCGTGAAAACGAGTTAGACCCGTCTCACAAAATTGACTAATTAGACCGTTTCACAAAATTGACTAATTAAACCGTCTCACAAGAGTTTTTGTGTAGTTGATTATACATATTTGTTTCATCCAACGTGCGATTAAACTTATATTTTATATATATAAATATATTGCACCGTGACTTGTTATCCGAATCTGCGAGCTAGGAGCACAAGATGACAAGTGCTTAAAATTATACTGGCCAAGGTTTCCCATGAATAAGCAGAACTTGTTCAGCCCACATAAATTCTCAACGTGAGAGTGCTTATTATTTCGATCTGATTATAACTGATCAAGAACTTCAGCTTTGCATACATTTGGTGAACAGAAAATTAGAGCATGACACTTGAGAAATGGTGAATGTGCTAGGAAAAGGGGAAAGAAGAGTAGATTTCTGGACATCAGCTTTTGGACTGTCTAAAGAAATGAATGCAATTAACCAATAATAAATCCTCCTAAGAGGCAGGTTCTCTTGAAACCATTATCTGGCCCGGAATTTCTGTTGTTACAACCGAATGTCAGTTGATCCAAACGAGTGGGAGAAGTTTTAGAGTGGCGATTCCAATATCGAATCCGTTTGATTGATTTATAACCTCGCATCATGACGAACAACGGAATATAAAAACTTTTGATGGGTTTTCTGTAGAGGTATTTCGCACTGTCGTCGAGAGCTCACCATTTGATATAACGTTCGAATTTACTCCTTTCAGGGGGAGAGCTATAATGATATCATAATGTCTGTCTACCTAAAGGTATGCATGCTTTTGTGTCACTTCAAGAAAACCCTAGGAAACATCTTCCTTGGTCTAGTACATCAATGTTTTGATTCTCTTCTCTCGTGATCATACTCTAGTTCATTCTTTCTGTTGGATTTGGACACTTTGGGCTTGGGCTTTTCAAATTTTAAATGGAAATTGGATTAAAAATATAATGGCTTGTCAAGTGGATGGTTAAATAGAGAATAATCAATGTCTCACAGTAAGAAAATAATCTTAATATTGATGAAATTATATTAAGTTACACTTTGTGAAAGTGTGTGGATGTGGCCTTTTCCATTTGTCTGACTGTTATTGCTCTATCTGGCTTACTATTGATGTCCCAGCTGAACAACCTTTGGCCTTTCAGTGGCTAGTTTATGATTGTCCATATAGTATTCAAGTGTCTATATATAAAGGTAGTCCCGAGTCCTTCAAACCACACCACATCGGCTCTCACATACTTGCTTTGTTCCACATCTTCCTGCTAATGCGCTCTAGCTCGTGATAAAATTCAGGTACTACTTCAGTTCGTCTACGTAGTACTTTCGTGCTAAGTTACTGCTGGTTGTCCCGTTGTATAATGAGAAACAATCGTCCAACTTCATCCTCGAAGTCAACAGAGGAGGAACGAATATGTTTTAGAGACAATGACATCGTATAAGTCTCGGTTTGCTTTCCTGTTTTAGTTTCACGCACTGCAATTTTTTATGACACCGCTAACTGGTTTATGCTCGGTTTCCTGTATCTTTTCAAATTTTACAGTACTATATTTCTCTAGGTATTTGATTACACTTTCATCAGTACAAAAATCGAAATTTTTTTACTTCGAAGAAAATTGGAGATTGCCTCTTAATTTTCCATTTGGAAAAGTGTGTAATTGAAACAAAGTTTACTTGATTCAATCAATTGAGGTCAAGCAAAAACCAAAAAATTTGGGGATCCAAACCCACATATATAGACAGAGTGTTTGCAGTTGGAAAGATGACAGTCATTTTGAGACACTTCTTTTCCAACAAGATTCGATGTTACATTATCATTTATTCACACTTACGTATCTATATATATATATATTAACCTTATGTGATTTTAGCATTATATAATTCATTTTTGTTCGAGATTTTGGTTATATGGTCAAATTTCATTTTACATGGCAAAATTTTGAAACAAAAACTTGTGTGAGACGGTCTCACGAGTCGTATTTTGTGAGATGGGATCTCTTATTTGGATCATCTATAAAAAAATATTACTTTTTATGCTAAGAGTATTAATTTTTATTGTGAATATCGGTAGGATTGACCCGTCTCACAGATAAAGATTCGTGACACCATATAACAAGACACCTACTCAAATTTTGAAATATATTATCATATCATTTGGTTCAAAATTATTTTATGCTCAAGATATATCTTATTTGGAATTTTAATGTGTAACAATGTATTTGAACTGATTTAAAAAGTAAAATGCTTATTATTTTATATGTGAACTGACATAAAACGGAAAAAAAAAAAATTTAACCATCAAACCTAAGATAAAGATCAATCCCAATACCAAGAGCGTAGGCAGCAATCGCCGCCACCAAAACTCCATTACCTGGCTTCACCACCGCACCCACTCCACCAATCCCCACCACTCCAACAGCGACTTTCTTCAACGCCTCCCTCTCCACCTCCGACGCGATACATTCCGCAAACACCTCCGACGCTAATTCCTCGAACTCTGCCTCATCCAGCACCGCGTCCTCCTCCTGAGCCACCGTCGAACCAGGCCCGCGAGAACGAATCATGGATCTGAAAGCCCGGTCCACTCGTTCCCGGTCCGGAGGGTGTGGGACCCACTTCGAGATTAGGGGCAGGGAATGGGATAGAACGTGGTGGAGCTGCTCTACGGCGGAGCAAAGCTGGTAGGGTTTAATTCCGGCGAAGGCGTGTTGGCTCAGGGAGAGGCAGTTGGCGTAGACCGATTCGCAGGCTGAGCTGAATTGGGGTGCGGCTTGGAGGTGTCTTTGAACTCGTTTCGAAGCTGAGAGCCCCATTAACGGTGTGCTTTTAGATACCTGCGTGCCTGCCGTGCTGAGAACAAATCAAAATATGAACCATTAAGGATTGGGATTGGGATTGGGATTGGGATTGGGATTGGGATAAACAACATAAAATATCTCATTTGGTACACAGTTATAAAAATTTAAAATTAAATATTAAAAATTTTATTTTAAGTTGTTATGTTATAAAGTCGAATAACTCAATAAAATTTCGATTATTTCGAGTCGAACTCGAATACAAAACTTGATCGAAAGAACTCTAAACAAACAATTTAAAATTCTTGACCTTCGAATTGAGTTCAAATATATATCTATTTTGAGCCGAATTCAAGATTAAAGTTTTTAACATATTCGAATTGGATCAATTCGGTTTTTACACTTATAGTTAAAATATAGGAAAAACTTTGTATTTTTTTTATGTATATCTATTTTAGGTTTTGGTTTTCTAACTATTCAAATTTGGGTTTCGTTCCTTTGATATAGTGGTTTTTTTTTTTTTTGTTCGCATTTTGTGTACCAAACAATATAAAAAAGAGCAGGTCACTTGTGAGTATGGGTGAGCAAGATTTCGGTTAAACCGAATTAACCGACCGAACCGAGCCAATTCGAAAATCTGGTTCGATTATTTCGGAAATTCGGTTTCCAAATTAAAAAAATTCGGTTAATTCGGTTCGGTTACGGTTTTTAAAATTTTGAAATCGGTTAACCGAATTAACCGATATAATAAATATTAGTATTTAATTTTTTTTATTATTTATCAATTTTTTATATATATTTTAATTTTTAATTTTAAAATCGTATTAATTGTGTTCAAACAAAACTTATACATTTGTGATGTATGTGATTTTATGTTTTTATGCATTTGTATATGCTGTAGTTTTTAAGAAAAATTACATATATAATTAAAGTTAAATCAAAATTTTTTAAAAAAACTAATCGGTTAATTCGGTCACCGATCGAATTAACCGATTTTAATTCGGTTCGGTTTTCATCGGTTATGAAAATTAATTCGGTCTGTTCGATTATTACTAAATATTTAGGTTCGGTTCGGTTATGGCTAATTTGGTTCGGTCGGTAACCGAACCGACCGAATGCTCACCCCTACTTGTGAGATGATCTCACGAATCTTTATCTGTAATACGGGTCAACCCTACCTATATTCACAATAAAAAGTGATACTCTTAGCATAAAAAGTAATAATTTTTCATGGATGACCCAAATAAGAGATATGTCTCACAAAATACGACTCGTGAAACCGTCTCACTCAAATTTTTGCCTATAAAAAATTAATGATATTAATTCAGATATTATTGAATTTTTTCAACATCACATCGGCGATCGTCGTAATAAGACCAAACACGTAACTTCAATATGGAAAAAGTGGATATTTTCTGGGCAGAAATTTTTTAAAATTATATCATTTTTTCTATAAAAAATTTTAATTTGTCGAAAAAATTAGAAAATGATAAAATTATTTTATATTGTCCACTAGACCATTTTGTTTAAATTCCCATGCACTTGATTTTGAATTCCTACTTACATCTAGGATGAACAGTATAGCAATTAGATTGAAATAACCGTGAAAATCAAATCCAACATTCGCTTTTTTTTATGGGGAAAAAAAACCATTCGGTTTATTCAATTCAGTTTTGGTTATTTTCTAATTTAAAAATTAAAATATACTAAAATGACCAAATTTTTTATATATAAATAAGCCATTTTTTATGACGGGGCTATTATATTCACCTTGCCCTGGATTTTGAACGTTCTTGTTTGGTTTTTCAATTTTTTCGAACTTCTAAAAACATTAGGTTGGTTCTATCACTCACGAAAAGTATCGATTTTTCGATGAAAAATTCAGTCGACTCGATTTGCAGTATTTGATTCCGTCAATAACCCAATTAACCGAACACGCACCCTGGTACGTACACCCCATTGCATACAATATGCAAACCACTAAATTTCAAAGTTCAAAATTAGGTTACTTGTCCACAATACAAAAAATCTCCGAAAAAGCGCGAGGTCGGAGATTTATCGATCTCACTACATGAACTCGGGTGCCATATTTCAAAAATTCTTTTTTACACATTTGAAATAGTTATATCATACATTATACATATTCGTATAACATCATTTTCTTCCGGGAGCTATGCTCGCATGTTCAGTCTTATTCATGTCTCGTGGAAATTCCTGCAGACGTTAATAATTCAATGTAGAATTAAGTTCATGAAAAAATTAATAATAAATAGTAAATTGTATTAAATGTTCAATTTTGTCTCTACATTAATGACGTAAAGATACAAACACGTACAATAAAATTGGTTCTATTTTCTCTTTAAAAAATGGTTCTATTTTTAAAAAAATAAAATAAAAAATATATACGAAATATGATTATTATATTTACGTATGCATGAACGTACATTCTAAGTATGACTAAATGAAAGAAGTATTTGTTCGTGAATTCTAGATACTAGAGAATAAAACTTCCTAGTCGTATGTATGTGTGAAAATATAAAAAAAAATCACTAATAATTATTTCTAAGTAGTGAATATTTACTTGTAAAATTTGTTGAGCATACTAATCATTCCCTGATTTGGTGTACTTTCTGCTATTTTTGTCCAATTGCTGACATGACACTTGTGACGAATCAGCAATTTTCGACTGTCATTTCAGCATTTTTGGGTGTTATATCAACAATACGACCGAAATATCTGAAAATTAATAGTTTTAACGTATCAAAACCAAACATTGAAAACTTAGTTAACCAAAATCCAAAAGTGAAGAAGTAGTCAACGAAGAAACTATTTCCCCTTATTTTTTCTGTAAGTTAAGATTCGGTTTTGCTAACACGTTTTTTTAAGTTTATCTATTTTTCGGTTTGGTTCTTTGAATAATCAATATTTGGTTTCCGTATGTGGATGAAAACCAAATTTTGACGGCTTAAAAGATCAAATAAAAAAATACCCCTATATAAGATTATGTGGTATTGATTAAGGCCAAAAACAAAATGATGTGTTATTTTCTTTTTAATATATTGATCAAACTATATGATAAGGTATTGATATGAGAAAACAAATTAATGACCTATCTTGTGTTTGCTAGACATACCCAACGAGCTCTTGGGCACCATTCCAAAGCCAGGACGCTCGTTCATGGAACCATGCAATTTAATCTTCCCTACTCTTTCTTCACAGCTTGAAACAATCCTTGTAATTTTCTCATCCATGGAAATATTCATTTTTATCTTCCCCTGTCTCTGCTCAGCATTCGAAATTCTTGCATTCATCAACTTCTCAACCATTCGACTGCCTACAACTTGTGTCCCGTTTGCAGTTTGGTGTGAAACCTTACCATCAGTTTCAGCTTTTCGACCTCGAGTCACATTCGGTGAGCACGATTGTCGGCTGCTTCTTGCTTTCGTACTAGTATCAGTTTGCTTAATTTGTGGGATTGATGCGTTTTGGTTGCTTGGCCGTCCTCTGGTTGCTGATTCTGGCCGATTCGTTGTTCTGAGATTAGCCGGTGTTTCGTCCGGAAAACCATGGACTTGAGCTGCGATTCTCGGCCTCACAGAAGGAGATACCCCTCTACTCTTAGGGTTTGTTGTACTTGGCTTCGTGACTTCCTTTAACATGCTTTTTGTAAGGTTTGAAGCTAAGAAATTTGGCTTTGTTTCCTCCATACTAGTGTGGGGGATTAGTGTTGGACTTTGGGAGTGGAATGGTTTGGAGTTGGTTGATGGGAATAGGGGTGGTTTTCATGGTTTTCTTGTCTGTAAATGAAATGCTTGGTCTGCCGTTTGGGGTTTTGTATGCTCTCGGAGGAACAATCTTGGGGTTTGAATTAGTGTTGGATCTTGTGTTTGCATTTTTATCCTTCCCTGCAAACTGATCACATACAGTATTTTTTGTTGGCAGAATATATATTATTTGGAACCGATAATAAAATTTCTAAAAAAATTTCAGGAAACTTTATATAATTTTAAAGAGAGTGAAAGACTTTGGGCTCTTTTATGTGTTCTTGTGTTGGTCTATGATTTACGAGAAGTAAATCTCTCCATATCGCAGCATCATAGGTCACGCCGAGTTCCTCACATATTAATAGAAATTGACATTACTAAATTTAGCTACGTCGTAGAGGTAGAAGCACTCGGAAGTATAAATTCAGTTTCAACCCTCTAATTAGTCCGTAATGACAAGGGGTAAGTTATTATCACATGTCCGACATCATATCAACATTCCAACTAAAATCACACTAATTAATGTTACGAAACATCATATCCTGGCATGATGTTAACATTCTAATAAAAATTAAAAAATAGATTAAATATGCAAAAAAATATATATATATCGCACTGAAATCAAATTTTAACCAATTACGATATCAAAAGTCTGCATATCTAAGATCCTTGCGAATCTGACTCATTGTCATCTCTATCGCTTATAAGTTTTTTCACATATTTTTTTTCGCTATTTTCTAAAATCATTGGGGGGCCAAAAGTGATTTATCTTTTTCAATATGATATCCATGATAACATATTTTTTGCCACAGTCCTAAATTTTTCAAAATTTCACTTTCTTCCTTAATTGCGCAACATATTTTGATCATCGACATGAATGGTGAATTCATTAAAAATATATATTAAATCTTGATGAAAAACTGACCCTTGAAAGAGGCTGGAGGATAGGTATCTCCTTTTGCATGACCATTTCTTGCCCGTTTGTTTCCATTTCTAGTGATGCAAATAGAGGTGTTGCTGGTGGTGTTTTTAACCTATTCCATTCAAAATCAAATTCAAATTTTTCAAGAGGATGATGTAAACTTTTTTTCACGCATATAGTGTGATCATGCCGGACATTGTGGATGTCACGTCGAACATCGTTGACACGTCTGTCTGAAATTAAGATATACTACAAAATTTTGATCAATCAGAGGAGCAAAAACCTATATACAACAATTTGTCTAAATACTAGTGTGTATATATATATGATTCAGAAACTACTTCATGATTTATTACCAGTTGTAGTCGTTTTTCGCGGTCGCCTCGCCAAGAAATTCAAGTCCCATCCCTTTTCTCCCAATGGACTCCATTCTATACAGACCATAGTTTCCTAAAATGATTCAGAAACTACTTCATGATTTTGCATGTTTCTAAAATGGATTCGGTTTAGGGTTTTGACAGAATTTTTTAGTCTACATTTGTAGTTCAACTGGAACGATCGATGATATTTTATTTTTATTTTAACAGAGAATACTTTTTAGGAAAATGAAAGCATCAAAAACTGAACATGAGAAATATATTTTACCACTTGCATCGAATTCATCGGAAACAGGCTGAAGAAGGCTAACCGGCTCTTTCCCACGCTTCTGTATATCTCGGAAGAATGAAAGCTCTTCGTCCCTATCTTTCAAACAATCCGAAATCTTCTTCGGTCTCATCACGCTCCGGAAACCATCCCTCTTGTTCATGCTCTCGACGAGCGATTTTGCACTTGTTTTTTTTTTTTTTAATCCTTAGTGAATTCTAATATGGTATCGAGCAAATTATGTTCTATATAAATTAAATTGAAAGAGGAAATATTTTTGTACATAGTGTAGTATAAAACAAGGATGAGAAGCCGGCAGAATTGGAGATGGAATATTCAAGATTAGGTTGATGATAGATTCTCATACGTTCGTGCATTTGGCAATGTTTGTGGCACTGCAGGCAGGGCATGATTCCTTTAATCTCAAAAATATTATTTAGCAGATCTATTGTGATACGGTCTCACAAATTTTTATCTATTAGACGAGTCAGTCTTGACCATATTGACAATAAAAAGATATTTTTTCATTGTGACCTAAATAGGAGATTCGTCTCACAAAATTGATTTGTGAGATCGTCTTACAAAAATTATTCTGAATATTATTTTAGTGTCTTAAATTAAAATTTATATTTGGATAGGAAAGTTTTTTTAAAAAAAAAATTCCTTAAAAAGAATCTGATGTTGATTTAGGCAGTGTTTGGTAGTGGTGATAAGGTGGGTTTATTAATTTTTAACTCACCTTATCCCTCGTTTGGTACGATTTTTATTTAACCAAGTCAATCTCTCCTATGAATGATTAGGTTATATTAACTGGGATAAAATAATCAATATTCACCCCCTAGTATTATTTATCTTACTCTTAATCATCCTAGTTTTTCCAATTTTACCCTTCTCCTAAATCCAAACTCACCACCACTTCCCTCCACCGACCGCCGGACGACCACCCCTGCCGCCAGCCGACCGCCGCCTGACCGTCGCCGCCGACGACCGTTGCCGCCAGCCGACCGTCGCCGACCGCAGCCGACCGTCGCCTTTGCCGCTGCCGGCCGATAGCCGGATAGCCGTCGTTGTCGCCGCCGACCGATAGCCGGATAGCCGCCGCTGTCGCTTCCGGCCGGCCGACCACCGCCGCCGCTGACCGCCGCCACAAAACTGGAAGGACAATTTTGCCAATTCATCAAAAGAGTAGTATTATTTATCTCATTCTTAACAATCATACCAAACATAATATTATTTTATCATTATATACTATCATTCTATTAATCATTTCTCTCTTAATCATTTTATTATTTTATCCTTCAATCCATACGCAGTCTAGTGTCTTAAATTATTGTAGAGAATGGTTAACACAGGTATGGAGTTCCCAATGTTGATTCTAGCAATATCTGATGGGCCACCAGCTCTCACCCAATCATTGGTCGTCCTTCGTTTTCGTAATATGGCTGAGGTTGAAAATAGTGAGGGTCACGTGGACGGTTGTTTCACATGATACAGCACTCGACAACTTGTAACTTGGCACAAATTACTACACCGACGAATTGAGGCAATATCTGAATGTTATCACGAATGGAAACTGAGGCAGCAATATTATGTAAAGGCATATGGGTTTGCAATTGGTTGGCATAAAGAAGACACTCAAATTAGGGTCTAGCTTAATTAGGCTATGCGAAAGGCCACCGAGCCATTTAATTAGGCCATGGGAAAGGCCGAACGACCCGTCAGATGGTGTCTAATATTATAGGAAAGTAACAAAAAAACGAAATCCCAAGCGTTGGGTTAGCTTATGTGAGCAATTTTGTTCGGCATGTCGCAGTCACACACGAGTCAAACATTTTCAGTACGAATCATGCCCTTGATTTGCACCCATTGCATAGACGCGTGCGATTTCAATGCAAATCCTATGAATTGTGGTCTGGTCTAAGTCAATTTTTTAAAAAAATTCGAATACACGTAAATGATGGAAATATAAATAAAATTGAGATGAAAATATTCATATAGTTTTAAAACAAATGTTATGTTTGTAGAACTCCATCCAATATATTTAGTGAATGGTGTTTGGTAGAATTAGCCCACAAACTTCTTGAAAATAAAAAAGTATGTGCAAGGAAGAATTAGAAAATGGGTCATTGAGCAAAAGCCCATAATAACAAAGACTATAATGGACAAAAAAACATATCATACCTGATCAGCCACAGGTTTGAAGATATATATGATTTTGATATAACGTGAATCTACCGTGTCCATCAATGATATGACATTTATCTATTACATACATAATTTGTATATGTTTCATCGTATTCAATTGATGAATGTCACATCAGTTGTTGGCATATATTTATATATATAGTTTTGATATTCTTCCCACCAACCGCACCAACTTCTATGCTCACTATTAAAGTGTCACTCACTTATTGTATATAAAATTTTGATATGATTCATCACATCCAATAGATGAGTAACACATCAATTGTAGACATAGAGGTTGACACGGTTGATGGTATATATATGTGTGTGTGTATGTATGTGTGTGTGTATATGTATATATATATATATGTGCGTCCGCGCGTTAATAAACAATTTTATTTTTATTAGCCTTCAAATGAATGAAAATTACAATATGTGTGAAACAATAAATACTTGAAAAATATATATCAAATACATCAAACAAATCGAGAGTAAATGAAGATCGACGATAAATTTAATTAAATTGTCAAAAAGTCAATAAAATGATAAAAATACCATAAAATGTGATATAATTTATTTTGATCTCGTCATCCATTAACCACCACAAACTAATGATCAATCTTAATTCAGGTTGTTGAATCTTTTTTAAACCCCAAAATATTTTGATTTAATTATTTTAATTAATTAAAAATAATATATTTCTTTTTTATTAAATTAGTAGTCAAAAATGGAATCATATCAAACATTAGGGATTATTTAAAATTCAGTTCAAACACGCAGAATCTTGGTATATCGGTCTTTCTATGAAAAATATGAAAAAAAAATTTAAAAAGTTATAAATAAAAAATAAAAAAATTAATAAAACTTTCGTAGTTAAGTTCAAAACTTGAAGTCTTGAATTTTTATTAATTTTATTTTAATTTTTTTCTAAAATTTAAAATAAGGTAGAGGAGACGTGATGATTGATTATTTATTAAAATATGATAAATTTGTTTATGGAGTATACATATATATATTCACAAAAAATTGCGAGACGATCTCATGGATCGATTTTATGAGACGAATTTTCTATTTGGGTCGTCCATGAAAAAATTATTGTTTTTATGCCAAAATTATTAATTTTTATTGCAAATATGAGAATGATTGACTATCTCACGAATAAAAATATATGAAATCGTCTAATTAGAAACCTGTTCATGTATATTTTAAAAAGATTTAATACTAATTTATAACACAAGCTCTCAGGCACTTTATATAATTTAAAGCAAGGAATCTATCAAAACAACTAGATTAGCCAATAATTGATTGTTTAAATAATGCATGCACACAAATTAATGTGCTTGGGTAAGGGTATTCCGAATTCGTGCGTCATATATAACCCAAATAATTTAAATTTCATGCTAAAAAATTTTTTCTAATAAATTTCAATTTTAAGCTCAGATTTATGTGTTTCAAATTACGAGACTTCAACAATTTTGAAATTCATTAAGATATTATTATATCAGTATACATCAGAAAATAGTTTTGAAATATTAAGTTATTTTCAGTATTAGGTCTCTTGTGAGACGAATCAATTCTACTTATATTTACAATAATAAGTAACACTTTTGACATAAAAGTAATGTTTTTTCATGAGTGACCCAAATACGATATATATTTCACAAAATTGACTCATGAGATCATCTCTTAATTTTTTTTTTGTTTCAAAGATTTTCTTAGAGATATGACCTTATAGAAAGTAAAAAAATATTATATATTTAAGATTCTAAAAATATCGGAAAATTTTCCAAAGTTTCTCTCACGCACGTCATATACATGTTATTTTATAAAAAAATTTATCATGTATGTGGGTGATTTTTCGTTTTTTGTTTGTTTGTTTTTTTATACAATATGTTGTTGTTTTAAGTTTTTGATATGGGTTTTTTTTAAATTATATTTTTTTCTGGGTATAGGTCTCTTTTGAGACGGTCTCACGAATCTTTATCTGTGAGATGGATCAATCCTACCGATATTCACAATAAAAAGCAATATTTTTTCATGGATGACCCAAATGAGATATTTGTCTCACAAAATACGACATTTAAGACCGTCTCGCATAAATTTTTACCTTTTTCCGGAGTGATGGAATAACCCCTGGATGTATTGCTTATATATGGTATCATGTTAATAGCATTCGGGGTCATGCCAACAACTTTTGTCATTATATCAATTCTTCGAAGAAAAATGATTAATTAAATATTTAAAATTGAAGATATGTCTCACAAAATTTATCGGATAATTGCAAATATAACCCCTTATTATCATTTTTATAAAAAAATTGAAGATATGTCTAATAAAAATAAAAATATATGGCTACGATTCTTATAAAATATAATATACTTGACGTCATTCTCCCAATTTTTCGGGAAACGAACACATTTATTGATTTACATATGCTTCTATCCGTACAGGCAAGAGGCCTGTTTCGATCGTATGATGCAAGAATCTTTTTTGTTCAAACTAAAATATTCATTTTAATTAATTAATTAATTAATTATTACATCATAGCCCACCAAAATAAAATAACTATTGAATTATTTAATCGGAAAAGTGGTAATGGAGCTCCATCAACCTGCATCACAATTTTTTACATTGATAATTGATAGAGGAATCTTATAATAAATTATTAAATACAATAATATATAAAGTCTTGGTATCTTTGAATTAATTAATTAATTATGGCGCAAACAGTATTGATTGTAGTAATAAATCGATTTTATAACAAGATTAGATCTTGAATAAGAAAAAATATTTACGTTATATATTAAAGTAATTATGACAATGTGAAATCATCCTGAGGGGGAGTCACGATTTTAGTTCAATTTAGACAACAATATACAATAATTAATAAAACATAAAAATGGCACCGGTTAATCGACAACCTATAAATGTGTCTCAAGGTTCAAACACAAGCTACACACGGTCAGAAACATATGTTAGTTGATGGGAAATTCTAGAAAAATTATGAAGAACAACGCGTATAGTGACCTCAATAAAAACAAAATATGATATAAAATATAAACTATAATTCTTAATCGCAAAAAAGACACGAGATTTAAAAACAACTGAACGATCGAAGAATATTGAAGAAAAAATCGATTTTAAATTTGGTGAAAATCTGAATTTTTTAGAGAATATGAAAGATGAAATAACAAGTAATATGAATAGGAATTACTGTTAATCAAAGCGTTTGAAGTTTGACGTATTAGTAGAAAACATTGTATAAAGAATATTAATATTCTATTTGGATAGTAACAATATGCAAAAATTTGAATCTAAAATTTGGTTATATATATATATATATATAACTACTTTGTTGGTTGGTTGGACAACAACAATATGAGAATCGACTATAAATTTGTAAATTATGTATAGTTTTGTCAATTATGAATGACTATAAAATTTTATTTTAATTTATTTTATTTAAAAGTATATTTTTAATTAATGTTGGTTTTATTACATGATAAAACCAACATTAATTAAAATAAAATTATGAATACATTTTATATTTTTTTTTACAGCTGAAATCTTGTAATTTATTAAGATGAAGATAGGTCTGCAATTACAAGTTTAATCAACCACAAAGAAAAGGATCCATGCTCCCAAACAAAATGAGAGGAGGATGAAAAAGCAAAAGCAGCAACCGAGTGAGCCACCCTGTTAGCTGATCTCCTAACATGAGTAAGATGAGGGCTCTCGAGAGCCTCCACAAGAATGCTAATATCCGCAGCAATAGAGCCCGCATAACTAAGATCCTCTTCTGGTCTTGTGACTGCTTGCACTGCAAGAAGAGAGTCCGAGGTGATATGATGAATCTGAATGGTGTGCTGCCTTGCGACAATCAAGCCGACCTGGATGGCATAAAGCTCGGCCAATGTAACAGATTGGACCTTATCAATCAGTTCTCCGAAAGCCAGAATCGGTTGTCCCTCATGATCCCGAATCATACCACCAACTGCACACCTGGGAGATCCCTCTTTATAAGCTGCATCCATATCCAACCGAAATTGGTTAGCTAACGGGGCAGACCAAGTGCTTGGAGAGCTGATCAAAGGTGACTTTGAGCCGCTCGTTACTGAATCACGTGCAAGCACGGTAATCCCGGAGCAAATTTTCACACCAGTCAGCATCCAAAACTCGAGCTTTGCCATGACAATCATGAAGGAAGCGAAGTCTCTCGTTCCAAGTGGCCCAAGTGCGCATGACAAATAACTCGAAATCAGGTTTATTCCAGCTTCTCCTTCATCCCTAGAAATATATCAAACACATCCAAGTGGCGAAGCTGCTTAAGAGATGACCAAATCCAGCTATTTTTCCAACAAGATTTCACAGCCGGACAAGAGAAAAGGGCATGACTGGAAGTATCCCAGTTAGACTGACACAAAGGACATCCTTCCAGTAACTGGAACATGATGTGCAAGAAGATTTTGTTCCGTAGGGATAATATTATTAAGCGCTCTCCACCAGAATATTCTCACTTTAGGAGGGATCGATAAAGACCACAGGAACTTCCACCAATCCTTTTGGAAAGGGGCCGAACACGAAGAGGGCTGATCATAGAGGCCTAGGGCAGCCTTATATCCATCTCGTACCGAATATTTACCTTTCTGGTCATATTTCCAAAATCTCACATCCTTTCTATTAGTCAGAGTGATGGGAATAGAGGTGATTTTCTGAGCAATAAGTGGAGAGAAAATCTGTTGGATTAGAGGCACGTTCCATCTTCCTTGTACCATGAGGGACTTCACTTTAGAGAATGAAGCGTAGTCAGGAATCGGTGCTAGACATGTTCTAGGACCCGGAAGCCAAATATCCTCAAACGTATTAATACGTGCCCCATCTCCCACCTTCCAACACAAACCTTTAGCAAGTAAAGAACGGCTCCACATCAAAGCTCTCCAGATGGAGGAAGGATTGCTGCCCATTTCGGCTTCCATAATATCTTGATGGCGAAAATACCGGCCTTTCAAGACTCTGGCCACCAAAGAATCAGGTTCCGAGATAATACGCCAAATCTGTTTAGCTAATAGGGCCTGATTGAAAGTCTCCAACTGTCTGAACCCCAAGCCACCCATGCATTTCGGTTTACACAAGGATTGCCAAGATTTCCAGTGCATACGATTTTTCCCTGCGTCCACTCCCCACCAAAAATTAGAGCATTCACGTTCTATCTCTTCACACACTGATTTGGGGATACGAAAGCAGGACATGGCATAAGTAGGGATAGACTGGAGTACCGATTTGATCAATGTTTCCTTACCCCCTACCGAAAAAGTTTTGTTTCCCCAACCTTGTATTCTCTTCACTACTCTCTCCACCAGATATCTGAATTGCAGTTTCTTACTCCGCATAGACACAGCCGGGAGGCCCAAATACACTGCGTGGGCGTGAACCACTGGGATAGCTAACACAGACTTGATATTCTCAGCCAGCTGCGCATTAGTATTCGGGCTGAAGGAGAGGGAAGATTTTTCAAAGTTAATAAGCTGTCCTGAAGCCTTCGCATATGATAACAGACAGTTCTGCACAGCCAAACAGTTTGCCATTGTAGCTCTGAAGAACAAAAGACTGTCATCAGCAAAGAACAGATGAGCAAGAGAAGGGCAGGAAAAGGCCATCTGAACCCCAGAAATCAGCCGTTGTTGTTCAAGTGAGATGAGAGCATATGATAAACCATGAGCGCATAGAACGAATAAGTAGGGAGAAAGAGGGTCTCCCTGTCTCAGTCCTCTACTCGGAATGACATTCCCAACCAGATCACCTATTCAAAGAGAAAGAGTACTTGACTGTTCTGACACATCGCATAACCTTCTCCACCCAACATCGAGAGAATCCCAGTCTGATCATAATGCCTTCAAGAAAAGACCACTCAACTCTGTCATAATCCTTGCTCATATCAAGTTTTAAAGCAGCGTAGCCTTTTTGTCCCTGTTTTCTGCTTCTAATCCAGTGCAGCGTTTCAAAGCTCAGAATAATATTGTCAGAGATTAGTCTACCTGGGATAAAAGCACTCTGAAACTCATTCACAAGTATGTTTGAGTATGGGACGCAATCTATTCGTGAGGGCGCGAGCAACAATTTTATAACAAATGTTGCACAAATTGATATGCCGATAGTCCTTCATAGTCAAAGGAGTAGCGACCTTAGGTATCAGAGTAATGGTAGTGGCATTCCAGTCCTCAAGAGGGGCTCCTTCATTCAAAATATTCAAGCACTCCATCGTGAACTCCTCCCCAATCACTTCCCAGAACTTCTGAAAAAAGAACACCGACATTCCATCCGGCCCTGGCGCTTTATCTGGATGCATATCAAACAGGGCCTTCCTAACTTCAATTCCTGTAAAAGGGGCACAAAGGGCATAATTTAATCGATCATCAACCATAGGGCAAACCTGATTCAAAATCTGTGCTCTGTCTTACTCCGAGGGGTTACTAGAGGAGAACAAGTCGGAGAAATAATTTTGAGCGATCTCCGCCATACTCCCGGTGTCAGTGCACCAATCCCCGTGTGAAGAGACAAGCCCTTTGATATGGTTCTTAGCTCGACGCGCTGATGCACATGCATGGAAGTATTTGGAGTTTCTGTCACCATGTGCAAGCCAATTCACCCGACTGCGCTGCTTCCAGTAAAGCTCATCCTTAGTAGCTAGCATCTCCACCTCACGTTCCAACTGCCCAATTCGATCCCCAGCTAGAGCCCATTGGTCATGGGTGTGCATGTTCAGTTCAATAAATGAGATCACAAATTCCAATTTTGGATTTTCTTTTCTATTTTAATTATTATATTACTATATGACAGCTGAATAGTATATTCAATATTTTCTTCAACAAGTTAACTGCCTCGATTTAGTGAATTATAAATAGAAAAGAAATCGTGACTTCTATTAAAATAAAATACTCAACAATCAAAAAAATAATTATATTCATGAAATTTCTTGGAAAAAAACATTCTAGTACATGAAATGTGAGGCTCGGACCGAAGAGGACGGGTGATGATCGCGGTGCCATGAGGTTGCACGGACAATGAGCGACTCCTGGAAAGCTTTTAGGCGAAGGGAACATGAATGAACCGATATTATATCGGAAGGAGATGGATTCTAAAAATTATTCAGGTATGCGATTGTGCAGTTGATGAGGGCTTAAAGATTTGATACGTACTACTTATATAAAAAATGTTCATCTTCTTTTTGGTAGCTCATCAAATAAGAACTTCAAAGTTAAGCGTATTTGACTTGAGGCAATTATGGGATGGGTGACCCTCTGTGAAGTTTCCTAGTGTGCGTGTGAGTGATGACATAAGCACGTTGGAAAGATTCATCTTGGTACAGCGGGGACAGTCGTCAAATCTGAGGCGTCTCATGATAAAATAAAAATATCGGGAAAATGATTTTTTTAGATAGAAAATAAAAATATCGGGAAAATAAATTTTTTAGATTCATTAACGGTAGGATTGGATTATTATTGTTTTACTTAAAATTGATAAGAACAGTTCAAATCAACTATTTTAAATTGTACAAAAACCTCAATAACTTTTCCCAATAACTTTTTGTTAGTGGGAACTCTACATACCCACTTGCTTTTGTCAGGGAATCTTTCCTTTTTGTTATCCACAAGGAAACGTGATTAGGGTCACATGTCCACTTATTTTTGTCGAGGAATCTTAAACTTTTTGGTGTCCCCGAGGAAAACGTGGTTGTTGTCCTTCACCACTTAGTCATGTTTCTGCAAGATGCTTCTTGTCTGACCGAGGCCTGAAGCCTTTGCCGAATTCTGGCATCTTTTAGTTTGGGCATTCTAGACAAATCTGATCAAACCATCTTCCCACATGAGCCATATTGCAGAATTTTCGACGAGTTTTTTTACTCCCCGAAAGCTTGCTATTCAACAGAAGATTTTTTTTTTTTTTCAAATAGATCTTATGCAAAAATTGTGGTTTTTCTTGTCATAGTATTTAACAGAAAGGAACCGTTTACCAAATTATGATAAAATTTAAACAGTAAGACAGACCCATAGACCCTATGCTCTTCTGGTGGAAATGTCGTCTTCAGTTATTGAAGCAACAAGGGGTGTTTCTTCTAACGGAGGATCCTTGATAAATTTCTGTATATTTGAATCTAGCCTCCTTAACTTGATAAAATGAAAAGCCTCGTGTGAGATTTTTCCTGCTGGTTCTGGGACTGTACTAAAAAAGTATAGCTCCAGGATGTCTCATCTCGACAAATAGTCATTATTTGCCCAAGTTTCATGAACAGCTTCCTGGATCCATTTGAGTAGTCCTGAAATTTCTGGAAAGCTGAGTGATGTGGTATAAATTGAGGCAAGAGCCTCGAATTCATACCATTCTTTGACCTCCTTTGGATATGAATTTGGTTTCATCCATATCCTGGGATATTTTTCGAAAACATCAACCCTGATTGTAGCGGGGTTAATGCCTACTCTTGTTTTTAATTTCTCGCACAATTATTGATATATCTGTAATGGAAAAATTGTAACTTCATTAGTACCAACCTTAGATTTCCCCTTATCAATATTAGGTCTAAGATTGATATTTTCCTCTTCAATCCTCGAGGTGAAGGGTTGACTTGAGGACTCGAGATAGGGATCTGGAGTCTCAACTTTTGTTTCAACCGACTTATCTGGATATGATCCCGACTTAACACTTGTGCTAGGGGTATTTGAATCCCCAGCTCCAGGTATAGAGTCTTGTACTCGAAAACTCTCCATTTGGGAAACCAGTGGCTTCTCAATACCTTGGAGGATTGACCTTTATATTACAGACTATAACTGAGTATAAGCCTGTAAACATCCTGTAATTCGATCAGATACAATTCTCTTCTCGGCTTGTTGTAGCCTTCCTACAACTTCTGCGTTTAAGGCCAGCTTGTTGAACTCGGTTTGAAGAATTTCAAGATGTTCTCTCAAATGCCTCTGCATTTTCATGATGACATCGATATCACCGCTGTCTATTCATCTCTTGTTAAAAAATCTGCAAGAATATTCTCATGAGATTTTATAATCACAATATCAAAAATATAATTTTGACATAGAGCTTGTCATCTTAATAATCTTGCCTTCTTTGGTTTAGATTCTATTCTATTCCTTAAGAAAGCTTTCACATGTGTGTTATCTACCTTTAAAATAAATTAATTCGCAACTAAAAACAATGGACATTTTTCAAAAGCCCTTTTTACTGCATATTATTCTTTTTTGTTGATATGTCATCTTATGGCTTCTGCATCCGATAAAAGTCACTACGATATATGCATGGTTGTTCTCCTTCTGGTGTGAGCTTGGTTAACACTGCCACCCACCAATTATCACTGGGATCTGTATATAATACCAGATCATGTTCATCTTGAGGAATAGCCATTTTCGGAAGATTTTTACAAATCTCCTTTAGTTGCTGAGCCAGGAACCTTCTCTCTCTTCATAACAAACGCATAAAATATTTAAGAGGATTTTGAAATCCATTTTAAATAACAATTTAAAATATCAGTTTTCAAATGTTTTTCTTAGAACAACTAGCTCTGATACCAATTGAAGGATCGTTTTCTGAGCATCTTTCAGATGCTTCAAACAAAATATTCTCCAAGAGCTGCAATAGCTCGTGTTCTAAAAATGTATACACCGATGAATTAGATCGAGTTTGGTATAGAACCAAACAAAAAACACTCGAAATAATCATTCTTTAAGAAACACTGATATATTTGTATATCCTGTGTAACTGAATAACCAAAAGATTATATTAGTTTTTGCATTTATTAGTTCAGTTATTATGAAAACTGAACTAACGTATGCTCTAACTGGTTAAATCAGTTTGAAAACAATAGTTAAACAGTTAAATACACAAGATATGTTTATGGATGTTCGGAGACTTCAACTGCTCCTATGTCACCCCTTCTACCTCCTCGGGTAGGATACACTAGAAGACTTTGATTTATACAATTGTTTGTGCAAACCCATTCAGCTATGACTTACACTACTGCCTAAACTGAACTCTTAGCTACGACTGAAGGCAACACCTTCCAGCCAACACTTCTTTAACGTCTATGTGTCAAAGACTACATACACAAGTTTAACGTCTTTGTGCAAGACTGTATATGAGTGGTTGAGAGAATTTGTGTGTAATAACTGAACAAGGATGTTCTCACACACTAAGGGAAAGTGGCTTCTAAACTAAGCAGATAACACGTTAAAGTGTCCCTCTGGGCTGAATGCTTCTGAAAGCATATGTGCAATGTGCATGCCCTTTCTTTTCTCTCTTGAAGAAGCTTTTTGTTTTGTATCTCGTTCTTTTTCTTCAACTTCTTCTTGTTGTCACTCTGAATCTTCACTGATCTTCTCTTTATATAGGCGGAAAAACTGAACGTACAGTGAGACTCATTTATTGTATATATTGCGTCTTGAATTCATTTCTTGGACTTTGTGTCTCGACTTTTCGACTGCCCTTCTGAAACATTTAATGCTCTGATGCAACGTCTATTATTGTCCTTTTTTGACTGGATAATTGCTTTTGTACCTTTGCGCACAGCTGGATTCCACTTAAATCAGCTTGTCTTGATCTGCAACTGATTGCTCCTAACTGATATTCTGAACTGGTCAGTTGAGCTGGTCTTCAGTTGGTCTGGTGAAATCAGTTGACTCGTCTGTTGAACTGATTTCACTCTTGTTCAGTTGAGCTGGTCAGCTAGGCTCTTCATCAGTTGAACACTCCTTCTGCTGGTCAGGCTTCTGAGGTTCTCCCGCTGAACCACCTATCAGCTGAACATTCATTTGAACTCATTTACGATACATCAGTTGAACTGGTTCAGTTTGGTTGATCGGTTGATGCTTTCAGTTGGCATCTTCGACAGCTTCACTTTCGTCTTGTAACTGAATATTTCAGTTTCAGCTATCTGCGCACTGAGATAGATTATTAGAAACAAAATAACAAGTTATGTTAACATCAAAATCAAGCAAAGATAGCGAACATGAGATGTTTCAACAGACTCATTTCTAAAAGTTTAATGAATCCTTCTCTGTTGAGATCAAGTGTTCCTGCAGCAATTCTCATAGCAGATGTCCAGTCATCAATGAGATCTTATCTGTTTTTGAAATATAGTATATAAAGGTTAAAAATAACCCCAAAAAGATGTATAGATTCTAAAACAGTTTTCTCATAGGGTGTTTGGTGCAAGGGAATTTGAATTCTCCTTGTCCTTGTTCCCGCTGGCTGTGATTCTCCACCAGTATGGAAATCGGGTTCAGATTCTCTCCTATTTATATTTTGAGATCCCGCACTTTCCCTTGGTGGTTCCTAAGAAGATGACCAGGTTATAGAAGGTGGTTCACCTCTCGTTGTGTTCATATTCAGATCTACGACCTTGAGATTTGCAAATGATTATGTAAGGTCTTGTAGATCCTCAAGATCAATCTTTTCTAAAGTTGTCATCAGATTAATTTTTTCTGAGATAGATTTAATTAGATTGATCATTTTTTCTTCTTCAGTCAAAGATTTTGCCACTACTTTGGGCTTTCCTCGTTGATGTAACAAGGGTTCAGTACCAAAAGATGGTGGTAACCTTCCTTCTGAAGTTCTCTTACTAGAACTTGGTTGTTGTTCTAGGACTTGAATTCTTGTTCGAACATCCTTTAATATTTCAAGAATTTCTTCCTGATTTTCAAGGATTTTCTCCACATTTTGTGGTACATAATACAATATATTGCTATAGTTCTGTACGGTTTTTTGAATCTCTCTAAGATCTCCGGAGAGTTTAGAGAAATCTGGTACTATTTCTAAGAATATGTTATTTTGAATCATAATTTTACCTTTGGACTTTGATAAGTTCCTTCTTGATATCTAACATTGGTTATATCCTCATGTTTCAAATAATCCAGAGTTCTGGAATAAATCATGTAAATAATTAATCTCGAACCTGGGTTCAGATTCATGTTAATTGAAAAAATTCTCCTGCTCGAACATTTAATTACTTAATAATAATAAATTTATATGTTTGAAATAATTTAACCTAGTTCTGATACTATTTTCGGCCCAAAAAATCAATCATTTGAATTTTATCTATACAAGTATAACTAAGGGTATTTTTATATTTTTAAAATCTTTTTAGGTGGTAGAACCAAAGTGTTTTAGTTTGAGTATTAAATTTAAAGTTAAGTTGGGTCTAGGTAATTTTTCACAATTTATCCCTCAAACAATCACAATCTCAATAATTTTATTTCTCACAATCCATGACATGTGACCTCGTATATAGGGTTAAATATAATTGAATAATATATTCATATTTTCTGCAACAGGTTTAATGTCTCGATTTAATGAAAACAGAAAATTGCGACCTTGGATTATTAATATTGAAATACTCCACAAAAAAATTAGAAATAAACAAAAAAAATTATATTTATGAAATGTCAAATCAATTCTCGGGGAAAAAACAATCTAGTACATGACCAAACAATAAATTTTTTATTAGTTTAATAATTTATGAATTCTACAGTAAATTTAAAAATTTCAACAATAATTTCGATTCCTCAGCTCGAAATCATGACCCTAATCTCAGTTTGCATCCTCCCAAGATTTCAAACGAGATCGATAAGCACGATTCTTCAACTTCACTTGTAGGTGTTAAAATACAGTCAAAAGTTTCATGTTACCATGTGATATATAAACGATTAAGACTGATATTTTTTCAGACAACGTCAATGACAAAGAAATAATAGCACCGATCTCTAAAGTGACATGAGACAATATCAACAGTAAGACACTCTTGTCTCCGAACTAATGAGTTTAACAGCTTGACATTGGTACCGAAGTAGGTGTAATCCATCATTTTCCCTGTCAGTTAGTATGAAGTTATGCTCTATCATAATATAAAAATAAAATTATATCTTGGTTAAGGGTCGCATGATTCTACGCTTTGTATCAAAATGAGGTCATGACTTAGAGTCTCTCAAGAAGCATGTTTTATACTTATTGGGGGGATTGTTGGATTAAGCATGTACATTTGAAAAAAGTATTGGGTTGATGACTTCTCGAGAAGCTCTCGCTCATCAAGCATTTGATGCTACGATGTATAATTGGTTTATTTGGTAAGCCGTAAAAGATTACCATTATATTTTAACGAGTAAGATTGATCTCTGTTGAGGAAATCTCTAGCGAAAAAAAAAGAGGATAAAACTGATCTACAAAGTGATATGAGACAACACCAAAAATAAGAATGTCCCTCCCCAAACTTGTGAGAATAACATCACAACCTATTGACATGCAAGTAGGTGCCATCTCTTATATCCACGTGTCGCTTAGTATAGTGTTATGTGAAGCCACGTGTAAAATGAAATAAAAATGAGTCTTGATTAACAATTATAACTTTTAGTCTTGCGATAAGAGATTGATTCTAACAAGAATGATATTTTTTTTAAAAAAAAAATTATTTATGCTTAGGATGATTTTTAGAGTTTTCTCATGGCAACATTTAAAATTTTCACACAAAATTTAAATAATTCCTATAATCGAGATATTAGAAATTTAAATGATCCATTATATATAAAATTAATTTGCACAATTTAATTTTATATATCTTCGATGGTACTGAAAATTGTGTAACCCATGTAAGAGCTTGATCTAAAAATTTATACCATATTGGGGGCAAAAAAAAACCAGGTATACATGATTTTTCAAGAGAAAGGGTTGTCTATGTTGGAAAATTAATTTTGTTTAATATAGTAATTGTATTTTTTTTTTTTACTTTTTTGTTTTTTTTATTAATCAATATGTAGTCTTACTCCATCAACATACATTTTTTTTCAATTTTAGTCATTTTTATAATATTATTAATGTGACGTCGAAAACTTATGATATATCAATTGTAAGGCCCGAGATTTTATCATTTTAATGCCGAGATTATTTAATTTATGATTTTGGAATGTGGAGGATTGAAATTGAATTAAAAAAAATTTGTGAGGGCCGATTTGCAAATAGTGAAAAGTTGAGGGACTAAAGTGCAAATATGGAAATTTGATGGGACACTTGTCACGCATGCATTTGAGATATATATATTAGGTAAAGTGTCAATTGAATTCAGAATTTCAGCCACGAATATCGAGAATTACTCCAGAGAATCTTTAAGATTTCTTTTCTTCAGAAATTTTATTGTACGAGAATCGGTTATCAGAATTTAAATCCGGACACGGTGTAGCGATCCTCGTATCGACAGCTACTACTGGACGTAAGTTTTATTGAGTTCTGTTATCATTTGAAAATATGATGTTGTAGGAATTTGATACAATTCATATATGATGTTCTTGACATGTTAGACATCGTAGAATCGAAGTCAGACCGAAGAACGGATTTATTATGGAATTGTTATGATTTTCTGATTATATCGATTGAAAATCAGACAGATTTGGATTATTGATTGATTATGGATTGTATCATATATGGGTTATGATTTGTAATTGATATCTGGTGATATTGTGTTGACAGAGATATTGAGATTGTGCCGTTATGTCGTTGATTTGAATTAAATTCAGACTGATCAGATTCTGTATTGACTTAGGAATGGAATATTGATATTATGATTCTCGATATGTCATTTCAGATTTACAGGGACAGTCTTGAATTCAGAGCTTCCAGTTATTCAGACCGAGACTACGAATGAAAGGTATAAGTCAATGTGGTATTGGGAGATCGATTCAAGTAGGATATACTTGAGTTTCCCTAAATCACATACTTATTGTTGTTATATGCCTTGATTTGATTTTATATGATGTTCTATTGATTTATAGGAAACATGTATTAGACGATTATTAGACGAGTGATCTTGTGACAGAAGTGCCTGATAGTGGTGGGATCGCCACGGGCACAAAGCACGATGTCACAAGATAGTGAATTGGCGATAGTGCCACAGTCTGTGATGGATAGGTCAAGACACCGGATGTTTGGTTATATCGATTGAATAGAATTGGAGTTTCTTCTATTACTAAATTCGATATAGGAACGCTAACGTCTGGAAACCGGGATCCCTAGACTAGGATTGAGTCTAGTTTGAGTCGTGGAGTCACGAGTATGATTGATAGTTTGATATTAATTATGTTTCAGATTTTGATATATATCTGATATCTGCTTCATGCTTTATATTGATTATATGATTGTATGTCCGTTGATTTATACTGGGATTATATTCTCACCGGAGTTATCCGGCTGTTGTCTTGTTTGTATGTGTACATGAAAACAGGTGGGACAGGATCAGGGTCGAGGAGATGAGGAGAGATCGTGATTAAAGTGGAGACTACGGACTTTGATGTATATAGGGTTATGACACTTGATATTTAAATGTTGAATCTTAGTTTTTACTGACTTGTAGACGGTATAGGACTTGTACTTTATCTTATACTGAGATGTATATTAGTTTGATTCAATTACGTTCCGCATTTAAAGAAAAAAGTTTTATGACCCTAATTACTTGATTAGTAAATTGATCCTAATGATAATTAAGAATTGATTAGCGTCCGGGTCCCCACAACAGGTGGTATCAGAGCGATAGATTCTTTAGACTGAGATAGAAGAAGCTAGTGAGCGGGGTAGATTGAGTTATCTTTCCTTGCTTTTGATATGCTAGCATGCGTTACTGCTTTAATACATGTTACTTGATTTATCTGAATTGATATGGTAATGTATATTAATGAGTATGAATCAGCATCGATTCTGAATCAGCAGTAAGATGATCGGAGGAGGACTGAAACAGAATTATTGTTTGGGATTACTAATCTTTTTGATAATCAGATATGCCTCCCAGAAGAATACCAGAATAGGGTAGTACTTCAAATCCGCCGATGGATGTCACAGCCACTCCGATGGAAACATTATTGAAGAGGTTTCAGTCGTTTCATCAACCGACTTTTAGGGGCACTGAGACTTCAGTGGATTGTGAGAGCTGGTTAGACGACATAGAGATGTTGTTTGACTCACTGGACTATACAGATGAGCGGAGAGTGAAACTGATAGGGCACCAATTGCATAATGTTGCAAAGAACTGGTGGATTACAACGAAGAAGGCATTGGAGCATAGAGGTACGACTATTACCTGGAATGTGTTTAAGACCGAATTTTATCAGCGGTTCTTTCCAATTTCATACAGGAAGGACAAGGGGGCCGAGTTTGCGAATCTGAGACAAGGGCAGTTGAACATTGATGAATATGTGTCTAAATTCTCTACACTACTGAGATTTGCTCCACATGTGGCCGAGAATGAAGAAGCGGTGGCTGATCAGTTCATCAATGGCTTGAATCCAGAGATATTTACATTGGTGAACACTGGGCGACCAAACAAATTTGCTGACGCCCTGAACAGAGCAAAGGGAGCAGAAGCTGGTCTGATGAGACAGAGAGGATCTTCGTTTGTGGCCTCAGCACCGATACCACAGTAACCCCCTCCTAGATTCGAGAGTGGAAGCAGCAGTGGTGGAAAGAAGGACTATCTGAAAGCCAGAGAAAGACAGTTCAAGAAGTCTGGCAGCAGTTCTTCCAGTTCCAGTGGCTCGAGACAGACTGGTCAGAGCCAGAGTTACACAGGACCCTATTGCAGCACTTGTGGAGGGAAGCATTCCACAGAGCAGTGCCGAGGAGTGTTTGGCTCTTGTCGTATATGCCGACAGCAGGGACATTTTGCCCGAGTATGTCCTCAGAGAGGTGCCCAGGGATCCCAGGCAGCGGAGTCATCTGGATCAGTGGCTCAGACACGGAGACGACCATCTGCTGTCCATTCATTTCAGCCAGCACCGTCGACCCAGTCACAGCAGAGGCCAGGAGGTAGCCAGACAGTGAGCCAGCCTCCGAGACAGCAGGCCAGAGTTTTTGCTTTGACTGAGGAACAGGCTCAGGATGCACCTGATGACGTTGTTGCAGGTAACTGCTTTATATCTGGTTATCCTGCATTTGTATTGATTGATACTGGTGTATCACATACATTTATTTCTGAGAGATTTGCATTGATGCATGCATTACCTATTGAGTCCCTATCTGTGGTAGTATCTGTCTCTTCTCCTTTGGGGAAAGATCTTGTATCAGTAACTTCTGTTAGATCTTGTATACTACGATATGATGGGCATGAGATTGAGCTAGACTGCATTGCAATTGGGTTGTCTGATTTTGACTGTATTATCGGGATCGATATGTTGACCAAGTACAGAGCTACAGTTGATTGTTTCCACAAGATAGTGAGATCCAGACCTGACATGGCCGAGGAGTGGAAATTTTACGGTAAGGGTTCTCGAGCCAGAATTCCTTTGATATCCGTATTATCTATGACTCGATTGTTGCAGAAAGGAGCGGATGGATTCCTTGTCTATTCAGTGGATTTACTGAAATCGAGTCCATCATTGGCGGACTTGCCAGTGATGTGTGAGTTTGCTGATGCCTTCCCAGATGAGATTCCTGGATTACCTCCGATTCGAGAGCTAGACTTCAGTATTGAGTTGATGCCAGGTACAGTTCCGATTTCGAGGGCTCCGTGCAGAATGGCACCGATTGAATTGAAAGAGCTGAAAGAACAGTTGGAGGATTTACTGGCCAAGGGGTATATTAGACCGAGTATATCTCCTTAGGGTGCTCCAGTGTTGTTTGTGCGGAAAAAAGACAGTTCAATGAGACTCTGCATTGATTACTGGCAACTGAACAAGGCTACGGTAAAGAACAAATACCCTTTGCCTCGTATTGATGATTTATTTGATCAGTTGCAGGGATCATCTGTCTATTCCAAGATCGATCTGAGATCTGGATATCATCAGCTGAGAGTCAGGGATTCTGATATCTCAAAGACAGCATTCAGAACCAGGTATGGACATTACGAGTTTATTGTCATGTCTTTCGGTCTTACGAATGCCCCAGCTGTTTTTATGGGTATGATGAACCGAGTCTTTCAGAAATATTTGGATGATTTTGTTATCATATTCATCGATGATATTTTGATTTATTCAAAGAATATGATTGAGCATGCTGAGCATTTGAGGACTGTGTTGAGAATTGTGAGAAATGAGAAATTATATTCTAAACTGTCGAAATGTGAGTTCTGGTTGAGACAGGTAGTATTTATGGGTCATATCATATCTGGAGATGGTATATCAGTTGATCCCAGCAAGGTTGAGGCTGTGATTTCTTGGCCGAGACCGACATCAGTGCCAGAGATTCGCAGTTTTATGGGTTTGGCAGGATATTATCGTCGATTTATTAAAGATTTCTCGAGCATTGCTAAACCGATTACTCAGTTGACTCAGAAGAATGTTCCATTTGTTTGGTCAGAAGACTGTGAGTCCAGTTTTCTGGAGTTGAAGAAGAGATTGACCAGTGCACCGATATTGACTATCCCCTCAGGTACTGGTGGATTTGTTGTTTATTGTGATGCTTCTCACAGAGGTTTGGGTTGTATTCTAATGCAGCGAGGGCATGTGATTGCTTATGCTTCGAGACAGTTGAAGCCACATGAGACTCGATACCCGATTCATGATCTTGAATTGGTTGCTATCATGTTTGCCCTGAAGATATGGCGACACTACCTCTACGGTGAGAAATTTGAGATATATTCTGATCACAAAAGCTTGAAGTATCTGTTTTCACAATCAGAACTGAATATGAGACAACGAAGATGGCTAGATTTGCTGAAAGACTTTGATTGTGAAATCAAATACTATCCTGGAAAGTCGAATGCAGTAGCTGATGCACTGAATCGAAAGGTATGTTCGTTATCCTTATCGACAATAGGTGTTTCAAATTTGATAGAGGATTGTTGTTTGTCTGGATTTGTATTTGAGACATATTGTAAACCGATGAGATTATATACTGTGCAAGCTGAACCAGAGCTGATTTTGAGGATTAAAGCAGCTCAGAAAGTTGATCAGAAAGTACAGAAATCGATTGAGATGGTCAGATCAGGTCATCGATCAGAGTATCAGGTACATGAGGATGTACTGTATGTGAATAATCGTCTTGTTGTGCCAAATGTTTCAGAGTTGAAACAGCAGATATTGACTGAAGCGCACAGCAGTCGATTCATTATCCATCCTGGTGGCAGAAAAATGTATAACGATCTGAAAGGACAGTTTTGGTGGAAACAGATGAAGACTGACATTGCAGAATTTGTTTCCAGATGTCTAAATTGCCAACAGGTGAAAGCGGAAAGAAAGAAACCCGGAGGACTGTTACAGAGTTTGTCTATTCTAAATGGAAATGGGATCACATTTCCATGGATTTTGTGACGCAGTTACCGCGTTCCTCCAGAGGTTCTGATGCGATTTGGGTGGTGATTGATAGACTGACCAAATCCGCATGTTTTATTCTGTACAAGATGACGTACAGATATGACCAGATGGCTGAGATATATGTTAGAGAAGTGGTCAGATTGCACGGAGTGCCGAAGTCGATTGGTTCAGACCGTGATCCTCGGTTTACTTCGCACTTCTGGCAGAGCCTGCAGCAAGCTCTCGGTACGAAGTTACATCTGAGTACCGCATATCATCCACAGACTGACGGACAGTCAGAACGGACGATTCAGACATTAGAAGGTATGCTGAGAGCTGTAGTGCTTGATTTTAGCACTATTTGGCAGGATGCATTGCCTCTCTGTGAATTTTCGTACAATAATAGCTATCAGACGAGTATTGAGATGTCACCTTTTGAAGAGTTGTACAGAAAGAAGTGCCGATCCCCTCTTTATTGGGATGATATCTCTGAGGTTCCTGAGATTGGACCTGACATGATCAGAGAAATGACTGAAAAGGTAAAGCTGATTCAGAAGAGAATGAAGACAGCTCAAACAGACAGGCCAAATATGCCAATGTTCGACGTAGACCGTTGGTATTTGAGGCAGGAGACAGAGTATTTTTGAAGATTTCACTTTTCCGAGGAGTTGTCAGATTTGGCAAGAAATGGAAGCTGTCTCCACGATATGTTGGGCCGTATGAAATTCTCGAGAAGATAGGAGATCGTGCCTATCGACTCGCATTATCGCCTTCTTTATCTGGAATACATGATGTTTTTCATGTATCTATGTTGCGGAAATATCTCCCCGATGATTCTCATGTTATTCAGCCAGACGAGGCTGAGATTGATGAATCTCTTAGTTATGTTGAGAAACCAATTCAGATTATTGATCGAAAAGAAAAGAAGCTCAGAACGAAGATTATTCCTCTTGTAAAAGTGCAATGGACTCGTCATGGAACTGAAGAAGCTACTTGGGAGACTGAATCAGATATGAGGCAGGAGTTCCCAGAGTTATTTCACTGATGTGAGTCTTTTATTTTAGCTTCTGTTATATCTTCTTATCTGATATGATTTGACTGCCTGCGATTTCGAGGACGAAATCATGTCTCAGAGGGGGAGAATTGTAAGGCCCGAGATTTTATCATTTTAATCCGAGATTATTTAATTTATGATTTTGGAAGGTGGAGGATTGAAATTGAATTAAAAAAAATTGTGAGGGCCGATTTGCAAATAGTGAAAAGTTGAGGGACTAAAGTGCAAATATGGAAATTTGAGGGGACACTTGTCACGCATGCATTTGAGATATATATATTAGGTAAAGTGTCAATTGAATTCAGAATTTCAGCAACGAAGATCGAGAATTCCTCCAGAGAATCTTTAAGATTTTTTTTCTTTAGAAATTTTATTGTACGAGAACCGGTTATCAGAATTTAAATCCGGACACGGTGTAGCGATCCTCGTATCGACAGCTACTACTGGACGTAAGTTTTATTGAGTTCTGTTATCATTTGAAAATATGATGTTGTAGGAATTTGATACAATTCATATATGATGTTCTTGACATGTTAGACATCGTAGAATCGAAGTCAGACCGAAGAACGGATTTATTATGGAATTGTTATGATTTTCTGATTATATCGATTGAAAATCAGACAGATTTGGATTATTGATTGATTATGGATTGTATCATATATGGGTTATGATTTGTAATTGATATCTGGTGATATTGTGTTGACAGGGATATTGAGATTGTGCCGTTATGTCGTTGATTTGAATTAAATTCAGACTGATCAGATTCTGTATTGACTTAGGAATGGAATATTGATATTATGATTCTCGATATGTCATTTCAGATTTACAGGAACAGTCTTGAATTCAGAACTTCCAGTTATTCAGACCGAGACTACGAATGAAAGGTATAAGTCAATGTGGTATTGGGAGATCGACTCAAGTAGGATATACTTGAGTTTCCCTAAATCACATACTTATTGTTGTTATATGCCTTGATTTGATTTTATATGTTGTTCTATTGATTTATAGGAAGCATGTATTAGACGAGTATTAGACGAGTGATCTTGTGACAGAAGTGCCTGATAGTGGTGGGATCGCCACGGGCACATTGCACGATATCACAAGATAGTGAATTGGCAATAGTGCCACAGTCTGTGGCGGATAGGTCAAGACACCGGATGTTTGGTTATATCGATTGAATAGAATTGGAGTTTCTTCTATTACTGAATTCGATATAGGAACGCTAACGTCTGGAAATCGGGATCCCTAGACTATGATTGAGTCTAGTCTGAGTCGTGGAGTCACGAGTATGATTGATAGTTTGATATTAATTATGTTTCAGATTTTGATATATATCTGATATCTGCTTCATGCTTTATATTGATTATATGATTGTATGTCCGTTGATTTATACTGGGATTATATTCTCACCGGAGTTATCCGGCTGTTGTCTTGTTTGTATGTGTACATGACAACAGGTGGGACATGATCAGGGTCGAGGAGACGAGGAGAGATCGTGATTAAAGTGGAGACTACGGACTTTGATGTATATAGGGTTATGACACTTGATATTTAGATGTTGAATCTTAGTTTTTACTGACTTGTAGACGGTACAGGACTTGTACTTTATCTTATACTGAGATGTATATTAGTTTGACTTCAATTACGTTCCGTATTTAAAGAAAAAAGTTTTATGACCCTAATTACTTGATTAGTAAATTGATCCTAATGATAATTAAGAATTGATTAGCGTCCGGATCCCCACATCAACGATAACATATCATCCCAAATTACTGATGTGACGTAAAATATTGTCATATTTTATGTTTTAATTGAGATTCTTACTTGATATAATAAGATACGTTATGAAAAACACATCTGCATCAATCAATAGTTTGTGGGCTAGCAGCCACTCATCACGATTCACACGATTTGTTATCGACTTCGCTAAATCCTCTTAACAAGACATAAAAGTTGTTATCGGAAAAAGTCTAAACAAACCTACCTATTATTTTCGTTGTTCCGTTATTAATACAAATATTAGTTCCATCGTTAATACGATGTTTTTATATCGTCGATAGTAATAAAGACAATTCTTATAAAATCGCTTGTGAATTTGCCACGGTATCAAAGAGTCATCATTAAAATTAGCGACGGTTACCCTAATTTCATTTCAAATTGCTCCGGTTTTTTTTTTTTGTTCTTCTATAAGCTTTTGTTATTATAATTGGGGGTTGAGCTGAACTATCTGTCTCCAATTTGAAAATTGTAATATGGATATCCAGAACAAGGTAACATTTTTCACTAAAACATAATAATAATAATAATAATAATAATAATAATAACAACCAGAACAAGGCAACATATTTCACTAAAACATAATAATAATAATAATAATATTATTATTATTATTATTATTATATTATTATTTGATTTGGACATCTTATAATTGAGAAGGCAGAAAACCATTAGGTGGCATGTATTAAAGAATTTAGCGTGTGGGAAACAAAGTGGTTTGGAAAACGAAATTCAAAGCTCTCCTCAATTTTTTTTCCCCAAAATTAATTGATAATCAACATATATTTTATTTTGAAATTAATTAATTATGGCTCATCATTACACAATCATATACACGTATATTACATTTATAATTTCAAAAAAATTTGGTCTTCTAACTATGGTTTATTTGATTATTGATTTCAGTTTTGACAATTAATTAATTTTGCCAACAAATTTTATTTCTTCTTATCATAATCATGACAAATCCAGAACCTGACTAAAAGATTAAAATATTTTAGTGAAAAAGATCAATATTATATTAAATATCATACTTACATACATAGTTGTTGGACCAATTAAAATTTTGGTAATTTAACAATGATTATTGGTTTAATAATGATATTACTCGTTAAGATCTGATATAACTTTTTTATAGTCTACATAGCCATTCATATAAAACGACACAACGTGGACAGTTTAACGTACGGAAACTTTTTCAGGATGTCACTCATTTCATTACTACTCTCACTCGTACATGATTAACCCAATATAATAAGTTTAGTTTCAATTATTTGGGATGAAAATAAATGTTCTTGTTTTGTGATGTGTCAAAAAGATCAAATGATTCTGGCTTTTAAGTGCTTTTGAACCTCAGCTAAAGAGGGAAAAAAAAGAAAGGTGGACTTCGTTTTCTTTCTTACTTTATTACCCAATTTGTAATTGTTACGACCGATCCAAAGATTATCAAGGAATCAAGCCAACAAGATTGAAAGAATAGATCAAAACGAAAAAATACACAACACCGAGAAATTACTGTAGTTCGGACAAATTCATCTTACGTCTACTCTCAACTCTCTATGAGATCAATCAACTGTAAGCCAAGCAATTCGTTTATGAAAAGTTAACTTTGATGGTTATTGTGTTCTACAAACTTGTGCATTTTATATTCGAAGTGGCTCTCAATCCGTCCTCAGCCGCGTTACAATTATTTTTAACTCAACTAGTGAAATAACTCTCACAATAATCTTATTGAGAATTAACATTTTGTTACTTTAAAATTTAAATAATAAAAATATAATTAGGAAAAGGCAGCGCCGCAAAAAATAAAGTAAAATATGGAGATGCGTGTGACTTTTTTTATTTTGGTTATTCTTTATTGATTAAAAATAATAATGGATTGTTTATTTATTTTTTTAATTAAAAATAAATATAATTTAATGGATTGGAATCTGTGAGTTGCCGGAGATTCCAGGAATCATTTCATATTTGATTTGTCAACTTGTCATATTGTGCCACGATCCAAATACTCATTGGGCCACCTTTTCTTATATATAATAGAATTTAACTATAAGATATTTATTCATCGGGAACATAATAATGACAATCATATTATTTATATGTTTGGGGGTACCCAATACACATATTAGAATTTACACTTGATCATATTAGTTATACGTCATTTAAGTTTTTTAAACATTAGAATTTTTTTGTTTAAAAGATTTAAAGATCATATTAAAATTAAAATTGTATCAATTAATTCTTTTTTAAAAAAAGTTTGATGATGTTTTATAATAAATTTTAGATGATGAGTGCTTGAGTATAATTGTTGGGCAGAAGTTTGAGTTGTTATATATTTTAAAATATTTGAATTGTATTATTATTAGCATCTATAGTTTTAGGTAATACGGCGAGGGTTCGGTCCAACAATTGGTATCAAAACGAGGTCATGAGTTCAAATCTCCCAATAAACATATTTCTATACTTCTTGGGGGATGTTGAGTTAAATGTGCATAAGTGAGAGTAATACTGGTATGAGTGACCTCTGGAAAGTTCTTGTGCGTCAAGCTGTTGTTTTTGCGTCGCTTGATCTGGTTGACTAGGTGAGCCGTAAAAATGTGAACCCAGATTTTAACGGCCAATATTGTCTCTGCTGAGAAGAGGACCGACGATAGGAAAATGGTAAGAAGACTGATCTCTAAGAGATATGAGACAACAGCAACATATAAACACGTACATCCTCGGACTCATGAGCCTAACAGCACAACCCATTAGCACCCAAGTAAATGCACTCTACACTGCCACAAATATAAAAAATAAAGTTGCGTCTTGACTTTTGGTACAATGAAAAGCGTTTGATTCTAACAATGAGACGTATACTAATTTAAACGTGGATAGATTGAACTAATATTTGTATGCTAGGGAATTTCCGATAATTTAATCGAAACACTAATATTTATTTTTCGATATTAAATAAAAAACATAACATGACATCAAAGTTAGTTAGTAGAAGTGACACAAAGCTTAATAATATATAATATATTATAGATATCGACATATAAATAAATTAATAGTTGGAAATATTTTGAGATGAAATATCATTCGTCTCGAAAATACGAAAAAAAAACCCACAAATTTTTATTAATTTATTTGATGTGTGTGTGTCTATATATATCTTAACACAGTAAAAGACAACTTGCCGTGGGATTCCTCAATGAGTTTCAGGCAACAATCTTCTATTGCAACCACTTGCGGATCTATCCAAAGTTTCAAGAAAGGTTAGATCTTCCTCCTGTTCTATTTATGCTTCTGTTGCTAATTTCATCCACATATTTTTTACTAAAAAACAAACATTAATGAAAATTGAATTGGTTGGTCAATTTATTTCTACTATTTTCGGTTTATAAGATCCATTCGATGAAAAAGAAATTAGTTAATAATATATATGAGTCGGGTCGACCCCTTAAGATGATTAACTTTTCTCTAACATATTGAAAACGAATACACTAAAACTTGGCATGGAGCAGAAGAAAATTAAATTTTCATAACAAGAATTTAAATTTGAAATATAAAATTATTAAATGATTTTATTTGTTAAATTACCAAAATATGTTGATCATGACTAATAAACACATGCTAAGGTGATATCCTATGTTATCCAAAAATAATTAATCTTTTCTTCAAATAAATTTCGATTTTGTTGTCGCTCGTTTACAATTTTTTTCTGCATAATTTTTCAATTATCACGAGTTTTAAAATTTTAAATTAAAGTTTTATATATATATATATATAAGCCTTTTTCCGGCAAAAATATTTGTCAGCTTCTGTTTTTTTTTTTTTATAAAAATTTTTTTGTTTATTTTTTATTAAAAAAAGATGCAGAAAAGCTAGATTTACGAAGCATATTTTTTGAATTATATATTATGTATCCATCCTGCGGTGTTACCCCAATCAGTTCAGGAAGGTGCTTACTGCTATAGAGAAAAGCCGAGCTCTTTTCTGATTCTGGAAAATGTAATGCCTTATCAGTAATTTTGGGTAGGAGCAAAGCTGGGATCTTTTCTGATTCAACCCACACAAAGATGATTTTTTTTACTTGTAATAGTATAAATCCATCAGTATACCGTGAATCTTAGCTTGAGTTTGTGTATTCTGTATTATTTTGTGATTTTATTGGTTGTTTGATTGGTAAATTCTTGGAATTTTGTTGGAGATCCATTGTTTGGGTTGATTGAGGTTTCTGGCCTTTCCTCCATTAGAGAAATCTAAATCTTTGAATCTTCGTGGTCAGCTCCGAATCAGACGAGGAAAAAATGACGTATGCCATGACTTAATATGCCTCTTATTATATAAATAGTTGTTTGCTAGTGTGTGTGTGCATGTCTAGAAGAAAGAAAACTAGTAATATTTGTTATGTTTGTTGCAGGTTTTTAATCATTTGGGATAGAGTAAGATCACTGGGAACGTGCTGAATCAGTGGGGAATAGATTCAAGAAAAGTGTACTTTATCAGATGGATGGTATAGTTGACGCATCATTGGATAACTTGGATTTTTTTAATCATTAGGAATAAAGTAGGATCATCTTGTAGAAACTGTGAGGAAGTAGATTCAAGAAAAGGGCACTTTATCAGATGGATGGTGCTGCATCCTTGGATAACAGTGTGCCGGTCTGGAATTTGGAGGAGTCGTTTGGTAACGTTGCAGAGCTGATGAATTTTGATGCATATGATGGATGTTGTGATGGCCCCAACACGTTATCGGATGTCGTAGATCCTCTTAATTTGGGGCTTTTCGAGGAATCGTATGGGGTTGAACGTGGAATGATCACCACGAGGGAGGCTGATTTGTTCTTTAGGGAAGTTAAAACGATGTTTCAATCACAAACGGTTGATGATGTTGATGCAATATCGAATCCGAATCATGCATCGGCTAATGTAGATCATTTTACGATCCCGAGGCCTCCAAGGCAGTCACTGGCCGAGAAAATGATTCAAGCAGTGCTTCTTGCTAAGGGGTGGTCTGGTGAGGGTATTTTGGCCCAAGTTTGGGTTCCATCGAAGAACGGTGACCACTACATCTTGAGTACCCGTGAACAACCTTATTTACTTGACGAAAAGCTGTCTGGATATCGTGATGTCTCTAGGTCATTTACTTTCACGGCGGAATCAAATCCGGATTTCTTTCCAGGACTTCCTGGCCGTGTTTTTACCTCTATGATACCGGAGTGGACTTCAAATGTTATGTACTACAGTGAGGCCGAATACTTGCGAGTGCAATATGCTGCTGATCATAAAGTGAGAGGAACTATTGCTTTACCTGTTTTTGAAGAGGATTGCCTTGAAGGACCCTGTTGCGCTGTGCTAGAATTGGTTACGATGAAGGAGCCGCCCGATTTTGATTCAGAGATGGAAAATGTTTGCCGTGCTCTGAAGGTTAGTTTTTTCGATGAGCCAGAGAGGATCTGATAGGTTCTGTTTTCTTGCCTATAGAATGATATATTTTATGCACTATCTATGCACAAAAGCATGATTTGGCCGGAAAATGTTATCAGTTGTACTTTTAATGCAATCAATTTCATATATTCATAACTAAGTGTCAACGTTTTTCAGGTGGTGAGTTTAAGGAGCAGTGTTCCTCCTCGACTTAATTCCCAGGTTGGTATAATTATTTTCCCTATTTTATCATCTCTTTATTCCATGATTGTAATGATGATCATCTACTTCCTAACGTAGCCTATTATTTCAGTCTCTCTCAAAGAATCGACAGTTAGCCTTAGCGGAGATTACTGATGTTCTACGTTCTATCTGCCACACACATCATTTGCCTCTGGTGTTAACCTGGATTCCTTGTATTTACACCAAAGAGGCTGGTATTGAAACACTACGTGTACGAGGTGCAGGACATAATATGATTCCATACGAAAAATATATTTTGTGTGTTGAGGACACCGTCTGTTATGCGAATGATAGATCCATGCAGGGATTTTTGCATTCATGCTCGAAGCATCACCTCGAGGAAGGTCAAGGGATAGTAGGGAGAGCCATTCAATCAAATCGCCCTGTTTTTCACCCGGATGTCAAGGATTACCTTATAAATGAGTATCCACTCGTTCATCATGCCCGTAAATTTGGCCTAAACGCAGCTGTTGCTATTAGACTAAGAAGTACTCATACTGGTAATGATGACTATGTATTGGAGTTCTTTCTACCTGTTGACATTAAAGGGACTACAGACCAACAACTCTTGCTGGATAACCTTTCAAGTACCATGCAAAGGATGTGCAAGAGTTTGAGGACTGTTTCTGAAGTTGAATTACTTGGACCGGAAGGGGATTTGAAGGTTGGGGTACGAGACGGAGAAATAAAAGATATACGAGTAATTGCTTTATCAATGAGTGTTCAGCAGTCGCTTGGGAATCTAAATTCTGTTGATAGGGTACCTCAAAGTGTATTTGAATCGAATAATGCAGAAATAGGAGCTAACGATCCTTCCAAGCAGGTACCTTAGAATCATTCTTCAAAGGAACTTGTCTCAATCTTTCTAATACATATCCTGTGTCGGAACTGATGAGTTTTGTCAGGATCAAGCCCGAGTAAATTTTGAATCCTGTTTCTTTTTATATACTCGTGAATATTTATCTCATTTTACTTCTGTATATGCAATGTTGTAGTCTGATTTTTGCTTTTATCAATTGTAAACTCATTAAGGATCTGTTGAAAATGGTTCAGTGATATGGTTGGAAATGAAATTGAAGAAAATTTTGAGTAAAACTAAGAACATTTCTCCTGTTTAGTTGAGAAAATCTAGAGCAATGTTCTAAACAATTAGATTGAAAATGATATCATGAATAACTAAAGCCAACTAGCATGCCTAATGTCAGAGATTACTTTTCTAAACCCATATTGGTATTGAGATACTTCTTATAATCCCTTTTAGGCGATGCTCGAACCAATTCGACCGATGGAGAAGAAACGAAGCACTGGTGAGAAGCACATCAGTTTAAGTGTTCTACAACAACACTTCTCTGGGAGCCTTAAAGATGCTGCAAAGAGTATTGGTGGTGAGTTGATCTATTCACTTTCAGAATTAGTTTCATGCTGCCATTTAAGACCAGAATTTGAGGTACCATGTTATTTTACTTTTGAATCCAATGTTTTTCCCGTAAGACATTATACTACCTATTCAAAATGGTTGTATCATTTGGTATTTGTTTCGAACACATTGCCTTTTAAACGAAATTCAAATGAGTAGAAAAAAATGCCAGATCAAGTATATTTTTGAATTGTCAGACCTTAATTTTTGGTTTATATTCCTTCCGTAGTCTGTCCCACTACTCTCAAAAGGATATGTAGACAACATGGCATCGCGAGATGGCCATCTCGAAAGATAAATAAGGTGAACCGTTCTTTGAAGAAAATACAAAGCGTGCTTGACTCTGTCCAAGGTTTAGAAGGAGGTTTGAAGTTTGATGCAACCACAGGAGTGCTTGTATCTGTCGGCTCTGTGACAAAAAACATTGATATGGGAAAATGTTTACCCTTCACTGGTAAAAATATTTCCGCTGCGCAGTCGGAATCAGTTATCCCAAACGCAATGCCGGAACCCTTGACATCTTTCATTACCTCTGAGGATACTAGAGTAAAAGTTGAAGAAGAGTGTCTTGCAGACGAGAACTGGCTGGCAGAATTAAATGCTCTCTATGCAAGTTCTTTAATGGGAGAGTGTACAACCGAAGAACCTCCTACCCAAATTTAGATAAGTCTAGAATAGCTGCGTTAGATACGTGGACATCAAGGCCAGCTAGTCTAAGTACAACGCCATGGATGACTTCTCCAAAGGGTATGGCAGATTCTTTCCTATCGAAAGAAGTGTGCGATAGATGGGAACAAGAATTCAGTTGCATGAAACCCGAAACCTCTGAGTTCAAAGTCAACGCTATGGTAGATGAACATAGCCAATTGTCAGGCATGACAGACTCATCAAACGGGTCGAAAACAATGATGAGTGGCAGTTCCACTAGCTCGGGAAATTTTGGTGAAAAAACCCCTGAAAAGATCATTGAAGAAAGTTGTGGAGACAGCGGCTCTAAAATCACAGTTAAAGCTATTTACAAAGACGACATAATTCGGTTTAAATTCAAGCCTGCATCTGGATGTTTTGAACTGCATGAAGAAGTGGGAAAGAGGTTCAACCTGGTGATGGGGGAATTCCAGCTCAGGTATCTCGACGACGAAGAGGAATGGGTGATGCTGCTAAATGATTCAGATTTTCAAGAATGTATTGAAATGTCAAGTTTTCTTGGCACTCGCACCGTGAAGTTCTTGGTTCGTGATTCGTCTACTTCCTTCATGGGAAGCTTTGGCAGCAGCTAATGTCGGCCCCTCCGCAGTTATATGTATATTGAGTCGTGTACGAAGTTCAGTTTCTAGCTGAGCTATGCTGTTGGATGTAGTCGCTCAGAGTATCTGTGAGGCAGCTCATTTTGTATAGTAGCTTCTGTTATCTGCTTTAGGTGAAATATCCATGTCCGTCTATATATATACATATAAAAAAATGTATATTCTATCATAAAATGAACAATACTCCTTCATACACAATATGTCCATGTACATTAATTTTTTTTTTAACGTTAAATAAATTTTGTATAAAACTACAGAGATCATATTAAAATTTAAAACTTTAAAATTTATTTAAAAAGATTTTTTGATAACTTTTTAGAATAATAATTTAAATATGATTTTTTGTTGCTATTTTTTTTAATGATTTTTTATATTTAATTTTTATGTTTGAAGAGACATGATCGTTTGAAAATGAGAAATACATTATTTTAAGAGGTAATTTTCAAAAACGGCCTCCTATAAATACTTATAATGTAATTTGACCTTAAATTGAGTTAATTTTTTTTAAAAAATAAAGTTTTATTTGCACTGCAAATGTTAATAAACACTCCACATTATCTATTTAATCATCTTATAAACAAGATTATCCTAATAATCACTTTACTTACATCATAAAATCTCTATTAATTTTAAAATCCTCAAATGCAATTATATCTGTCAACAACATAAATTTTGATCTCAAAAAAATTTGTGGTTCTTCTTTATATATATATATATATATATATATATATATATAAATTTCTCAAAAATTTATGAGGAATATGTTAATCCCACGTGCGACAACTTGAAATAATAATATGAAAATAAATTATAAAACTGGACATCGATATTTACGTGAAAAATCCCTAAAAATTATTATAGTAAAAACCACAGATAAGAAGAACATAATTCTACTATAATATTTTATGGTGTACAACCACTCACTGTGTTTCTAAAGAGAAGACACAAACTCTCTTAATACAAGAGAACAAACACCTCACAAATATAATAGAACTAAGTACTCAAATGCTATTAGATAAGAAAAAAAACTCAAGGAATGTTCGCCATATTTGACAAATATCTGCCAACTTTTTTGACTAAATCACTCGCCAACTTTTTTTGACTAAATCGATTATCGATATTTATCCCACTTAGAGATTTGATTGAGAATCAAAAACATCTTCACACATCTTTTCAATCCTGCCATTTTCCGCTGCTTACATTTCTGCAGGCCACTTGAGGATTTACACCACTCAAACTTATCGTGTTCACTGGCTTGGTCAGAACATCAGCTTTGTTATCTTTTATATGAATCTTCTGCATATCCATACTTTTCTCTTCTACTACTTCTCAAACAATTGAAATTGGACTCCAACATGTTTAATCTTGGAATGAAAAGCTAGATTCCTTGCGATGTGCAAGACACCCTGACTGTCACAAAATAAAGGAACCTTATCTTGTTGGTGCCCGTTCTCTTCCGATAACCTTTTAATCCATATTGTCTTCTTACATGCTTGAGTGGCTGCCTTGTATTCTGTCTCTGTTGTAGATAACTTTACAACTGTTTGCAGTTTTGAAGCCAAGCTTATTGCTCATCCTGCAAGTATAAACACATAACCAATAGTATATTTCCTTTTGTCAATATCACCTGCATAATCTAAATCGACATAGCCTCTGAGTGTAAAATATGATTCTCCATAACATAATGTAGCATTTGAGGTACCTTTAATGTATCTAAGGATCCTCTGAATAGTACTTCAATGCTCTCGTCCTGGATTCGTCATATACCAGCTAACTGCTCCCACTACTTCAGAAAATATTGGAAAAATATAATGTGAATGATATGTCCTTGATCAAAATACCCCTAGATCCAAGTTTGCATATTTCCAAAAATAAAGGCGAGCCCATATCTCAATTGGAGTATTCAAATATCATAGGCAGTCTAATGTATCTCATGACTGTACTCGTCTAGATATAGCTTATGCTGTCAACAAACTCAACAAATTTACAAGTAATCCTGATAATGATCATTGGAAGACAGCATTAATAAGGGTACTTAAATATTTAAGTTACACATTGAATTATGGATTACAATATACGAGATATCATGCGGTCCTAGAAGGTTATAGTGACACAAATTGGATATCTAACACAAATGATTCCACAAGTGGTTATGTATGTACCATTGGTGGTGAGGGTATATCATGGAAGTCTTCTAAGCAAACTTGCATTGCTCGATCCACAATGCAATCAGAATTTATAGCTTTAGACAAAGCTGGAGAAGAAGCCGAGTGGCTTCGAAATTTCTTAGAAGAAATCCCTTGTTGAAATAAGACAGTGTCTTCAATAATAATTCATTGTGATAGTCAATCAGCAATTGGAAGGGTACAAAACAATATATATTAATGGTAAGTCTCGACACATTCGTCGTAGACATAATACCATACGACTATTGATTTCTAATGACATTATCTCCATAGATTATATAAAATCAAAGGAGAATCTCGCGGATCCACTTACAAAATGTTTGTCGAGAGATCAAATGAATTGTCTATTAAGAGGAATGAGATTAAAACCCCAAAATTAAATCTTGTATTGGATACCCAACCTAGTTGAGTGGAGATCCCAAGATCTAGGTTTAAAAGGGATAAATAAATTACGAGATCGGTAGAAACACCTTGGAGAAATCTCATACCTATTTCTATGAGAAGAGGTGTTGCCCACAAAAAGGTAAGAGGCTAGGTTTTATCTTTAATGATTCCTAAGATATACTAATACGTATGTTGGAGTATAGTGGGATACTCTCCTAGGAGATCACCGACGTAAGTACGAAGTGTGACCGCTTCAAAGATGGAAAGCACTCGCGAAACCAAGCGGTGTCCATGTCCGAAATGGACACATCAGTGAGAACCTAATGAAATGCTAGAAATGTTATTATGTGAATATAATTGTTTAGGTTTACATAAAATGACTAATAGTTCAAGGCATCACGTCCATTAGTTTCCAAGTAAATCTAATTACATCTTACTATGGAAGGTTCAAAGCCAAAAGATACATATCCCGATGCAATAATCTTTCGCTAGAATGTTATTTGTCGAGTAAGTTTAGTCACATGCATTAATTTTCATTCATATAGGAGATTGTTAGAAAAAATGAGTTTTGTATTCATTTAGAATCGATAAATAGTTCGAACGAATTACGTGTCGAATGAAATTATTCTCGATTACCAATTAGGGTGAATGAGAAATTAATTAAGTTCGAATTTTATCGAGAGAAAATATTGAATCGAAAGGACTATGTATATATATATTTAAAAAAATCATGATTTTGTGGCGCCTCAGACTTGACCGAAAGATTCATTTTATGAAATGTTGCATCACTTTATGAAGGTTTTTCATCCTCTATAAATATGACTTCATTTATTTGCAATCTACACACCATTTCGTTTCTTCTCATTTCTCTATAAGTTTAGTTCTATATGTGAATTTTTAAGCATTAGCGCTTAAATTCAAATTTTCAAGATATAAAATCTTGAGTTTGGATTTTCTAAGCTTATACACTTAAATTCAAATTTTGGAATTAAATTTGAGAGTTGTCTTCTAATTTTGAGTTTTTTAAGCATTTGCGCTTATATCCAAGTTTTGCAAGATTTAAATTCTTGAAATTGGATTTTTAAGTTTAACGCTTAGAATTCGAAATTAAAAAGTTCGCATGCCATCTTGATAGAGTTCTAAACATTTTCAAGTTTGTATTGCTTTAAAATTCGTAGTGCTACTATTTTGAAGCCGTAATAGTTGTATCTTAAGAAACGAATTGCCAACAAACGTGAGCATCGGGGCGGGGCAATATCGTTTTAAGAAAAAAGAGTCAAACTCTTGCTTCGACTATTTTCTATTAGCAATTTGGTTCACCTATTTCTATTCCGTGATTTTCCAAGACAAATAAAAGAATACCTACCAACAAATTAGACATAATAGATTTACAACTAGTACATTTATGCACATGTTGCGTGCGTTTACAATTACATTTTTTGTGTATAATTGTCTATGGAGTTGAAGAATTTTTTTAACTCAATATCAAGGACAAATATAGTCAAATAATATGAGTTAGAATCAGAATTTACTAAGTAGACTGGTAATTTAGATTTTGTATATGTTGTTAATAAAATTTGAGACTATGTGGGCGGTTTCTCTGGTTGTCCCAGCCTTCTATGTAATTAATAGAGATAATTGTATCATGGCTACGATTTGGGGAAATATTTCAGTATGTTGATGCTAAGAGAGTCCGGTTACCAATGACATCTCATTTTAAGTTGTCCAAGGATCAATCACCAAAAACAAAGGATCACATGTATAAAATACCATATGCGATTGTTGTGGGATCTATTATGCACAAGACACAACTTGGCATATGCGATGAGCGTGATCGGCGGGTTTATGTAAAACATGGGAAGATTCATTGGGAGGCTGTTGAATGGAAATTAAGATACCTGAAGGAAACAATTCATTATGGCCTAAGATTTGGGGGATTATACTCCAAAGACAAGGGATTGAACTTAGGCTATGGATGAGGAGCTCAAATAATCAGATAATATAGTGATTCAAATTTTGTTGGACGCAAAGACAACATGAAATAACTTTATGGTTTTATATTCACCATGTCTGGGACTAAAATAAGTTGGAGATAGATATTGCAAGCAGTCATGGCACTTCCATGTAATTCGATAGACGGGGAGAGGAAGACAGATGTTTTATTTATCTATGATTCTTGGAATACAACCACTAATATATAAAACCTAATCTAATCTAGATTACACATTAATATAAACTTTAAACATAACCTTATCTTATCCTAACATTATCAACACTCCCCCCTCAAGCTGGATAATACAAATTGTACATTCCTATCTTGTCCACAAACTGCTCAAACATTGGTTTGAACAGTCTCTTAGTTAAGATGTTTGCAGTTTGCTCAGTTGTCGGCAAATAAACCATGCAGATATGCAGATTCTACCTACATCAGTCATCTCATTCATAAAGTGTCGGTCCACTTCTACATGTTTGGTTCTACCATGATGAACTAGATTGTGAGAAATGTTGATTGCAGCCTTGCTGTCACAAAACAACTTTATAGGCAAACTAGTAGGCACCTCAAGCTCTTCAAGTACCTTTTCATCCACAATACATCACAAAGGCCGTGAGCCACTGATCTTAGCTCAGCTTCATCACTACTTCTTGTCACCATGGTTGTTTTTTACTTTTCCAATCAACTAGATTTCCCCAGAAAATGAATAATAACCCGAGGTGGATCTTCTATCATCAATAGATACAGCTCAATCAACATCAGTAAAAATTACAACATCTTTCTCTGTTGTTTTTCTGAAAACTCATTCTTTTCCATTAGTCCCTTTTAGGTATCTTAAAATCCAAGGGACAACATCCATGTTTTTTTTTTTGGAAGCATGCATGAATTGGATCACACAATTGATTGAAAAAGTTATATCAGGTCTTGTGTGTGAGAGATAGATCATCTATCCTACCAAACGTTGGTATCTTCCTTTATCCACTGGACTTCCACCTGTAATTTCTCCTAGTTTTACATTCAAATCAAATGGTGTGTCCATTGGTTTAACCCAAGCATCCCAATTTCTTTCAGCAAGTCTATCACATATTTTCTTTGAGAAACTGAAATTCCACTTTTGTTTCTCGCCACTTCGATCCCAAGAAAGTACCTTAAATTCCGTAAGTCTACCATCTCACACTCGGCTGCAAGTTTCCTTTTGATTTTCTTCATCTCATCATAATCATCACATGTGAGAATTATATCATCTACATAGACAATAAAATTTGTCTTCTTTTCATTCTTATGTCTATAAAATAACGTGTGATCTGTATGAGCATGTGTATACCCCAATTGTCAAACTACTTTAGCGAATCTATCAAACCAGGCCGGTGGATATTGCCTCAGTCGATACAATGATTTTTTCAGCCTACACACCATACCTTTTTTACTTTCTTGATCAAAACCTGGAGGTATCTCCACGTATACTTCTTCCTCGATATTTCCATTCAAAAATGCATTCTTCATATCCAACTGATACATTTTCCAATCCAAATTTGCTGCCAAAGATAACAACACCCTAATTGTGTTAATTTTTGCAACATGAGCAAAAGTATCTTGATATTCAATATAGGATTGGTTTTATCCTTTCTAAACTAGTCTTGATTTATATTGTTCAATCGACCCATCAACATTATATTTGATCATAAACACCCACTTACACCCCACAAGAACTTTCTCTTTCGATTTATGAACAATCTCTCAAGTTCCATTTTTTTTCCAATGTTCTTAACTCATCTAAGACAGTTTTTTCCACTTTGGAACCTCCCATGCATAATCTATAGTATTTGAAACTTCATCGTTTTCTATATTAATGACTAGGGATTGAACATAAGCTGAAAAATGTTCATATACAACAAACTTAGCCACTGGATGCAATGTGCAAGACATTACCCCCTTGCATATAGCCACTGGCGGATTCAGATTACACACAATTTAAGTATCTAGAGTACTTTAAGTTCTAGAACCCGAGTTGGCAGCTTGGCAATCTTGAGTTCTTGGTTCTATCTCCTCGTTCTGATGGACATTCTAAGAGAAATGCAAGGGAAACGGCTGAAGAAGTCCTCCCCCAGTCGAAGGTTTTCTATTGATCTTGGAGTGATGACTTACTACAATGTGCAAGGAATGTTTAAGAACAGGGAGAGAGGTAGAGGGAATGGGTGAGTCTGATTGGGTTGAGGAACAGATAGTGGTGGTTGAGTATCAAGTTTTCCATTAAGAATATGAAGTGTGATATGATCTTGTGCATAAAAAGCATCGCGATCGAGACCTAAGGCCAAATTTCCCTCGCTAGGAAGAATGTGAAATCTCGAGAAACAAAATATTTTTTCCTCTCCATTGAATAACTTTTGTAGCCCTTTCGAGTTGTGGAATATCCCAAAAATAAACATTTGTGAGACTTAGGATCAAGCTTGTTGGTATTGTAGTTATGAACAAATGCAGTACACCCAAATGCTTTGAGGTCTAGATCAGAGAGAAAAAATTATTTTCATGATATAATTCAGACAAACACTGCAAAGAAGATTTAAAATTCAGCACTCAAGAGGGTAACCTATTTATTAGAAAAACATGATGTAAGAACAACATCACCCCAAAATGATTTTGGTACATGTGATGTAAATAAAAGAGCTATTGCAACATATTTTTTATTATGAGATTCCATTTTTTATGGGGTGTAAACATACAAATTTCGATAGATAAGACTTCTTTCGTTCAAAAAAAATTAAGAATTGAATTAAAATATTCAATCGGTTCACAGAATTTGGATGTTGGCATTAGAATAGAGTTTTGATCATGGAGAAAAAAACTTGAAAGACCGTTACAACTTTAGATTTTTCTTTCAAAAGATATACCTGACACACAAAAGTATTATCATTAATAAAAGTAATGAACCAAAGCTTATTTGTGATACTACAAACTTTAAAATGAAATATCACTATGAATTAATGCAAATAGTTTTTAAGGTTTATATAAAATAATTAGAAAAGAAGCACGAGTTTGCTTAGCTAATTGACATATATCACAATATAACACTTCATTATTATGAAATAGGGAAGGAAATAAATGTTTTAAATAAACAAAACTTGTATGCCCCAATCTACGATGCATGAGAATGATTTAGTCTTTTCTGGAAACAGAAGGGTTGTTGTTGTCAACATGATTGATCTCCGAAGTGTAATCTTCAAGGTAATAGAGTCCAGAAATTGATTTAGCACTGTAAATCTTCCTCCCTGAAGATTACACCGAAGCGATGCCGACATTCTTGGGAAATTACACCGAAGCGATGCCGACTACGATGATAATATAGTACCCAAAAATGCGGAATAAAATAATCAACAAGAACACAAAGATTTACGTGGTTCACCCAAGATAGGTCACGTACTGCAGATCTTTTATAACAAGAGAAATATGACAACAAGTGTACACAATGATACACTAAATATCTCATTCCCAACCCGAGTATAACCGATAAAATATTTTCTCTAACTCACACAAGAGAACAAAAAAAACTCTCTCTTTTTTTCTCTCTTTGTTTATTTTATAAAGCTTAAAAGCTTCTTACTGGGATATCTTTCAATTGAGATGGGTGAGCTCTATTTATAGAGCTCCCGTGCATGTGAAACCAAATACATTTTCTATCAGCCACCAACCATTTATTGACAATGTGCATTTGCTAGCTGCCACATTTGAAGGAAAAAATGCTAGCTGTCACATTTGAAAAAACATGCAGAATACTTTGGTCCACCATCTTACCTAACATTTCTTCCAATTGTAGACTTGATTTCAATCATGCCTTCACACCATCATTGCAACAGCTCAGATCTCCTCATTTATACTTGCAGTCCAATTGAAGTTGAACATAACTTCAGTTTGTCAATGGTTACCATCTTCGTGAGCATATCGGCTGGATTTTTACTTCCGGGAATCTTCTCCAGCATCAAGACTCTATCTTCCAGCACTGATCTGATGAAATGATACATAACCTGTATATGCTTCGTCCTCGCATGATAAACATGATTTTTTGCTAAATGAATAGCACTTTGACTGTCACAGTGTAATGTGCTATCTTCAAGCTTCTGACCCAATTCCTCCAGAAAGGATCTCAACCATATCATCTCCTTATTAGCTTCTGTAACTGCAACATACTCAGCCTCAGTAGTCGAAAGCGCAACAATCTTTTGCAACTTAGACACCCAGCTTACAACTGTACCACCTAATGTGAACACATATCCAGTAGTACTTTTCCTGCCATCCAGGTCACCACCCATATCGGCATCGACAAAACCCTGTAAGTCCAATTTTGACTTCCTGAAGCATAAAGAACAACTAGCAGTACTTAACTGCTTCCCAATGTTGCTTTCCTGGATTACTCATAAACTTGCTCACAACTCCCACTGCATGTGCTATGTCTGGTCTTATACACACCATTGCATATATGAGGCTTCCGACAGCAGAAGCATAAGGAACCTTATTCATATAAGCATGCTCCTGCTCCGTCGATGGTGATTGTGCTTTGGTTAGTTTGAAATGACTAGCCAAAGGAGTACTCACAGATTTAGTTTCATCCATATTAAATCTGCTAACCACCTTTTTCACGTACTCTTCTTGAGATAACTTCAAGAATCCATTCACTCGGTCTCTAAAGATCCTCATTCCAAGGATTTTCTTTGAAGCACCCAAATCCTTCATGGCAAATTTCTTTGATAAATCCTTCTTGAGTTTATCAATTTCTTCCAGACAAGCTCCAGCTATCAGCATATCATCTACATATAGCAGTAGTATGATATAAGAACCATCAAACTTTTTCACATAACAGCAGTGATCAGCTTGACACCTTAGAAAACCATTTTCACTCATGAATCCATCAAACTTCTTGTACCACTGTCTTGGAGCTTGTTTGAGACTCTACAAGCTCTTCTGAAATTTTCACACCATTTTCTCTTTTTTCCGTACTTCAAATCCCTATGGCTGCTTCATATAAATTTCTTCATCTATGTCACCGTGAAGAAACGCAGTCTTTACATCCAACTGCTCCAAATGTAAGTCTTCCTTCACCACTAGTCCAAGTACAGTCTTGATAGTGGTTAATTTAACCACCGGAGAGAAAATCTCGGTGTAATTAATTCATTCCCGTTGTTGGAAGCCTTTTACAACAAGTTTTGCCTTGTACCGCTTGCTACCATCATGCTCTTCTTTTAACCGGTACACCCACTTGTTATGATGACTGGAAGCTTCTTGACCGACAAGTGTTATGTGTAATACAGTTGACCCTAACGAAGAACGTGGCATATAACGTGGCGGAGGCAAAAACAACGGAGGAGATGATGTCCATTTTGTCGGACATGTACGAAAAGCCTTTGACAAATAATAAAGTACATCTCATGAAGAAGTTATTTAACTTGAAGATGAGAGAAGATGCATCGGTGGCTAAACACATCAATGAATTGAACACGATTGTTTCACAGCTAACATCTGTTGAAATTAAATTTGATGATGAGATTCAGGCACTTATTCTTTTGGCGTCTTTACCAGACAATTGGGAACCGATGCGGGCAGCGGTTAGCAACTCTGTTGGGAAAGAAAAACTAAAATTCAATGATGTCAGAGATCAAATTCTTCTCGAAAAAGTTCGCAAGATGGATTCAGGTGAAGGAACATCATCAAGTTCTGCTCTAAATCTCGAGAATAGAGGAAGGTGCAAGAGTGGCGAAAAGAGTTTTAACTAATGGCATGGTAGATCCAAGTCAAGAAATGAAAAATACAATAACACATTTAAAAAGAATGTGAAGTGCTGGAGCTGTGGTGAGACTGGTCACTTGAAAAAGAATTGTAAATCAACGAAGAACGATGCTAATGTTGTTACTGAGGAGGTACATGATGCTCTATTACTATCCATGGAAAGCCTGGTTGATTCTTGGGTTATGGACTCAGGAGCTTCATTTCATACCACTGATAATCGTGATGTATTCGATAATTACATTACGGGATATTACGGAAAAGTTTTCCTGGCTGATGGAAATCCTTTGGAAATAATTGGTATGGGTGATATCCAGATGAAGATGACAAACAGATCTGTTTGGAAAATCAGAAAAGTAAGGCATGTACCAAAGTTGACATACAATCTGATTTCAGTGGGACAGCTTGACGACGAAGGTCATAAGGTGACCTTTGGTGATGGTTCTTGGAAAGTGAAAAAGGGAGCCATGATTGTTGCTCGAGGAAAGAAAACTGGAACACTTTATATGACTTACAGTTTGAGAAATAAATTAGCGGATGTGGATGCTGGAGCTAATTCAAGTCTATGGCATAGTAGGCTTGGGGATACGAGTGAGAAGGGAATGAAAATGCTTGTTTCAAACGGAAAGCTATCGGAATTAAATATCGTTGAACACAAGCTGTGTGAAGCTGTATTTTTTGGAAAGCAGAAAAATGTGAGCTTTTGAAAAGAGGTTAGAGAACCGAAATTGGCGGATTTGGAACTGGTACATACTGATGTATGTGGACCATCTCATGTGACATCCCTTGAAGATCACTCAGGATATTATGGCACTACTCTTGACGATTCGAGCAGGAAATTTTGGGTTTATTTTGTGAAAAATAAATCGGATGTTTATGAGACCTTTAAACAGTGGGAGTTAACCATGGAAGATGTGATAGATTCACTGTCATCCAATCACATGTGAGAGTTGTCAGAACTTCCTGAAGGTAAAAAGGTTTTACATTGCAAGTGGAGTACCAGTTAGAATATGACGGTAGCAAGCGGTACAAAGAAATACTTGTTGTAAAAGGTGAAAAAGAAGTCATTAGTTACACTGATATTTTCTCTCTGGTGGTAAAGTTAACTACATCTGAAACAGTTAGATGTAAAGACGACGTTTTTTCATGGTAAGCTAGATGAAGAAATGAATCAATTACAGGGATTTGAAGTACGAGAAAAAGAGAAAATGGTGTGCAAACTTCAGAAGAGCTTGTATGGTCTCAAACAAGCTTCAATACAGTGGTACAAGAAGTTTGATGGTGTAATGAATAATGATGGTTTTCTGAAGTATCAGGCTGATCACTGTTGTTATGTGAAGCTTGATGGTTATTATATCATACTACTGATATATGTAAATGATATGTTGATAGCAGGAGCTTGTCTGGAGGAGATTGATAGACTCGAGAAAGAGTTATCAAAGGAATTTGCTTTGAAGGATTTGGGTGCTGCACAACAACCTTGGAATGGGGATCCTTAGAGATCGGGTGAATGGAGTCTTGAAGCTTGAGAAGATTCATGGAAGCAAGAATCCAGCTGACATGCTCACGAAGGCTGTTATTATTGAAAAACTGAAGTTATGTTTGACTTCTGTTGGTCTCCTAGACTAACAAAGGAGGTATGAGTTGCTGCACTGATGGTGTGAAGACATGATTGAAATCAAGTCTTCAAGTGGGAGAATTGTTAGGTAAGATTTATTTAATGGGGTGGGGCCCACATTAAATAAAATAATATTAAATCACATATCCCACATCGAATGTTTACAAAAGTTGCAGTAGGGAATTAGTTATAAATAGAGCTCAATTCTTTCAGTTATTGTATCCCAAAATCAAAAGTTTTTCGGCTTTGATAAAAAGAGAGTGCATAAAAAAAGAGTGTATTTTTTTCTTGAGTGCGGGAATTCTCTTGTGTGAGTTAGAGAAATTATTTTCTCGGTATACTCGGGTTTGGGATTGTGAGATATTTAGTTATTGGTATATACACTTGTTGTAATATTTCTGCCGGTTATAAAAGTTGCAGTGCTCCGTGGACGTAGCCTATATTGGGTGAACCACGTATATCTTTGTGTTCTTGTTGGTTATTTTATTCCGCAATTCGGGTACTATATTATCATCGTGGTCGGCATCGCTTCGGTATAATTTCCCAACAAAAAATACATATAAATGATGGCAATCCAATCTTTAGTGATCTTACTAATAGAAGTAAATCGTATGCTTGTTTAGGTACATGCAGTACATCTTTGAGAGTAAGTAAATGATTTATTTGAATGGCGCCTATGCCTGCAACAACATTTTGTGATTACCTGGACATGGGTTATATGGTATAAACAATTTTTCATTACTCTTCATTTGATCTGATGGCCCAAAATTAATAATCCAAGCCTCACCTTTGGTAGTAGGATCACTTAATGCTGCAAATGTGGTACCTTTGTTTGCCGTGTTTGAGCTAGATGAAGTTGTATTAGAAAGAAGCTGACATAGTTTCTCAATTGGTTCCTTGGTCAGTATTGCAGTTGAGGCTTTACTTTCTGCATCAAAATTACTGGTGGCAGGTGGATTCTTCCATTTTTTGTTGATTTAAATCTTTTTGGCACCCAATTCGCTGGTTTTCCATATATTTTCCAGAAATTGGCCTCTATGTGGTAGTGTCTTTGGCATTTCCCACACCAAGGTTTTCCCATATTTTTTCTGAGATTCGTCATGCAGATCATGTGACTCGTAATTTGCGGGGTTGTGCAGTCACTGGCCGGGACAGCAGGAATGCTAGATACAGCGGAATCTTTGGATTTTGATTCGTCGAAGTACGCCATCTTCACAATTGTAATCTTCAGATATCAAGTTATTATCAGAACCTGGTCTCGCGTACCATGTAATTCAGTAGACTGACAGAGAATGAAAATATTTTATTAATCTTGAATTCTTCAAATACAACCACTAATATTTATAGAACCTAATCTATTCTAGATTACACATGAATATAAACTTTAAATATAGAAATTTTAAATATAATATTATATTATACTAACAATATCAACACTCCACAACTGAAGTTGGGTTCATATCATTGACTGAAGCAGTAAAAGAAGCCTTATGGATCAACGGATTATTAAGGGAGCTCGTGATTGAACAGAACAAGTGGGAAATCTATTATAATAGTCCAAGTGCTATTCACTTGTCCAGAAATCAAATGATTCGTGAGAGGAATAAGCATGTGGATGTGAAACTACACTTCATCAAAGAGAACAATGAAAGAAGGGAATTATACATATCAAAGATTAGGACTCAAGACAGTCCGAAGGATAATATGTTCACTAAGGTTATATCCACTGCAATATTGTATGGATTGTCTGCAAAGGACAAGGATAGAAGGCTCTTGAATTTAGGAATGAAGGAGGAGATTTGTGGAGTCATTCCAAATATTCAAGAGTTGAATCAGTAAAAAGTTAGTTTTTGATGTAGTAGTGGGTTAGTTTGTAATTGGCTAGAAAGTTATTTAATTTTAGTTAGTTTATCCTCAATCTTTGTTTTATCAAAGGCTTGTGATTTGTACGCAATAGTGAACTCAGAAACTTCAATGAGAGTTTAGGGAGCGAGAGGATCATGGATTAAGCTAGGAGATCACTTGTATAACTCTTGTAATTGAAGGAATAAAACTTGTTCTGAAAATCTTCTTTACTTCTCTTCCATAATGATACCCCATGGATGAGCCCACTATCCCAAGCCCATCCCAAGCCCAAATAGAATACAGGCCCATCAAGGGCCCAGATATTCTCCTATAAATGACAGGTTTGAGTGTTCATTTGATTCATTCACTATATTGTTTTCAGCAGTACCCTTAGCTGCTCTTCACTCATATCCTCAGTCACTGACTTGAGCATCGGAGGGGCTACGCCAGGACACCCTGCTGGCCCCCTTCTAACGGTCTTCTTTGTGATTTCAGGATCAGGATAATTTCAAAACCCTGCATCTGTACTAGTGACTCTTGCCGGAATCGGACCCTAAATTTCCCGTGAGTATCACTTGACGCCGTCTGTGGGAAGATTTGAGTTGAGACGTAGAGATGGTACGGAGGAGAGGGAGTAGAAGAGTTAACTCAGCATCATTGCATCCTCAGAGGGGACCCGAACAGTCTCATGATGAGGCGAGGCAGTAACAACTCAGTCAGGAGACGAGACCTAAACAACCTCGTCAAGAGACCAGGGTCGAGCAACCCCGTCTTAATGAAAATGTGGGGAACTTGACCCTGGAGCAGTTGGGTCAATTAATCACTCGGACAGTAATGAGGCTATGAAGAGGAACCAAGAATCTATGTTCGCTAAAGAGAAGGCCACTTGCCAGGAGCGAGAGAAAAATGTTGAGGGACAGTCAAGCGGACAGCATTGGGAGTGAGCAGACCTAGGTGCACCTGATAGTACTTGCTCAATTCTTGGAAGAAATCGCACAAGGGAAAACGAAGACCGACATCAAGGTGGTGCTGAAAGAAGGTGTAGTAGCCCTTGGGAGCTAGATAGGGTCGGTCCTTAGAGGTAGGAATGATGATCTCATGGGAGGGAGGAATGTGCCACAAAGCCCTAAGTTTTGACTCGCTACTAGGAGGGATATGGGATGACAAATGACCGTACCATAAGTTATCTGCTTCAGATATGTTCATCTGTTGGATCACATGGCGAACTTCCTTACCAGGACGGCTATGAGTGGTGACTTGCTCCTCATGAGAATCAAGGTAAATTCAGGATCAGCTAGGGAAGTCTTACTCTGGCTAGATTCGCTAGACTCGCTAGACCTGCTAAACCTCTCGGAACCACTCGAGGAACTAGACTCGGAATCGGAATCGGAAGAAGAAGAATAATCAAACAAGTAAAGGTGAGAACTGACCCGGGTAAGACGTAGAAAAATACTCAGTAAATAGGACCGCAAGAACGTGGCGGACGCACGAGCACAGCGTGGCAGGGGCGAGCATGGCGAGTGGGGTGCTCGGGCGAGCGTGAGGAGGGGCGGCGAGAGGCGAGCAGGGCGCTCGTGCGAGCATGGGGCGGGCGCTAGGCGAGCGGCAGGCAGCTGTGCAAACGTTCGGCGTGAGGCGAGCTGGAGCTCGGGCAGGCGAGCTGGCGTGCCGGGCGAGCGTGAGGAGAGGCGCGCGGGGACGAGGCGCGCTCAGCGGGCTCGGCAAGGGCGAGCTGGCGTGCTGGGCGAGCATGAGGAGAGGCGCGCGGGGGCGAGCAGGCATGCTGTAGCGAGACGCGCTCGGCGAGGGCGAGTAGGCGCGCTGGGGCGAGGCGCGCTCGGCGAGCTGGCGAGGGCCGTGTGGCTAGGCGAGGCGTGGCGCGATGGGCGAGCGTGAGGCGAGCGTGCGGCAGGCAGGCGAGCACGAGAGAAGGTGAGGCGCGCTTGGGCGAGCTCGGCGAGGGCTTGGCGCGTTGCGCGCAGGCTCAGGCGAGGCGTGGCTCGGGCGAGGGGGGCTGTGGTCGGCTCGGGAGAGGGGGGCTATGCTCGGCTCGGGCAAGGCGTGGGTAAGGTGCGGCCGGCGCGGGCTAGGGCGAAGCGATGGGGAAGCAGCACTAGGGTTTACGTACGGGAGAGAACTAGCAACTGAAGAGAGTAGGAAATTTTGTGGAAGAGAAGTGATAATGAAGTGAGGAGATGACTGTTATTTATAGGAGAGCTCAGACAAAATCTTACCATTCAGGGCAAGATTTCGATTTGATTTGATATATTTCCCTTCGCAGCAGGATTGCGCTTTGATTTATTTCCAAATTTTTGGAGACTGACAGATGGCTGGAAGAAAATGCACAACTCACACTGGTAACCCAAGGACAGCATAACTAATCGAACTTCGAACCTGCGATTTAGTTCGACTCGTGAGGGGGAGACTGGTGATACCCTATGGATGGGCCCACTATCCCTGGCCCATCCCAAGCCCAAATGGAAGAAAGGCCCATCAAGGGCCCAAATACTCTCCTATAAATAACAGGTTTAAGTGTTCATTTGATTCATTCACTATATTGTTTTCAGCAGCACCCTTAGCTGCTCTTCACTCATATCCTCAGTCACTGACTTGAGCGTCGGAGGGGCTACGTCAGGACACCCTCCTGGCCCCCTTCTAATGGTCTTCTTTGTGATTTTAGGCTCAGGACAATTTCAAAACCCTGCATCTGTACTAGTGACTCTTGCCGGAATCGGACCCTAAATTTCCCGTGAGTATCACATAACCTTTTCATATTTACACATCACACACATATTCCCCCAACTTTATACAACGTTCCCTTAACTATTTCTGCTCTCAAAACTCGACAGTATGGAAACGGTTGTCCCATTGAACTGGGAAAAAACATAAGTGCTAATGGCACTGAAAGTAAAGAATGTTGGCCTCACTGAAATAGAATTCACAAATTGTGTGATGCTTCTGAGAGGAGACGAGATCGCTGTCGCATCTCCGGGCATTGTATATTAAACAATACTTGATGGAAGAGGAAAGGGTGTCTTGAAACTATAAGTAAAGATGTTGAAAAATAAAGCATGCTGTTAAGTTCTTGTTTGATTGCCTTAGCCAGGTGTTTTCATAGGAAACATGATCATATTCCATACTTTCAAATAAGATCAAATAGCATATTTATGCTTGATTTCGTTTTCTCAAAATTATGGTCACATTTTTAGGCAATCAATGTGTTACTAGTTCGAGCTAATCTAGTTAGACATGTAGAGGTATATTGTCCGAAATGTAGATCTCACTCAGAGGACATCACTCATGCATTCTGGACGTGCAAACTGTCTCGCAAAGTGTGGGTGATCACTGATCTTTGGCCCATCCTTAAATCGTTTCCCAGGTGGCCGTTTTGGTGATCTATTCATTTGACTTGGGAATAATGGTCACGAAAATGAGTTTGAAAAATTTTATTTTGATTTGCTGCTGTCTATGGATTGATCGAAATCGAGTGGTATTTCAAGGAGCCACAACAACCTCTCGTGAGGATGTTATCGCGCGAGCATGATCGAATTCTTTTTTTTTTATTAGATTGTGGGGAGGGGGATCGAACCTACATCTACGGATTACCCTGGATGAGATCATTACCACTGGGCTATAAAGCCGAATCTCAGCATTATTGATTTTATCACCTCATGATAATCTTATAAATAAGATTAATTTTAATCCCATATTGAGAATTTAAATATATTTTAAAAATACAACATTTAATAATGATAATAAACGTATTATGGTATTTTTATTGTTTTATAATATTATTAAAAAAAATAGTGATGATATCAATTAGTTTAGTGGATTTTATTTACTATTGATGATGATGATAGAAAAGAAATAACATAGAAGGAAGTCACAAAATTCATAATTTAATTTAATTAACATAAGGGGAAATTCATATTTGCACATTTTCTATAAATTTGAACAGTATATATAAAGGATTTTAAGTTTTAGTTATATATTTGATAATTATATTTATGAACAAAACTACTGGCTATACTTAATGTTTTTTAATTAAAATGATATTTCATAGAGGATATATATTTTTGGAACAAAATAAATAGGTAACTTTGAGAGCAAATATATTTGTCCTTATATTTTATGAATTGTATTTAAGGGTATTATTGTTTGTGAGAGAAAATGAAAACTGAGCGCATTTTACATATTTTGGAGTGTGTGTGTGTATATATATATATATATATATAGTTTTGATATGTTATACACCTACTGTGTACACTTATGTAGGCTTCGAGTAGTTGTCACTCACATATTGGATGTGATCGTACATAGAAAAATTGTGCATCTAATAGGTGAGCGTCACATCATCGTTGCTAATATAAGTGTACACAATATGTGTGCAGCGTATAAAAACTATATATGTGTATGTGTATATTCTCATGTCCAATTATCTACTATTCCGGAAAATACGAAGATATTTATTTGTTCTAATAAAAATATTATAAGGCAATTGATAATTGTAGAGGACGAAATTAGGATTGAAAAGAAGTTTATAAGGTGAATAAATTTTTTTAAAATTCTTTATGATTAATGCAAATTTAAATCGCGTGAGCAGCTCAAATTAATTTTCCAATCAAGTTAAGTAATGAGATAAACAAGTCAAATAAGTACGAAAATAGTTCAAAATACAAAGTGAATAACTTATAATCAGATCAGATAAGATGTATATAAATTATTGTTGCACTCAGAGACTGTCTTCGGATCAGTCTAATGATCAGCACAAATGTTCTAGACTAGTATGATTCAGCTTAATACGTCTTGAACTGTTGAGTATCATCATATCAATATATTTTTGTTTTATCCTTGTCGGATCGCTTCTTGATTCAGATCAGTTCAATTTAGTTATCCATTTTTGTCAGTTCCATTAAGCTGTATGGATTAATACAATTTAGCTGAATTAGTTTACTTTTATAGTCATAAAAACTTAAATCCAAATTTTATAGACGATTTTATCATTAACTCAAACAGTTTAATTATAATATTATATTGTCTACACGTATATTAGAAAATAATTGCCGTTGCAAGTGGTCTAGCTAGTTTCGTTCTCTTTCTCTTTTTTCTTTTTTTTTTTTCTTTTTTTTATTTTATATTTCTGAGTAAAGGTTGAAACTTCAATGAATTAATGCTATATATGCAAAGGAAATCGAAATTTCGTACTGGTTTCCCAATTAAGAATATCGTTATTATTTGATACCATTTATAAAAATTTCAAAGAAAGTTACTTGTAATTTAGTTTTGACAAAAACTTGTGTGAGACGGTTTCACGGGTCGTATTTTTGTGAGACAGATCTCTTATTTGGGTCATCGACGAAAAAAACATTACTTTTTAAATTAAGATTATTACTTTTTATTGTGAATATCGGTAGGATTGATATATCTTACGGATAAAGATTCGTGAGACCATCTCACAAGAGACCTACTCTTTAGTTTTATCGTGCATGAAATGGAATAAAATTAAAAACCACAGATATCGTTTTTTGGCCTTCTTTCGTCAGATAAGTCCGTGCAGACAGATTCATCATGTGACTCCAAAGCCTGTCGATTATTACAAGTGAAATTAACCATACAAAGAAATACAAGATCCAAAGAGCCATACAACTGACATAACAAGTTCAAGAATTGACTTGTTTTCTTGCATATTTTCCTATCCTTCCAGCAATATTATAAGCAGGTATTATGCAAAACAAAAGAATTGGCTACTCTTGGATTTACTTATATGGGAAGTGTATGTGCTCTTTCCGACGAACAGAGTCTTCCTAATCCTAACTCGTCCCAGAACCGGCGTATGCGTCTTCGTTGCACCCAAAATGCTCCGCCAGTTTCCTCCACTAAAAGTTTCTGCAGAAACTCACTTGCTGATATCAAGGCAAACGCTACATACAGAAAAGGCCTAACCCAGTCTGGAAAGAAAATTGACACCAGAGATGCAACTGAAATGTTCCCAAACCACACCATACAGTTGTGAGATAAAACAGAAAATCGGCGCAAGGAGTATTGTAGATGCAATGAACACGCTAAATAGTACATGAAAGCGGAGAAAACGGCAACTCCCATAGTGTAAGGATGGGTTGTAAAAGGAGTTTTGTTGTCATTGGTTAGGTACTTCAATTGCAGGAAAACCAGGATCGTGGTGATCATGAAGCCTACTGTTTGATTGAATGGAGAAACTGATCTGCTACGAACGAAGTAGAAAATGCAGGATTTTATAGGAACAAGTGCTGCATTGAGCTGGGAAGTGAAGGATCTTTGCCTCATGAGTACTGAAGCAGAATTCATAAGTCGGCTGAAGCTTGTTCGAAGAGACGAGCTCATTGCACTTTCAGGCATTGGATACCAATATTCCACTACTGGATTAATTAGCACATACGAAGATATTTATAGATGTCAAGAAACTCAAGGAAACTTCGCAGGCATCTCCATGATTTGAAGTCATCAACTTAGGATATCGTTTTTGTTTAATGAATGTTTGTTGACAAATATTATTGTTTGAAAATTTATATCACAGCGGATGGATTTGCATGATGTCATTTTGTGGAAAAAGTATATATGCATGGAATTCATATACACATCTTGTCACCAGGGACGGATCCAGGAATAAAAGTTGGGGGGGCTTGAAGTCAATATGATAAGTTAAATATTATTAAAAAAAAATTTACATTATATCGTTCAACGAAGTTGTGCCCTACGAGATTTTAAAACATAAAATTCATCAATAATAGAATTTACATCAATATGTTTAGCTAAATCTCGTTCAATATAGAGTGTCAAACAATCGGCAAGAAAGTCATCCTCTATTTTATTGCGAAGTGCCGTCTTCACATGCTTCATTGCTGAAAAAGCCCGCTCAGTAGTGGCAGTTGACACAGGTAATGTCAAAACAAGATGAATCAATCTAGTCAACATAACATAAACACTTGACCGTCCACTCTCGGTCAATTGCTGACACAACTCAACAAGTGTAGAAACCTTTAAATTCTGCATCACATCAAGTTTATAATGTATCAATTCATACTCCAAAGCAACAATTTCTTGATCTGTGAAATCTCCAGGATAAAACTTCTTCGCAAGCTTGCAAATATCATCACTGTTAAATGAGTCAAATGAATTTTTAGGATCTAAAGTTGTACTAAGAGAAAGAAGTTCCACCGATGACTCATTGAACCGAGTATTTAACTCCATCAAAATGAAATCTATTGCTGCATTAAAAACATCAAAGTGGTAATGATGTTCTATTGTAGTTTGCCGACAGGAACGTCCAATCTTATATAGACAATCAAGGTCAGGTACATCAATTTCATTTCTTGAGCAAAAAACTTTAACTTCCTGAAGAAATTCATTCCACCCACATTCTCTAAATTCTTGAAGGCAAGTTTTGGTAGTAGTGACAAATGTGATAGCAGTCAAAATGTCTTGAGATTTTCTTTGAAGAATTTGACAAAGAGTATCTGTTGTTCTCATAATTTTATGCATTAAGTGCAAAATAAACACAAATTCAAAGCTTGCCATGTTTCTGTAAATCCCCCGAACTTCAGCCTTAACTCTTCCATTTGGAGAATAATCACTGAGAACTTCAAAAACTTTGCAAGTTGCAGTGTACATACCTATCAAGCTTTTTACCGAATCATAGTGAGAACTCCAACGAGTAGCTCCTGCTTGTTGCAAATTACCAATCTGGTTTGCACCACTTCCAGAATCACGTTCTCCAATTGACAACATATACTCAATTTCATTTCTCTGTGCAGTATGTAATTCAGCAATGCGCTTAGTAGAAGAAGTGACAATATTAACAATATTGTCCAAATGAGAAAAGAATTCCCAAATAATACTAACATCCTTAGCTGCAGAAACCAATGTCAGTTGTAAACGATGTGCAAAACAGTGGACATAGTATGCATAGGGACAATCTTTGAGAAATAATGCTTGAAGTCCATTCCACGCTCCACGCATATTGCTAGCACCATCATATCCTTGGCCTCTGATTTTCTTAACATGGAGATCATGATGAACAAGAACATTTGATATCTCATTTTTCAAATTCATTGAGGTAGTGTCACTAACACTTTTGATGGCAAAAAATCTTTCTGTCAAAATCCCATGATTGTTCACAAACCTCAATATAATGGCCATTTGCTCTCGTTTAGATATATCTCGGGCTTCATCAACAAGAATACAGAAGTATTTATCTCCAACTTCTTCACGAACCATCTGTCGTACTCTATTGGCCATAATATGTAAAATCTCTTTCTGAATTTCTGGAGCGATATATTGGGCATTTTTTGGAGCATTCTCAAGCACAACTTCATCAATTTCTATATTCATTTTTGCAAAAGCCTTCACCAATTCAAGAAAATTTCCACGATTAGATGAAGATAGAGATTCATCGTTACCTCTAAAAGCACAACCTTGAAGTGCTAGCCAACGAACAGCTACAATTGAGGTGCTCAAACGCAGACGATTTTTCTCTTTTTCCTCTTTAGATTGTGCATGCATCACTTTATCAATATGTTGTGAGGGCCTCATCAAATTTTCAGCCCTTCTCTCACACATAGTATGAGGTGAAGAAGCTGCAGAACCAATATGGGCAAGAAAAGCACCTGTTTTTCCTTGGTTTACCCTTTTCCAATTGTCAAATCCTTTATTTACTAATGCCGAGATATTAGATGAATTAACATCATTCAGGAAAAGAAAACAATAAAAACAATATGCCTTATTTGTTGAAGGCGAATACTCCAACCAATAAAATTTCTGAAACCATTTTTTCTGAAAACGACGATTCTGGCTTCCAAATTTTGTACCTGGATACTCCAACATATCTGGTTGATAAGGCCCCATATTTAGATATGAACGTCTTATCTCATCTCGTACATTAACATGATATTCACATATCTGTTTTCTTTTTCCTGGATCTCGTTCAATAAAAGTAGACGAAGACTGATGATCGTCTCTAGGAGAGGAACATGAAGGAATTTGGATATTGGGAAATAGAAGACTTTCACTGGATTGATGTTGCATTGTAAGGACCGTAGGAATTGAAGTATCTTCACTAGCTTGACGATCTCTCTTCTTAAAGAAAGATGATATCAATGTTTTTCCTTTCTTTGCAGCAGATTGATATTCCATTTTGAAATAGTTCAATTTATAATCCTAAACAAGAATAAAATAATTATTAACCAAATAAACAAGTAATAGTCACTCAACAACTCAACAACAAACAATCAAGAAACCACAAATCACACACAGAGAAGCTATAAAAAACAAAATAAAAAATGTATAGCCGATTCTTACCTGGATTGTTGCCTTGCCGATGAGCAATTCGATTTCTTCGGGAGTCCGCAATTCTATTCTGTCGCTAAAGGCTTGGGACTTGGGAGAGAAATTTTGTAGAATTGAGGTGGGGCGGATCAGAGGATAAATTTGGTCTCATCCTTGTAAATGGACGGGACTTGATTGGACTAAGACATTGATGTACGACGGTTTTTGAAACAACTATTATTAATAGCGACTGTTATTAGCGACTGTTTGAATAAACCGTCACTAGTAGCGACGGTGCAATTAAAACCGTCGCCGATCCAGATCGGCGGCGGTTTTACTAAAACCGTCGCAAATATTAGCGACGGTTTTTGAAAACCGTCGCTAAATTATTAAAAAAGTGGGCTGGGTTACAGCCCAGTACAGCCCTAGAATACATCCGTCTCTGCTTGTCACTTCCATTTTCAAAAAGGGATTTTTTGTAATTTTTTAAGGAGAGAATCACTTATTTACCAAACACGTTATTTTTAAAAAATTTCGGTTTTCGGCTTTTAATTTCAAACACTATCCATTTATACTCTTTTCTCATTTCACCGTAGCCTATAAATTTAATCGAATTTTCACAAACATAATCTTTTGCAAACACTCGTTTAGAAACCTTTTGTGCAATAGAGACCAGAGGGTTAGAGCAGGGTCAGCAAGACAAGTCCTTTTTTTACACATTCTTGAAATGGGAAACTCGGACAATGGAAAATACAAATGACGTGGAAGCATCGCATTTAAATCTTCCCCTTCTGGATTTTTATTATTAGATTAATATTGTATGTGATGTCACTTGAGAACAAGAATGAGAGGATTTGATTTGAAAATAGATTGAATCTGTCTCAGATGTATTTCAGATTCATCGTAATCATCATTACATAAGGAAATTATGGATTCGACATGTAGCATAACGTCATCCAAATGAATAATTTCCTTGGCAATTGGACATGGTCGTTGGAAAAAAAAATCCAATATATACGTATATATCATTTAAAAAATTACAAATAAATTATTGGGTTTATTCCACTTCTCCCATTTCTTTTCCTCCCACGACAACACTGTGCGTGGGGTAGCCCTTTTGATGAAATGTCCGAAAGATCAATTTAAAATTCGTTCCCCCATACAATATTATCAAGAATATGAGTTGAGGTCCAAAAGGGACTTCTTAATGTGTTTGTGGATTTGGGTATTGGGAATAATTTATATAAAACATCTTAGATTAAATCCATCTCTTATTATACGGTCTCACATATCTATATCCGTGAGACGGATTGTTATGATTTATATTTAAAATTTGACATAAAAATCAATATTTTTTATGGATCGATTCAAATTGGAGATATAAAAAAAATATTTTTGACATAAAAATCAATATTTTTTATGGATCGAGTCAAATTGGAGATATTTCTCACAAAATTGATTTATGAGATTGTTTCATAATAGTTATTGTGAGCATTTTATAAGCGTCGCTTTCTTGATGTCGAAATTGTTTTTTTTTTCTTTTTAATTTTTTTGAAAATATTTTTTGGCAAGTATTGCTACCAAATATTTCATGATATAAAAATGAGATATAATAAGTTTAAAGAATTATAATACATTTATAATACATATGTCATGTTATTAATGGATTCACATTCCATATTCATGTATAATTAATTTTCTTTTTTAAGTTCATGTGATTGTTTGAAATACAAATAAGACAATAGCTATTGAAACATTCAAAAGCAGCTCTAATTGGCATTCAATATGATTAAAATACAGTCACTTGACAATATACACGAGACGAAATCTTCTGTTACACTTGATATTCCAAATCGTACTACACTTTGCTAAATTATTAAAAAATTTAACAATGATTTCATCCCAATACACACTGCAAATATTCATATTGGGCTATATAATAATGGAAGCCCAATTCAGAATGGATTAGAATTGGGAAAACCCATACGCATACATATAGTCCAGTTGGATAATTGGTCCTCACATAGCCCAATTATGGTCTAGTTCTTCTGGCCTATAAACCTCTTTGAAATTTAGGGTTTTCTGCATCAGCAAGACAGCCGCAAAAATGGTACTCTTTGCTTCTCTCCGAACTTTGGTGCTTTGCATTTGTAGTTTGATCCGTCATTGTTTCTAGGAACTAACTAAGATCTTGTGTTTTCGATGATTCCGTATGTTTTGGAGCTCAGATTTTGTTTTTTTTTTGCCTTCGACGTCTTTGATTTTGTTGCTTATTTTATCTTTTTTAATACTAGGAAAAGGTATTATTCATGTCCCTTTTGCGGTATATATCTGTTTTTCTGTATATGAAGACTCGTTGGCGCGAAGAAAAGCTTGTTTTCGTAAGGTCTTTAATGGTGGGCAGTTGTTTTCTATGATTTGGTTTCAACTGGCTTCTCGTTGGTTGGTTTCTAGGTTCGATTTTTAATGTTGCTTTGACACTGCAAGTATGATACAGTATTCTTTAAGTCATTTTAGGGTAATAGAAGAAGATGTCTATGTTCTTAGTTTCTTAATGTTGCCGACGGTTTCATTGAATTGAATTTAAGTGTTAAATGCAATGACTCTATATTAGTCCCACCGAGATTTGCTTGCTCTGATGTGAAATTTGCATGTTATGTGTTTGATTGTTTTATTCTTCTGTGTTTCCGGAAGTTGTATTTTTGGTTTTTGGACAGTGGTCATTTGTTAGTTCCCCATTTTGAAACTGATTTTTTCCATCCCATGTATTTGATATCTAGATCATTAGGTTGTAAGATTGTCACAAATAAAGACATTGTTGCTAGTGAAATTACTGGATAATTGTTTGAGCATTCATTTTTTTACGTTCTTTTTACTTAGTAGTGTACATAACTTTGCGGGTAGTTGCGGGGAAAGTCCTTTAGTATTTGGTAGAATTTCATCTTTATCTTGAAGTAATAAAAACCAGAGTTACGGCAAGCGTTCATGGTGTGTCTGCCAAGTTTCTTATGTTCAGTTGGTGGAATTGTGTCTATCTAATTTTTTTAAATGAGCTGGATGCTCAATCTTTTTGATAATATCGCCCCCACACCCCCCCCCCCCCCCCCGGCCCCCAAAACCACCTTTCTGAACCTCTGGTGCAGTGGATGCTATCTATCTCATTTTTTTGCCAGAATTTTGTTTAAACACCTTGTTTTGGTTTTGTGATATCATCTACAGCCGAAGCAGATTCACGAGATCAAAGACTTCCTTCTGACAGCTAGAAGGAAAGATGCGCGATCTGTGAAGATTAAGAAGAGTAAAGATGTTGTGAAGTTCAAAGTTAGGTGCTCAAAGTACCTGTACACTCTGTGTGTCTTTGATCTCGAGAAAGCGGACAAATTGAAGCAATCTCTTCCGCCAGGTTTGTTGACTTCACATCATCCCTGTTTTACTTCATTAATGTCTTTTTCATATCATGTCTTGTTCCAAAAGTAGTTTGGAGTCAATGAAGTTATCTTTTGATCGAAGGATTCAGTGATCCGATAAATGGGTTCAAATTTACATGTCCCAAAATTTCAAACATTACAGTTTTAGGGAACTTCAAATCGACTAATATGATTGAAAAGAACAGCTTAAATTGTTAAAAGTTTGGAAACATTTAGAAATATGTTTGGATAAAGAAGTCATCTTCTTAAAATCAGTTTTGCTAAAAGCACTTTTTTAAAACATACCGATCTGTTTAACTAGTTTGATAAATCACTTGTTCCACAGGTTTCAGAGAAGGTCCCTAAAAGTATTTTTTTCCTGAAAAACTCTTGCACTATTGTATGTGGACATTAATTTTGCTTGTTAAAAAGCACTTATTAATGGTGGAGATTAATAATTTGTTTCTTTTTAAGCCTTGATATTTTTATCCAAGATCTTTGAATTATATTTTCCTTCATTTTGCCTGTAATTTAATGCAGAAAACTTTGTGGTAACTAATATTTGTTTGATTTGTTTCAGGTTTGGCTGTGCAAGACCTGTGAGCTTAGGATTTGCCAATGGAATGGTGTAGCGTTTTCAAAACGTATTTTTGCTTAAATTTATGTCGAATATTTGGTTTAAAGACCGTTTCCTAATTGAATTTAATCTGTACTAAAATCAATTTGCAGGGCTTCGATGATTTATCTGTTCCTGTTTTATTTTTATTTTTTTGGTTGGAAGATATGTCCAATGTTATTTTCTGTAATCAATTACATCTCCCAAGTATAAATTAATCTGTTTTCATTTGGTAAAAATATGTTTTATTAAATTTGAAATTTATTTTTAACTATAATATCTCACTAATTTTTTCAAAACTTTAGACTACACGAAAATGTTTTTTATATATATATATTTTATTTGGATTTTTTATTATAGACAAAATTATATAAAAAATCCTTATATTTAAAAATAATACAGTTTATTTGATATCTGTTTTGTAAACTATCGAATGTCAATTCTCAAATTATATTATCTCTCGTCTTTATACTTAAAATTAACTGTCTGAATTATATCGTACTGAAATTCATAGTCTGATTGTAACACTGATATGATATTCGAAATTTTATTTAAAATCGAACCAAATCGTCGATGAACCAGGAAATTTTATTTAAAATCGAACCAAATCGTCGATGAAGCATATATACGTATATGGGAGAAGGAAGTATAGTTGATGCAAGGCTTTATGGAATAATTTACGTTGCGAACGAACTTGGGTAAGATGAGAATATTACTCCCAACATAAATTTCGACTCAGTCACTTTTATTTAATAAATGGTTTTATCCTTTGTTCCATTTAATGGTAAATACAACATATCGCCAATTTACGTGTCGGTGAGCTTGTTGGTTAAATAAAAATCAACGTCCCATATATCTAATATCTAATATCTAATACTATTATAAATATATGAGTTTGAATTGTGAGCTTACTATTTTACCCTTTAATTTATTTACAATTTGTTATGTTTATGATGTTCTTTAAGTAATTTTCTATGTTAATTTAATATGATCATTAATAGTCTACTTAATTCAATCAATATAATTATTAATTTGATTTTACTTTTAAATTTAATTTAATTTACATATTTAAAAATAATAATAATATTACATCTATTTTACTTTTATAAATATATGATTTTCATTTGTAAACTTACTATTTTACCATTTTATTTGTTTTATATCATGTTCATGAGGTTCTTTAAATTATTTTCTACGTTAGTTTAATAGGATTATTATTTTACCATTTTGTTTGTTTTATAATTTGTCATGTTCATGAGGTTCTTTAAATTATTTTCTACGTTAGTTTAATATGATTATTAATAGAGTACTTAGTTAAGGTATTTATTATTTCAATTTTACTTTTAAATTTAAATTTAATTACTTTAATTATACATTGACATCAAATTCATAGAAAAATACTATAATAAATTTTAATTATTCATTGACATCAAATTCATAGAAAACTACTATAATAATGTTATAAATTAAAATTTGTTAATATTCCGAATATTAAGGTAATAATGGGAAGACGAATGTAGATGAGTGAGGTTGAATAAAATTAAATTATTAATAAAATTAAAATCATATAAAACATATTTTTCTCATTTAAAATAGATATATTTTTAAACTACTTATGTATCAACATAGATACATAATTGAGAGAAAAAGTTTGTATGTAAGTGATTTCAATAAAAATAAAAAAAATTAAGTATTTAATCAATTTCGATATATGATACTAAAAAAATATCCTTAAATAATATATTATCTATTAATAATATCTATTAAATATATGACTTTCAATTGTGAGCTTACTATTTTACCAATTTTCTGTTTTACAATATTCATCATATTCATGATGTTATTTAAGTCATTTTTTATATTAGTATAAAATGATCATTAATAGTATACTTAACTCAATCAAATTAATTATTATTTTAATTTAATTTTAATTTCTTAAATTTATTGCAGTCAAATTTATGAAAATCTCTATCATATTAGTGATAGATAATAATGGGAAGAAGAAGGGAGATGAGACGGATTGAATAAAAATAAATTATTAATAAATATTAAGTTCATATAAAAATTCTTTCTCCCATTTAGAATAGAGATATTTTCAGACTCTTTATGTGTCAATTGAGATATGTGATTGAGAGAAATGTTTGTATGTAACTGATTTCAAACACTATTTTTAAGCCATTTGGTCAATTTTTTATATATGCTGCTAAATAAATATTACTAAATAATATGATTCCTTTGTCATTTAGTATTCTTGCAATGAGATGGGTTTTTTACCCTAGAGTTAACATGTTTTATTGTTATATGTCATTTGTATTGATTATGTTGTATGAATGTCATATAAAATGTCAATATTTCTAAGAAAATAAAATCGTTTTCAAAAAGAAAAAATTCTTCATCCAAAAAAAGAAACACATGAAAAACAAAGTGTACACAATTCTCATTCTATTTATAATGGTATGAGAATAATTCTAAAGCTTTTGTGGACACAATAGATCAATTTTGTGAATTTTTAGTAAATTGAGACATTGAGCCAATTGCACTTTATTTTATCCAATATCATCTCGATATATTTCGAGGTGGTTAAGAGGTTGTTTTTGTCTTTTTTTTTTAGTCAAAGTGACTAATCAGCTAATTCATAAGATATAAAATGATAGTATTGAAAACTTCTCGCCAAATACATTCACTTAGCCAAATAGTGAAATACAAATAAAATTTTACAACATTTCATCAAATTAATTTTGACTATCATAAAATGCTTATGAAATCTAAACAGTTGTATTATTAGATGAGATATTGAATAAAACAAATACTTTTATATATATTTGAATGATATTTATTATCTCATTTGCATCTTAATTATGTTATTCATGTCTCTTCTCAAAATTTTTAAAATACAATAATTAATTTTGTATAGCGTTCCACAAGATATAAAATATTATAAACAAAACACAAACTCGATAGAATAACATTTGTTTTGTTTCAATAAATAATATAATATTATGTTCTAGACACAACAAATGAGAATGAAACTATATTATCCCCATGATATGACGAACGCAATCATCGTTCCAAAGCTTCTAAAAAAATAACTAACGAGATGACTTTCCTGAATTGCGTCAAATTAAACGAAGAAATAGTTCTAATATAGTAATTTGAGTAGATATATTAACCGAATAGCTATATATAAACAGTTCTAATTTATTAACCTTATAGCTATATGTTAATAATATTGATATTAAATATATAAAATTGATATTACAAATATCACGATGTTTGAAGAAATTACAACATCATTCATTGATTATGTTGTTGAAGGATATATAGGTTATACATACTTTTACTCACAAGTGAAAATCTATCACGACTAAAAGAATTTTTTCTTAGGAGTTACAGTTGATGATTGTCATAAACTGAAAAATCATTCAAAAAATAATAATAAATAGTCGAAATATAAGATTACCAGATAAAAATAATGTAGAAAACTGAAAAAATGTCGTGATAGAGAAGCAAATTACAAGCATGTCAAATCTTTGATGAGGATTCTAAATAACATAATAAGTTAAAGATGATCATATACTTGTTGAGTATACCAAAATAGTTATACGCATATTATAAAAACTACGACAAAGAGTTGTTGAGTTGTCAAAATCAACCAAGAAGCATATTGAAAAATGTGCCATGTGGATAAGACAACTTTTCTGATTCATATACCGTCTATGATCATGATTTTTAATTTTTGTGGTTTGATTTATTTCAATTGATAAATACTACTATCCTTATTTTAATTCATTTAAATATTATCAAAATTTTATTCATATATTTCAGCAGTTTAGTTGTTCACGTGCAACGCACGTGCACTTTTCTAGTACTATTATAAATATATGAGTTTGAATTGTGAGCTTACTATTTTACCCTTTCATTTATTTACAATTTGTTATGTTTATGATGTTCTTTGAATAATTTTCTATGTTAATTTAATATGATCATTAATAGTCTACTTAATTCAATCAATATAATTATTAATTTGATTTTACTTTTAAATTTAATTTAATTTACATATTTAAAAATAATAATAATATTACATCTATTTTACTTTTATAAATATATGATTTTCATTTGTAAACTTACTATTTTATCATTTTATTTGTTTTATATCATGTTCATGAGGTTCTTTAAATTATTTTCTACGTTAGTTTAATAGGATTATTATTTTACCATTTTGTTTGTTTTATAATCTGTCATGTTCATGAGATTCTTTAAATTATTTTCTACGTTAGTTTAATATGATTATTAATAGAGCACTTAGTTAAGGTATTTATTATTTCAATTTTACTTTTAAATTTAAATTTAATTACTTTAATTATAAAGTACTATAATAAACTTTAATTATTCATTGACATCAAATTCATAGAAAACTACTATAATAATGTTATAAATTAAAAATTTGTTAATATTCCGAATATTAAGGTAATAATGGGAAGACGAAAGTAGATGAGTGAGGTTGAATAAAATTAAATTATTAATAAAATTAAAATCATATAAAACATATTTTTCTCATTTAAAATAGATATATTTTTAAACTACTTATGTATCAACATAGATATATAATTGAGATAAAAAGTTTGTATGTAAGTGATTTCAATAAAAATAAAAAAAAATTAAGTATTTAATCAATTTCGATATATGATACTAAAAAAATATCCTTAAATAATATATTATCTATTAATAATATCTATTAAATATATGACTTTCAATTATGAGCTTACTATTTTACCAATTTTTTGTTTTACAATATTCATCATATTCATGATGTTATATTAGTATAAAATGATCATTAATAGTGTACTTAACTCAATCAAAATAATTATTATTTTAATTTAATTTTAATTTCTTAAATTTATTGCAGTCAAATTTATGAAAAGCTCTATCATATTAGTGATAGATAATAATGGGAAGACGAAGGGAGATGAGACGGATTCAATAAAAATAAATTATTAATAAATATTAAGTTCATATAAAAATTCTTTCTCCCATTTAGAATAGAGATATTTTCAGACTCTTTATGTGTCAATTGAGATATGTGATTGAGAGAAATGTTTGTATGTAACTGATTTCAAACACTATTTTTAAGCCATTTGGTCAATTTTTTATATATGCTGCTAAATAAATATTACTAAATAATATGATTCCTTTGTCATTTAGTATTCTTGCAATGAGATGGGTTTTTTACCCTAGAGTTAACATGTTTTATTGTTATATGTCATTTGTGTTGATTATGTTGTATGAATGTCATATAAAATGTCAATATTTCTAAGAAAATAAAATCGTTTTCAAAAAGAAAAAATTCTTCATCCAAAAAAAGAAACACATGAAAAACAAAGTGTACACAATTCTCATTCTATTTATAATGGTATGAGAATAATTCTAAAGCTTTTGTGGACACAATAGATCAATTTTGTGAATTTTTAGTAAATTGAGACATTGAGCCAATTGCACTTTATTTTATCCAATATCATCTCGATATATTTCGAGGTGGTTAAGAGGTTGTTTTTGTCTTTTTTTTTAGTCAAAGTGACTAATCAGCTAATTCATAAGATATAAAATGATAGTATTGAAAACTTCTCGCCAAATACATTCACTTAGCCAAATAGTGAAATGCAAATAAAATTCTACAACATTTCATCAAATTAATTTTGACTATCATAAAATGCTTATGAAATCTAAACAGTTGTATTATTAGATGAGATATGAATAAAACAAATACTTTTATATATATTTGAATGATATTTATTATCTCATTTGCATCTTAATTATGTTATTCATGTCTCTTCTCAAAATTTTTAAAATACAATAATTAATTTTGTATGTTGTTCCACAAGATATAAAATATTATAAACAAAATACAAACTCGATAGAATAACATTTGTTTTGTTTCAATAAATAATATAATATTATGTTCTAGACACAACAAATGAGAATGAAACTATATTATCCCCATAATATGACGAACGCAATCATCGTTCCAAAGCTTCTAAAAAAATAACTAACGAGATGACTTTACTGAATTGCGTCAAATTAAACGAAGAAATAGTTCTAATATAGTAATTTGAGTAGATATATTAACCGAATAGCTATATATAAACAGTTCTAATTTATTAACATTATAGCTATATGTTAATAATATTGATATTAAATATATAAAATTGATATTACAAATATCACGATGTTTGAAGAAATTACAACATCATTCATTGATTATGTTGTTGAAGGATATATAGGTTATACATACTTTTACTCACAAGTGAAAATCTATCACGACTAAAAGAATTTTTTCTTAGGAGTTACAGTTGATGATTGTCATAAACTGAAAAATCATTCAAAAAATAATAATAAATAGTCGAAATATAAGATTACCAGATAAAAATAATGTAGAAAACTGAAAAAATGTCGTGATAGAGAAGCAAATTACAAGCATGTCAAATCTTTGATGAGGATTCTAAATAACATAATAAGTTAAAGATGATCATATACTTGTTGAGTATACCAAAATAGTTATACGTATATTATAAAAACTACGACAAAGAGTTGTTGAGTTGTCAAAATCAACCAAGAAGCATATTGAAAAATGTGTCATGTGGATAAGACAACTTTTCTGATTCATATACTGTCAATGATCATGATTTTTAATTTTTGTGGTTTGATTTATTTCAATTGATAAATACTACTATCCTTATTTTAATTCATTTAAATATTATCAAAATTTTATTCATATATTTCAGCAGTTTAGTTGTTCACGTGCAATGCACGTGCACTTTTCTAGTAACAATAAATTACCCAATTCAATTATTTAACCAACATTTTTTCGAAAATATTTTTGATATTATAAAAATAATATCAAAAATATAAAATTTTCAATATTATATTGAATTAAAAATAATTAGTTTAAATATATGACGTACCGAATACCATTTGAAAATTTTAACACTTTCCATATTGCACTTATTCTAGAATAATGTGTACCCATTTTTGAATAAAAATTGAATAAATAGAATACAAAATTATCACTAAAAAGAGTATTGAAAAGCACATAACTCGTGCAGGATTCGCTACTCGCTGGTATATATAACGTTTGAGCTTTAGTCTAAAAGATTTAAATGGTAGAGTTAATACCAAAATCCTCTATTTATATGTGTCAATATAGCCAAGGTGTTGTATTTAATTTTTCTTATATCTTCGCTGGTATCACTAAAAAGTGTACCCATTTGAAAATTTTAACACTTTCATCATGTTCCGACTTTGTTCTTGTGTATTTTACTGATTCTCATTTACTCTTTATTTATAGGTGTAATTGGGTCCAAGTTCTCTTATTCATTTAGTGAGTTAGTCATATGTCCACTATCTTTTGTCGGAGAATATTTATCTTTTGTTATCCCCAAGAAAGTGATTAGGGTCACATGTCCACTTATTTTTGTCGAGGAATCTTAAAATTTTGATATCCCCGAGGAAAACGTGGTTTTGGTCCTTCACCACTTGGTCATGTCTCTACAAGATGCTTCATGTCCGATCTAGGTTTGAAGCTCTTGCCAAATTCTGGCTCTTTTTGATTTGGGCATTTTGGGCAGATCTGTTCTGATCATCTTCCCACACGAGCCATGTTGCAGAATTTTCGACGAGTTTCTTTACTCCACGACAGCTTGCTATTCCACAAAAAGATTTCTCTTCTTTTCGAATAAATCTTCTGCAAAACTTGTTGTTTTTCCTGTCATGGTATTTAACAGGAATGATCCATTTACTGAATTATGATAAAATTTAAACGGAAACTTGACTTTGTCCATCTCGGTTAGACAGACCCATAAATCCCATGCTCTTCTGGTAGAAATGTCGTCTTCAGTTACTGAAGTAACAAAGGTGTTTCTTCTGTTGGATGGTCTTTAATGAATTTTTGAACATTCATATCTGGCCTCCTTAACTTGATGAAAAGAAAGGCTTCGTGTAAGACTTTCCTTGCTGGTTCTGGGGCTGTACTGAAGAAGTATAACTCCAAATATCTCATCTGGACAAATAATCATTATTCGCCCAAGTTTCATGAACAGCTTCCTGAATCCATTTAGGTAGTTTTGAAATTTCTGAGAAGCTGTGTGATGTGATATAAACTGAGGCAAGAGCCCCGAATTCATACCAAACTTTGACTTCCTTTTGATATGAATTTGGTTTCATCCATACCCTAGGATATTTCTCTGAAACATCAACCCTGATTGTAGCTGGGTTAATGTCTACTCTTGTTTTAAATTTCTCACATCTTTGTTGGTAAACCTGAAATAGAGAAATTGTAGTTTCATTAGTCTCAACCTTAGATGTACCCTTGTCAATATTAGATCTAAGGTTGATCTTTCCCTCTTCAATCCTTGAGGTAAAGAATTGACTTGAAGACTCGAGATAAGGATCTGGAGTCTCAATTTTTGTTTCAGTCGACTCATCTGGAGATGATATCGACTTAACACTTGTGCTGGGGGGATTGGAATCCCCTGCTCCAGGTATAGAGTCGTGTACTCGAAAACTCTCCATTTGCGAAACCAGTTGCTTCTCAATGCCTTGGAGGATAGGCCTTTGGATTACAGACCATAATTGAGTATAAACCTGTAAACACATGTAATTCAATCAGAGACAACTCTCTTATCAGCTTGTTATAGCCTTCCCGCAACTTCTACGTTTAAGGCCAGCTTGTTGAACTCGGTTTGAAGCATTTCAAGGTGTTCCCTCAAATACCTTTGTATTTTCATGATCACATCGATATCACCGTTGTCCATCTCTTGTTAAAAAATCTGCAAGAATATTTTCATGAGATTTTATAATCACAATATTAAAAATAAAATTTTGACATAGAGCTTACCATCTTAATAATCTTGCCTTCTCAGATTTAGATTCTATTATATTCCTTAATAAAGCTTTCACATGTGTGTTATCAACCTTTAAAGTAAATTTCTTTGCAAGTAAAAATAATAGTCATTTTTCAAAAGCTTTTTTTACTGTATAAAATTCATTTTCGTTGATATGTCATCTTATGGCTTCTGTATACGAGAAAAGTTCACTGCAATATCTGCATGGCTGTTCTCCTTCTGGTGTGAGCTTGGTTAAAACTGCCACCCACCAATGATCACTGGCATCTGTATACAATACCAGATTATCTTCATCCCGAGGAATAGCCATTTTCGGAAGATTTTTACAAATCTCATTTAGTTGACTAAGTCTCTGTGTGTCTTCTTTCGTCCATATAAATTTTGCATCTTTTTTCAGTAATGAACTGAACTCCTTTCTGTGTTTTGCTAGGTTTTTAATAAACATCACAGCGAAATTAACAACTCCTAGAAAACTTTGAAGTTGTTTCTTTTCTTTTAACTCGTTGGAAAATTTTGCACTTTCTCTACTATATGATCCTGCAAATTATTCCTGACTCATCGATTTCTGTTCCGAGGAATTCAATCTTTCTTGTGGCAATGAATGCTTTCTTTTCTGATAGAACCAGTCCTTCTTTTTTGCAAACATTAGAAAAGATTTCTAAATGCTTGATATGTTTCTCCATATTTTTATATGCGATTAAAACATCATCAATATAGACGAACATAAATTTGAAATAATCTTTAAAGAGATTATATATTTTCCTTTGAAATATCTGAGATGAATTTGCCAATCTCATTGGTAATACTTCCATATATAGTGTCCTCGTGGAGTGGAGAAAGCTGTGAACTTCTTGCTTTCTTCCTGCATTCGAATCAGATAAAACTCAGACTTACAATATCGAATTTAGAGAATATCTTTGCATTGCATATGCAACTGATTAGATGTTCTCTGCTAGGTATAAATACCCATCAAACTCCAGAATCTTATTAATTTCTTGATAATTAATAACTAATTTGGGTTTGTTCTTTTTTATTTCACCATAAGAAATCATGGGCTACTGTATGGTGAAATCCTTGGTTTGATTAAACCAAAGTCCAAACGTTCTTTGATTATAATATGCATATCCATTTGATCCACTATGTTCATTGGGATATGTTTGCAACGGAAAAATTCATACTCTTTACCTTCCTTAATTTTAAGACAAGCATTGAGTTGATTTTTATTCCACCATGCCAAGGGATCTTCATTGTAATTTTCTTTGATCCTTTTCTTGACATCCTCTAATGATACATTTGATTCAAACCCTACCTCATTCTGATGTAGAGCTATTTTGAGGCATTCTATTTCTTCTGGTTGGAACTCTTTATCTGCTCTTAGTTGAATCATTGTTTCTCCAAACCGTCTAGAATCATTCATTTTTGGGTTCAGAAGTTTTCCTTCATCACCACGCTTGCTGCGAAATTGGATTGGCAATTTGCGGTCAAATGCTTCTCATAATCGCTGGACTATGATTTTGTGATCATAAGGTGTTGTGAATACTAATTTTCTAGTCTCATTTTCTTGCGTATAGGACTTAAACATTTGTAATAAATTATTTCATAACAGAATTTCAGCTCATGTATCATGAAAATAAATCGGTGGTGTTTTTACCTTATACCAAGGTATTTTTCCAGCACCTCCGATTACGATTTCGGTCATCTTAATCCCCTTACATAAAGATTAAGATTATTCTAGAGAAATCTCTTCCAAAAATCTTTGGTAGTTCTTCTTCCAAATTATTTGGAAAACCCCCTCTTTTTGCGGTACAGATTCCAGCGTCTGAATCAATATAAGCAGCAAAATATTTTGCCTTATAATGTTCGTATAACATTCTTACTAGAATGTATATCGAGAATGGGCTTGTGGTCATTGGATTTTCCACATCCTATTTCGGCCATAAACTTCATTCCATATTCCAAACGTTTCCAAAGTTTATGTTCCTCGAGAAACTCTAGTCCAAGAATCAATCGATTTGGTTATTTCCCTGGAATTCCTTTGATATGAACTTACAATTCTTTGATATTAATCATTCCTTGGTAAGTTCCTATCATTGGTTGTTCTAGATAGTATATGGTATTACAAGGAAATTGATTCCTTTGTTTCGTAATATCAAATACTATTTTTACTTCCTTCCATCCTTCTGGGCATCTAAGCTTTCCTACTGTGGAAAAACTTTTTGGCTTTTGGTGGGTTCCTTGAACATGCCCTTTTCCCCACCTATAACTTGTAATTATATCTCCATGAAAAGATAGTTTTCTTGATTCCAATCTAAGACTTTGATTCTTCTGTAGAATCGGGTAGTCTTGTATTTGGATGTATGTTCCCTGTATTAGGGGAAACTCAAATCTTTCTAGAAAAATTGTCTGAGCAATCTCAGATATTTTAATAAACTCATTTATAATAAACAATTCTGAATGATGTGTATTAGATAGAGCATATGAAATTTGATAGGTAATAGAATATGACCTATTACTTTCTTTCATTAGCCTATTTTTCTTGAAATTCTGGTGCAATGTCAATGCACGGCTAAAATCTCGATCTGTCAGGTTATAGGCAATTCTTGGATAAATTACTCCTACAATTTTTCCTGCACAGAGATTTCCTGAGATTGTTCCCAGTACTGAATCTTGAAGATTACCCATTCGTTTATCGTATATAGCAATATCAATAGGTTAATCTATTCCTTCTTTGAAAGTAGCTTTTATCATAATCTTGATTGCTCCGATGTGAATCCATGACATGGTTCGTGCTACTTCTATCTTGAGTTTTTGTAATTCCTCCTTAATTTCTTCAGAAGGAATTAACTGCATCTCCATTCTATTTCCTATAAGTTCCATAGGAATTGTCATTTCCCTCCTGGAAACTTTATAGATTAGATGATACTTTCTGTTTCTTAGGCGAGACTTCATAAGAACTTCTCTACCTATCATCAGAGAATCCTTGATATATCTGAAAACTAGGGTTTTCTCTCATGATCCTTTGGACCATATTATTGGATATTTTGTCTGGCTAAAAAAACCATACAAATCTTCACGTGTCTCGTGTCGAAACACCTCGTCTTCAGTCAGATTCCTATTCAATTCCATCAGATTATTCCTAACTTAAAACTTCTTCTTCTTCATATATACTTTCGTCTGAAGCAATATCCTCAAACTGACATACTTGAATAAGATCATTGTAATAAACCGCTTCTTCAATATCTGGGGTTGGATCGAAGCATTTTACTCCTCATTTTTCATTTTCTGGACAGTTGGTCAAAATATGTCTTCTTGGTCCACATGTCCAGCAATTACAATCCTTAAAATTTTCATTAGCTCGAGTGTAAGCTCTTCTGAAAATTTTCTTTGTAGGTGTTCTCTCTGTGCTTCGGGATGTACTCGATGCTTGAGATGATATCCTACTTCTTGATGGTCCACTTCTTTGTCCAGATTTGTAAGATCTTATATTCTGTCTAGACCATACTGTTCTTGATTTCCAAGAACTTCTTCCACTTTTGGCGTAAGTATGAGTTCTAAAATTCTTCCTTTTCTACCTTTGTGGTTTATTTCCAATAATTGTTGGAAGATCATTTTCTTTACAACACAAAGGAGTTCTTTTATTGATACCCCTTAAGTGTTTGTAATTCTTTTGTAATGTTGTCATATGACACGATTCTGCCAATTTTTCTTTGAGAAAAGAGACTCTTCGTGCCAACGTATCTAGATTGCCAATGACATATTCCCTTATAAGCATATTTCTCCAGGGACTCGACATTTTGGCGAAGAAAAGCTGCATCGTTATATTTTCTTTGAGCCCTGAATTCCATCTATATTTAGTGAATAATATAATAAATTCATCCACTAAACATATGTCATGTAATTTAAGACTATATAGAGCTTGAGTATATTTCTTCCTCTTCTCTGTATCTTGAATGTTAAAATAGTCCACCCCTATAAGTTTTGCTTTAAATAGGGTAGCCATTTTTTCAACTATCTCACTAAGAGATTCTCCAGGTAGGACTGACTCTTTGGTTTCTAATGAAGTCGTGTCCCAAGCAATTTTAACTGATCACATAAGACTCATTTCTAGAAGTTTAATGAATCATTCTCTGTTGAGATCAAGTGTTCCTGCAGCGATTCTCATAGCAGATGTCCAGTCATCTATGAGATCTTCTCTGTTTTTTTAAATCTAGTACATCAATGTTAAGCATAACCCCATAAGGATGTATAGGTTCTAAAACAGTTTTCACATAGGGTGTTTGGTGCAAGAGAATTTGGTTTCTCCTTGTCTTTGTTCCCACTGGGTGTGATTTTGTAACGTCCGAAAAACCAACATATGTAAACCGCATGCATGCAAAATTGTTTTAATTGCTAATGATGGCATGATATTTATTGTATGATTACATGATTAAATAATAATATGACATGATTTCATGAAATTAAGGATTTTACCCGAATATTCGATAATAGGCCGAGGAAAGGAGATCGGGGACGACCAAGACAAAAATATGTATTTTTCTTTAAATAATGGCAAGGATTCCTAAGATGATTAAAAATGATTTAATTTTCCTAAAAATATTGGAGTTCGAATTATTTTACGAGTGAAGCTCGATTTTTCCCGGGAAGCCTGTTTTAGGCAAATAGAGAGTTTTAAAAGATCAAAAATATTATTTTTGCGAGACTAATTTTGTAAACTTTTATGTTTTAATTAAATAATTGTTATTGGGATCAATTTAATTAATTTAAGTAGGCCCAATTACCCTTAAGCTTGTAAGCCCAAAATCAAAGCCCACTTAACTTGCAATTAAATCTATAAATAACTAAACCTATTGTTTAAACACCACAATCAAACCCCATCAGCAGCCGTAAATCACACCAACCACACAATAATTTCAGAATAAGGAGGAAAGAAAAATAATTGTGTTCTTCGTCGTCCGGTCGTCCAACGTCCCACCCTCGCCAACGATCGTATATTCGAGCGTTATAAACACAAAGGAATGTTTTCTAAACCCTTTTAAACATCATACAAATCATAATATGCTTTATTTAATTGTTTATGCATGAATAAAATAGGAGTTTGAATTTTTTTTACGGTAGATCGTATATTTTCAAAAACGCGAGGATTTTACGTTTATATGAAGAACGTTATGAACCCAACGGGGTGTCAATATATGATAAAATATGAATGAAATATGAACAAAACATGATAAAAATTGAAGAGAAAACAAGCTGGAAACTGTGGGAACAACAAGGAGAAGAAACAAGGGTTCTATGTGCAATTCTCGTGCATGAGAATTCATGGGGCTCGACTGTTTGCATGGGGGCTCACAGCTTGGCCAGGGCCTTGGTTGGGGTCTGGGCTAGATGTGGGTCAGGGTCATGAAGAGTCCTAGCATGGCTAGGACTCCTTGGTTGCAACCTAGGAGGAGTCCTTTAGAGCAAGGACTCCTCACGCGGTTGTGGAGTGCAGCAGCGGCCAAGGGGGTTTGCTTCTGGGGCTGGGTGGCTCAGGGTAGGTCCATTAGGGTCCAAGGGAGATGGGCATGGGTCAGGCCAGGGGCTGGTGCAGCTGGGTTGGCCGCTGGCTCGAGAAAACGTGAGGTAACCAAGGAGAGGCGCGCAGCTTGTTCTTGCTTTCAGGTGGCTCGCTGCAGGGGTTCAGGGGCTGGGCTGGGTCTGGTTGGTACCTTATGATGGTCCATGGAGGGTCAGTGAGGCTCGTGCTCGGTGGTGGCTCAGGCGAGGAGTCCCACGCGAGAAGGAGACTCCATCGCGTTTGGTGAGGGGGCGCGCGGCTGCTGCTGTTCCGGTGGCTCGTGCATGGGTCCAGGGGTCTGGGCTGGGCATCTTTGGGTCTGAGCGTGGCCCGGGGTTGGTTAGGGTCAAGTGGACTCGGTGGTGGCTCGGCTGGAAGTGTCCTAGTTGGCTAGGAGTCCTAGTTTTTTAGAAGGGTCACGCGCAGAATCTAGTGCCTACGTTGCTGGGTTTATGCGCGACTTAAGGGCTGGTTCTAAGGGTCAGGGTTGGTCAGGAGGATTCCTAGGTGGGTTAGCTCGGGTTTGGCTCACTAAATTAGGAGATAGCTCGGTGTGTTCTACTAGAGGTCAAATTCGAGATTAATTGAACTAAAATTGAAACCATGGGTCCACGGCTGTGGTTCGTGGCTCACAAGGGTAGATTAGGTATTTAAAAAATGTTATGTTTAAAATTTGGGATCAAAATATGGAGTTTTGGATTTATCCTGGATTTAAACGCATCACGGATCGTTAGTTAAAGAATTAATTGGAACGCCTAGATTTAAGCGGAATAAAATTATGAAAAATTATATTAAGCTTAAATAATTATTTAAGGTAATATCATGTCATTAAAAGTGAGAAAAAGATAAAATCGAGAATTTTTACGTCAAGGGGCAAAACGGTAATTTTACACTGAGAAAATACGTAAAGCTTGGCGTGTCCCGAAGGAGCATAATACATGTTAAATGATATTTTATGATATAAAATGATGATTTTTATGATAATAAATTATTTTACGATTTATGTTAAAGCTGTGCAATTTTTACTGTTTAAAATGTTATTTTTGGAAAGTATGCTATTTTATGATTTTAAAAGAAAAAGAAAATATTTTGAGAGATGTGAATTGATTGTGACATATGATATATGATTTGTGGGGAATCCGTTTATGTGAGGACCGTGAACTTACAATTTTGTGGGGATGTCGTGAGGGGAAAATGCCCTAGAGGTAGCTCATTTACGGGAGAAGGCCCAGAGGAGGTCCATTTATGGGACAAGGCCCCAGAGGAGCCCGTCTATGGGAGAAGGCCCCAAGGAAGCCCCGACACTCGTATTTCTATGGTGGAGCCTAGTGCCCACCCCCTTGGGCCATGTGGAGTTGAAGACTGATCAGTCGACCGAAGAATAAAAGCTAGTCGCTTTTATGGATCAAACTTTAACAAAAATGATATATGATTGAAAGCTTTACGATTTTAATGATTTTATGATATATGATTTATTTATGTTCAAAAGTTATTTTAAATAAAACTATGATTTTTAAATACATGTGCTTGTATATGTATTATTTGTTATCTATGTTTAAAATGTGCTGAGTCATTAGACTCACTAGGTTTGTATAATGCAGGATTTGATGATGTTAGGGGATGCGCTGACGATTGAGTGGATCGAGTGCAACAGTACACACCCGATGGCCATTTATATTCTGCACTAGCTAGATAGATAAAAAATTTTAAAGATTGAAGTTAATGATTTTAAGAGAGATATTTTTATGCTTTATTTATTTGTCTGTTGATCTTTTTAAAGGTGGATTTAAGAGTTTTGGTTAGTTGATGATTTAGGGATTTTATGCACTTGAGATTTAAATTGTTAATTTATTTTGATTTATGGTATGATAAGTTATTTTATTTAGTTGGTATTTTCGAGTCTATGATTTACGAGAAAAAACAAAGTAGTGGTCGTTTCAGATTCTCCACCAGTATGAAAATCGGGTTGAGATTCTCTCATATTTATATTATGAAATCTCACGCTTTCACCTGGTGGTTCCTGAGAAGATGACTAGATTATAGAAGGTTGTGCACCTCCCGTTGTGTTCATCTTCAGATCTATGACCTTGAGATTTGCAAACGATTATGCAAGGTCTTGTAGATCCTCGAGACCAATCCTTTCTAAAGTTGTAATCAGATTAATTTCTTCTTTGAGATATATTTAATTAGATTGATCAATTTTTCTTATTCGGTCAAAGGTTTTGGCACTTCTTTGGTCTTCCTTGTTGATGTAACAAGGGTTCAGTACCAAAGGATGGTGGTAACCTTCCTTCTGAAGTTCTCTTATTAGAACTTGGTTGTTGTTATAGGATTTGAATTCTTGTTTGAATATCCTTTAATATTCCAAGAATTTTTTCCAGATTTTTTAGGATTCCCCACATTTTGTGGTACATAATACAACATATTGTCATAATTTTGTACCGTCTTTCGAATTTCTCTAAGATATCTCGAGAGTTTAGAGAAATCCAGTACTATTTCTAAAAACCTGTTATTTGAATCATAATTTTATCTTAGGACTCTGATAAAATCCTTCTTGATGTCTAACTTTGGTTAGATCTTCCTATTGCAAGTATTCCAAATTTTTGGAATAGGTCCCGTAAAGAATTAATATCGAACCTGGGTTCGGATTCATGTAATTTGAGAAAATTCTCCTTCTCAAGCATTTAATTACTTTATAATAATAAATTTGTATGTTTGAAATAATTTTACCTAGGCTCTAATATCATTTTCCCCAAGAAAATCAATCATCATAATATATGAGGGTGTTTTTTTTTTTTTTTGTTAACTTTAAACTTTTTAGAGAGTTTGGGCAAAGTTTTTTAGATGCAGGGAGTTAGGATAAAGATAAGTTTGGGTTTAGGGTTTTAAAACCAATTTTTCCTTATTATTGTTTTATATGTCATAAATATATCTATTTATGACTATATCATAAATTATTGTTTCCCATTAATTAAATTAAACTAAATAGATAAATAAATTGGTTTAAAAAAATCAATAAATGAGGTTTTTTTTTGGAAAAGAAGAACAAATATTTTAACCGACAAGGCTATCTTAAAGCACATGGATCTTTACATCTCTCCGTCCATATAAAAATGGTGATCCATAGTTGCAGAAAAAAATGTTTTATTTTTATTTTTAGTATAAATATTTATTAAAATGAATAAACTAAATAATAATTTCGACTTATTTTTACTTTTTTAGTACATTCATTATTTGTATTCAATATTTTTTCATTTATTTAAATAAAAATAACTAATGATATTGAAAAATAAATAGCCTTGCACATTCTCCCATGTAAGAAAAATACAGTAAAAAAAACATCTCATTTTAAAAATATAACCATATATGATTTACATTTTGATTCATAAATGAGATTATTGTCATTTTAGTCATGTATATTTTTCTATTTGTAATTTGATTATCGTCAAATTTAAGTTTTAATATATTTTTTCTTATGATTTTTGTTTTTTTAATGTCGTAGCATCGATATGATACTAACATGATTTTCATATTATACATACACGTGGAACGTCACATCACATCAACACTTCCAAAAAAAAAAAAAATTATCAAAATTTAAAGGGCATTTTTTAGAAAAATACATCTGTCTATGATTTATTTAAGTTCAGTACCTATAAGTTTATTTTTGTATTTTAGTACATGACAAAAGACCAACTTAGTTTTTACTACATGTTTCATGCATATTTACCTTTTTACCCTTTTAATTAATAAAAAATTATATAAATACCAATTTTTGTTGGTCATCTTCTCTTTCCACTCATCATTCCCAATGCATTAGGATGACATATAAATTAAATTTAAATATTTTTTATTAAAAAAAAAAACAAATTCTCAACTAATTGAAATTTTTGAAATACTTAGTTTTTAATTGCGAAATACTTAATTTTAGTTTTAAAATACTTGATTTAGTAAATGAAATACTCAGAACGTGTATTAAAATACTGAATATTCGAATATGCAACACAAGTTCACCAAATGCTCGCATTTCCATCCAAGATCCATTTGGATGACATGTTCATTTCATTTAATTATTTTTTTTATTGTTAAAAAAAAATTCGCAACTAAGCATTGAACTTTTTCAAATACTTAGTTTTATTTTCGAAATACCTAATTTCAATTTTAAAATACTTGATTTGGTAAATGAGATACTCAGAATGAGTATTAAAATACTGGATATTCGAATATACAACGTAAGTTTACCAAATGCTCGCATTCCATCCAAGATGCATTTAGATGACATGTTCATTTCATTTAATTATTTTTTTATTTTTTTATATAAAAAAATTTGCAACTGAGCATTGAACATTTTGAAGTACTTACTTTTATTTGCGAAATACCTAATTTCAATTTTAAATGCTTGATTTGGTAATTGAGATACTCATACAAGTTAATAAAATACTGGATATTCTAGTAGGCAATGTAAGTTCACCAAATGCTCGTATTTCTATCCAAGATGCATTTAGATGACATGTACATTTCATTTAAATATTTTTTTAATTTTTAAAAGAAAAACAAATTCGCAACTAAGTATTGAACTTTTTAAAGTACTTAGTTTTACTTGCGAAATACCTAATTTCAATTTTAAAATACTTGATTTGGTAAATGAATACTCAGAATGAGTATTAAAATACTGGATATTAGAATATGTAACGTAAGTTCACCAAATGCTCACATTTCCATCCGAGATGCATTTGGATGACATGTTCATTTCATTTATTATTTTTTAATTGTTAAAAAAAATTCGTAACTAATCATTAAACTTTTTCAAGTACTTAGTTTTACTTGCGAAATACCTAATTTCAATTTTAAAATACTTTATTTGGTAAATGAGATACTCAGAATGGGTATTATCATACTGTATATTCGAATATGCAACGTAAGTTCACCAAGTGCTCGCATTTCCATCCAAGATACATTTGGATGACATGTTCATTTCATTTAATAGTTTTTTTAATTGTTAAAAAAAAACAGATTCGCAACCAAATATTGAACTTTTTCAAGTACTTAATTTTACTTGCAAAATTCCTAATTTCAGTTTTAAAATACTTGATTTGGTAACTGAGCTACTCATAATGAGTATTAAAATACTGGATATTCGAATATGTAACGTAAGTTCACAAAGTGCTCACGTTTCCATCCAAGATGTAATTAGTTGACATGTTCAAAGACTTTTCAGCAGCCACAAAGCTTTGAAAGAGGAAAATAGCTTAGAGCGAAGATTTGAAGATTTTCGAACAATGTTCTTCGAGAGAATAGCCCGTGATAGGAACGAATATCATAATCCGTGGATTTACAATTTACAGAGAAATATGAAGTCGGATACACGTCGATAGTCATAGTCCAGTAGGTCAAAAGCTATGGGATTTAATAAAACGACATGCAATTCACCATTGATAAATAATTAAAGAGATTTAATTACTTCACTGAGTTGAATTATTTTGGCATAGTTTGAGAGAGCGTGTTCAATTGGATACGAAATCTCGTCTAAAGCATAGATAATTGTCTAACGAATTAAGTAGATTAGCGAGGGGTAGGTGAACCGAGATTCCCAACAAATTCATTTCTCATTGAACTTTAATCAATCATTATAACTTATTTATTTCATCATTAATCTTTGAACCATTTCATTGAGTTTTTATTTAATAATCGTAGTAGTAAACAATCATCTGAAGTATCGCTGCTAAAAATTGAATAATTGAAAATAATAATTGAGAAATACAGTCCTTAGACAATGAATGTTTTGCTCAATCACTAAGCATGGAACATTTTGACATCGTGCACTTGCGATTATTGAAAGTCCATGACTATATTATTACTTGACATCGTGCACTTGCGATTATTTCGAGCTTGAATATTATTAATTTTTACTAATAATTTTACAATGAAAGTTTTGCTCGATCACTAAGCATGGATTGCATATTCATCTTATTTAATATATTTTTAAGCATGAAAATTTTAAAGTACTTAGTTTTACTTGAGAAGTACTTAATTTGAGTTTGCAAATACTTGATTTCGTAAATGAGATACTCACAATATGTATTAAAATACTGGATATTCGAATATACAATATTTTCATGGAAAATTCATATGATACTTATTCATATCATTTAAATAAATAAACATAGTTCATTATTCATCATGAACTAATTGAGAGATGCATTATAAACATAATTCGTAAATGAGCTTGAAGTTTGCACTTTAAGCATATCTATCGATTTTTGGATCAATGATCTATAAAATACTCATAAATATTAATTGACAATACTTTTTGATATTCATTGAATGACTTATTTGACAATTATACTTATTTGACATAATATTTATTGGTAATTATTCATTGTACTTATTAATATTTTTTCTGTATACTTATGAGTATTAATTTATAATATCATTAATATTCATTCACAATACTTGTTGGTATTCATTAAATGACAATGCAATACTTCATTTGATATCATCCTCATTAGTATTCTTTCATAATATTTATTGGTAATCATTCATTATATGCATCAATATTATTTCATTATACTTATTATCAAATTTGAGTTTTTAAAGGGTAAAATCAATTATCAGTAGAATCTAATTATATAGTACTTGTAATAATTTATGTATCACATTTTTATTTCACAGATCTCATCATCAAATGCAACTCAATATTGACTTCAAATTATATATTTTGACACCATCAAATAATCGAATTTGAGTTTAAATGGTAAAATCAAGTATCTGTGGACTCGTATTAGGTATTATTTGTATTAATTCAGGTATCACATTAGATACTTCTTAAGTAAAAATAAGTATTTTAAAATTTCAATACTTAGTTGAGAAATTGTTTTTTTTTACAAAAAAAATATTAAATGACATGAATATGTCATCCAAATTCATCTTCCAAGGAAAGATAAATACTTGGTGAGCTTACGTTGCATATTCGAATATCCAGTATTCTATTACATATTATGAGTATCTTATGTACCAAATTAAATATTTGCAATCTCAAATTACGTACTTCTCAAATAAAAACAAATACTTTAAAATTTTTATGCTTACTTGGGAATCTGTTTTTTCTTTTACAGAAAAAATATTAAATGATATGAATATGTCATCCAAATGCTTATTCCATGGAAATATCAATACTTGGTGAACTTATGTTGCCTATTCGAATACCTAGTATTTTAATACATATTGTGAGCATCTCATTTACGAAATCAAGTATTTGCAAACTCAAATTACGTAATTCTCAAGTAAAACTAAGTACTTTAAAATTTTCATGCTTAGTTGAGAATTTGTTTTTTTTTTTTAAATTATTAAATGAGATGAATATGTCATCCAAATGTATCTTCCATAAAAATACCAACATTTGGTGAACTTACGTTGCTTATTCAAATATCAAGTATTTTAATACATATTATGAGTATCTCATTTACGAAATCAAGTATTTGCAAACTCAAATTAAAATACTTCTCATTTAGGGAGTAAAATAAATTATTGGTAGACTCGAATTAGATATTTTTTGCACTAATTAACTTCACAAATGACACATCAAAAGTCACTCAATATTACTTGAAACTATATTTTTTATATCCCAAAATAATCAAAATTGAGTCTTAAAAGGGTAAATCAAGTATATGTGAAATCAAATTAGGTACTAATTGTACCAATTTAGGTAGCACGTTTTTTATTCACAAATCTCATCATCAAAAAATATTCAATATTATCTTCAAATTATATATTTTGACATACTCAATCGAATTTGAGTATTTAAAAGGTAAAATCAAGTGTTTATGAACTCGAATTATGTATTATTTGTATTAATTTAGGTATCACATTTTTGCTTCACGAATATCATCATCGGTGTCACTTAATATTAACTTCAAATTATATTTTGGCATCCTCAAATAATTGGATATGCGTATTTACGGGTTAAAATCGTGTATTTATATACTCTAATTAGATACTATGTGTACCAATTTAAGTATCACACTTTAACTTCACAAATGACATAATCAAAATTCACGTAATATTACTTGAAACTTAAGTATTTTCTTACACATTTGAAGTATTCAAATAGCCAAATCAAATATTTGGAACACGAAAATAGGTATTTTATCGATCAAAATAAGTAATTTTTCTAATTCAACAATGAGTGAGAAACTGTGTTTTTTCAAAAATTAGATGACATGAATAAGTCATCTTAATGTATTTTCAATGAAAATACCAACAATTATTGAATTTATTGTGATAGTTTGAAGATCCAGTATTTTCTTACACATTTGGAGTATTCAAAGAGTAGAATCAAGCATTTGGAACTCCAAAATAGGTATTTTGTTGGTCAAAATAAATATTTAATCTTATTTCATGATGAATGATGACCTATGTTTTTTTTAAAAAATAAAATGACATGAATAAATCATCCTAATGCATTTTTCATGAAAAGACCAACAATGACTGAATTTATGGTGAATGATCGAAAATATAGTATTTTCTTATATATTCGGAGTATTCAAAGAGCGAAATCAAGTATCTGAAATCCCATAATAGGTACTTTATATGTCAAAATAAGTATTTACTTTTATTCCATGATAATTGAGAAACAATATTTTGTTAAAATTATATTTTAAATGGGGAAAAATGATATAATTTTTGTGGATAAAATAATATATTTATTTAAATAATAAAGGGTAAAAATGTAAAATTTGCTTTATGAGTAGTTAAAACTAAATGTATAGATGTGTCAGGTACTGATTTTTAAAAAATTATAGCTAGGTACTGAATTCTAATTGAAACATTGACAGATGCATTTTTTTGAAATTTACCGAAATTTAAATACACTTGAATAAAATCTAATTTTGATAGAATAAATTATTAAAATAACAAAGAGATAAACATACATAATGAAAACTATAATTTTCCTCATCGTAAAAATAGATTTCACAGAGTGCTTGAAACATACATACATACATACATATATACATACATACATATATTATATATATATATAATATGGTACATTTTACAAAGTACCTTTCTTGAATTATAAATCTTCACCTCTAAGTAGTGTTTTGAATAAAAATATTTTCCAAAACTCATGTGAAACGGTCTCTGGATTAATTTTATGAGACGTATAATCTATTATCAATTAATAAGTATTACTTTTTATTATAACTATGAATAAAATTGATTCGTATCGAAAATTAGCATCCGTAAAACCAACTCAAAAAAATTACAATTTTCAAAATCATAATAAAATCAGAAAAAAAGAATATCGGATCAATTCAATAATAGACTCCTATATATATATATATATATATATATACATACAGTATAATTGAATCGGTGGACTTATTTAATTCCCAATTATTAGCCAATGAATAGTTCAATTATGTCACATGCAATTGGTGCAACTTTATCACATCCCACATGTATTCACAATTAATATTATACAAAAAATATTTCTCCTCGTATTTATGGACCAATCCCTAGTTTAAATGCCTATCTCCCACTTGCAATATCTATTTTGATATAAAATATAATTTTTTTCCCTAAGTTTTTGGGGTAAAATGATATTAGAGCTAGTAATTTTTTAAATTCAAAATTAAAAATTAGTATAAAAGTCTCAAGTTTCACAAGATGATGATATTAATATTAAAAAGTTTAGATATCGTTTTTTATAATAGTGTTACTTTTGAGATAAATTTGATCTAACAAGATTATTTTTATATTACATTTGAAAGTTACGAAGATGAACTTTGTGGAAGTCTTGAAAGCAGAAAAAATTCAGAAGTGACATCGACTTACATACTTTTTTCTCGATTTAAATATTTGTTAATTATTACTACATATTTTAAATAGTTTCATTTATTGATATACTTTGTTTAATTTGATGTGGAAATTAAATATGATTATTTTGATAAAGACTATTTTTTCTTGATATATTTTTTTTACTCACAAAATGAGAAAAATCGAGTTTTTTATATAAAAAAGTTAACACCAGAACCCAACACTATCGGTTACCCAACAGTTACCAGAGTCGGATCGGGTTTGGGTGGTAAAAACAGTACCCAGAAAAATCGGGTCGCTGACTCGAACTAACCCAAACCCAAAAAAAACCCGACCCGTGATTCAAGTATCATAATTGACTATCCAGTTGATCATATTTTGATTACAATATTGCATCTTATCGAATAAAATCGACTCGAAATCAAATATTATACATGCATGAACATGATCATATGTTCCATGCATGTTTCTGTGGAAACAAAGCCCCTCGTAATGTCGGACCAAACCTTTGCTTTTTACTTTGTTAGTCTTTCATTAGGTCATTCATGGGATATCTGTTGTCACAACACCCAATTGGTGTAATTTGTCACCAATCCAAAATTTTAGTTTAACATTCTTTAAAAAAAAATTTAGTTTAACAAATTAATTTTTTTAAACGTAAATATAATTATATATAAAATAAGTTTTTGTCCATAATGTAATGATTTTAGAGTTATTTTTTCCCTCAAATCTAATGTTTGAATTTTTATTTTATTTTATATTATATTTTTCAAAAAAATAATGTTATTATGAAAATGATTTTTTTGTATTTTTGGAGTCCAAAATCAGTTAACAATATAGATAGTAAAAGCTTTAATTGAAATAATTTATCTGAAAATTTTAAAATATCTCAGTATAGCTATCAGGCATACATATATATATATATATATATATATATATATTAACTTTTCATTTACTTCTTTATTGACCTTTTGTATTTGTTCAGCTGTAAGCATCATCCATTTTCCTCAACAAATTCAATTAAATTTATTCGCTTCACAATCCAAGTTTGCTTGTTGAGCAATAATAATTCCCGCTGGGGTACCTTCTTCTATGTTCTTGTCAACCTGTTCCATCAATTGTTTTCCAGTCATTTTTTTATTAAGTATTTCGATCTGGTTTTTGTGTAAAAGCAACTGAGAAACACGAGCATTGTCGCATCTTAAACTCAGCCTTCCTTATTCAGATTGGTCTTTGGCCAAATCTTGAGAGTTTCGATTCTTGTTTCATGTTATTGTTGTTTTTGGTCAAGTTTGAGGAATGCCCTTTTGGTAACAAGTGTAAAAGAGGCATCTTTTTATGAGTTATTATATGTTTGTGTGATTTAAGCTCAATCAAGAAGAAGGGCCGGCGCCTGTTTCGCCTTCTGATCTGTTTGTTTTATTCCCCTTCATAAATTTTTACTATTTTTTAATGGGACCTAAGTGTATTTGACGCTTGGGTCCATTCTCACCAGATTCAGTATTTTGTTCAAGAATGCGTGTCCCCTGTAAAAGATCTTGAGATTTTGCACATGGGTTCTACTTTTAAGTGATGTGTGAAGACTAATTTGTGAAAAGAAAATGGCAACTTTGGTCCCAGGAGTTTTGTTAAAGTTACTGCAGCATATGAATACAGATGTGAAAATTGCAGGAGAGCATAGGTCTTCTTTATTGCAAGTGGTGAGCATTGTTCCTGCACTAGCTGGCGGTGAGCTCTTCCCAAATCAAGGTTTTTACCTGAAGGTATCGGATTCTTCCCATGCCACCTACGTTTCTTTGCCTGATAAACATGACGATCTAATTCTTAGCGATAAGATTCAATTGGGTCAGTTTATACATGTTGAGAGACTTGAGTCTGCCTCCCCTGTACCTATTTTGATTGGGGTTAGGCCGGTACCTGGGCGACATCCTTGTGTGGGAACCCCGGAAGATATAGTTGCTACTCATTCTTTAGGATTTCTCAACAACAATGCTAAATCATCTTTGGGTTTGAAAGGTATAGATAAAACCAAATCACCTTCAAAAATTTTGGGTGATGTGAAATCTTACGGGCACAAGGTTGAATAACAGCTTGAAAAATGATAAATCAGATAACACCAAACCAAAACTGACTCGATCCAAGTCTCAGTCGAAGGTGATTTTGACTTTGGATGTGAAGAAGGAATCAATCGGAAAATCAAAGTCTTCGAATTCAAGGTCTATACCATCGTCACCAACCAGTTGTTATTCCTTACCAACTTCTTTTGAGAAGTTTGCAAATGCAGTTAAGCAGCAATCAAAGATAAGGGGGCTGGAGAGGTTGGAAAAGGCAACTGTTAAAGCAGGGGCGAAAGAAAAGGTAAGTCCTGCTGGCGGGATTACTTCTAGCGCGAAGAAGGTGGGCAGTGTGGGTTTAATAAAGAATGTTGTTCAAAGAATTGAATTGGGGCCAAAGGCTTTGAGAAAGAGCTGGGAAGGGAATATGGATGTCAGAGGTAGGGAAAGTCCAAGATTGAAGGTCAACAAGCTTGATTTGAAGTCAGATGGTCGAAATACTTTTGTAAGTATTTCCTTCTGTCATTTTTTGTTTGTATTTTCTATATTTTAAAAATGTAATCAGCTGTATAGCTGGTCGGGTGCAGGGAGGATCTTCAAACGGAGTAGTGAATTGCCATTAACCATTTTTTACTTAAACATAGTAGTGGATTGCCAGTTCTTATGTTTTTCGTATCATCTGAAAAAAATTATTAACTTGCACTTTAGGCATCTTTGCAGATTGAGCCCATTCTAAATGCCTTTCAAACTTATAAGTAAATAATCTACTTGTTTTTTTTTTTTAAAACCTTGGTACCAGTAGATATATGGCATTTTATGTAGAAATCCAACAATTTCACTTCCTTTTCTCGATGTAGGCACCAAGGAAATCAACTGGTGAAGTGTTGCCTTCTAAAGATGAGAACAAGTTATCTTCAAAATCAAGCAAAGAAGAAAGTACCTTAATTACATCTGTAACGAAAGGTTTCGCAAATGGAAATCCAGTTGAAATTAACAGGTCATCTGCACGAGCATCTTTAGTTGGAAAGAAATCATCTGGAGAGGTTTCTAAAGACGGATTGCCAGGAAATCTGATCAAGGTTTCTTTCGGAAACCGGAAATTAACTCATGCAAGTGTTTCATGGACGTCACTCCCTTCTTCTCTTGCAAAGCTTGGGAAGGTACAAATAGGCCTTTTCAGTTTTATCTAGTTGGCAGTTAAGAGAAGCTATACTTATAACAAGTTCCTTCACAGGCCTTGCAGTTATTTTCTGTTCGTAATGTATGATCTAGATGATGTATTTGAAATAGTCGTGCAATGTTTTTTGTTTTTCGATTATTTTATCAAGCAGTCATTTGGCTACATTTAGTAAAGATATCATCAAAGAGCTTGTGTGGCTGAGCATGGAAGTTATTTAATATATCTATAAGATGTTTTGGGACTCATAAGATGCCTGAGCTGGTTGTCAATTTTTTTTTAAAAGATCTAATGATGTTGACCAGTAAGTTTCTATATCTTATTTAGATGTTTAAGAAAAATAGAAGATTATATCTTATTATTTTAGTTAATATAAATTTTATTTAAAATAACCAAAAACCAAAAAATCCAAATGCTCCAATCCTTTTTTTGCCCACTCTATCTTTCTAACGTTTGCTTTATTTGTTATTCTCCCTCTCAATTTTTTTCTTTCACCTATGATTTATTTTGTCGCAATGTTTTTGAACCTCATTTTAAAATAAATATAAGAGTTTATAACTTATTAAAGTATCTTATAAGCTTTAAAAACTTGCATGATGTTCAAGATAAGTTTATCGAACAGTCTCAAATTTGATTTTGAACAACTACGATTAGTAACCAACTCATGGTAATATAAGAAAGATATGTAATATGTTGTTGTGTTGTAAATATGAGATTTCTTGAAAAGCGGTGGCCTCTTATGTATAAGATGCGGGAGAAAGTTTGTTTGCTTGGTGTAATCATGCTTAATTCATTTAGTTGTAGTCGTTGAATCAATTGTTAAATGAGGCACTACGAATATTGATGTGATCCTAGGAATTCAAGTTGATTAGCTATTTCGAGTTCAAATTTGTGATCAAGTCAATTAAGTCATTTCGATGATTCAACTTTATATGGGCTATCTTTTCTTTATTGCTTGGGCTCATTGTGATATGTATTATGCATTGGTGGTATTAGTACTTGTTATAAGTTGCATGCTGGCCTAGCTTGAGCTCATTAGGTACGAGTGAAGTCCTATGGTCATATATAAGCATGTCTTGTGTCTATTTTTCAGCTTATTGGTCCATTTTCCTCCAAAACTGAAATATGGCTTTTCTATTTCTGATTCTGGAAACTATTAGGAGGTTTTGAAGCACAGAGATGCAGCACAGACAGCTGCTATAGAAGCAATCCAAGAAGCTTCCGTAGCAGAAAGCCTGCTCCGGTGTGTAAGGTACAGTATTTCTTCAACAATGAACTCGAAATGATTGTTAGTTTCCTTCGACTAAGTATACAAGTACTATTATTTGTTAGAGAATGTTTCTGAACATCTCTATATTTATAAGGCTCCCATGACATGAATTGCTTATAGTTCTGTTTGCTGGCATTGTAGTCTTTTAGTTTGATTGTTATAGATTTAAGTGAAATGTGGATGTTGTCATTCAGATATACGGAAGATTGTCAGGTAATGACATTTCTTTGTAGATTTTAGTTTTTATACCATTGATTCTACTTAGATCTATGATCTTAAACATGTCTATGGGTTTGGTAACCGATTTGTCAAAACTCCTATGCCTAATGATACAAAATAAATTTCTGTATCCACCATGAAAACAATATGCTCTTCCTTGTTTATCCCATCCGGTGTTCTTAACTGGAGGCTGGAATTGGCTAAGTTAGCCTCAATCGCTTTTTTCCCAGGTTGCACATATTTTCCTGGCTTGCATTAGGTGAAGCCTCATTCATTTCTAATTAATTAAATCATGGTCAGTGTCTCTGTAGAAAGTTCTCTTTATATTCCATTTTTTCATATACGGTTTAAATAGGCGAAAGGGTGTCAACAAAACTCATTGTGGAAAGATCAAGACTTTGTCTATCCCGCTTTCCTTGCAATCCATATCCATGCTGTAATTTCCTGGTTCACTTAATATTTTAGAATACGTGTTTGACTTTGTGTTCACATGGAGAATTTTCATCATAACAAAATATAGTTAAGGTAAACTTATGCCTTTAGAATGAACAAACTGCAAAAGAATGCAACATATCATGAACTAAAAGATGATTGATTAGTTTTAATGATAGATCCTCACAACTCCATATTAGAATTCCCCGACAATGATTCTATGTTTCATGCTGTTTTTTTCCTTATCTTTTTCACTTGCAGCGCATATTCTGAGTTACGTACATCGGCAGAGGAAAATAATCCACAGCCTGCGGTGGAGCACTTCTTGTCTCTGCATTCAAGCTTGAATAAATCTCTTATTCTTGCCGAGTCCTTGTCAAAAACTTTTTCCCTCGATTCTTCTGATAGTCGTGAAGAAATATCATCAGAAGAAGTTTGGAAGGTCACATCTGAGGGACATAACCTAGCTGCTTCTTGGGTCAATGCTGCATTGGGCACCAATTTGTCTCCCTTCACGGTATATCATAGAGCTGGTACCCCTAGCTCATTTGCTGCCTCGACTCTTTCTCCAGGATTGAAGTCACTTTCCGGCAATCAGCCAGTTTTAGTACTCGAGAAGTCTATTAAAAACACTTCATCTAAAACCTTGACAAAATCCCTCCCTACTGCTAATTCTAAGAATTCTTCAATAGGAAATCCACGTCGTGTGAATGACGGGCCAACTGTTGGTCAGAATGTAAAAACCTTGCCTCCATTAGAGTGGGTCAAAGGAGACAGCCTCGATGAGGCTGTGGAGTTGTCTAAAGTACTGCAGCTGGAGTCACAAGACTGGTTCTTAAGTTTTGTTGAGAAATTCTTGGATTCTGATGTTGATTCCTCGTCTTTATCTGACAATGGTCAAATAGCTGGCATGTTGAGTCAGCTCAAGAGTGTAAATGACTGGTTGGACGAGATTGTATCTGGCAAGGATGAGGATACGCCACACGTCTCCACAGAGACTACTGACAGAATACGGAAGAAGATTTACGAGTATCTTCTCACACATGTAGAATCTGCTGCTGCTGCCCTAGGTGGTTGCACACAACCGTCTCCAACAATTGAAACAAAGGCAAGATGATCATCACTTCTTATGACACCATTAAAGATATGGATATTTTAATTTTAAGTGGCTAAAAAAGCTCGCATTTTAATGTTTGTGTATATAATTTATAACGGGTTGATTTATAGACAAGTAGAATTCTGATTGAGGCTGGCGTTTGATGAAAAGTCCAAGATTTGCTTATTTTGCCTGTGTTTTTTGACACCTTTCTTTTATACGAATCTTCTGCAATGGAACGACTTGCTGATACAACGTGTTGCTTATGTTTGATAACGAAGTTAAAGCTTACATTCCTCTAGATGAAAATTTACTCAGCCAACTGTAAGTTAAACAATATGACATATATTAGTTTTGATTGAACATACATTAATTGTTTTTTTTTTTTTTTGGTTATTATATGAAGTTGCAAATAGCAGCAATAATAAGTTATAATGTAATTATAAGCAGCTAAAGCGTTCTTTATCGAGTATCATGCTTGTACAAGCAAGCAGTCACACTCGAATAGTGGATGTAATTGTTGCACACACTGATTTACAGACTTTTGATTTTGGCTTTTATTCGAGTATTAGACATTTAGAAGGCAATCATAATACTAATGATATAAATCAAAATAACTTGAATCAGCATACAATCCAATTACCAATTTTGGTTGTTGTCAGTAAAATATTTAAGAAAAGACTATGGACAAATGATACCTGACACATGCCGAATAATTAGAGCAGTTTTCACAACACAACCCAGTAGTATCTTTTGGGGAGTCAGGCTAACTGCAATCGTGTACAAAAGTATTGGGGCTTCTAGATCACTTATATCTCGCTTTATTAGAGTTTATACTAACATATGCCAAATGACTTGGAGTTTTTTGAACAATTAAGCGTAAACTTCGATAGAGTCGTGCCTGCCATGCGACTTGATACTTAGGGATAAAAGTCACTATAATAAATTTTATTCAGAAACTTTTGATTTCGTAACAATCCAAATTATGTCGCGATCCTTGTGATATGTGGATATTGCGTCTCAATTCAAAGTAATCGCCATATTCAATCTGTGTTTCAGTACTTCACCACTAAGGTGACATTCATTCAGCTTTAAAAAAATGTGACTTTCATACATTTGAATGGTTCGAGTTAAGGGAACAAATGATAGACGATTGATGGTCTAAACTAAGTTGTAACACTAAAATTTGAATATCTAACTCACAATGAATAGTAAAATAATATGAAGTACAACGGAAGAATCCACCTCTCTAACTGTTCCATAACCAAGTAACTTCAGCTTGTCAAATACTTCATTTCATTCTGGCTCTTTTCTTCTCCTGAAGTCTTTAGTTCACTGCCACTAGCCATCTTGGGACCGCAAATGACATTCTTGACGATGTTAAAGTGAAAGTCGAACTCTGATTTCCACTTAGAACAGGTAGCATGTATCCACTTCTCTGCTAAGCTGGTAGGTACGCTGTCTTGGCTGTCCTTTTCACGTTCTTCTATTGCCGGGCGAATTTCATCATATAGTAAATTCAGCTCAGAGGTGGCTTTATTTTTAAGTTCCTGCAACATTATCGGCAAGCTTAAAAAGAAAAAATGGGCGGTAATTACCAGGAAATGCATCAGTGACATTAGCTACACTAATGATCAAAGGAACATATTGGTGTACTAGTACTAGGATAGGAGAATAATTCACATTTACACCATCTGATTTTATTTAATGCGGTTGGAAGTGCACAAAATTCATGCTTGTAGGAATTTCAAGGAGAATTACCTATTCAAGAAAAACAGCATTCCAGTTGTTTATGAAAGCCAGATAAAAAAATAAACCTTAATAAAATTATGCACACCAAAAACAGCACAAGTTGTCATTCCACAGAATGATAGATCGATCAGGTGAGTTAGCAAGCAAACAAGATTATGGAGTGTGGGGGCATGTCCTCGATATTAAATATCCTATTTTTTTGGTGAAAAATGTATATAAAAGTTATGGAACTATTGGACTCATAGTCAACTCGAGCTCCCAAGTCACAATAAAGAGGTAAACAAAGAACCACCAAAAAAAGTGAGCAAGTATTACTTTCCCAACTAAACAATATAGAGAAACTTTATGTACCTCATATTTTGATATTTCCTCTCGGAATTCTTCTGATGCAAATAGTTCAGCAACAGGTTTGCAACTTGCAAATTTCCGGCCTGACATTTTCGCTTTCTGCCTGGGAAGCTGTGATTTTTTCTTTGTGGTAGGCACTGGTCCAATTTTATAATTTCGACAGGCACTGTTACTTCGGATCCGAGATATCATTGCATTGGTTTGTGAAAAGATTTGTTTTCTATCTTCCAAGCATAATTCTGGTTCTTCTTTCTTCTCAGATTCCACGGGATTCATTGCCTCACCTGGCATGCGAACTGAACTAATAGTTGCCTCCAATTTAATTTCAGATACTTCACCATCACGCGTTAAGACAGAGAGAGTATTTCTTCCACCAGCTTGAGACTCCTGTGTAAGACGAATTGTAGAGCAAGCAGACTTTGGAAAAGGGTCGTCCTCAGCAGAATCATACAGAGGAATATTTTCCACAATATATCTGAAATACATAGGTCAGATATTGCTCAGTGTTAAAAAATGCAAGATTATGCAAGAAAGATAATCAGTTCAAGTGTGAAGCTCAGTTGTAATAAATGAATATGAGAACCATAAGTTGTCAAGGAAATTAACCATGCATAGGGATGTATTATGTTAGTCAATTATTAACAGACAACAGAATAAATATCAAAATCTCCAGAAAGATGCGGGAAGACAAAGGAAGCTCTCCCTGAGGACCATCACATATTTCTGAAAGCTTTTAGCAGTGACATATTTTCGCCCCTTTCTTTTACCTATTTCTCGGCACATTCCCGGGACACCGTGTCCATTTTTCCTTAGCATAGATTATAAATTTCTCTCTACCAACATTTTAGCTCCATAAGATCAATCAACATCCGTGGCCAAACCAAATAAAAACCAGAAGAACTATCCACACATCACAACTGTTACAAATATTGTCACCAATTGGCATCTAACTATGTCATGTCATCCAGTGTTCATCTACAAGCTTCTAATAGCTACTCTCTGGTGAAAGCTTTCTCACTCTCGCAGAATCAGAGTTCTGACGTGTTTACCTTCCTTAATGTACTTTCATTCTTCGTTTTAACTTATTGGACCTTTAAGAACTTGTTTCTAGACCTTCCAGTTTTAAAGGTGATTTTGTGGTGACCAACTCCAAGTACACATGGAATAAATTTCACGACTACTAACAATTTTAATCTCAAAGTCAAAATACAGCACAAATCTTAAAAAACTTATAAAACTTTACCTGTCATCCCCATCTTCCCACACATGGTTATACTCCTACAAAACAGCATAGAACATAATATTATTATAGAACTCAATCAATATGGAAAATCAGTTTGGCATTAAGAAACAATTTAGTCACGTGCCCATGATTTATATGTCTTCTATTTTAAATCTCTCTTTTACAATATTATAAATTTAACACGAAACACTGATGTTACTAGTCGGGAAAAAGATGCTCGTAGTTAAGAAACAAAAAAGGACAGCATCCACAGAGAAACAAAAAATTAGAATAAGCTATTTGTTACAACCAAAGAATAGTATTAGCACTTTAACAGATCAAATGAGCTATGTATATTGAAATATCTTTCCCAGAGAAGAAATCTCTTGTAGATAAACCTCCCTTCACCCTAGCAATGCTAGTAACAAAACTCTTGAAGAATAACTGAATGCCTATCCCCTTACCTCTCCTCTATTTTGATTCTTCTTCTTCCCTCCCCTTCCACGTGAACTGTAACTACCTATGGGCCTTCCTGATTTGGGGCTTAATCTTGTTAAATATCTAGGCCCGAAAATAATTGGGGCCCGTAAATTTCTGTATCTCATCTTCTATTTTTGCATGTATTCATCTTTGACAGGCTCTTGCCTTAAATCACCAACGAATAAGAACTGATTTTCCGTCTCCAAATTTTGGAAACATGAATTAACATCGACAGTGGCAGGAAGGCATGTGAAATATTTTTTGTCAATTATCCAGTAAGGGCGTAAGTAGAGATTATTAGTGTTTGCATAACTGTCATATTCATCACTAGTAGGCAACTGAAACTCCACTTCATTGTATACATAAAGCAATCTATGGGTATCACCTTGGTTTCATGAATAAATCAGATCATATCAGCAGGGATGGCTATATATTTTGAACATCTAACTTAACAAGATTTCTTCAAGAATCTATGCACCTGGAAACCATGGGACTTGGCACCAAGAAATAGAGAACAATTACTTGCTCCACATAGGCAACGGATATTGGCACCTCCATACCATTCAAAGTTGTAGTCATATGCCAGTTCAGTTCCGACAGATATATCTTTCTTTGCAAATATTCCAACCCTAGTCATCCCCAACACAGTCCATTTTCTTGTCTCACAATTTGGTTCGCTGCAAAATTAGGAAAATTACAAGGAGTGGCTCTTAAATTAAACATTAGTCCAGTAGACCAACAAACTAATAGACCAACAGCTTTGCTACATCTTATCCAATCTTTTTTAATATTCTGCTTGACTTACCATGAATGGTTTATAAATCTCGCGATGCTTCCTTTATTAGTGGCATCGATAAAATAATTTGCATTTAGAGAAATTATGTATGCATCCTTCAGACCTGCATCGATTAATGCACGAATGTATAAGAAATGCAAAACAATGATAAACTGTCACAAATATAACAGAGACTGCTGCTTGCCTTGGGTTTCGTAAGTATGGGACCTTTCCGTTGCCTCCTCTGATGATATTACTTCCCCGCAATACTCAATAATGAATTGTCCAGCCTGATCACAGAAGGAAAAAGAACGTTTACATGGACAAAATTCAGACCTTTAAGCAAACAAACATCAAAGATTAATCAAGCCTATGGGACTTGTATAGTAGTTTTGGAACCAACGGTAAGATATTTTACAACTGATGCTAAAATTTATAATATGACCTCATAAGAAAGAAAAATGAAATTTGTTTAATGGATAACCTTTATACATTCATCAGCAACAAGACCCCATCCACGCCCTTCAGTTTTAAACAACCTTGTCTTTGCATATTCACGTCTCTGAAATTTCTACAATCAAGAGGACACCGAAAATCAATGAGATACTCTAAATCATTGCATCCTAGTTAACAAAGAGAAACCACTTGATGAAAGAGAGGACTTTTACTAATTCCAAATTGCCATAGGATATAAACTAGTGTCAAACATTCACAACAAATTGGATAGATAATCCTTCTGAATAATAATTGTTTCCCCTCTTTTTTTTAATGTCAGATTCAATTAATGAAATGAAACAATAGGAAACCGAACAAGCATTTTTTAATCTCAAGACAAGTGGCACTTTATGAGGCCAAAGTAACATCATGCAGTTCATTTCCAGATGTTTGTAGAACACAGTGGTGCTTGCTGACATTTTTATTCCTTTACTATCTCCACAGCTTCTTTCACTCATGACATGTATGACATTGCGTCACAGATAATTCGTCTCTTTTATTGTTTCGATAAGGAAATTTTGCATTTTTATCGCTTATGTAACAAATCAGCATAGATAGTAAAAATAAGGAAGAGAAACACAAGCTTTCTAATGTTAAAAGTAGCTAATGTGAACAATACTTTGCAAAAGTGGGTGTTGTGGCTGTATGGGCGAACTAACACATACAAAATAATTTCCCATTTCTATATCGAAAAATAGCAGTGATAATGTCCTAAGAAAAATTCACCAAACATAATCAAATTTTGAACAATCATATTTCATATTGAGTCTTTATGATATCTCATTGTTTCTTTAACTGATATAGATTTGTGTTATTTCCAATGAAGACAACAAAAACCTTGAGTCCAGCATAACCTTTCTTTATGTTGACTATTATACAGAGGACCCAATTGTGAAAAGCTGTTGCATCATAAATTTGTCAAAGTATGGAACAGAAAAGAGTGGAGTAAATTTGTCCACTTACTCTGTTTATGTGAAAAACATGCATATATTATCCAATATTCATTTCAGGCAGTAGTAAACAAAAAGAGAGCGCATTTGTGCATGTCATTCATAAATAAACTCATTTGAGGCTCCCCAAACAAGCTTGAATCAGAGAGCCCAGTGAAAAATATGCATACCTTGTTTCAGGAAGAAATAGAACGTAAGAGAGGAATTCATTTATGCATTTCACTTATCAATTCAACTCTTTTGAAGATCCCCAAAAAACTTGAATTATAGATCCCAAAAGTGTTAACAGAAAGATGATCTAGTGCAAAATCTAGATGTACACGTCAAGAACAAAAGCCCTGAGGGTGACATACATATTTGATAAAAGTATTAAATAGAAAAGTTTCAAGAGTCCCTGTAAACGGAACCCACACTTCTCTTCTGAAAGTGCATCATACTCTCTAAAGGCTTTAAAGCTTTGTAGAACTAATAATGAATCTAATTAACGAGGAGTATAATTACATTTTCAGAACCAAAAAGGTCTTGTGTGCCACATTATAACATGGAGGTATTACACTTGAAAGAGACGATTTGAGGGAATAATTCTTTTCTACTATTGAGATTGCCTTTATAGTAATTTACAACATAATTACAACCCAATATCAGGGATAGAATTACTAATTTAAAGGGAAAGAATATCAACCTAAAATAAAACTATCTAAAATAAACTTGACAACCTATTTACCATATTTACTTGATTTACACCTCAAACCTTCCCTAAATAATTCATATTCTCGACACTCCCCCTCAAGCTGGTTTGAAGATGTCTTCCATACCCAGCTTGCTCACTAACCATTCGAACTGTCTCTTGTATAATCCCTTCGTAAGTAGATCAGCTACTTGTTCCTTAGTAGGGACATAGTCCACACAAATCACACTATTGTCTATTTTTTCTTTGATGAAGTGCTTGTCGACTTCCACATGCTTTGTGCGATCATGAAGTACTGGATTATGTGCAATTGAAATTGCTGCTCTGTTGTCACAATGCATCTTCATTGGCACTGACTCTGAAATCTTCAACTCTAATAATAATTTCTTAATCCACAAGACCTCACAAATTCCCCGTGCTAAGGCTCTGAACTCGGCCTCTGCGCTGCTTTGAGCTACCACATTCTGTTTCTTGCTACGCCAGGTGACTAAATTGCCACCCACAAATGAGCAATATCCCGAAGTAGACCTTCTATCAGTTAGACTTCCCGCCCAGTCTGCATCAGTATAGGCTTCAACTTGCAGATGTCCCAGACGTTTAAACAGAAAACCTTTACCTGGTGTTCCCTTCAGATACCTTAGGATCCTGTACACTGCTTCGAAATGTTCTGACCCAGGCGAGTGCATGAATTGGCTGACTACACTCACGGGGAAGGCTATATCAGATCGAGTGTGTGATAAATAAATGAGCCTCCCGACAAGTCTCTGATAGCGCTTCCTTTCCTTTACAGATTCTGTCCCTGCTGGTTGCAGTTTGACGTTGGGCTCCATAGGTGTCTCAGCCGGCTTACATCCTAGCATACCTGTTTCAGTCAACAAATCAAGGACATATTTGCGTTGATTGACAAATATACCTTCCTTGGATCTTGCAAACTCCATTCCAAGAAACTATTTCAACACTCCCAAGTCCTTGATTTCAAATTCTTTTGCAAGCCTCCAAGTTCCTCGTAGTCACTCCCTGTTAAGATGATATCATCAACATATACAATTAACACAGCAGTTTTACCTTCCTTTGAGTGTTTGTAAAACATGGTGTGATCATCTTGACTTTGAACATAACCAAGTCGCTTCACAGCCTTGCCAAAACGTTCAAACCATGCCCTCGGAGACTGCTTAAGACCATACAGAGACATCTTCAGTCTACACACCTTGCCAAGTCCAAACTTTGGTTCAAAACCCGGAGGGAGTCTCATAAACACCTCTTCATCTAGATCTCCATTAGGAATGCATTTTTAACATCCAACTGATACAAGGGCCAATTGAGATTAACCGCAAGTGACAGTAGTACTCGAATTGAGTTAATTTTTGCAACAGGAGCAAATGTTTCCTGGTAATCTATTCCGTATGTCTGCGTAAAGCCTTTTGCTACAAGTCTTGCCTTATACCTCTCTACACTACCATCCGCTTTGCTCTTTATTGTGAAAACCCATTTGCATCCTACTATCTTCTGATCCTTAGGTGCTTCAACAATTTCCCAAGTACCATTCTTCTTTAAGGCCTTCATTTCTTCGAACACTGCTAATCTCCAATCCGGGTCCTCCAGTGCTTCCTGAATGTTTCTAGGCACATCATGTTTCGAAATATTAGTAGTAAATGCCTTATGTGTTTCGGATAAATGATCATAGGTTATATATCTGGCAATGGGGTATTTGGTGCAGGTTCGAATACCTTTTCGAAAGGCAATGGGAAGGTCCAGATCATTTTCTTGTGGGACAATTGGGGTTGGACTCTCGAGACTGACATTGGAAGGCTCATGAATAACAGATAGAGGAATGTTTTTCTGTGAGTGGGGGAGAAAAGAGGTACCTGGAGTATCCATAGTTCCTTTGCCTGGGGCTTCCAATGAAGCTTGTGCTGGAATGATTAATTCATCTCCGCTTCTTCTGAGGACATTTCTCCTAGAATAAACCACAGGTTCAAGGATATTTCGGTTCTTCTCCATTCGTAGTATTTCCTTTTCCGACAGACCAATTTCACGGTCGACAATTGTGGATTCAGACTCCCCATTTTTTTCATTTTGAAAGTCAAGAGGTTGGTCAATAACCAAATTTGGAAGAGGTTCGGATATTTCCCAAAAATTTGATTCCCTTAGATTATTCTCCCCCTGAATTAAATTTTTGGTAAAATATGGTTTTGTTTCCATGAAGGTGGCATCCATTGTCATAAAAAACGTTTCGTGAGAGGATTAAAAAATTTGTAGCCTTTGCGATTTGCAGCATATCCTAAAAAGACACATTTTTCTGCCCTAGGATCCAATTTCGATCGGGATCTTTTAGGTATGTGTACATATGCGGTGCAGCCAAATATTTTTAGTGGTAAATTCGAATTGATTCGAGATTCCGGAAAAAAAATTTTCAAACAGCCCAGCGGAGTGATGTATTTTAAAACTCGTGTGGGCATCCTATTAATCAAATATGCTGCAGTTAAAATTGCATCTCCCCACAAGTATTTTGGCACATTCATGTAAAACATTATGGCCCTAGCAACTTCAAGTAAGTGCTTGTTTTTCCTTTCCGATACCCCATTTTGTTCTGGAGTGTCAGGACAGGTTGATTGATGTAATACGACATTTTCCTTCAAAAAAGTCTCTACATATTGATTGAAATACTCTGTTCCATTATCGGTTCTCAAAATGCTTATTTTTGTCTGAAATTGGTTTTCAATCAAATTGTAAAATTCTTTAAAAAATTTTCCAACTTCAGTTTTTTCGCTCATTAAAAATACCCAACACAGTCTAGTATGGTCATCGGTAAAAGTTACAAACCATTTTTTTCCAGATGATGAAGTTACCTTTGAGGGTCCCCACACATCACTGTGAAATAAGTAAAAAGGTTTTGATTCAAAATAAGGTTTAGAAACATATGTTCTACGTTGACTTTTTGCAAGAACACAACATTCACATTGAAAGTCTAAGGGATTCATTTTTTTAAACAAATCAGGAAATAGATGTTTCATATATGAAAAACTGGGGTGGCCTAAACGGCAATGCCAGACCATTATTTGATCACGAACAGAAAGGGAACTAATACTACTAAGCCCTTGAACAATTTTATTACCAGGTAAAATATTCTCAAAATAGTAAAAACCATTAACCATTCTAGCACTGCCAATCATCTTCCCCGAGCTCCGGCTCTGAAAAATACAATGAGAGTCACAGAAAACCACACGACAGTTAGAATCTTTGGATAATTTGCTACTAACAAAAGGCTGCAGGTGAGTTTAGGTACATAGAGAACAGACTTAAGGTCTATTTTTTCAGAAATTTGGACCAAAACTTTTCCGACAATAGGTGAAAAACTCCCATTTGCAATCCTAACTTTTCTATTTTCAGAATACGGTGAGTATAGTTTTAACAAGTTCAAGGAGTTGGTCATATGATCAGATGCTCCAGAATCAATTATCCATGGAGTAGAAATTCCGAAACCACAAGAAAAGGCATTTATTTCGTTACCTGTATGTGCCACGGAGACACTAGGAGCACTAGACGATGAAACAGATTTTACCAGTGCTAGAAGTTGCTCCAGCTGTTTTTTGGTGATGGTGCTGGCAGTAGTCTCGGCCTCATTTGCAGTGGGAAAGGCACGGCCAGTTTTCTCCCCTGTTCTCCCCTTGAAGTTGGCGGGTTTGCCATGAATCTTCCAGCAGGTTTCTCGGGTGTGACGTGGCCTGTTGCAATAGTCACACCATACACTTGGTTTCTCCTCTAGTTTACGTAGGTTGGCAGCACCTCTGCGCACGTTTAGGCCTGTAGAAGTAAGAGCAGAACCTTCAACGGTAGCAGCAGGTCCTTTCTTGCCGAGCATAACATTCCTCCGGCTCTCCTCCCTCCTAACTTCAGAGAAGACTTTGCCGAGGGATGGCAGCGGCCTCCTACCGATAATTCTCCCCCTCACCTCGTCGAACTCAACATTGAGGCCAGCCAAGAACTTGAAGATACGATCATTTTCCACTGTTTTCTTGTGGTGCTGTCCATCTTCAGCATTCTTCCACTCATAAGCATCAAAGCGGTCAAGGTCCTGCCAGATTCTCTTCAAGGAGTTGAAGTACTTGGTGACGGTTTCTTCTCCCTGCCGAATACATCTGATTTATATTTTCCCATAACTCATATGCCGTTGGAAAACACATATAATTTGCGCCAATCTCCTCTTCCATGGAGTTTACCAGCCACGTCATTACCATGGAATTTTCTGCATCCCATGTAGCATACATTGGGTCATCTTCTGACGGAGCTTTCTTGTCACCCGTTAAATATCCCGTCTTTCCTCGCCCCCGGATATACATTCTCACCGACTGAGACCATCGCAAGAAGTTGTCGCCGTTCAGCCTGATGGTGGTTATTTGAACAGGGTGTGAATCAGAGGTGGTTTTTGGCAGATCTCTAGTCACTGTGGGTTGTGAGGAAGACTGGGGAATGGTGGTGGATTCGCTAGAATGTTCTGACATGGTTCTGGCTTAGGGTAATGGCGCAAAAAATTCTGGGCAGAAAATGGTGGCTCTGATACCAACTTGAAAGAGACGATTTGAGGGAATAATTCTTTTCTACTATTGAGATTGCCTTTATAGTAATTTACAACATAATTACAGCCCAATATCAGGGATAGAATTACTAATTTAAAGGGAAAGAATATCAACCTAAAATAAAACTACCTAAAATAAACTTGACAACCTATTGATCATATTTACTTGATTTACACCTCAAACCTTCCCTAAATAATTCATATTCTCGACAATTACAGGGAAACTAATAAAAAATATATAAAACTACTTTGTCCAAGGTAGAAACATTACAGAGAAACTGACAAAATGAAAAATTAAACCTACTTTCTCCAGGTTAATCAAGTAGGAGCATGAGGATTAAAGCAAGAAAAATCAAAATTATTCAAAAGTGGAAGAACCTCGGCGAAAGTAAAAAGTTTGTATTACTTACTGCCGATGGTTCAACTCACACTTGTGTTGTCATAATATTCCAGGTGTGTTTGTAACCTGGAAATATTTAAGAACGTGACAAGCTTCTTTTAACCGCGCTGTTGTGATTTTAAAATCAAGACATCAATTTACAACAAGCCAGAACAAGAAAAAGGGAAAAAACCATTGTGCATAGACTTAATTGCCACTACTAGATGTCACTGCTACGTTGCAGGCTAATAGGATGAAACATCACACTTTAGTACTTCACTATGTATGTATCCTATCAGCGAACAAACCAAATACAAGGAAAATATGCACAAGAGAGAGAAGAACATTGTATCAGTGGTATGAATAATATGTTTCTTCTCTTCATTAAGATACAAAGTGCCTCATTATATACACAACTAGCAATCCTACGGTACAAAAAATTAACTATCTTAATTATAATATACACAACAGAAACAAAATATTCTCAAATAATCTTGTACAAATAACTTGTTTTGTTTCTCTTTCTCCACACTCCCCTCAAGTTAGAGCAAAGATATCGATCATGCCCAACTTGCTTGTGAATTCTTCAAACTTTGGTCGAAAGTGCCCTTTAGTTAAACAATCTACAATCTGTCGCTCAGCTGACATAAGGAATATATATCACCCCAATTTCTAACTTTTCCTTGATAAAGTGTCTATCAATCTCAATATGCTTGGTTCTATCGTGCTGAACTGGAATATTTGCAATGCTAATAGTTGAGTTGTTGTCACCTAACAGTTTCACATGCATTTCTACTTCTAGCTTCAATTCTTCAAGGACCATCTTAAGCCATAGTAATTCACATACTCCATTTGCAATAGCACTCAATTCAGCTTCAGCATTGCTCCTCGCTACAACATTTTTTTTACTCCTCCAGATGGCTAGGCCCATTTGCAATAGCCCTCAATTCAGCTTCAGCAACATTTTTTTCTACTCCTCCAGGTGGCTAGACTTCCCCACAGAAAATTACAGTACCCTAAAGTTGATCTTATGTCTGTAGTTAGTTGATCCAGCCCAATCAACGTCTATAAATCCTTCTATGCTCCTCTGGTCACTCTTCTTGAATGGTAATCCTTTCCCATGAGTGTTCTTTAAGTATCCCAAGATTTTGTAGACAACTTCCAAGTGTTCCTCATAAGACGAGTGCATGAAATGGCTCATCATACTCATTGTGAAGGCAATATCGGGTTGTGTGTAAGAAAGATGAATTAACTTTCCCACTGATCGTTGCCTTCAATCACATTTCTCAGTTTCAAGTTTGGGTCTATAGAAGTATCACTAGGTCTTTAACCACTCATCCTAGTTTCTTCAAGTAGATCCAAGATATACTTCTTGTGAGACGTATATTCCATTTCTTGATCTGGAAACTTTCATTCCCAAGAAATAACGCAAGGGGCCCAAGTCCTTGACCTCAAACTATGATGCAAGACATTCATTCAGTCTTGTTATTTCAATCTCATCGCTTCCTGTTAAAATAACGTCATCAACATACACAATTAGAACCGCCACCTTTCCACCCTTGGTATGTTTCACAAACATTGTGTGATCTGACTGTCCCGAGTATAGCCTTGTTTTTTGACCGATGTGGAAAAATTTTCAAACCATGGGGACTACTTTTAGTCCATATAGACTTTTTAAATTTACAAATTCTTTCTTCAATTGATCATCAAAACCAATGGGAGCATTCATATACACTTTCTCTTCCAATTTGCCATTGAGAAAAGCATTTTTCACATCCAACTGGTGTAGGGGCCAATCCAGATTCGCAGCTAAAGAAAGTAAGATTCTTGTTGCATTTATTTTTGCCACGAGAGCAAAAGTTTCTTAATAATCAATCTCATATGTTTGGGTGAATCCCTTGTGTTGACGCAGTCTAGAGAAATCTTAGGCTAATTGTTAGAATAATTGCAATAGTTTAGGTCTAGAGAAATCTTAGGCTAGAATAATTGCAATAGTTTAGGTCTAGAGAAATCTTAGGCTAATTGTTAGAGTGATTGCAATATTTTAGGATGTGATTAATTAGTTTTATTCTTTCCTTTTTTATCTCTTGTAACCTACAATATAAATAGATAAGTCTGTATCTTAATTTTTTTTTTATGAATGAATCAAAAATTATCATCTCCTGTTCTAGTGCTTTTATGGTATCAGAGCAATAAAAGCCTTTTTTGAATATTTTTTCATCTATGGAAAAATCAGAGATGCAACCTGTTCTCAGTGCCTCTGATAACTCCCTTCCATTCCAAATTACCAGCTTTAAACTCAGTGGCCGGAACTACTTACAGTGGTCTCGTTCCGTCCAACTCATTATCCGCGGGAAAGGACGATTTGGATACCTTGATGGTTCCATTTCGACACCAAACCAATCTGATCCTTCGTTTACAGCGTGGGATATTCAGAATTCCATGGTTACGGCCTGGCTTCTTCACTCTATGGACGACTCCATTGCAGAGATCTACCTCCATTACCCAACAGCAAAGGCTATTTGGGACGCTGTTGCCTTAGCCTACTCAGATGTTGAAGACTCGAATCAGATGTTCGACCTCCGGACTCGCTCTCGTAATCTGCGACAAGACGATGGTACTGTAACTCAGTACTTCGTTTCGCTAACAAAACTGTGGCAAGAACTCGATCTCTTCACTCAACCTGAGTGGACCAATGCTGCCAACCGTGAGATCTACCAAAAATTGCTCGCCAAAGAAAGAACCTATGACTTCCTCACCGGCCTACATCCATCCCTGGATGATGCTCGTGGACGGATTCTGAGTATCAAGCCATTACCGAGCCTTGATACCATTTTCTCCGAAGTCCGTCGAGAAGAACAGAGGAAACGAATTATGCTCGGTGAAGCTACCATACCCGTTGCCACCAATCATGATGCCTCTGCCATGGCCGCTCGAGGATCCCGCAAACCGCAGCTGTGGTGTGAACATTGCAACCGACCTCATCATACTAAAGCCACATGTTGGAAGCTCCACGGCAAGCCAGCTGACTGGGTGCCACGCAGCCAGCGTAACGCCGAGTCCACCAAGCCAGCCGTACCGGTGAAAGTCGACAACAACACACCATCATCCGCTGCAACATTCTCTCAAGCACAACTCAATCAACTTGGCCAGTTCCTTTCCACCTCGACTTCACTGATGGCGCACGGTACTTCTTCCTCTGTTACCGACCCTGGTAACTCTGGTGAGTGTTGGATTATTGATTCAGGTGCATCCGAACACATGTCCGGAGTTCGCACCCTTTTCTCATCATATCAACCATGCCAAAGATCTAGATCAGTAACTTTGGCAGATGGTTCAATTTCTCCTGTTCTTGGTATTGGCACTGTTTCGTTGAGTCCCCGTATGATATTACAGAATGTCTTGTTTGTCCCTCAATTGACTTACAACTTGCTGTCGATTAGCAAACTCACCCTTGACTCCGATTGTATTGCCAATCTTTCACCTAAGTTGTGTATTTTTCAGGATCGGGCCTCGGGGAAGACGATTGGGCGTGCTGCTGAGGTGTCGGGTTTATATCACTTTCTACGAGCTGATTCTACTGTTCGGTGCTGCCAAGTGGTCCATGATTCTACACATCAATCTCGTCCCCAACAAATAATGTTACTTCATCAACGCCTTGGTCACCCAAGTTTTTCTTATTTAAAACATTTGTTTCCTTCGTTGTTTCACTCTTGTGATAGGTTTGTATGCGAAGTATGTCAGATAGCTAAACATACTCGCATACCTTTTCCCATTCATCTTTATCATGAATCTAGGCCATTCTCTCTCATACACAGTGATTTGTGGGGTTCGTCTCGAGTCGCTTCAATTTCTAATAAAAAATGGTTTATTACATTTATTGATGATCACTCTCGTGTCTGTTGGATTTTTCTCCTTCCTAACAAATCTGAAGTTTTGAAAATTTTTGAACAGTTCTACAATATGATCCTTACTCAATTTAACTCTAAAATACAAATCCTTCGGTCTGACAATGGCACCGAGTATTTCAATTCATCACTCAATGAATTTTCTTCAAAACATGGTATTATTCATCACAGTTCATGTGTTGATACCCCTCAACAAAATGGGGTTTCCGAAAGGAAAAATCGACACCTTTTAGAGGTCGCTCGCGCCCTTCTTTTCACAAACAATGTTCCAAAAATCTATTGGGGGGATGCTATTTTAACCGCATGTTACCTAATCAACAGACTTCCGTCTCGGGTGTTAAAATTCCAAACACCATTAAATACCCTCAGAAAATCATTCCCAAAGTCCAAAATATTCACTGATCTTCCTCTACGTACGTTTGGATGTTCGGCGTTTGTTCATATTCATGATAATTCTAGGTCTAAGTTGGATCCTCGTAGCCACAAATGTATGTTTGTTGGTTATTCTTCTACACAAAAGGGTTATCGATGTTATTCTCCATCCAAAAGAAAATATTTTATTTCACGGGATGTCACATTTCTTGAATCGCAATCGTTCTATCCCCCTACTCCGAATCCAATTCTCATCTCCCCTCATAATTATGCTCCCGATCCTACTTCCTCGCCTAGAACCAAAAATTTTTTTTGGGAATATTTATGGGAACCGAATCCAATACAAGAGTCACAAATCCCACCTCCATCCCAACTTAACACTCAAATCCCACAAAATCAGGCCTTAGAGCCAGAATTATTTTTGGGATTTCCGTCCACCTTGGAGCCACATTTAATTCCAGAAAATCCGCAGCCTTCACCCAGTATACCACAAAATCCGCCTACTACTCCTGCTCCAAATCCAATTCCACCTTCAAGTCCACCCGCTGAAATTTCTGTAACACCAACTCATCCTCCTCGTGGAACCACTGACCGCTTTGCAGCAACTTACAGCAGACGCAAGCACAAGAATATCGAACCTGCACCTTCTGCATCGCCCCCGTCAAACCCAGCGCCCGATCCGGATACCACCGAATTGGCAAATTTGGATATCCCGATCGCCCACCGCAAAGGTACTCGGATATGTACTCAACATCCTATTTCACATTTTTTGGGGCATTCTAAGTTGTCGCAGCCGCTACAAGCCCTGGTCACTAACCTGTCACATTCCACCGTTCCCTCAACCATTGATGACGCCCTTCGCGATGACAAGTGGCGTACAGCAGTATTTGCCGAGATCAAAGCCCTCGAAAAAAATGGGACATGGGAGATTGTTCCGAAACCCGATGGCAAGAAACCGGTTGGTTGTAGATGGCTGTTCACCATCAAGTGCAATAGTGATGGGAGCGTTGACAGATATAAAGCGCGACTTGTGGCTAAGGGATACACGCAGACCTATGGTATCGACTACCTAGAGACATTTGCACCAGTAGCCAAAATCAACACTATCCGAGTGTTGCTTTCTCTCGCAGCAAACTTGGATTGGCCACTTCACCAACTCGATGTCAAGAACGCGTTTCTCAACGGCGATCTCGTTGAGGAGGTGTACATGGATCTACCACCCGGTTTTCACAATCAGGGAAGTAACGACAAGGTTTGCCGGCTAACGAAAGCTCTCTACGGTTTGAAACAGTCTCCGAAAGCTTGGTTCGACAGATTTTCCACCACTGTTCATCTTCTCGGGTACAAACAGGCTCATTGTGATCATACATTGTTCTATCATCGGGTCAAGGATAAGATTGCTATTCTTATTGTATATGTTGATGATATTATAATCACCGGGAATGACGTGGCTGAAATAGAGCGAATTAAGAAGAAATTGGCCACTTCTTTTGAAATGAAAGACCTCGGTCACTTGAGATACTTTCTCGGAATGGAGGTAGCTAGAAGCAAGGCTGGAATCTGTGTTTCACAGCGATAGTACGTCATTAACTTACTCAATGATACCGGATTGATGGGTTGTAGACCGGCCGATACCCCCATGGATCCTAACATCAAACTCGAGGCCAAACCAGATGATACACCTGTCGACAGGGGGAGATTTCAACGGTTAGTCGGCAGATTGATATACCTATCGCACACCCGGCCGGATATTTCCTTCCCCGTGAGTTGCATTAGTCAATTTATGCACTCACCATACCAATGTCATCTTGATGCTGCAATCAGGATATTACGGTACTTAAAGGGCACTCCGGGCCGTGGTCTCATGTTCAGAAAGCAAGAAAAGAGGTGTGTTGAAGTCTTTGTTGATGCCGATTGGGCTGGATGCCCAAATGATCGACGCTCCACGTCTGGTTATTGCTCCTTTGTCTTTGGAAATCTGGTTACTTGGCGCAGCAAGAAGCAATCAGTTGTTGCACGAAGTAGCGCGGAGGCAGAACTTCGATCAGCGGCTCTTGGAATTTGTGAAGCTCTTTGGATCAAACTGTTATTGGAAGAACTGAGAATAGAGAAAAAGAGCCCTATGCTTATCCTATGCGACAACAAAGCTGCCATAGCTATTACTCACAACCCGGTTCACCATGATCGTACCAAACACGTTGAAATTGATCGGCATTTCATAAAGGAGAAGATTGATAAGGGGATACTTGAAGTGTCCTATATTCCTACGTCGCAACAAACTGCTGATATCTTAACAAAGGCTTTGTTCAAGCCTATGTTCGAAAGACTGATTGACAAGCTTGGGATGTACAACATTTACCATCCAGCTTGAGGGGGAGTGTTGACGCAGTCTAGAGAAATCTTAGGCTAATTGTTAGAATAATTGCAATAGTTTAGGTCTAGAGAAATCTTAGGCTAGAATAATTGCAATAGTTTAGGTCTAGAGAAATCTTAGGCTAATTGTTAGAGTGATTGCAATATTTTAGGATGTGATTAATTAGTTTTATTCTTTCCTTTTTTATCTCTTGTAACCTACAATATAAATAGATAAGTCTGTATCTTAATTTTTTTTTTATGAATGAATCAAAAATTATCATCTCCTGTTCTAGTGCTTTTACCTTGACAACAATTCTTGCTTTATATCGCTCCAGTTACTCATCAGAGTTGAGTTTTACATTGAATATCCATTTGTAGCCTACGATTTGGGTGAATCCCTTGACAACAATTCTTGCTTTATATCGCTCCAGTTACTCATCAGAGTTGAGTTTTACATTGAATATCCATTTGTAGCCTACTTGCTTTCTTCATTTGTAGCCTAATGTTTGCTTTCCTCTTGGCAACGACACTATCTCCCATGTTTGATTCTTTTTCATGGCATGCTTCTTCAAGAACAACCTTCTTCCAATGCGGAACCGTTAGAGCCTTCTGCATAGACCTAGGAACATCTACACTGTGCAACTGAGAGATTTGAACTTAGAAATATTCTTGCAGGATACATGGTTAGATAATGGATGTTGAGCACATGATCTAGTATTTTTCTAAGGGCGATGGGGAGATCTAGAGATGGCTCAGATTCAATACATGGATTTGGAGGAGTTGTGACATTATATTTTTTTCCCGGTTCCGTCTCATGGTCATGTGGGATCATTGGGCCTTTCTTGCTCTGAGGTTGTCTTCTCACATAGACTTGACCAAACACGCTCATTGGCACCCCTTGTTGTGATGTCACTCTCATTGCTGGACGCTAACGCTTGTGTTGTTAGTGGCTCTAGACTCACGTGTATGACATCAGAAGGGCTCCTATTAAGAGAGAGAAACCAAGAAACGAGTCATCAAGTATATTCTCCCCCCAGCAGAAGAGTAAAATAGGTTTAGACTCAAAGAAGGTTGCATCCATTGACAAGAAAAATTTCTTTGTTCGAGAATCAAAGCATTTATATCCCTTCTTGGTAGAAAGAATATCCAACGAAAACACATTTCAATGCCCGGGGATCCAATTTATCTCGTTCATACACATGGACAAAGGCTACACATCCAAACACTCGAGGCTATATGTCAGAAGTAAAATATGACAAGGGGAAGTAGTCTTTAAACATGAATAAAGGTGATCAAAAAGTTAAGGTCCTAGAAGACATCAATTAATCAAATAGGTGGCAGTTAGAATAGCTCATCCCCACAAGTACTTGGGTACTCCAGTGGTGAACATAAGAGACTCAGCTACTTCGAGGAGATGTCTATTTTTCCTCTCGGCCACACCATTTTGATGAAGCTTCAGACACAAGAATTTTGGTTAATTATCCCATTTTTCTGAAAAAAATGCCCTAGAATTTGATTAAAATACTCCTTACCAATATCACTCTGAAACACTCGAATATTTTTCATAAATTGTGTCTGAATATTGTATAAAACATTTTGAGAACATGTCCAGCTTCTGATTTTTCACTTAGCAAGTATACCCAGGTCATTCATGTATGATAATCTATGAACGAGAAAAACATTTTTTTCCCAGAAGAAATCCTTGGAATTTTAAATGGTCCCACCACTTTTCCAGCACATTTGTATCAAGCATCTACACATTTTTTCCCAGAAGAAATCGTTGGAATTTGAAATGGTCCCCAAACATCACTATGAACAAGGGAAAAATGTGTAGATGCTTGATGTAAATGTGCTGGAAAGTGGCATGATGATGCTTAGCAAATCGACACGTGTCACACTGAAATTCAAAAGAATTTTTATTCTTAAAAAGAGCTGGAAACATGTCTCAAATATGACAAATTTGGGTGTCCTAGTCTACGATGCCATAACATTATATCCTTGGTACTTGGACTTGGTTCAATACTGGATTGCTGGGCTTGTTTATGCGAGTCAGATCTCTCAAAGAAGCTGACTCCAACTATCTCCCTAGCACTACCAATCGTCATCCCCAAGTCCGAATCCTTAAATTCACACAAATTTTGAGGAAATTTAGCATAACAGTTAAGTTTTCTAGTCAATCTACTGTTTTCTAGTCAACCTGCTGATCGACAGTAAGTCATAAGAAAGATTACAGACATGGAGACCATTGTGCAAAGTCAATTTTTTTGAAATAGCGATGGATCATTTTCCTGCAATTGGGAATAAGGAGTCATCGGCTATCTTTATTTTTTTGTTTCCTGCACATGGGGTATAAGATAAAAATAATCTAGATGAACCTGTCATATGGTCGGTTGCTCCTGAATTTATTATCCATGGATCATCAAATAAGATAGATGTATGTAAAACTATATGCTGGAAGAAGTTACCTTGCTGAGCTAATGAACTAGAGGATGACACCGAAGTGGGTTTCGAGAACTGCGTGGCTTGGAAAATTCTATACAATTGGTCTAACTGTTCCTAACTAAAAATAGGTTTTCCAGAGGTTGCCCCGGTTTCTTCTCCAGCTTCAGTGTGATTTGCATTAAATTCTCAACCCTCTAGCTTTGGAAATTTCGGCTTCCAGTTTTGTGGTTTGCCATGCAGTTCCCAGCAAGTCTCATACACTTGATTATTTCCCCTTTCTGCAATTGTCAAGACTGCTAGTAACTGGTTGTGCTATTGGACACCAAGGCTGACACTTCAGTTGTAGGCACAGGTTTTCTACTTGACATTACCCGACATCTATTATCTTCTCTTCTTATTTCTGCAAAAAATTCGCTAAGGGATGGCATGGGTTTCTTCCCCAGAATTCTGTCACAAACATCATCAAGCTTTCGATTTAGTCCTGCAAGAAACACATACACACGATCATTTTCCATGTGCTTTTGGTATTTTATATTGTCGTTCTTGCATTCCTAAGATTCTCTGTAACACGAGTCTAGTTCATGTGATAGTGCTCACATCTCATTGTAATAATCGATCATGTTTCTTTCCCCTTGCTTGGAATTCCACAACATGGTTTTCAACTAAAAAATCTGGGAGGAATTTTCCAAATCACAATGTCTCCCTCACAGCATCCCAAAAGAAATTCTTTTTTTACGGCAGAACACATTCTGACAAACGCCATTCACAGTGGGAAGAAACAGGTAGGTTTTCCCTGTTGAAGGTTCCATGGAGTTTATAAGCCATGCAATTACCATGGAATTTTCAGACTTCCATGAGCTCCGTTTTGAATCTTCCTTCTCAGGCCCTTTGTTTATCCTGTCAAGTATCCTAGTCTTCCATTGCCGTCAATTACCAATTTAATGGATTGGGCCCATTCCAGATAATTTTTCCCATTCAATTTATGAATGGTGAGCTGGACCAGTGAGTGTTCAAGCCCACTAGGATACAAGTCTTGTGTTTTCATGCCCACGTCTCTATGGACTTCCAAACTCAGTTCTTCTTTTGACCCAAACATTATCGCTCTTGTTCAGGGTCACCAAGATGTCGGATTAATTGCCCAGACACAGCCGCTTCTTCAATAGATGGATGTCAGGTTAGAATCCCAGGCAGAATCATGATTTGTATGGTATGAAAAGTAGAGGGTTTATCAACCCAAATGTTGTTACTCTTTCACATGGTCAACTGCGTTATAAAAATCTTATGGCTTTGATATCAATTGTTAGAATTAAGCGCTTACCACTAGGCCAAAAGTTATAGCTTTTAGTAAATACGCAACTTAATTTACTTATACTTGTGGCAGCACAGAGTGCACCTACTTGGATGCTAATGGGTCAGGCTGTTAGGCCTATGAGTCTGAGGAGGTGCATGTCTATCTGTTGGTGTTGTCACATATCACTTGAAGATCAGTCTTACCTTTTATCTATCACCGACCCTGTCCCCAGCATATACAATATTCCCGTTAAGATCTGATGTCACTCTTTTACGGCCTACCTAGCCAACCTGATCAAGCGACGCAATGACAGCAGCTTAACGCACGAGAACTTCCCAAAAAGTCACATCTCCCAGCACTACTCTCATTCATGCACGCCTTACCCAACACTATCTATTTAAAACAAAATAAACCCCCACCATCAACGATCTCTTTAGCTTTTGTAACGCAGATTGCACGATTCTTGAATCAGCATAACATAACTTGACCCAGCCCTAGGATTCACCTTTCACATGCTCTAGAAATTTGGGAAACCTCTGGATAAAATAACAAAACTAACCATAAAGTCTGAGAATATCGACAAAGGATATTATTAAATATCAGGAAACAGATTCAAGAAACACTTAAAATATTCTAAGCAGGTGATTCATGTACTAGCATTCAGCCAATTCTATGAATACCCTTCTTTCACTTGGTATTTTCTGACCCTAAAAAAGACAGAGGGTAATATAATTTACGCTACCTGATTTCTGCAATATTCCACACATGGACAGTAGCCAGGTGTGCACTCTGTGTTTGTTAGTACATTCAGACAGTTTTCTCCACATGCACTTTCTGTATTAAAGGCATCATAGTGGCATTCACAAATGGAAATATCCTCCTCTTTAAGTTTTTTGTATCTGTAATAAATAAAATTAAAAAGAAACTAATCAGTTCTTATAGGATGTCCATAAATAATTAATATATATAGATAGAAGTATGCTTCATAAAAGTACAGTTCAACATGTGACTAACGCAAGTCAAACCAGTCTTATAAAATAAGCAACCAGTAGATATCAAAACAAAAAACATTACAAGGGATGAAACTGAAGGACACTAGTAGGCAGGGAGGATACCATGTCACAAAAGCTTAAGGATGCCATGCATAAACTCTGGAAAATTGTGTAGCGTCGAAGAAATTGGGATGCTTTTGGTGCTGGTGTAATATTACTTTGGTTGACTTGATATTTATTATTGATGAAATATTGTTAACATAGATCAACTAACTTGGAAAATGATAGACAGATCATTATAAAGGAAAGAAAGAAATAATGCAAAGCTAGCGACAAATCAAGAGCCTAAGAAGGAAATGAAGAAAACAACCAAAATCATTAACGATTTGATCTTCTTCGAAGACGATGACAAAAAAAAGTCTAAAAAACTTCCGCGAGTGTAATACCCTGAAGTCATAATTAGATCATAATAAGCTTCACTAAGAAAGGGTCTGTCGGATATTGCTGGTGTTGGTAGTACTATATCGATACGTATCCCCCATGAAACCACTATGGATTAGAATATAGCATATTAGGGTTTTAAGGATTACATATAGAGGATCTGGTTTACTTAATTTTTTAGAACTCTCATTTACTTGATTTTCAAGACTCTAGTTTATTTAATTATGTAGGACTCTAGTTTACTACATATCTATTTGTTTATTTTTCAACAAAAGATCATTGTCAATGTCTCGTATGATCCACAAACATGGGATAAATGCTACGATTAGGAGATGTATTATATGGTTAGGATTTGAGTTTATCTTTTAATAGAAAAGTTTGGAAGGACTCTTTCATTTATGAGGCAATCAATCAAAGAATTTTATGAGAACCATTTTGCATAAAATAATGAGAGGTTCTTATAATGAACCTCGAATTGTCTAAGAGATTGTGAGGTTCTCTCTCAAAACTTGCCTCAATTTCCACCATAAACCTATTAATAACCAACATAGTTGTCAAAGGCGAGCGCCTCTCGCCTTAAAGCGCCACCAGGCGAGGAATCTGTGCCTGGACTCCCAGGCGAAGCGATTCATTAAGGCGAGCCCAAGTCCTTGCCTGGACTAGCCTCGGAAGTAAGCGCGCCTGAGTGAATTTTTTTTAAGTACTTGTTTAAAACAAAAAACTCAAACCCAAACCCTAGCAACCCAACGCCCCAATGCCTGAATCAAAAGACAAGAGCTCTGAACACAAGAATGAGGTGAGAACGTCAACATCTAAAACAACTAGAAAGACCGATTTCACATCTTTTGGATGAAGAGGAGAAAAATTAATATTGATCAACAAAATGATGAAGAGCAAGAAGAATACAAGCCTGAAAGTTATGGGGACTGTGATGATTTGATGGAAGAAGATGAACTAGATTTGGATGATTGAAGAATTTTAATAATGTCACTAATAACTATGAACTTATTAATTATTTTTTGTTTGAAAGTAACCTAATTATTTCATATTTAATATATTTATTCTAAGATTAATATATTTTAAAAAAAATTAAAAAACGTAACCTCGCGTCTCAAACTCCATGGCCCTCCTTGTGCTCCTCGGTGCACTTTGAGCCCTTGACAACTATGAAAACCACCACATAACGCGATCCATAACTCGGGACTATAACAAATTGGCACAAAGCCAGGTATTTCAGTAAAATTTTAAAGCCTTTATGAAAATGTATTAAGTGACAAAGCAGCCGCCTAGAAACGAAAATAAACTCTTCTTGATCAGTTAGAGGTGATATCCAAATGTTTGTCAACCATGCACTCGGAAGAAGGATATCAAGGAGAACTAGGCAGCAGCCCCACGATGTCCTTGAGTCAAGAAGACGTATTTTGTCCCATTCCACAAGTTATTTTGAACATGAGTACACAGAGCCTGGAATGAAGTTCTAGAGCATTTGGAAAGATCGTCTCTAGTAGAGGCATCATGGAACGATGCTTCCACCATGAGCGAGTGGGTCCCCTCTTTCGTGTGTGCGCACAAACACAATCTCCGGGAAAGGAGTGAAGTTGTGATCGCTGATGCGACCCAGATGTCCAGCCCAATAAAATCATTCATAGGAAATTGAAGGATAATGGTGAGAGAGTCTGAACTCTCGTTTACTTGATTTTCTAGGACTAGTTTACAATTTATTATTTGTTTAATTTTCAAACAAAAGATTGCTGCCAATAGTGCATGCATTCTATAAAATGGGATAAAGGCCAGGATTAGCACAAGTGTTTATCTTTAGTTGGAGATTTTGGGAGGTTTCTTTTATCTATAAGGTGCTTATTTGGAATAAAAGATCAATCGAAGAATTTTATGAAAAAACATTTTAGCTAAAAGATTGAGAAATTTTCATTAATAAGCTTTGAATGGTTTCATATCGTAAGTTTTTATCGAGCCTCAATTTCCACCATAAACACATCAACCGCCCCATAACGAGATCCATAACTCGGGGCGATAACATTCACGAGTTATGGATCTGGTATGGGTCTATTAATATAAAAGTCATCGTTTCGATGATAAATTTTTTAGGCTCGTCTGAGAGAATCTCGTGATCTGTAAAGCAATTGTTTGAGATGAATTCAAGCTGCAACTTTATTCCAATTCATTGGCTATAAATACAAACAGTCACTTATTCTTGGTAGGAATAAGTCTGAAAAGATAAGATTCCCGAATGAACGGGTTATCTGCACATGAGATAATCTCTTCATTCAAACAATAGCCAACTAGTTTATAAAAGGAAGAGCCGTGTGAAATTGAACAACTAAGATCCTGCAGATTTAAATTTCCCACAAGTAAACCTTTAGTATGTGATGTCCTTCTAAAATTGTTACCCTGGGGCAATACATGGCCCGGAACTCATGACAATAACATACTGGGATCATCATGAATTAATATGCATTGGACATACACTGGAATTAATTGACCTTTGAAGGCATGAGCAAATTTACTGATTACAAGGATACCCCAGCAATACAATTTTGTGAATATGAAAAGAGCCCAAGAGGCAACTCGTGTTGGAAGTGAACTAGAATGGTATGTTTTATGTGATCTTGAGGTGTTTAAAGTTCAATCATAGGAATCAAGGTCTAGGGATGTGGACTCGTGTAGTAGTTTATTTTTTAAATATAGGTTAAATCTGTTGTAATGTTAGAACCTCTGGTGGACTCTCATTTGTTTTTTGAGGCTTGATTTTTATATCCATATCACTTTATCATGACTGATCAAGTAAAAAACATTTTTAACTTTGCCCGAGCCATAAAAAGTTTTTTGGATGGAAAGTTGAATTGCTAAAGTAATTGAAGTGTGAAAACTTGAAATTTTTTATTATACGAACCAGTGGTGTCGTAGTAATTATGTGAATTATTGTTTTATCATAGTGTTCTGTAGCAACTGGGTGCTCGAGAATTACTGGCAATTAACAGAGTTAAGCATGCTCTCAAATTATTATAATATGTTTGTCATATCAAGGAAAATCCCCCTTTGTTTGATTGAAATGTTGTACAAGTGTATCATATCGGCAATCAGTAATTGCATTATCGGTATTGTAGAGCAAACTGTGGACTTAAAAGGGACTTATTCAATTCAAGATATGATGCTACTGGATAACAGAGGTAACAAGGATTTAAATGTGTATTGATGTGACAAGATGCCAATGTGCCTAGGCACTAGTCTAGTATTGCACTACTGTAAGATTTAGGAAGCTATGTTATTCATGGTTCTCTACATTCTTGAATCACTTTTGAAATGCTTTTTTTGAGTCTATAAATACGTGTGTTCATTTCCTCAAACTACACGTACACTCAAGATTTCACTCAAATATTCTCTTACATTTCATAACACTATCTTTTCATTTGGACTACGTTGAGATTTAGTGATAAAGTGAATGTACTATTTAAGTTCTTCGGAGTAGTGAATTGTACAAGATATCACATTTATGTTATGTATACACACCATAAATGTATACTGTGCCAGGGACTTTAAAATTTATTGCGACCCGCTACTGAATGGCGGTGTCGTACTGTACTGCTGTTGTGAACACATCTGTGCATTAATAAATGAAAGATGGGAAAAATAAGACTATTATAGGCACTTTTGTGCATTCGGTGGCAGTATTGTCACAGGTGTTGTAGTTGCATGTAACTAGCTCGAATGGGATGATAAACATTATAAGACATGACAAGGACCACAATAGTGTGAAGCAAATGAGTTTTTTCACCATATTGTTCTTCACCTGTATTTCATCGATCATTACATGCATCATATTGCCTTGCATGCATATTTGTTATTAAAGTCTTATTGGTATTTGCAGTAAGTGACTAAATAAGTTTTGAGCTTTGACCCTCATATTAAGTTGTTCATTGTCAAGGAGGTAGATTGCAGCTGTGGAGCTTAAGGAGAGAGCATAAGAAGACTGGAGGATAGTGTAAAAAGCCTCGTGTGTCTCTTCGAGGGTTTATTGCTAACAATAGTTTCACTTCGAAGGGTCGACTTCGAAGGGTCCAAATGCTTGATATGAAAATATGCTCTTGGAACATTAGGGTTGGAGGGGCAGCAAGAAGGCGGGAGCTAGTTCGTACTGTTTTACGCAAGGAAAAACCGGATATCATGGTGCTTCTAGAAATCAACAAACTGACGGTGGATAATCGATTCGTTGCAAGTTTGTGTAAGACAAGATTTGTTGATTGGATATTCTTACCGGCATTAGGAAGATCAGAGGGAATTTTAGTAATGTGAGATCCTAGTGTGGTGGTGGTCATTGATAATTTGATAGGGGAAATTTCAGTCTCGATAGATATCATTTGGAAAGATGATATCAAATGGTGGTTCTCAGCTATTTACGGACCATGTAAGCCTAGAGAACTCTTTCGGGACGAACTGGCAGGCTTGAAATCAATTTGCGGTGACAACTGGTGCTTGGGAGGAGACTTTAATGTGGTAAGAAACTCGGGCGAAAAGATGAATAGCTCGTGTTTTGACAATTTGATTGGGGAATTGGAACTGGATGACCCACTTTATTGAACGCAAAGTACACGTGCTCTAACTTCAGGGCTAATCCGATTTGTTGCCGTTTAGACAGATACCTGTTCTCAGGGGTATGGATGGACATTTCCTCAGTTTCAGACAAACGGTGCTACCCCGAACTACTTCTGATCATTATCCAGTGTTGTTTGATTCTGCTAAGTCTCTTTTCAGATTTGAGAATGCTTGTTTGTCTGATTAAACCTTTAAAGACTAAGTTTTGTCCTAGTGGAAAACTGGGGTTAGTCAGGGATGGGAAGGGTATAAGTTTATGAAGAAACTCAAAGGAATAAAAATTGAGGTTTCGAAATGGAATAAAAGCTCTTTGGAGACGTGGGTGTTAAATACACGGAGTTGGTAAACATAATTAAACAGTTGGATGATTTAGAAGCAGAGGGAAATTGGTCGGATTTTCTTAACGAGGAAAGAAGGGCAGCGAGGTGTGAACTGAAAGTCATATCGTTTAGAAGATTCCAAATGGAAAGTCAAAAAGCAAAAGTGTGATGGTTGAGGAAAAAGGATTAGAATTCCAAATTTTTCCATGTCTTACTGAATAATCGAAAGAATAGGTCAATGATAGATAAAGTGGAATTGCAGGATGGGTCCGTGGTTACGGAGGAGAGCCAAATTGGAGATATCATTATCGGTTTTTACAAGAATCTTTATAGGAAATCGGATGGTGATGGGAGGGGTTCGACGGGTTGGAGTGGAGCCCTTAGATAGGCTGGAAGCAGAGGAGTTAGAGATTCCGTTTTCTGAGGAAGAGATTAAAAAACAGTGTTTGAAAGTGATGGAATAAAAGCTCCAGGACCGGATGGGTTTACCTAGGCTTTCTATCAAAAGTGTTGGGATACGGTCAAAGCGGATTTAGTGAAGGTGTTTGCCGAATTCTTCGAAGGAGGCACGGCATCACCAATGAAATTTACATTTGTCTGATCCCAAAGAAACAAGAAGTGGTCAAGGTTAAAGATTTTAGACCATTTAGCCTAATAACGAGCATATACAAGATCTTGGCTAAAGTTATAATCAACAGGTTGAAGAAAGTCTTGAGCAATACAATAGCGGAAAACCGGTGTGCATTTATTCAAGAGAGACAGATTCTAGATTGTTCTCTTGTCGCGAATGAAATAGTATAGGAATGTAGACGGGAAAAAAAAAGGGTGGGTGGGTGCTCAAAGTTGATTTGGAAAAAGCGTACGATAACGTGGACTGGAGATTCCTGGACTTTGTGCTTCAAAAGAAAGAACTTGGTGTTAGAAGGAGAGTGAACTAAGGGCTGTATATCAAATGTCTCTTTTTCAATTTTTATTAATGGAAGGCCATGGGGCAAATTTAAAGGGGAGCGAGGTCTTAGGCAATGGGCCCCATTATCCTCTTTCTTTTTTAATCTAGTGATAGATGGATTGGGGCGTTTGTTAGACAAGGCTAAGGTCGTGAATTAAGTAAGGGGGCTGGAAGTAGGGTGAGATAAAATAGAAATCTTTCACATCCAATTCAGGATGATGCTTTGTTTTTTGTCAAATCTGAGAGGATTCTGCTTGCTTTGGTGGAAATACTCAATTCTTTCAGTCCGAAATCGGAACTAAAGATTAATTTGGAAAAAAGCGTTTTGTTGGGATTAAATTGTTCGGAAGTAAAGGTCGAAAGTTTGGCTTCAGCAATTGGGTGTAAAAAAGAGAAGTGGCCAATTAAATATCTAGGGGCACCGTTGAGTGGCAATCCTAGGAATTTTGATTTTTGGGAACCCGTGTTTTCCAAGATGTCTAAGAAACTATCAAGCTGGAAAAAGGTGTTTCTATCAAGGAGAGGTCGCCTAACATTGATAAAGTCGGTGTTAAGTGCAATGCCAATGTATTTCATGTCTTCTTTAAAGTGCCAATTTGGGTGGCAAAAATGATGGAAAATTAATGAGGGACTTTCTGTGGGACGGAGCCGATGAGGAGGTGCATAGTCATGTAGTTGCATGGGATCAAGTTTGTAAACCAAAAGATAAGGGGGGTCTGAGCTTGAGGAATATTTGTTCGAGGAATAAGACACTTTTAGGGAAATGTTGGTGGAGATGTTAATTTGAAAGGGATTCCTTATGGAAAAAAGTTACCGAGAGCATTTATGGTCAACAAAAAAATGAGTGGGACGTGAGGTTGGCTAGTGTAGTGTCCAAAAACCAGTACACGTAAACCCCATGCATAATTATAAAATTTAATTTAATTAATTAATGATTTAAATAGTGCATGATACATGATGAAATCATTTAAATGTTTATATGCTCATGTTTATACAATTTAAAATGTTTTCACGAGTTTTAACTTTTCAGACGAATATTCGATGTCGGACCAGGGAAAGGGGACCGGAGAAGATTAAGGTGCAAAAATTGAAGGTTATATTTTATTTTAAGCCAAAAAAATTAATTATTTTAAATGACTTACGAATTTTAATATTTAAAGTCTAAATTAATTTATAAGGCGATTTATAAGATTTTAAGCGTTTAAAAATGCTAATTTAAAACTTAAGGATTTATTCCTTAAATTTGGGGTAAAATATTTTATAATGATTTTTATGCCATAATTAATTTATTTAATTAGTATTTAAGTTAAATTAGGATTTTAAGTATTTTATTTAACAATTTACAAAAAATAGGAGATTTAATCATGTTTAAATTTGGCACTTAAACTTTTTAAATTAAAGAGTAAGATTTTTATTATTTAGTGTTTGTTTAAATTATTGATTAGAGTTTTAATATACATAAACAACCCTCAAACTCACGTAATTATACAAATCACGCACAAGCACATATCTCACGCCACTTTACACCAAGAACACACACAAAACAGCCGTGAACTTTGCAAGCTTTGGAGCCTAGGATTTTTACTTTTTTCTCAGTCTACTTTTTTCTCAGTCCTATCATCACCGATCACTCACCCACACGTAGCGCAGTTGATTCACGTCCCTTTTACGCAAGAAAACCAACAGAAACGTCGCTCCGATCGCCCACCAACTTCCCGCAACGATATTCGACGGTTCGAGCGTTTAAAAATGCAAAGGCATGTTTTAATCCCTCTTTACGCATCGATCTTGTTATATTATGTATTTTGATACAAATTATGCATGAAAATTCATTGGTTATATGCAAACTTGGGTTCAAAACAATTCGAAACCGTTTCTGAAAACTTGAAGCGTGGAACTCACGTATTCCAAATTTTGTGGCGTGTGCTTCGGCTGGGCTCCTGGGACATTGCTGCCGTGTATGGCTGTGATAGGGGATGTGTTTAGACATAGTTAAGTGATTTGGTAAGGGCTAGAAGTGGCCTGTTACAGTAAGAAGCCTTGGGGATCACAGCTGTGTGCAGATGCCGGTTCTTGGCTTCAGGTGTTGCGGATCAGGGCATGACTGGGATAGGGCGTGTGGCTATGGCTTAGGCAGTCTCTAAGGGTCATAGGATGAGACTAGTTAGGGTGGTTCATGGGCTGGTTGGTCGAGTAGAAGGCTGGAACCAGAAACATGGACGCTGTGCCGAAGGAGAGTCATGCATAGGGAGGCTCACTACTTTGGCATGTTTGGGGGCTTGGGCTGCGGGTCTGGGCTATAAATGGCTTAACCAGGGTCATGTAGGATGTCTAAGGGTCGAGTCTAGGGCCTGGTCCGGGTTCGGTTCGCGTTGGTTTAGGCGTGGAGTCGTGAGAAGCGTATTTGTGCCATATTGCGTTTCCTTGGGCTGTTTCTTCAAGAGGCTGTTGCTCACGTTTTATTGGGTCTTGGTCATGGTTCAGGGCTGGTTTAGGGTCTTGGACAGGAGGTTAGGATGTTGGTTAAGTATGGTTCGAGTCCCGAGTCTTTTGGCATGTCCTGAGCTATTTTAATTAGTTCGGGAATCGTACGGGTCCCGAACTAATTAAAATAGCTCACGACATACCGAAAGACTCGGGACTCGAACTAGGGTCCGAGTGCATCTTCGGGGCTATGTTTGGTTAGTTAAATATTGAAGTTTTGGCAGCATGTCAAGGGCGTTTTAACGAAGTTCACGATGTTCGTAAATATGTATCACGTGCAAAATAATTATTTTTGAGATATGCGATTTGTCTTGTGCCAAATTACGTTACGGGTTTGGAAGCCAGGAGACCGTGTCCAGAGACCTCTTCAACCTCTTCAGAGGAATTATGTTATGTTAAGGAGCGGACATCCAGTCCAAGGGCTGTAGTGATCTCTGTCGGACCAGTACTGTGGTTTAGTTTGATCAAACGATTAATGTTATGGGCCACTTGCATTGAACAGAAGTCTAAGCAAAATAATTTACGATCGCGATTATTATGACGAGTATGAAAATATGATTTTATGAAATTGTTTATGCAGGAAAGTCGCGTTATACATAATTATGCTTATATTATGCTATGTACGAACTATGTTTAAATTGCATGAATTTTTATTACGTATTACTTGTTATTTAAGGTTTATACATGCTGAGTCATTAGGCTCGCTAGACTTGATCGATGTAGATGTAGTTGAGGAGGCGGTGAGCAGTGATCAGGCTCGGACTAGAGGCAGTGCAAACCCGAGGACCTTGTAGTTCACGAGAATTTTAATTATGCACGTTTAAAACTATTTTCTTCAATTTTATGCCTTAGTACTGGTGACTAGTAAGTTAAGACTTTTTGTATTATGTTGGATTTTTCAAAGTTGGTGGATGTTTTTAACTTGGATTTTGGGTTGTGGTTTTCAAATGATAGAGGTTTAATATTAACTTCATTTTTAGTACGAGTGGTGACCGTGATTTATTTTACAAATTATATTTATAACAAATTATTTAATAAGAAAATTTTAATTTTTTTAGCAAATTTTAAAGTAGTAGTATTTTAAGACACGGTTCGTCACAGCTAGGAACACGATTTTTAGAAGCCCTTGGAAATTTATCTCATTCTTACCCTGCTTTTCATCTGTTAATTAGGGCAATTCTTAAAGGGGGGAATCTCTTTCTTTTTGGGAGGATCATTGGAGGGGCTTCGTCGTTCAAAGAGCGTTTTCCATCTCTGTTTCAGATCTCCACGATTCTTAACAAACCTGTTAGCAATTTCATCAATGTCGTGGACCTCCCGGTTAACACCAACTTTGACTGGGATGTACGTTTCAGAAGAGCTTTAAATTAGGTCAAAATTGTTGAGTTCAGCACTCTATTAGGGGTTTTAGATACATTTCATTTGGAGTTGGGCATGGAGGATTTTAGGGTTTGGTTGGGGGATTCTTCAGGGCTTTTTTATGTTGGTTCTTTTTATGACTCCTTTTTTTCGATCAGCAACTTCCCTTTTTCTCGTACTACACTAATATCTGGAAAGTACCTATACCATATAAGATTCAAGTTTTCTCGGAGATTGTGGCTTTGGGAAAATTGCCAACTTGCAATTCGTTACAGAAATGATGGCCTATATGTGCTTTAGTCCGCACTGGTGTAGCCTATGCCGGAACAAAGAGGAGGATCAAGACCATCTACTTTTGCATTGTCCGTTCACGAGCGGAATTTGGATCAAAGTATTTCAGGAATTGGGTTTCGAATGGATCTTTCCATGAAGGTGCGGGACATGTTTCTTTTGGAGCCGGGTATACTTACCGGGAGGAGAACTATGTGTTTTGGTATTTGGTAGTTCATTGTTTATTTTCGTCAATTTGGTTGGAGCGGAACAAAAGAATTTTCATAGACATAGCCGAGTCTAGAGATGAGTTTTGGGAGAAGATAAAATTCAGAGTCGCGAGTTGGACGACAAAGTTGTCAGAGTTTAACCACCTCTTTATTTCAAGAGGTAGTGAGGGATTAGAAATTTGTATGCTATTGATGACGGTGTAGTAGTTTTCTTTCTTTGTGATTTGTTTGCGGATTTCTCAACCGCTTAATTGTAGTTTGTTCTCTTATTCTAATAAAATTTCGTTTGCAATAAAAAAAATAGTTCCACAAATATTGATTCATTTTCCATTATTGATGGTATCCTGAAGATGTCCTGGGATTCACATTTATAAGCATTGGCATCTATAATTTGTGAACTTGATTAATCTAGATACATGCGGATACGGTGGTAACAATATTGATATTGATAAAATTCCAGAAAGGAGTGACAATATGTTATGATAAAATATATGATAAGATGTAGTATCGACATGCACTTACACAGTAAAAATCGAACGTCTATAACCGCGATAATAATTCCTTCGAGCCATTTAAAGAGGATTTAGGGAATCATTTTATCCTATATTCACAAAGAAATAAATATAATTTGAAAAAAAATACAGACACGAAAGTGACATTTATTTCCCAACCGCCAAGTTAGCTAAACCATAAAATGAGATTTGGCAAACATAACAATAGAATATCATTTAGCATTCTATGCAGATGGATTGAGGGACATATTCAATAACACCTTCAGTGAGGAATATAAAGGATGTTATCTTACTTTTGGCCAAAAAATTCATTTTGAGTGATATGCATAAAAGGTGTAACTCCATCTGGCAAATTCACCTTCAAATAAACATTTTGTCAGTTGAGATGCAGATATAATATCATGAAATGAATAGAGATCCAATACTAAAAATTATGACAAACTCCATCAAGCCAAAATAATTATGATGTGATAGGCATGGACTATTAAACTTCGAGCAACAAACAAGAAGCAGATTAAAAGATGCATTCGACTAGTAAAATTACTGATACCTATAACCCATGAGTAATGAAGCAATAAACACTAAAGAAAAAATTGATAGTCACATACATGTGGGTAAGATATTCTCAAGGTGCAAATTCATGATGATGAACAAAGATAAGAGAAAGTAGGAAAAATATAGACTCTTGCACCCACAGTAGATTATGCACCTAGAACAGCTAAGCTATATAAATTGAACTTGTCCGCTGAGAAAGGGCAATTAGGTGGGCCATTTCAAAAACAACAAAAAATGCTTCTGTCATCGTCGTGAAATGTCAATCTAAAATTAGAAGTAAATCAACCATTAAAGTCGGCTCTCTCTATGAAGTATGAACACCGATAGGAAATCTGAAAATCTGACAACTAGAAAACATGTCATTCAGCTTGCTCATGATGAAGGGAAAACCATTTAGCAGAGCACGACCTAAATCATGGCTTCCCTAAACTGCACACGCAGTACCTAATTCCATTAGGTATTCATGAATGTCACATGAACAATAATCACATTTCTCTCCTTATCAAATCGAAGCTTTGTACGGAGGAAATGTAGCTTACTTTATTCATCATATAATAGATATCTCTTTTTTCGGAATCCACACTACTTGGATAACAAAATCACGTGCTACCTAATTCCATCAGGTATTCATGAATGTCGCATGAACAATAATCAAAGTTCTCAAATTCAAGCTTTGTACAGAGGAAATGTATCTTACAGTACTTCGTTTATCATATAATAGATATTGCATTTTTCAGAACTCAAACAATTTGGATAACAAGGACAAAAGGATTCATTTAATGTGCCATAAGTCTTCATGATTTGGTTTGAACCCTAAACAATATCGATGCGATACAATTTATTTGCCTGTAATTTATTTGCTAAAAAATTGAAACTTAAATTCTCCATAATCAATTGTAACTGGATTTGATGGAAGAAAGATAAAGCTGCACAGAATGAAACATCCATCTACCCCCATCCTTTTAAGTTCAGAGCATAATTCTTGACATTGGCATCTATTTTGTTCAGTTGATTTCAAACGCACTGACGATTTTTGTGAGCAAACCATTCAAAACATCCAATTTCTCGCTAAATTCATCAAATTTTAATGTTTTTTTTATCTTTCTAGGATATAAGATTAATAGACGATAAATGAAGAACAAAAGGTCGTTGAAAGTTTTATTCTTTAGAAACATCAGAAGTTTCTACATCTACCTCTTATTTCACTGCTGATTGATTGATCTCTTCCATTTTGTTCATGTTTGTGAATATTTAGAAAAGATGCAGTTACCGGGAAAAAAGTTGAAAGTACAAAGGGCACATCATTGGGCAAGAGAAGGAAAATAATCAAATGGTGGAGATTGTTCCAAAATAGAAGAAAATTTTCAACGACCTTCTATTCAAAGGCATCAAAATTTGATGAACTTAACGAGAAATTATATCACAAAAATGGCCAACGAGATTGATGTAAATTAACAAGAAAGATGTCAGTGCCAAGAATTATACCATGAATTTAAAAAAAAATAGATGAAATAAATGAAAGTTTCATCATGCAGCGTAAGGTTTTTTTACCGTCGAATTCAGTTGTAGTTGATGGTGTTTAAGGAATTACATGTCAGAATCACTTCGATGGGCTATCTTGTAAAATGAATAAATCACCGTAGGTTTAAATTAGAGTTTGACTTTCTGTTATTTAACAAATAGATGACATAAACCCATGAACATCAAGGATTTGGGCCTTATTAGTTGCATATTTGATCATTTAGATTAGATAATTTATTTTTTAATAAGATTAACTTTTTGAATGTTATGTCGAATAATTTTATTTCACTTAATTAATTTTGTTCTTGGTACAATGAAATAACTATATAAGAGTCGATGTAATTGGTTATTTTAGTTGTATATAAAACTAATTAACATGATTTATTAACTCTCAAACTTTTTTTATTACAACAAAAATATCATAGTACCAAAAAGAAACTTCAAAATTTTCATCATAGAATAAAATTGAACTCTATAGTTAGTAAAAAAAATAACATGGTTTAGAAAAGTGTTCGTGTTCATAAAGTTCATAAAGATTATTTAGAAAAAATTTCAAATTTAAATCCATTTATTTCTATATTCATAATTTTTTTTAGAGTTTAACAAGATAAGTCCTTTTTCCATCACTATTGTTTGGAACTTTTACCATTTTGGCCCCTCTTGTTTGTGTTGTACTCCAAAAGTCCATGGATTTTTATTTATTTATTTTTTTTGAAATGAAACTAAATTTTATTGATAGGATAAATATTACATATTAAGCGGATGAGTAATCTGCGCAACCGATTACCAACCAAACAAAAGAAGACTACCCTATTATTGTCATGCCCATACAAATTTCCAATCCCTAATCAAATCTGAAACAGACAAATGATTGAAATCTTTAATATTAGTCGTCCAACTAGCCACCCTGAACTTGATCTTCTCCCAAACTTGGTCCACTTCGTCGGACTCCTCTTTGAATATTCTGTTATTTCTCTCGAACCAGATAGACCAGAGCGTATAGTGTACCACCAAGTACCAGAAGATCCTCGTTTTTCTGCTCCAATTTCCTTCCGGCTCGTTAACAAACAACTATGCTGCCCTCCGCGGAAAAACCAATTCGAAACCCAATTCGCGCAGAATTTTTGTCCAAATACCCTTTGAGAAGGAGCAATGAACCAGCATATGATCCTGATTTTCTTCTTCCCTTCGACATAAAGTGCACCATTGCGGGCATAAAACACAATTCGGCCACCGTCGTTGCACGGAGTCACAAGTGGGTAATTTTCCCAATGCCACAATCCACGAGAAAATTTGAACCTTTTTAGGGACCGGTACTTTCCAGATATTAGCATGACAAGGGAAACAAGGAAAAGAGCAAAATGGAAAAAAGGAGTTGTAAAAAGATTTGACAAAGAAAAGACCTGTAGAATCCCCCAACCAAACTCTGAAATCTCCCACACCCATATCTAATCTAACCGATTCTAGAACCCCTAAAAGATCAACAAAATCACTCATCAGTTTTTCCATATTTTTCTCCACCCGTCGTGGAACTCTGAATAAAGACATGTAGTAGGATGGCATCGCGCTCAACACTGACTGTATCAACGTTAGTCTACCACCCCTGGATAGAAATGCCTTTTTCCATGAAGATAATTTCCTTGCCATTTTCAATAAAACTGGTTCCCAAAAAATCAATTTCGTAGGTTGACCACCCAAAAGAACCCCTAAGTACTTGATCGGCCAGATATTTCTTTTGCATCCAATAGCCTGAGCCAAAGCATCAACTGCATCTTCCGGATGGTTAATACCCAACACAACACTTTTTTCCCAATTCACTTTCAATCCTGATTTAAGCCCAAAACAAGTAAGTATATTTGCTAAAGCCATTACGTGCCTCTCTGTCTCAACCAGAAACAAAGTATCATCGGCAAATTGAATATGCGATATTGCCAATTTCCTCCTCCCTATCTCGAGACCTCTAACCTCATTCAACCCCTTAACAGAAGAGAGCGCGTAAAGTACATGTATCTAGTTTTCCTTCAAAGTTGAGTATTTCTCGAAACATATAATTAAGTTTTTGGTCTGTATTGTTTGGAGCCAAAACCATTGGAATCGAAATCGTTTTAGTCCCTACTATTTGGGATTCGGTTTCTCTTCCATTAGTTTTTAAAAATCAACTAACATCAAGGATCAGATGCATCTAAATTTCATTAGTTGAAGTGTCTTTTTGGCATATTGCAAATAAGATGGAGCAGAATGGATTTGACCACAAACATTAGGGACAAAAAAATAACAACCCAATTTTAACCAAACATACACAAGGGGAGAGGAAATCAAAATCCATGGAATTTCCAAATATATATCAAATCAAAATCCTATTTTATTTTGTCTCCAAACGCAACTTAAGTGTCTCTACTGAATGTAAAATAGATAAGATAATGACAATGGAAAAGTAGACGGTGGGAAGTAAAATCATGCACATCATTGTTTGCCATTACACAAAATTAAGTAGCCCGGATTACAGTTTACATCCCACACAGACATGAACATTACTTCATTTCTACAGTGTAAACCGTCTCTTAAAAATTTAATAGATCGGAGCATTAATACAAACAGCTAAACCACCACTCCGGTATTACATTTGTGACCACCATACTTTTAGAATTACTCGTATAGATCACCACACTTTGGTATTATACTGAAGCTCACTCAACCATTCATAGAAACATATCCTTTAATGTTTATATGCAATCTATTACGAAATTTCTAATCATCTGAGTATTTGGCTCTTCAATCGATTGAACTTAAATCTCAGAGAGGTTCCTTAAATCTGGGTTTTGAAGTGAAGGGACATGGCTTTGGCATCTCGTCTCTATTCTGATTCCAATTTCACTTCTGAGTTATAATGATCTTCTCATAGTTGCTTTGTTTTGAACTCTCTTGACTAGACAACATTCCTTCTTGGCTTAGGGCATCGGCTAGTTCTTGGATGATGTATACATCTCAGAAAAAAAATAAAAAAAACTAGCTGCTACAAACTTGCAGTATAAACTCTGCCAGATGTTTGTCGATGTTGGTTCTACCTAAGATAGTTGATAGCTCTGCTAGTTAAATACTTTCTATTTGTACTTTAGTACAGTTCTTCCTCTTCTAGCTATGGAAGTTTGCCTCCAGTAGTCTTCTTGTGGTAGATTCTAGTTGTCGTGGGGGATTCTTTCGGTAAACTCTTGTTGTGGAGTTCTTTAGAATTATTGAGATAATTCTGCGAAATAGACCTGTCATTTACCCTGATATCCCTTCCAAAAATATTGTTAAAATCTGCTTCCTTTTACTTCACCCTCTACTCTTCCATTCAAGTCCAAGTAGCTTCACTTGTAAATAGCTGTTTCCCATCATATTTCCTTCACACACATTCCTCTTCCCTTGATTAATTGTCTTTATGTTGACAAATGTAATAAAGGCATAAACTTGTAGTGTCAAAAATTTGCCTTTCGTCTTGTCTAGAAACAAAGAGAGAGGCCACAATCCCAAGAAAAAAAATTAAATTAAAGAAGACAAAGGTCATCCTGCCAACAAGTAGAACAAAACTCATATCTGACATCAAATTGTTTTCATATATCAGAAGTCTACCAAAGAGTTTCTCTTATAACTTCTCTTATACCTATATCTATGAAATTTGGTCCATCATCTGTCAGCAAATTCAACCCAAAAACTCATCTGTCTCGCACGTACCAGCAAACAACTCATTGGAACGACCTAATTTTATCAGGCTTCAACAAAAAACATGAACAAGTCAACGATGCTTTTAAACCAGACAAACACAACTTTTCATAGGCATTACAAATAGAATAAGCTCAACTATAAACCCACTTTGTGATGTTCAAAATCAGAAGGATTGAATGAACGAATGGATTGTTTCGAGTAATCAAAGTCCACGAAAATGAAATTCAATAGAGAAATAGAGTCTCAAGGAGTCGTTCACGAACCTGTGGTGCTTCCGAAACCGTTGCCATGGAAGGTCTCCTCGGAGGATGCATCGGGGGCGCACGTGAGCTTTACGCGATGCAAAGACTAAACGTGAATAGACGAGGCAAGTAAAAAACGTTCACACTGTGTTTGGGATAATAAAAAATGAGATTTGGGTTTTGGAAAAATATTTTATTTATTGTTTTTTACTTTTTTTCTTATCAATATTTAATACTCATTTATTTTGTATACATTATTATTATATATAAAAAATAAAATGATTTATAAATATAAAGAAAATATATAGTTTTTTCAAGAAATTGATATTTTAATTAGTTTTGAAAAGGAAAAAAAATTATTTTGTTCATATAACTCAGATCCTATGAAAATAAATCAAATATTTTCATTTTTTTGTTAAGATTTCATTTAGGTATCGAATTTTACCAATGCCGATCTCGTTTTAAAATTCTATTATACCAAACACTCGAAATGAGAATTCTAATTCTAAATCCCATCAAATTTCATGCAATATATAGAACCAAACACACCGATATGGAGCAATTTTGAATATTCTTTTTTCATTATATGGGGAGTGGGTTGTAAACACAATAACGTTTAATTGTTTATAAAGAAATGTATCACATTTGAAAAAAAGTTTGTGCAACCAGCGATGATAATGAGAGTTGAATACTCGATGTGGTTGTAGATTAATATAATAAATATGGAGAGATCGAGAATATGAAATCACACCTGAATCGTACTCATTGTCATCTTTGTGTGCTATCCCCGGTGAATGAATTGATAATATACACAAATGTGGACGATTTCAAAGAAAATCTTTTATTTTATAGATTGATCAGGCATACACTAGCCCTCGCTATAGCCCAACCCGATTTGTTTTTTATATATTTTATTATATGTGTAAGCTTTTTTGATCTGTTTATCCTTGAGTATCTCGTTTTTCTTTTAATAATTTCTATATTTTAATTAATTGTGTTTTAATTTTATTTTATTTTTTATTAATCATGCATAAAATAAATTTATTATTGTTTGAATTATATAAATTTATTTTAATAAACAATTAAATATTTCTCTTTTATATTAAATGATAATGATATAAAATAAAACATAAAATATAAATTTTTCAGGCACGGATCAATATAATTGATCGAGCTTTTCTTATACTATGAAATCTCACAATAAAATAAACATTTATGCCCGAATAAATAGTAAGTGGAGGGGTCAAGTTATAACATATGTATAAATACAAGTATCGTCCCACGGAGATTTTATCACACAACTTTTATTTTCATAAATAGGTACATTTAGCTACGTGTAGACGACAAATTGGGATGAACCAATGCAATATAGATTGAGAGAAAATAGAGAAGAAAATCGATTCGAGTAAAATATTAAAATCAAATTTGGATAAATTTATTGTGAGTTTCATTTCACATACTTTTGGTTGATTCAAATAATTAACTTCAAATCTTGATCATGATTTTGAAAAGATTTTATAATTATTAACATACTCTTTCAAGTTATGCTAAACTAATTCTCAACTCAAGATTCTTTACTTGCTCTTTCGAATTTGTTTCGATGTCTATTGGAAAAGTTCTAGGTTTTCTTTTTGCAATCATCTTTGCCAACTATCCTATTTGATTTTATAAGTTCTAAATCGAAGCATTCTTATTATGCAACCTCGTATATGTGGGAGAAATAAAGTTGTTATCATATGCTCCAAACTAGACTTCTATTATTGCGGTTCAGGCTTGAAAACTGGTCGCTTCCTATATTTTGGCTTTCTTGTGGACGAGCTGGATTGTTCTGACCACCTCGTGAAGAATTTACGATGCAACCACCCAAAATTATATATGTTTGAATAGGGGTTTTTTATAGGACGATTCTGGTTACCCACTTGGTTGTTGGCACTCCTCTGATACATATAAAGGATTTCTATCTTGAAAATGCTTGGTGAAATGTTCATCACCACATATATCAATCACAAGATACCTCTTGAATGCGCATGGCAGTGCCTCCCACGTTCAAATTTTTAGAATTTTTTTATTCAGGACATCCAACTATGCATTCACAATAATAAAATCATCCACTTGATGATCTCTCGGTGCTTCTGCATCGACATCTTAAGCTTTTGATAATTCCTTCTCATACAAAAAGTTCTCTCAATTTATGGATCAAACTATTCAAGCTCCAAGTCAATAGATTGTGGCACACACTAGAAGAATATGCAATATAAGAGTGGTATTAGCTTCAAAAAAAACCAAGTAGAGCTAAAGACAATATCTAAGAATATAATTATGATTTAACAATCCTCGACAGCGATGACAAAAACATTATCAAGATTTTCCTGCACTATAAAATCCTCCAATAGAATAAAAAATTATGCTCGAAAAAATCATAAGTATATGAATCAAGTTATAATATGTGTATGAATACAAGCATCGTCCCACAGAGACTATATCACATAACTTTTATTTTAAAAAATTAAATCTTTAGCTACGTGTAAACGAAAAATTCAGATGAATGAATTCAATATGAATTCAGAGAAAAATATAATTCAATTAGAAAAGGAAATCAATTCAAGCAAAATATTAATATTAATTGTGGATAAACTTGTTGGGAATTTCAATACACATACAATCAGGTTGATTAAAATAATATCTTCAATGCTTGTTCATGATTTTGACAAGATTCTCTAAATTATTAACACATTCTTTCAAGTTATGCCAAACTAGTTCAATACAATGAAATAATTAAATCTTTTTAATTAATTATAAAATGTGATTGCAAGAATGATTAGTAGAATCTCCTAACATCAGACCTATTGAACTATCACTATTAACGTGTAATCAATTTCATTCGTCCGCTAGGGCTTCGTCCTAATATTTGCATTTCATCCTCAAAGGTTATTCTGATTGATACAAATCTGCTACGATATTTTGTTTCCTTATCGCGTCGCAATGGAGCAGTAAGAAAATAAAGCCCTAACTCGACATGTTCTGTTTTGGAGTAAAAAATTTCACTGGACGCTAGTCAGAAACCACTACCCTAACACGTCTTCCTCTATCAACAATCGAACTCTTCATGGATTCTCGCTGGGGCGGTCGAAAAAAAACACCGTCCTAGCACGACATGTTCTGCCCGGAATTAAGCTCTTCACCTTAACTCCATCATTTTTGGCTATTTCTCTTGCAAATCAAGCACCACACGTGAGGAATGAAAATGAGTGAAATGCAGACTGAACATAGTAGACTCATGCAATTACTGTTAGAAGGTGATCACAATTTGGATCAAACCGCCATGGTTGCTGTGAAGAACTTCGATTGAAGAGTGTGAAGAGAAAAAACAATGATATTGTATTATTGAATGAATTATTAAATCCACAAGTTGACCTATATATACAAGTCAAGGATAAAACCAACTAATGCAAGTATTGACAAAAATGAACAACACTTAACAGCCCCCCTCAAGCTTGGAATAGGTTGAGCATTCCAAGATTGGAGATCAAAAAATGATGTTGGTCTGAAGCCAATGCTTTGGTAAATACATCAGCTGGTTGAATTCGTGTGGAGATATGTACAACAAGAATCACATTGGTTTTAATTTTTTCCCGAATAAAGTGACAATCGACTTCGATGTGTTTCGATCTTTCATGAAAAATCGGGTTGGCAGCAAGATGAAGAGCAGATTGATTATCACAATGAAGAGGTGTAGCTGTGTTGTCCATGATACCCAAGTCACCAAGAAGGCCTCGAAGCCAAATGATTTCGCAAGCTGTTATAGCCATGGAACGATACTCCGCTTCAGCTGAAGAACGGGAAACGGTGTGTTGTTTCTTTGTCTTCCAGGACACAGTAGAAGAGCCAAGTTTGATGACATAACCAGTGGTGGATTTGCGACTCATGGGACATGAAGCCCAATCAGAATCACAATATGCAGTCAATTGAAAGTCATTTGTGGAGGACAAGAATAGACCCAATCCAGGAGTTTTCTTTATATATCCAATAATGCGATAAACAACAAGTAAATGAGACTTTTTTGGTGAGTGCATAAACTGGCTGAGAACTTGTACAGCATAGCAAATATCGGGCCTAGTAATGGTGAGGTAAATAAGGCGACCAATCAAGCGCTGATAACTTGAGGGGTTAGATAGCAGTGGATTAGATTCAGAGGAATATCCAATAGGATCTGTAGAATGATCGAATTCAAGTGTGGTGAGCTTCAGGTGTTGCTCCATGGGAGTATCAAAAGGTTTGCATCCAGTCATGCCCATCTCCGACAGTAATTCAAGAGCATACTTGCGCTGGTTTAAACAAATTACATCCTTAGACCGAGCCACCTCAATACCCAAAAAAAACTTCAGGGGTCCAAGATCTTTAATGTCAAAGGTAGCATGAAGATAACTCTTAAGATCCTTGATGGCAGCCTCATCACTTCCAGTAATGACAATGTCATCAACGTAAACCAGAAGTATGGTGATCAACTGCCCCTGCTGCTCAACAAAGAGCGAATTGTCATGCATGGACTGAGTAAAGCCACCCTGTATTAGTGCTTGAGTGAATTTCGAATTCCACTGTCGAGATGCTTGTTTTAGACCATAAAGCGATTTACGGAGTTTGCAAGCATAATTCTTCTGTTGTCAGTCAAATCCTTGAGGGATGGTCATGTATATTTCTTCATCCAAATTTCCTTGTAAAAATGCATTTGTTACATCCATTTGGTGTAATTCCCATTTCTTTGCAGCTGCAATTGTAAGAAGACATCTAACCGTGACAATCTTTGCCACAGGTGAGAATGTATCCTCATAATCAATTCTGTACTGCTGAGTGAAGCCTTTGGCGACTAGCCGGGCTTTAAAGCGTTCAATGCTCCCATCGGCTTTGTATTTAATTTTATAAACCCCTCTACAACCAATTGGTTTCTTGCCAAGGGGCAAGGGAACTATTTCCCATGTATTATTAGCCTCCAAAGCTGCGATTTCCTTAGCCATGGCTTCACGCCAATTCGAGTCAGAAGTAGCCTCGTGGTAGGTCTGTGGTTCAGTAAGATTAGAGACAGAGGCCAAGAAAGATTGGTAAGATGGGGATAACTTCTTGTAAGAAAGATAGTCAAAAATATTATGAGCTGTGTTGGAGGATATGTTGGAGCAGACATAGTCATTTGTCCAAAGAGGAGTTTTTGTTATTCGAGTGGACTTTCTTAAAGGAAGAATGTCAGTTTGAGTGTTTAATGATGGTATAAGAACAGGAGGAGAATCAACAACATTAGGCGCATCAGATGATGAAGATAAGGATGAATCATCATAATCAAAAAACAAGGGCTGAGAAACACTACTAAGTGGTGAAGAATTGACCGAAAAGGGGAATATATCCTCATGGAAGATGACATCTCGAGACATAATGAATTGCTTGGTCGACATCTCCAAGAGCTTGTATCCTTTTTGGTGGAGTGGATAACCAAGAAAGACACAAGGCTTCGCACGAACATCAAATTTGTCAATTGGTTTCAGGTTAGTAGCATAGCAAAGACATCCAAATAATTTCAAATGCTCAAAGGAAGGAGGTTTTTTGAACAACATTTCAAAAGAGGTTCGATTACCTAACAACGGAGTGAGAGTTCGATTAATTAGATAGGCAGCATGTAAAACACACTCACCCCAATAAGGAGTAGGAATTGAAGCTTGAAACTTAAGAGCACGAGCTATGTTGAGAATGTGGATATGTTTTCGCTCAACTAAGCCATTTTGTTGGAGGGTGTATGGGCAAGAGCTTTGATGAATTATTCCCAAGGATGTGAGAAAAGAACTACAATCATTATTAAAGAATTCTAATGCATTATAGAACCTAAGAATTTGAACTTGCTGGTTGAATTGTGTCGAAACAAAGGCCATGAAACCTTTTAAAATCTGTAGTGTATCAGATTTAAATTGCATAAGAAAAACCCATGTACATCTCGAGAAGTCATCGACGATGGTAAGGAAAAAACGTGAACCATTGTGAGTTGGGGTTCTATAGGGTCCCCATACATCAACATGAAGTAATTGAAAGATACGAGTGGAAGTTGATCGTTTATGAGTAGGGAAAGGATTTCTGGTCTGTTTCGCTAATGGACAAACAGGACAATGCATCTTAAAATCCTTGTTCTTAATAAATGGTAAGTATTGTAGACGCGAAACAGATAAATGACCAAATCTTTTATGCCATATATCAATATCATCATTCTTACAAGCAGAAAGACTACAAGGATTTGAATGAACTGAATTATCATAAGAGCTAATACATGGCTTGGTAGTTGAGTGAGCAACAGAACCTAAAACAGCTGGGATTTGATCAAGATAGTATAAGCCATGCTTTTGTTTACCAATCCCCATGATTTTCCCAGTTAAGAGGTCCTGAAATAAACAAAAAATTGGGTAGAAAACAACAAAGCATTGGTGGTCTTTGGTGAATTGTGACATGGATATAAGATTGAAGCTAAAATCAGGAACATGTAAAACGTTTGGCAGGGTACAAGAAGGTGAAATCTGAACAGAATCAGTAGAAAGGATGCTGGTGGAATTACCATTTGGTAGTTTAACAGAATCAGTGGATGAAGAACATGGCTTAGGATTTTGCAGAGCACTTGAAGTACCTGTAATGTGAGCATTTGCACCACTATCCAAAATCCATTCATTAGATTTAGTACTTGTCATTAGACTGGTAAAGTTACCTCCAGTGTTGGATGAAGCAGCTGTAGGCGTAGGAAAATGATCAAGCAGCCGCAAGAGTTGAAGATATTGATCATCAGTGAATGTATGAGCCATATTAGAATTCCCCGGGGAGCCACGAGTCGTAGTAGTAGAAACCGATTGGTTTACAGATGCCTTGAAAGGTTTCTGCTGTGACACATGGTTAAATTTGTGGTTCCTATTTTGAGAAAACTTCTTGTATAGCTTGTGACCTGGAGGATAACCAATCAAGCAGAAACATTGCTCCTTCGTGTGTGTGGGGACCCGGACGCTAATCATTATCTTAATCGTCTTTGAGATTTAATTATCAATTAAGATAAATAGGGTCTAAAAATTTTTTCTTTAAATACGGAAGGTAATGGAATCAATCTATTATACAACCAGTATAATAATACAAGTCTTGTACAACATGCTTCTAGTTCAAACTAATCTAAGGTTTAACTACTAAATTTCAAGTATTAAACCAAGTCTACATCCAAGTCCGAAATCACCACTCTAACGCATCTTCTCTCATCATCATCTTGACCCCGATCCTGTCCCACCTGTTGTCATGCACACATACAAAACAAGACAACAGCCGGATACTCCGGTGAGAATAAATCCCAGTATAAAACATGTATACATGCATATACACAATATAAATCATAAATCATATTATCATGCATAAAATTCATAACAATAGGTTTCATAGTCTAGAAACCAAATCAAAATAAGCATGCAGTAACAATGGATTCCATAATCTCTGAAATCAAAATAAAATAAGCATGCTACTCAATTCAATTCATATCTTGACTCGACTCGACTCTAACTCTAGGGATCCCGGTGTGAATAAGACGTCACTGTCTGTCACCTACCCTCCCAATCGGGGTAACTGTACATCTTATTCCTAGACTTCGATCATGTCTGTATCGAATGTCTACAATCGGAGTGAATCTGATCCGAAGCGTCGATACTACCGAACATCTAGTTTAGCAAGTCTGCCAATGACTCTCCTATGTCAAATGCTTGAATATAAATCTATAAACAAGGCATCGTCATATCAAGAGATTTGAATATAATTCCATAAACAAATCAATCATATCAAAAGGTAAACAACAATTCTAGTATGTGATTTTGTTGGGCAACTCAAATTGAATCTCATTTGAGTTGTATCTTCCCCAAAACAAAACATGAATTATACATTTCGTCGAACAATCTGTCGTAGTCGAAGTCTCGAAGACGAATCTGTCAATATCAAATCTGAAATGGAAATGTTGATACATATTCTATCAATCTCTAATCTCAATCAACACATATCCAATTCAATACTTGACCTCGGTATCATTTGACGGCATAACGACGTAATTTCTCAATACCGGTCAATCCAACTCCCACATATATCAATAATTCATAGGTCTCAACTCATAATCATCATCATAAGCCTATGATAGTACTCAAAATCTGCATAAGTTAACTCTAAACATGCTGGAAAATAGTTACAATAGCATACAACGTCCGTTCTTCGATCCGGTTGTGTATATACTATGCTCAATATGTCAAGAACACAATATAACTATCATATTATAATTCTTTCAACATATGGAATCCAAATCATGCTGAAATTTAACCAAACTTACATCCTTAGATAGCTCTTGATACAAGGTACACAATTCTATTCTTGTATTGAAGTTTGGATGAGTATATTTTGCACAAACTCAAGTCTACATGAAAGAAACCTTTCACTTCTTTTGGAATAGCTCTCGGTTCTTTCTTGCAAATCTGAAGAAAGAATGACTCAGCCCAAGTGTATATATATATATATATGTCGTGTGTCAACATAAGGATCAAGGGTGGCTTTCTCGCACAGGGTACCGCGGGTGCGCTTCTCCCGGACCGCGGGTGCGCTTAACTCTCGGCAACCCTATCAATATCCTAACATCGCCGACCGCGGGTGCGGTCTGGTTTGCACCGCGGGTGCGGTAGTACTACTGTAGCAGCACCGCGGGTGCGCTGCTTCTGGACCGCGGGTGCGGTGACCCTACTGTAAAAATGGCCAACTTTCTGCCTATCCACTGCGGGTGCGGTCCTTCTTTAGGCGCGTGTGCGCTCATGCTACTGTACTTCTTCCACAATTCATGAGCTCAACCGCAGGTGTGGTCCTTTCCTTACCGCGGGTGCGGTCTATATTTCATGCACCACTTCATAATCTCATTTATTGCTTCTCATTACATGTCATGCATACTCATATCTTCCGAATATCACATCAATGAAGACTAATAAATCTCGAGCCTTACATTTCTCCCCCTCTAAGAAATGATTTCGTCCTCGAAATCACAAGTAATCAATTCAGCTATATCAGAAGAAATGTATACAGAGTTTAAATCAAAACTCATCTCAATGAATCCATTCTGAAATCTTAATCTCATGACAAATTCTGTCTTTCAGATAGTCTCCCTGAGGCCCTGTCAACTTACTGTATTTTCAATAATAGAATAGTCTTCATTCTGAAATATCTTTCTTGTACGGATCCGTGATTCTAAATTGGAATAATAATTCAAGAGCATAATATCATAATACCCTTTGAAATACTTTGACAGAATCAATCTCATAATACTGGCTATACTACATCCGTATATACCAATCAACGGCTCATACCAAATCAATATCATCCGCTGTTATCCAATCTGTTTATCCCAGTCGAGGATATATTAAATCTTCGGCCCCAAATACCAATCGTCATCATCCGACGTTGGCGTATTAAGTCTGTCGGGTCTGAGCTATCTTCATTCTCTTCTGAATTAGCTACATTTTCTTTGTCATATCTCTGACCGTATCAAATCTTATCTCAGGTATCTCTGAGATATTATTCTTATATCAAAGAAATCTGCAGTACTCACTGTACAATGTATCGTCTGTAACTATTTCATTATCCATCTGGTTATCTGATAACCATGATCGTACAATAATTCACACAGTGACAATATGTCATATCAACTGGTGCTAGCATCCAGCACTGCCGCTCTCTGGATATCTCTCAATATCCGGATAGTACACTCTGGCTATCTTTCAGTCAGTGGATAATATATGAATGAGTTCATGGTACGTTTTGCCACAATTACAACTCAATCAAAATCATAATCTGATATAGTCTAGTTCTACATTCTGATCAATCTGACCGTTTCTTTGACATCGATCTTTGTCATCTGGTCATGTTTGTACGTCATCTTGTACAAACTAATATATATAGATTGAACAATCTGTCAATCACAATCATATCATATCACAATCTGGAAAGTATTATAGTGGTCTTATTACGAAATTCATCGAAATATACTCCCCATGTCTAGTCAAGAATATACAAATTCTGTAATAAATCTTCTGATCTCTATCTTTCTATCTTCATTTATTGGCGATTCAGACATTTCAGTACAAATTCTGCCAACATTTCAGCATAAATTCTGCCACAACTGATTTAATCTGTCTATATCAAAACTATCTGTTCGAATTATCATATACTTTCTGTTACCAAAATGAAAACTGAATCCACTACGGTGCGTTTCGGACACTATCGGTCATTTCAGATTCGAACTATTTGGTATAAACAATCAGTTAATAATATAAATTAAAGAAAAATACCTACCTCGGTTCTGACTATCGATATCAAATTCTGTCGTGCAATTCTGAAACATTTGATATCACACGATAATCATTCTCATACAGTAACAAAATCACATATATGCCACTCTGATCGATGTTCTGCTCTGATTATCGAATTTAAGTTCTGAACATTCTGATTATATTTCTGATATACTGAAATTTTCGAATTCAACTCTGATTCGGATTGAACTGTATATAATCTCAACGGTTCACATTGATCGGTATCAAATACGGCTGTAGAAATATAACAATACTCAGGCAGACACAAAATAACAATCGTATACGAAAATCTGTCAATTCAGACCAAACATAAATTTCTGACATTTCTACTCTTTCTGATATCGATATTATTTTTATCTACTGATCATGATCTTAACTGTGTCAAAATCAATCGGTATACTAACTTCAGATATCGCATATTCTGAATACAATATGTTTCAAGCAGGATTCATATCTGAATAATTTCTGTATACAATAATCACAGTTCTCAGAGTATTCAATACAATCTTCAGATATTCGATTCAATCAATCAGATGCTGCAATTATATCAAAATATCATAGATACAACAAGCATAATATCATCAGAATATCTCTGAACATACTAAAACATGCCAAAGAGAAACATTAAATCAGATGTAACTCCTGGTCGGTACTCTTCTACTGATCTTTCAATTCTTTCAATGACATTCTGTACATTCAATATCATTCTGTACTGAATTCTAAAACAACAACAGTACCTGATATCAATTCAATTCTGAAATCTATCTTTTTGATATAAAGTAAATCTGAAATCTTATCTGGCAATTATCAGCTAACTCGTACATCACTGGCAATCTGCCAATGCTAGGCTCGATTTCAGTACATCTACTGAATACATAAGGATGCCATCTGCTCCTTTCTGTAATAATCGAGTTATAGACAGTACAGATATCAAAGGAATTCTAGATCTAGAATCCTTACTGTGGAATCTCTACTCAACCATATCTGGTTTGAATCTTATACTCTCCTGAAAGGAATCTATAATAGTTATGTACTTGTTCAGCATATTGATAACAATAATGCGGTTAAATCAGAAAACACAAGTACATCATAATCTAACTCAATCTTATTCTCATCTTACTGTAGTATACAGTATTTCACAGAAATCTCTGATATCAATCTTTCTTTCCAAACAAGTAAGGGAATCAATACTACAGTACAATCAGACTCAACAGATACAACATATCTCAATGCAACTCAGTCAAAGATAATCGTAGGGAATGCATTAGTATATATCAATACCTGTGCAATATAATCATAAAAGAACAATACCTGCCAATCTATCATCAGGTGTGTCCGGTGTCTGTTCCTCGGTCTTCTGCTCCCTAAAATCTTCGGGAACTTCTCTGAGGACAAACTCTAGCAAAGTGTCCCGGCTGTCTACAAATATTTCAACTACCAGTCACTCCCTGGCATTGCTCTGTGGAATGTCTCCCTCCGCAAATTCTGCAATACACTCCAGTATAACTTGGGCTGGAACCACTGGAGCTAGACGAACCACTCAGTCCGCTCCCTAACTTCTTGAATGGCTTCTTTCGAGCTTTCAGCAAATCTTGCTTTCCACTCGTGCTGCCGCGATCAAATCGAAGAGGGGATTGCTGTATCTGAGGTTGCATCGTACACACCCTTTTTAGTTGTCTAATCAGACTCGCCTCCGCTCTCTTCGCTCTACTCAAGGCATTAACAAAATGGTAAGGTCGCTGCATATTCATCAATGCAACTATCTCCGAGTTCAATCCTCTGATGAACTGATCCCCTACAGCTTCATCATTCTCAATTACCTGAGGAGCAAAACGCAGTAGAGTAGAGAATTTAGCAACATATTCTTCAATATTCAGTTGACCTTGTCTCAGATTCTCAAACTCTGCTTTCTTGTCCTCCCGGTACGAAACTGAGAAAAATCTTCGATAAAATTCAGTTCTGAATATTTCCCACGAAATCACTGTACCTCTCTGTTCTAGCATTCTTTTATTTGTAATCCACCAACTTCTGGCAGTCTCTCGTAACTGGTGGAATATCAGTTTAATTCTCTGCTCATCTGAATAATCAAGTAAATCAAACAGTATTTCTATGTCATCAAACCAGTTCTCACAATCTTCAGACGTCTCGACACCACTCAGAATCGGCGGCTGAAATAACTGAAATTCTTCCAACTGTATTTCCATCTGAGTTTCTGATACATCTATCTGTTCAGTCGAAGTACTACCCCTTTCTGGAATTCTCCGTGGAGGTATATCTGCTTATCAAAACATTAGTACTCCAAATACTACAAACATGTTCCATTCTTTCTCGGATCATCTTACTGCTGATCATGAATCAGATCTGATTCATACTCAATAATACATAATACCAACTCAAATCAGATAATCAGGTAAACATGTATTTCAAAGCAGTAAATCATAGTATCATGCTAGCATACATAATGTAAATCAACATTAAAATAAATTTCATGCTAGCAATCACATGCAAGGAAAGAAAACTCACTCTACCCCGCTCATTCTCTTCTATCTCAGTCTAAAGGATCTATCGCTCTGATACCACCTGTTGTGGGGACCCGGACGCTAATCATTATCTTAATCATCTTTGGGATTTAATTATCAATTAAGATAAACATGGTCTAATATTTTTTCTTTAAAATGCGGAAGGTAATGGAATCAATCTATTATACAACCAGTATAATAATACAAGTCTTGTACAACATGCTTCTAGTTCAAACTAATCTATGGTTTAACTACTAAATTTCAAGTATTAAACCAAGTCTACATCCAAGTCCGGAATCACCACTCTAACGCATCTTCTCTCATCATCTTCTTGACCCCGATCATGTCCCACCTGTTGTCATGCACACATACAAAACAAGACAACAGCCGGATACTCCGGTGAGAATAAATCCCAGTATAAAACATGTATACATGCATATACACAATATAAATCATATTATCATGCATAAAATTCATAACAATAGGTTTCATAGTCTAGAAACCAAATCAAAATAAGCATGCAGTAACAATGGATTCCATAATCTCTGAAATCAAAATAAAATAAGCATGCTACTCAATTCAATTCATATCTTGACTCGACTCGACTCTAACTCTAGGGATCCCGGTGTGAATAAGACGTCACTGTCTGTCACCTACCCTCCCAATCGGGGTAACTGTACGTCTTATTCCTAGACTTCGATCATGTCTGTATCGAATGTCTACAATCAGAGTGAATCTGATCCGAAGCGTCGATACTACCGAACATCTAGTTTAGCAAGTCTGCCAATGACTCTCCTATGTCAAATGCTTGAATATAAATCTATAAACAAGGCATCGTCATATCAAGAGATTTGAATATAATTCCATAAACAAATCAATCATATCAAAAGGTAAACAACAATTCTAGTATGTGATTTTGTTGGGCAACTCAAATTGAATCTCATTTGAGTTGTATCTTCCCCAAAACAAAACATGAATTATACATTTCAGTCGAACAATCTGTCGTAGTCGAAGTCTCGAAGACGAATCTGTCAATATCAAATCTGAAATGGAAATGTTGATACATATTCTATCAATCTCTAATCTCAATCAACACATATCCAATTCAATACTTGACCTCGGTATCATTTGACGGCATAACGACGTAATTTCTCAATACCGGTCAATCCAACTCCCACATATATCAATAATTCATAGGTCTCAACTCATAATCATCATCATAAGCCTATGATAGTACTCAAAATTTGCATAAGTTAACTCTAAACATGCTGGAAAATAGTTACAATAGCATACAACGTCCGTTCTTCGATCCGGTTGTGTATATACTTTGCTCAATATGTCAAGAACACAATATAACTATCATATTATAATTCTTTCAACATATGGAATCTAAATCATGCTGAAATTTAACCAAACTTACATCCTTAGATAGCTCTTGATACAAGGTACACAATTCTATTCTTGTATTGAAGTTTGGATGAGTATATTTTGCACAAACTCAAGTCTACATGAAAGAAACCTTTCACTTCTTTTGGAATAGCTCTCGGTTCTTTCTTGCAAATCTGAAGAAAGAATGACTCAGCCCAAGTGTATATATATATATATGCCGTGTGTCAACATAAGGATCAAGGGTGGCTTTCTCGCACAGGGTACCGCGGGTGCGCTTAACTCTCGGCAACCCTATCAATATCCTAACATCGCCGACCGCGGGTGCGGTCTGGTTTGCACCGCGGGTGCGGTAGTACTACTGTAGCAGCACCGCGGGTGCGCTGCTTCTGGACCGCGGGTGCGGTGACCCTACTGTAAAAATGGCCAACTTTCTGCCTATCCACCGCGGGTGCGGTCCTTCTTTAGGCGCGGGTGCGCTCATGCTATTGTACTTCTTCCACAATTCATGAGCTCAACCGCATGTGCGGTCCTTTCCTTACCGCGAGTGCGGTCTATATTTCATGCACCACTTCATAATCTCATTTAGTGCTTCTCATTACATGTCATGCATACTCATATCTTTCGAATATTACATCAATGAAGACTAATAAATTTCGAGCCTTACAGTGTGACCGGGAATATTGCAATTCTCACATTTCATCGAATCACCCCCTTTATTAAATGAGGAGTAAAATGCTGCCGCAGGCACATTAACAATCGTTGAGGATGATAGAACATTCCTATGTGATTCCTCTTGACTGAGAATGGAATAAGCTTGAATAACTGATGGTAACGGATTCATCATAAGGATTTGACTTCGAATGTGTCCATAGCTGTCATTCAAGCCCATGAGAAATTGAAGAAGGTGTTGATGTTGATCATGCTCAACATAAGCTCTGGCAGTATCACAACTACAAAACGGTAGCGTAACAAGCGAGGCATATTCATCCCATATCTTCTTCAGATGCGAGAAATACACAAAGATTGTGGAGGAACTTTGTGAATAGAGTGCAATTTCCTGATGAAGAGTGTAAATGCGCGATCCACAAATTTTATCAAATCTCTCTTTCAGATCTGCCCAAACACCAGCAGCCTCTGTGAAATATATGATTCCACTGAAGATTTCCTTCGAAACAGAGCTCATGATCCAGGATAGGACAATTGCATTGCATCGTTCCCATTGATGCAATGTAGGCTGATTTTCTGCTGGTTTTCGAGAAGCTCCAGTGATGAATCCAAGCTTGTTCTTGGCACGTAGAGCAAGCAACATAGCGCGACTCCACACACCGTAATTCTCATTACCGATCAATGGATCAAGAACAAGAGAAACCCCAGGAGTATCCGAAGGATGCAGATAAAGAGGATCATTGAAGCTAATGTTGATAGGATTTACCACCATGGACGAAGACAATTAATTTTGCGGAAGCGATTAAATTCGCTCTGATACCATGTTAGAAGGTGATCACAATTTGGATCAAACCGCCATGGTTGCTGTGAAGAACTTCGATTGAAGAGTGTGAAGAGAAAAAACAATGATATTGTATTATTGAATGAATCACTAAATCCCCAAGTTGACCTATATATACAAGTCAAAGATAAAACCAACTAATGCAAGTAACACAAAAATGAACCACACTTAACAACAACGTGCTAAAAATGACACAATAAAACATGAAAAACGGCTCCTATCAATCCTATAATTTAAAGTGAAAGATTTTATCGTATTTAATCAATTTATGAATAAATAATTTATGGAATAAAATAATTGTTTTAAATAAAATAATATTAAATATTTTAAGAACATTATTTTTCTAGTTGAGTTTAGAGATTGAAGAATATTTGATTTAGTAATTGTTTAATTTTTTTCGATAAAGAGCATATTTTAAATGTTTTTTTAAGGTTGTACTGTATATTTTTTGGTAAAACAACCAAATTTATCATTTAATTATTTCAATAATAGAAGGTATCGATTTAACCTCATAAGCTGGCCAACATGTCGCCGAATTTATGTTATTGTGAAGTTAAAATAAAAGGAAACAATTATTAATAAAAATGATTTTTTTTTTTAAAAAGAAATACGACAAACGTCATATATGCAGCTTCGTTTATATTTTCACAGCAAAGGTTTGGGATTAGGCAGCTGCTGGTTCGGGAAGGGACAAAGCTGGTGGAATGGCGAGCCTTATCGCGTGCCGTTCATTTCACTCCGCCGTCGGCCAAGGATCAGTCCGGAAGCCTGCCGTCTGGTCAGTCGTATCATGTTCAAATTTCCACCTCTCGTGCAAGGCCAGTTATACGAAGAAATTTAGTACGATTATTTGTGTTTGGGTTTAGTATTATCTGTAACGCAGGTGCAAGCATCAGTTCTATGCGTTTTTTGCTTTAGTTAAAAGTGTTTGTATGTATTTTGAGCAGCATAAGAGGCCGTACACTAGTGTGATGATAGTACCGACCGGAGTAGGAGCTGCAATTGGTGGTTATGCAGGGGATGCCTTGCCGGTGGCTCGCACTCTGGCCAATGTTGTCGATTGCCTCATATCTCATCCTAATGTATGCTTCTTCGTTCGGAAAAGTTTCGTTCTGATGTACTTTTTATGAATTTTTCTCTTATCTTTGTTGTGTTTTCAGTTTTGGGAATTAGAGTAGCGTGGAGATTTTACCAAAACCTGTGAGAATGTAAGAGTGTAGCTGTCTGGGAACAGTTAAGTGGAAAAGTGTTGGGATTTTTTGAATTTGGCGCTAAATATTGTTTGTTGGCACCCAGAAGCTCATTTTATTTGAACGGGCCTCTTCACAATGCTTGTACTATGTCCGGTTTATTGGACAATGCTAAACAAAGAGATAGAAATCAGATGGGACTTTATGAACAGAGCACGCTGCTGGAAAGCTTTCCTTGGATGAAAACCTACTGGTCATGCTTTTAATTGCCGTCATAATTTCCCTATAAAATGAATAACAGCGGGCTTTTCTTAAGACACAAAAGAATGTTTAGAAGATTGGAAAAGAGTTTTGTAGGGGATATGATTGATGATAAGTTAGCTAGAAAACAAAACAATAAGGCCAAAATGCATCTGCAAACACATTAGATAACGATCCTCATCTATACGAGTGTTTATAATTAATTGGCAACACAATTATTTTAAAGAGTTACTGTGATAGTCATAGAACTAATGAATGACTGGAGGTGCAAGAATAACCTGTTGCCTATGCAAAGGAAGAGAGTCATGTCGTACCAAATCAATTTATTCTGTAATCATTATACTAATCTGAAAGCTCAGATGCTCTGCATCAATAGGGTTTATTGTGACTGCTTTTCATTTTTCATACCGAGTGCTTATTTAATTGAGTGCATAAAGGTGTCACTTGTCTTTTACATTAAAAATCTATACAGGTTCTAAATGCTGCAATGCTTTATTGGCCAATGCCAAATGTGTTATATGTTGAGGGCTATGCTTTAGATAGATTCGCTGAAGGCATTTGGGCACTGCAGCCGGTTCACCAGAATAAGGTATGCTTCACCACCTGGTGGATCCTTACATCAGTTGTCTCTGTTTTATGGCTGCCCATATTTTTTTTTCTGTAATGATTGAACATGACCATACTCTATACTTTTAACTTGGGTAAGGTGGGGCTTGTTCTTGATGCTGGAATAGAGGGAGACCTTCGCATTCGTCATTTACAAGTTGTGGATGCAACAAGGGCTTCTCTAGGTTTGCCTATCATAGATTATACAGTAACAGACACTGCTCTACAGGTAAATGATTCATATGTCACCTCTTACCCACATATTTCAGGGATTGATGATATGTTTGATTCATAATATAATATATCATCGAAAGGCAGTAACTAGAATCATCTTGGTATGCTGCAGATGTTAAGTGGAATACACAAGCCAATTTTTTAAGGAAAACAAAAGCCAAATGCTGACAGATGTCTTATTGGCAAATATTGGCAGAGAATGAAACAAACACTTCCATTATTCTGATTAAAAATGTCTAAAAAATCGTAACCAAAGCCCTGGCACTCTTTTTTTACGACATTGATAAAATTCATTCATTTGGAAGTACTTCATGTCCAATTATATGGGAAAATTTCACAAAACAAAACAAAAATGGTCCTGATGTAAAAGTGTTTCACATAATTAATTTAGATTAAATTAGCGAGGAGATGGAGTTGAAACTTTTGCAATTCACATGTGAACAAAGCTATGATAAAAGAAAAAAAGTCATATAACACAGTAAATGGGAGGCAGGTTTTCCTTCATATGCACAGTGATTGGTTATGCACAGTGATTGGTTGAAATCTTACATTTCGAAGTTATTTATACAATGGTAGTTATTGACATGACAATGTGGCATTCTATATGTTAACTATGGATTTTGGGAAATGAATATTTCTTAGAAAAGAGTATACTTGCAATTCATGAAGGAAGTTCAAGTATTATTGTTTAGAGAGTTTTCGAAAAAATTTCTGTGCATAACTAGGTGGAAAAGTGGGTTGACCCAACAAGTGGACAATCTACTGGGAGGATACAGCATCCCGATTCATTATTAAGGGCTGTAAGGACATTAGTTGAGAGATCTCGGGTGAATGCAGTCGCGGTTGTGGCACGCTTCCCAGATGATGATGTGAGCGGTTATCGGCAAGGGTTGGTATGCGTTATTTGATAAGCTATGCAATTTTCTTTGTTGACAAGTTTGTTGTGGTTCACGTCTACCGGTTCTAAACAATATGAAAGACTTAAGACAGGAGTCTAAATTCCATAGATCATTCTAATTCATCCCTTTTCAACTACAGGGAATTGATCTTTTGGCGGGTTTGGAGGCGGTGATAAGCCACCTAGTGGTGAAGAATTTTGGAATTCCATGTGCCCATGCTCCTGCATTATTACCTTTTCCATTGAGTCCTTCTTTATGTCCTAAAGCAGCTGCTGAGGAGGTGAAATATATTTATTCTTTATCTTGGTATCCTGAAATTACACCATTTACGAAACTTCACCTGGATTTTGTGCACTGTATTCTCAAAATGGAAGATAGAAGCAATAATCGGCTCAAATTGTAGTATGCATGCATCACGTGTTCTCGTTTTGCAGCTAGCTTTTCCTTTATTTAATTTGTATAAATTATTCTTGGGAGCATGTTTTACGCTAAATCATGTCTATATCACATGTTCATTTGACAGATAGGATACACATTCTTGCCATGTGTGCTTGCTGGACTTAGTAATGCACCTCAATACTTAGTCCGCAGCTCCGAATCTTTGGAAAAGGACTGTCTAGTTGCTAGTGATGTTGATAGTGTGATTCTACCAATTGATGCTTGGGGAGGAGCCGCTGCTCTTGCATTTGCTAATAGCAAAGCAAACAGGGTATATGCCGACACCCATCTATTTCAGAACCAATTTTTGTGATTTAAGCCGAATGTACGGTTTGTCAAACCTCAAAATGGAGAAGTTCTAATGTCTGTTACAACTATTGATTTTTGCAGCCACTTTTAATTGCTGTTGGAGAGAATGATACAGTTCTCAGTGATACACCGGATAAACTTGGGATTCCTGCGGTACCTCCCAACTAAAACCTCCTCTTTACTTCGGTTTTTTCTACAATCTGCTTGGTTTCCTTACACAATCTCGATAGCATGTGCTTGCTCAAACATATATGGTAGAGCACTTCTAGAAACTTGGGCTAATTATTTCACAAAGTGAGATTAATACGAAATGGGTATTGGTGGAGTACTATCATCATCAACACTAAGATGCACCTCCATTACATGTGACTGGTTTTGTAGGAATATTTCATTGACCATTTAGTATAAATCTAGTTTTATTCAGTACTGCTCTTATAAAGTTTAGTATTTAATAAAACAAAACATTACTATTTTTTAAAAAATAATCATTATACAAAATTTTAAAACTGCAATAACTTAATGTCTACTGCCTCTAGGTGGATTATTTTTCCTCACCGCCCTTGTATCGGTGATTGTCAGCTTCATACATGTGTGGAGATGAAGCATATAGTATACATCATCGTTCAAGTTTGGAAATATCTCTCATGAGGAGCTTGGTATAGCAACGATATTAAATTAGGCCTACTATCCTCACCTTTTCTCAATAGGGTGAAAAAAGCTCCATGAACTCATGTGATTATTGATTAAAATCATATATAGTCTGCTCTTGTAGTGACAGCTACCGAAAAAACCACATTCGAACTTCCCAAACTCTTGCCGTTATCAGAAATCGAAACACACTTACCATGCTGTTGGAATCCAGAACACCAAGAAATTTTTGGGAAAATATAAAAAATTATTAGTGGAAGATGATGGTTTTGAGGCTGCCACAGACCGGCTGTTGGGTAGCTGACAGGCTGCTGAAATTTAGGCCAAATGTTGATGAATTATAAGATGTTTTATGGGGGAAAACGAAAAGAACAAGTAACAATTTCGGGTGTTGGTTGGATATTTAGGGTGGTAAAATTTCAGTTGATTGTAAGGGAAATAACAAGTGCAAGAAAGGATTTCGGGTGTCAGCAGGAGATTTTAGGGAAAGTTACGAAGTTGAGATTTTGGGGAATATGAGAAATCGAGAAACAAGGAAGGTTTGTGTGATTGGGGACTGAATTAAAAAAAAAACATTTCTAAACTAGGGGTGCCTAAGTCTTGGTTTGGGAGTTGGGAGAGAAAAGAAAGTGAAAAGACCATAAGAAAAAAGAGAAGTAGAGAAGAGAAATGATATATATTTTTTGTTTGAGAGTTGAAAAAAGATAGAAAGGAAATAAATGTTTTTTGTTTGGGAGGGAAAGAAGTGGAAGGAAAATATTTTGATAAAAGAAGTAAAGTTGAGTTTCCTTCCACTTTTGGGAGGAAAATATTTTGATTAATTTTTCCTCCATTTCATTTCTTTTCTTTTCCTTCTGTTAAAAAATCTTCCAAACAAGACATTTTTAGCTGTAAACTCTGACATGAGGACTGATGTGTAATTAGAAATAGGGTTTGGGGATTTTATGGAGTTTCCCCTAATTATAAACATAGGACAACTCCGGAGCCATTTGATAAAAAAATCTCTTCCAATAATATCACAATAAGTAGATAATAAAATTAAGAACACAAAACAACTCAATGGGCCTAAGATAAAAACATCTAGTGATTATTATGTTATAATAGTGTTGTAATGAAGAACATCTGCAATTTAGGAACATGAGATTGTTCAAGAGATATCGAATAGAAAATCTCTTGCAATTGTATTGTAGTAATAACATTATAATACAATGATAGAAATAATTATGTGTACAATTTTGTCCTTTTGCAATGAGAACAAATATTCGAGGAAATCCATACTTTTATGTGTATATAGATGAACCTGACCAAACGATTTCTTGTTACAAATTGACACGAAGAAGAGGTTGGTTAACCTTATTAGTTCTTTCTTTGGTATGTGATCATTGAAGATGGCTTGGAATATTTAATTAAGGATAAAAATGGCGTCACTAATGCATAATTTTAATGCCTTGCTTGCTCACAAGTATATTCTAGTAACAGCTTATATTTCAATTCGATGGTATGATTTGAAGCCTCGGTTATTAGCTTTCTCTTGCTTGAAGAATGACATTAGTATGTAAATGGAGGTTTATGTCTAACATACTAACAAATTGTAGATTGGCAAATTTCCCAATCCTAGTTTTCATGTATCCTAAAGGCTAAAACCAGTTCTTTCCATCGTTCTCCTTATTATCTCATAGACCAGTTATTGTAAACAAAACAAAGATACAATGTTACGATTGAAACATGAATGTGGCAGCAAATACTTGAAAATTATGAACTTATCAAGTATATATTTTTCTAACTACAGGTGAAGGTGTCGAATTACTGGGAGGCCATAGGAGTTGTTGCAGCTCATAAAGTAGGAGTAGACCCAAATTCTCTGAGGAAGAATAGAATAAACAATATTCAGGCTGCCTCTGTTCTTCTTGATGGAAGATTGTCGTTTGCTCAACAGACCGAAACAAGAATTTGACATAAGGCAACACATCAAATGTGGTCATTTAATAGTGGACGCAGCCTAGAAAGGGGAGTGGTTGTGCTTTGCTCAAATATTGGAAATGTAAAGCGCGAGTCCAATGTTTTTGACTAACCTTTTGATTTTGTCCTCACAAGTTCATTTTGAATATGTTCAAATTAAGAGATCTCACCTCAAAATTCCCAAGATGCGAACCCTTGTAAATTTGGTATTCTTTATTAGAAAAGTGCACGCTTGTTGCGTTTGTAAACTTACAAACAAGCTAGCAATTTCGTTTAAACTTAAATTAGTGAATCCAGTGCATGAAAATGATGGTTTCATACTTTTTCGATCAATGCTTTCTGTGAGCTACATTTTCAATCAATATTAATTACCCACACGTCAATAATTTGGTGAAAATTATCACTATTTTAATTATTTTTTATTTAAATTATTCTCTATGATATTTCAATAGAAATTGTTAAACCAAAAAAGTGTTGTTTTCTTTGCCTCGATGTATTCCTACAAATTGGGGTAATATTTAACTATCGTCCCTCTAACTTGCAAAAGAGGCATAAAACATCATGATTTAAATTAATATGTTAATAAATCCTTCATTTTTCAAAATTCAAGTTTAAAACATCGGAGTCTAAAAATTGAGTAGGTCTCTTGTGAGACGATCTCACGAATCATTATCTGTGAGACGAGTCAACCCTATCGATATTCACAATAGAAAGTAATATTTTTCATGGATGACCAAAATAAGATATCCACCTCACAAAATACGACCCGTGAGACCCTCTCACAGTAAATTTTTTCCCTAAAAATTTGTATTTGACACATAAATTGACCAAAATGCCCTTAACTTTACTTGTTATTGTTGAAAATAAAAGATTTGAACTGTTGAAAAAGTAATACTTGAATATTTGAATGTTGAAAATAAGAGTTGTAAAATTAGAAATTTGTGTGTGATGATGTATTTTATTTTTAGATTATTATCAAAGGAATTCTATAAATAGCCTCACCTATTTGTGAAGAAATTTACAATTGAGTTGAGAGAGAAAAATATTATAAAGTGTAGTAGTTTGGTAAATTTTGAGAGTGAGGATTTTTACTTTTTACCGTAAATTTTTACTTTTTCATAACACGTTATCAACACGAAGCTTTAAAAGTCCTCCATATTTTTCCAAGCTCCAAAACAGAAGAAAAAGGTAACAAAAGTAATAATATTTATTTCACTGTTTATTTATTTATTGTGTATCTATTTAATATATATAATATAATGTTATTCAGAAATAATAAAAATAAATTTTTCAAAAACTTGTTATAAATCTTGGAAGGATGTTAAGACGACATCCCACACTACCGGTAAAGGACACGACAGGTATAAAAGCCTATAAAGTTTTTAAACAAAATAACTTGTGACACCGCATTATAATAATGTGATATGATATACATAATTATTTAAACATGACTAATATTATATACATCATATTATTACCATAAAATTTTACAAATACATACATTAATTTTTTTGTACACCAACGGTCATAAACGGTAACAAAACGGCTAGTTTTTGCCCTATAAATATGATATCACAAACACATTCAATTACTCCAACTTTCACTTCTTCTCTAAAAATTATTCTTCATCAAATTTTCGAAGAAAAAAGAAGATGACTTTCTCAAGGTTATTTTTAATTATTTTGGTTATCATACTCACGAGTCTTGTATTTATCGGAGAATATTCTCCCGTGTGTTTTCTTTATTTTTACGAATGCTTGTACTTATTGTTTATCCATTACTTTGTATTGCAATATTCATTAACTAATAAAATGCATCGTAATTTTTTAGTACCACCATGTCAAACTTGACAAAGCTCGAATTCATTGCTCTTGATATTACGGGGAAAAATTATATGCTATGGACTCTCGATGTAGAAATGCATCTTGAGTCATGGGTCTAAGTGAGACCATAAAAGAAAATGGCATATCGACATCACAAGAAAAGGCAAAAACCATGATATTTTTGCGTCGACATCTCGACGATGGATTGAAATGTGAATATCTAATTGAAAAAGATCCCATGGCTTTGTGGAATGGATTAAAAGAAAGATTCGAACATATAAGGGAAGTTATACTTCCGACCGCCCGAGATGAATGGAATACGTTAAGATTCCAAGATTTTAAAAAAGTCAGTGATTACAACTCGGCGATGTATAGAATAATCTCGCAATTGAAATTTTGTGGGCACGAGATTACTGAATTGGAAATACTTGAAAAAATATTTTCCACTTTTCACGCATCGAATATAACTCTACAACAACAATATAGAGTGCGTGGATTTTCGAGATATTCTGAACTTATCGCCTGTCTCCTTGTGACGGAAAAAAATAATGAGCTGTTAATGAGAAATCATCAGGCACGACCCACTGGTTCAACGGCATTTCCTGAAGTAAATGTCGTAAGCAAAAATGAATTTAAATCTGGAAATCAAAATCAAAGTTATACACAAGATTTTGGTCGAGGACGAAATCGAGGTCGTGGTCGTGGACGTGGACGTGGACGTGGAAGTGGTCGTGGTCGTGGACACGGCCGTGGTTTTGAAAATAATCGAGATAGCTACTTCGATAACTCATCTCAAAAGAGTGTCCCAAGCCATCCACAGAAAAGACATCATGAAAATATGAGTGTTAATGAGAATCACTCGAAAAGATTTGAAATTTCTTGTTTCAGATGTGGTACTCCAGGGCATTGGTCCCGTATTTGTCGAGGCCCCTGAGCACCTTTGTAAACTTTATAAAGAATCAATAAAGGGGAAATAAAATGAGACCAACTTCACTGAACAGAGTGAACCTTTGAGTGATTCAACTCATTTTGATGCTGGAGATTTTCTGATTGATTTCTCAGACAATGATCAATTTGCTGGTGGAATAAATATGTAAAATATTTTATGTACCCGTATGATAATGTTTTATCGTGTGCTATATTTTTTACATATGTATTTTATTGTATTTTATTGTCAGTAATTTTATTTCATTGCATATTTTTTTTGAAGTTCAAACATGAAAAATGCTATGAACAAAGCTGAAGTTTGCATACCCGATAGTGGTACAACGCACACTATCCTCCGAGATAAAAGATATTTCTTGTAATTAAAACCAACAAAAACAATGATGAATACAATATCAGGTCCTGTAGACTTGATTAAAGGATGTGGTAAAGCACAATTTTTGTTACCTAATGGTACAAATTTTTTTATCAATGATGCTTTATATTCACCACAATCGAAAAGAAATTTGTTGAGTTTTAATGATATATATTCCCATGGGCATGATACTCAAACAATGAACGAAGGGAATGAGAAATATATGTGTCTTATCACATATAAATCAGGAAAGAAATATGTGAATGAAAAACTACCAATGCTTCCTACTGGATTGCATTATACACATATAAGTCTCATTGAATCAAATATGGTAGTTGATAATTCTTCAATATTAACCAATTGGCATGATCTATTAGGACATCCTGGTTCAACAATGATGCGAAGAATTATAGAAAATACACATGGTCATCCGCTGAAAGACCAGAAGATCTTTCAGAATAATAAGTTTCGATGTAAAGCATGTTCTCTTGGAAAACTTATTATAAGACCATCATCAGTCAAAATCCAAAATGAATCACCAATGTTTCTTGAACGTATTCAGGGTGATATTTGTGGACCAATTCATCCACCATATAGACCATTCAGATACTTTATGGTATTGATTGATGCCTCCAGCAGATGATCACATGTATGTTTATTGTCAACTCGAAATGTTGCATTTGCAAGATTACTTGCTCAAATAATAAAATTGAGGAATCAATTTCCCGATTATACAATCAAGAAAATTAGACTTGATAATGCTGGTGAATTTACTTCCCAAACTTTCAATGATTATTGTATGTCTATGAGAATCATTGTTGAGCATCCTGTTGCTCATGTACATACACAGAATGGATTGGCTGAATCATTGATTAAACGTCTGCAACTAATTGCTAGACCAATGATTATGAAAACAAAGCTCCCTATTTCTATATGGGGACATGAAATTTTACATGCCGCTGCATTAATTCGCATCAGACCAAGTGCATATCATAAATACTCCCCATTTCAGCTTGCATTTGGTAAATAACCAGACATTTCTCATATGAGAATTTTTGGATGTATGGTGTATGTGCCTATTGCACCACCTCAACGAAAGAAAATGGGACCTCAAAGAAAGATTGGAATTTATATCGGTTATGATAGTCCATCAATCATTCGATATCTTGAACCTCAGACAGGCGACGTGTTCACAGCACGTTTTGCTGATTGTCATTTTAATGAGGAAATCTTCCCAATGTTAGGGGGAGACAAGAAACATACCGAAAAAAAAATTACATGGTATGTATCATCATTGTTACATCTGGATACAAGAACAAAACAATGTGAAAAAGATGTACAGCAAATTGTGCACTTGCAAAGAATAGCAAATCAAATACCAGATGCATTTGCAGACACAAAAGGGGTGACTAAATCATATATACATGCTGCAAATGCCCCTGCTCGAATTGAAATTCCGAAGAAACAAATTGAATATACTCATGATGTCATTAAACGTCTGAAGCATGGAAGGTCAGTCGGTTCCAAGGATAAAAATCATCGAAAAAGAAAATTGATAGAGAAACATGATGATCACAAAAATAAAGAATGATATTCCTGAAGAAACACATGATGATCACAAAATAGAGAATGATGTTCCTGAAGAAACACATGATTACGAAAATGTTCTGTCAGAACCACAAACTGACGAGAATCGTGAAATCTCTATCAATTATATTAATACTGAAAAAATATGGAACCGAAAAGATATAGAAGAAATTGATGATATATTTTCTTATAATGCGGCAATTGACATCATAAATGATAATGAAGATCATGAACCAAAATCTTTTGGTGAATGTAAAAATCGACAGGATTGGATAAAATGGAAAGATGCCATCCAGGTTGAATTAGATTCGCTAAATAAACGTAATGTTTTTGGACCTATAGTCCTTACATCTGAAGGTGTAAAACCTGTTGGATACAAATGAGTTTTTATTCGAAAGCGAAATGAGAAAAATGAAATTGTAAGATATAAAGCTCGACTTGTTGCACAAGGTTTTTCTCAAAGGCATGGAATTGATTATGAAGAAACGTATTCTCCCGTGATGGATGCAATTACGTTTCAGTATTTGATTAGCTTGGCGGTATCTGAAAATTTAGAAATGCGTCTTATGGATGTTGTTACAGCTTACTTATATGGATCACTTGATAGTAATATATATATGAAAATCCCTGAAGGATTTAAGATGCCTGAAGCACAAAGTTCAAAACCCAGTATGTGAAATTACAAAGATCATTATATGGGTTAAAGCAATCCGGCCGAATGTGGTATAATCGGCTAAGTGATCACTTGATGAAAAAAGGATATGTAAATAATTCAATATGCCCTTGTGTTTTCATTAAGAAAACAACATCCGGATGCATAATTATTGCTGTATATGTTGATGATTTAAACATCATTGGAACGAATAAGGAAATTCAAGAAGTTGTGTCATACTTGAAGGAAGAATTTGAAATGAAGGATCTTGGAAAAACCAAGTATTGTCTGGGTTTACAAATTGAACAAAAAAAATGTGAAATGTTTGTTCACCAGACAAATTATACAGAAAAGATACTTAAACGTTTTAATATGGATAAATCCAATCCTTCAAGTACTCCAATGGTTGTTAGATCATTAAACATAGAAAAGGATCCATTCCGTCCATGTGAAGATGATGAAGATATTCTTGGTCCAGAAGTACCATATCTAAGTGCTATCGGTGCCCTTATGTATCTTACAAATTGTACAAGGCCTGATGTATATTTTGCCGTAAATTTATTGGCAAGATTTAGCACATATCCAACAAAGAGACACTGGAACGGAATTAAACATATATTCCGTTATCTACGAGGAACGACATACTTGGGACTTTTGTATTCAAAAGATGCTAATCCAAGTATAATTGGTTATGCTGATGCTGGATACTTATCTGATCCATACAAGGCACGTTCCCAAACTGGATATGTATTTACTCGTGGAGGCACTACAATTTCTTGGCGTTCACAGAAACAAACACTCGTAACAACTTCATCAAATCATGCCGAGATTATTGTACTACATGAAGCAAGCCGTAAATGTGTGTGGTTAAAATCCATGACCCAACATATCCAAATCTCATGCGGATTATCATTCGACGAGAAGCCTGTGATACTATATGAAGATAATGCTGCATGTGTTGCTCAAATGAAAGAAGGATACATAAAAAGCGACAGAACTAAACATATTCCTCCTAAGTTCTTCGCATTCACCAAAGAGCTTGAGAAGAATAAATATATTGATGTTCGTCACATTCAATCAAGTGAAAGTTCATCAGATCTCTTCACAAAGGCACTTCCTACGACAATATTCAGAAACAATAAAAAAAAATTGTTCGTGTCAACATGAGGGGGAGTTTACGTGACTGCACTCTTTTTCCCTTACTATGGTTTTTATCCCAATGGTTTTTTCCAGTAAGGTTTTTAACGAGGCAGTACAAAAACACGTAATGAAGACATCATCGTATCATGATCATCATCACAAGGGCGAGTGTTAAAAATAAAAGATTTGAATGTTGAAAAAGTAATAGTCGAATATTTGAATGTTGAAAATAAGAGTTATAAAATTAGAAATTTGTGCGTGATGATGTAGGTAATGATGTATTTTATTTTTGGATTATTATCAAAGGAATTCTATAAATAGCCTCACCATTTGTGAAGAAATTTACAATTGAGTTGAGAGAGAAAAATATTATAAAGTGTGTAGTTTGATAAATTTTGAGAGTTTGAGATATTTACTTTTTACCGTAAATTTTTACTTTTTCATAACAGTTATCACTCTCTATTTTATTTTTACTGTTTCTTGACATTGTTTTCAGCTACCAATTAAACCTATCACATTTTAACAATTATTTTTAAAATAATTAGGAGACATAAATTAAAATTTAGGTGCAGTCGTACTCTAGTGGGTCCCGAAAATTTTTATTTTTATTTTTTTTATTTAGCAGAACATTGGGGGGCAATTAAAAAAATAGGATTAATACATGAAGAATTTAAAAAACAAGGAGTCTGACTTTTTTTTTTTGAAAAGAAGGAGTTGACTCTTGATTAGTACATTTAACCTTAATTAACATTATAACTTTTGTTATCTTCTCTTTCTTCTCATTTCACGCACATTTTCCCCCATTATCGGCTTCCCAAATTTAAATAACTCATCTACCGCATCTGCTGCTTCCGCGTTGCATTAAATCGAAATTGACCACATTTCCCTGTTGTTGTGCTCAGGTGTTGTTGTGCTCATTCCTCAGATCCAGATCTTGCCTCATTCTTCTGTATTTGAATTTCATTCCTCAGATCCAGATCTTGCCTCATTCTTCTGTATTTGAAGACCAATTTGTCTATAGTCTGTATTTGAAGAGAAATCACAGTAAGTTTTCTCCATTTTCTTTGAACTCATCGACCAAAATTAAGATCAATAATACTTGTCGTTTATTGTTTTCTTCATCGACCAAAATAAAAATCAATAATTTTGTTCTATCAAAATTAAGATGGTCGATCAAGAAGAATTTTTCGTGATCGACCAAAATCTTATTGGTCGACCATGTTTAGTGAATTTCTTGGTCGACCACACTCTAATTAAGTCGGTCGACCGTGATGTATTCATCTTGGTCGACCGACATAATAGCGGTCGACCAAGAAATTTTCTTGGTTGACCATAAAATTTTTGGTCGACCATTTGCTGCCTTTTTTTTTGTTATTAAAAAAATTTGTCCATTCTAATTATCATATTTGTTGGTGCATTTTGTAGATATGCCAACAGTTATTGTTGTTCATTTCGACGGGAAATGGGAAGTGACGGAGGGGCTAGTATATAAATGGAATCCAGGGCCCAATGCAAAGTTTGTCGCTATTCCGGTGGATGATGATATTTGTTATTTTGAAAATTTAAAAAGTGAACTATATAGAGCTGGGAAAGTAGAAGACACTGCCAACTTGAGGTTGAGTTATCTTCTAGATTTGCCGTGCAACATTCAACCAATTTATATAGAGAATGACCATGATTTGAAAGCATATTTGTATCTTGGTTGTCCGAGAAGTAGGCCAGTGCTTCAAGTTGAAATTGAACGTGTTGCTTTTTTTGATTCTTTTGATAATGTGCACGGATATGATATTGATGAAAACAATTGGAATATTAACGAACAGAGGCATTTTGATGAATATTTTAACTTGAATATTGTTTATGTGGATCGTAATAGTAGCAGTGTCTTTTTTGACGAAGCACATAATGTGGATGCCATGCATGTGGATCGTAGTAACACAGTCGAGTTATGTGATGAAGCACAGTAATGACGCAAATGAGGTCGAGGCAAATGTGGTTGCAATTAATGACGCAAATTTGGTTGCATATGTGGATATTGATAATGACACATTTTCATTCACGGATGGTTCAAACTTGTTTGTTGGTCAAGAGTTTCCAAACCGAGAAGCGGTGAAAAAAGAGCTAATTAGAATAAGTTTGGAAGCTTGCTTTGAATTTGAGACGGTTAAAAGTAGCCAAAAAGTGTACACCGTAAAATGTGTAGTGTCTGATTGTAAGTGAAGAATCTGGACCTCAAAGATTAAAATTGATTCACATGCATTCTCTGTCCGGACATATTGCAACACACACACATGTGATTTGACAGAGAGACGAAAGAGAATCCGTGGAGCGAGTTCTGCTGTTGTTCGTGATATGTTGGTGGATAATTTCCAAGGTCATCCAGTGCCAATTGTACCGAAAGCAGTGATGTCGATGATGCGCAATAGTATGAATGCTGATATATCATACTACAAGGCTTGGAAAGGGAAAGAACTAGCAGACAATATGTTGAAAGATAATACTACGCAGAGTTTTACTAAATTGACTTGTTATTTGCACATGGTAGAGCAGATGAATCGAGGAAGCATAACAGACATATTTGTTGACGAGGAAAATCGATTCAAGTATATGTTTCTTGCTTTTGGTGCATGCGTTAGAGGATATCGAAGTATGCGAAAAGTTGTATCAATTGATGGTACGTGGTTGAAGGGCAAGTATAATGGTGTTTTACTGGTGGCATCGGCACAAGATGGAAATTATCACCAATATCCTTTGGCGTGGGGAATCGTAGATGTCGAGTGTACTTCTTCGTGGAGTTGGTTTTTAACGAAGTTGTTAGAAGTAGTACCAGACGAGGATGAATTGGTGATAATTTCAGACATGCATCAAGGAATCATTAATGCGGTTTCTAGTGTATATAGGAATGCGCATCATGGTCATTGTACGTGGCATTTATCTCAAAACATGAAAATTAGATGCAAAAAAAAGGGTGCAACCGAAATGTTTTTGCGCATTGCAAAAATTTATAAGGGTATCGAGTTTGATATTGCATACAATGAATTTAGGAATAGATATCCTGAGGCAGCGCAATATTTGGACGAGAAAGACTCACTTGATAGATGGACTCGAGCATATTGTCCAAAGACCCGTTACAATATCATGACGACAAACGGGTTTGAGTCGATCAATGCTAGAATACTTGAAGAAAGGAAGCTGCCAATCATTGCACTCTTAGATTCTTTGCAGAAACTGACCTCATCTTGGTTTGCCCGATATCGCCACGCATCAATTGCAAGTAACAGTAATATGACCCCTACGATCGAGGGAATTCTTCGTAGCAGGTTCACAGATGCCCAGGGAATGCAAGTTTTTGAATTAGGACGTTTAGAGTTCGATGTTAGGAGTCGTGGACATTCGGCCATAGTGGACCTGGAATCAAAAAGATGCACATGTCGAGTTTTTGATATTGATAGAATCCCATGTGCTCATGCCATCGCAGCCAGTGGGTTAGCCAATATTGATTTATATGATATGTGTTCAGAGTACTATTCTACAATGTCATGGTGCATGGCTTACTCAGAGACTGTGTATCTCGTTCCGGAAGAAAATGAATGGCCACGCAACATTAATTTTCCTTTCGTGTTGCCTCCTTTGTTAGAGAAGAGAGTTGGCAGAAGAAAACAAAACAGAATTCCTTCAATCGGTGAATTCAGCAAGAGATAGCCTGAGGGTGGAACAAAATTGTACTAATGGTCGACCAAAAAAAAAACTAATGGTCGACCATTAGTTTGATGGTCGACCATTAGCTTGATGGTCGACCGTCAGCTTGGTTGTCGACCAAAAGGCTAATGATGGACCATTAGTTTGATGGTCGACCATTAGCTTGATGGTCGACCGTCAGCTTGGTTGTCGACCAAAAGGCTAATGATGGTCGACCATCAAGCTAATGGTCGACCATTAGTTTTTTTTGGTTGACCAAAAAAAACTAATGGTCTACCATGAGCTTGATGGTCGACCATTACTTTTTTTTTGTATATATATTAATAATTGTCGAAATTAGGAAAGTTGTAAGATTATGATTCCGTGATTTATATGTAATTACGATTCATATTCATATTTTTGTTGTTATTTTGTTATTAACATCTAATTTAAAACATATAATATAATCCTGAAATTACGGTTCATTTGGTTTTTTAAATGTAACATGTTTGTGAGATCGTGACACATTTCAATTATTACATATAACGTGAAATTGCGATTCATATTTTTAAAAATATAACAAAATAGTTCGATTGTGATTCCACGGTTCATATAACATAACCATATTTAACAAAATACTGAGATTGTGATTCTGTGATTCATATGTAATTTAAAACATATAACATAATCCTGAAATTACGATTCATTTGGTATTTTAAATGTAACATGTTTGTGAGATCGTGACCCATTTCAATTATTACATATAACGTGAAATTGCGATTCATATTTTTAAAAATATACAAAATAGTTCGATTGTGATTCCACGGTTCATATAACATAACTATATTTAACAAAATACTGAGATTGTGATTCTGTGATTCATATGTAATTTAAAACATATAACATAATCCTGAAATTATGATTCATTTGGTTTTTTAAATGTAACATGTTTGTGAAATCGTGACACATTTCAATTATTATATATAACATAATCGTGAAATTGCGATTCATATTTTTTAAAATATAACAAAATAGTTCGATTGTGATTACACGGTTCATATAACATAATCATATTTTTTAAAATGTAACAAAATACTGAGATTGTAATTTAAAACACATAATTTAAATCGTGAATTAACAGGTCTAAACCCTAAACCCTAAACCCTAAAACCCTAAACCCTAAAACCTAAAGCACATTGGTCGACCAAAAGGACAGTGGTGGTCGACCAAAACACCTAGTGGTCGACCAAAAAACTAGTGGTCGACCAAAATGCTAGAGTGGTCGACCAAAAGTTATTGGTCGACCAAAAAAGGAGAATGGTCGACCACAAAGGAGAGTGGTCGACCAAAAAACTACCAGTGAACTAAACAAGAATCAATGTTCGATTGTGATTCCACGATTCAACGATTCACATTTAACTTAAAACATATAACAAAATCGTGTTTTTTATAATGTAAAAAAATACTGAGATTGTGATTAAGTGATTCAAATAATGACATAAAATTGTCCGATATATCACAATAATAACCAATCATTAAGGAACATATTACAAGCTAAAAAATATCTAAACTCAGATACTAATCTATCATCTAAAGTTAGTACTACTTGCGCACTCTTCCTAGACAAAGAGTATCCAACAACAGCTAACACAAATGCTCCCGAATCTTCACTGTGAAAAAGAAAAAAATGAGAAGTTAATATTTATTGTAACATTAAAAAAAATAATGAAATTATTATATTTTAAATAGAAAGTTGACAACGTACTGTATAATCTTGGCACGGAATTCATCATGTAGTTTTATATTCCATGGTCTCTCGGGGTGTGGGTTGTTCCCAACAATGGATAGCAGACGAGCAGCGGTTATAAGTATAGGCTCTATTTCTTCATTCATATCTTTGAATTTGGGATCGTGCCTTCGCAGCAAGTCATATATAATGCACTTATTCACCCCTGTCACGATTTTTAGCAAAAACCAGCGCCGATCTGTGTAGACAGGGATGAGAATTCTTCGTGCCTTTTCCCACGAGAGACACGGCCATTCTGGATCACTACCTTTGACTTTGCTCACAATCCGTGCCAGATTTATTTTGAAATCGATATCTTTATCTTCGGACAAAACTGAGATCGCACCGTAGAAATGTCCGTCCATCAACGAATCATCTGCCGACATCACTTCAGAATGTCGGATCTTCAGAATGTCGGATCTGCATCTCAAGCAATCCACGGAGAGCTTCGCCGAAGTGCTGAATTCAACATAACAAAAGGTTTTCAATGTTTTAAAAGAAATTCTCTACAAATTTAAACTTTATAAAAGATTTATTTAAAAGCTTACAGAGAAAGTGACACGCGAGTTTGCGATCGCCATGGGTCCGTAGAAAGACTTCTCATATTCGGCGTAAAAACCTCGAATCCTACTAGGCGAACGGTCGAGCATCGATGCCCTAACTCGCGCAAGCGAGTTGTTTACCTTCAGTGTCACGGTCTCCGCAAGTGTCCTCACACCGTCATCTATAAAATGATCAATTGTAACAACTTTAATGCAAATATGAACAATAAACAAGGTATAGTTTAATAACCTCTCGACGTGGTCGCCTCGTGTAATGCCTGAAGTAAATATTACAAGTTGTTGATTTAGTAACGTGAGATTACTAAATAATTAATTAATTTTAAAGAGGCAAATATGACATATGTTGGTCATAGAAAGTCGAAATGATTTGAAATTTGGATATAACGTAGAAAACTCAAAGATGTAGAAGTTTCATGTTTTGAGTTTTGAAAAATTTGATCGTTTGACTGGTTCAAAGGAATATACCGGTGTTAAAAAGTTAAAAATGTTAAATATTATAAATTGAAAAAGAAAAAAAAAGAAAAGATGATAAATATGAAACTCACGTGAGTTTCATTCATTTTGGCAGAAGGTATTTGAACAGAGAGAACGAGAGAGGAGGGTTAGAAGAGAAAATAGAATTTTGATTTTCTTTTCGATCGTGCGACTTATCGGTTTATCCAATCGACGAACCGACTTCAGTTTTGGGATCGTTGACACGAGGTCTTCGATTTGAGGTATAAATTTCATATTTTTGGTGATGTTTGAAATTCGTCGGTTTCTGGAATAAATCCGATAAATTGTTAAATCATACTGAAATTGAAGATTGTTGAATAGTGTATGATCTTAACGAAGTAGAGAATATTATTGTGTTGTTGTTTTGAACTATTCCTAAATTATTATAATTAGGGATTTTTAATCGTTGAATTGAAATTGGTGAGTTGTTTGTCAGCTGTTATTAATTCTGATTATATATTCGGAGTCTACGAAGTATAGGCTACACGTTGATATAAAGTTTTCGCAATTTGACGGATGTTGTAAAATAGCTATTATTTGATGTTAAATTAATTAGGGTGTATTTGATGGTAGTATTGTGAATTAAATACACCAGAATATTAAATTATTGAGCGATAATAATTTATAATCGAGTTTTATATTTTGTTGAATTAATTGTTGTTGGGCTATTTGATGTTATATATTGAGGCTGTTATGATTGTGTTGATACGGTGACAATGATCTGATAATTATTGTTGAATTATTTAGATACATCACAAGCCTCAGGATCAAAGAAATAGCCAGATTGTATATATACTCGATTATTAGGTACGTGTTGACGTACGAGCATATGTTGTTATTGTTTAGTATTGATGAATACTATTGTGTTGAACGACGATAAATCACTGGATTTGGGTGATTTGGTATTATATTTGTTGTTGTTTATTATTGTTGATGTTGTTGGTTATCGTTGTTGGGAGACGTCTCGTTGATGTTGTCACGTTGATGTTGTTCGTTCAACGATATTGCTGTCGCCGGAGTTGGGGTGCGACGTATCGTTGATGTTGTTATTCGTTCGACGATATTACTGTCGCCGGTGTTGGGGTGCGACGTATCGTCGATGTTGTTGTTCGTTCGACGATATTGCTGTCGCCGGTGTTGGGGTGCGACGTATCGTCGATGTTGTTGCATTGTGATGTTGTTGAGATTGTTGTTGGCTGATTGTCCAGAAACGGCAAAGGGGGTATTTCTGTTATGATTTCAGTTATATGTTATGTTGTTAATATAACTGTTATGTATTACGATGATGATTGTTGTATATGCTCACCCTTTGGGGGCTGTTTCTGTTGGGCAGGTTACAGGACTATGCTGTGAGACAGGATAGTGGTGAAGGATTAGGTGTGTCTAGTCAAACAGTCCTGTAGTTGATAGTAAATAGAGACAATATGGTTCATTGTCTTACTTGAGTTGTATGTGTGTATTTATTAAACTGTTTCTGCTACACTGACGTAGATAGTGTGGTGATGGCATTATTTTGTCGTATATGCATTATATTATTACGTTGTGGAAAAGAAAATTTTTATGCATATGACGTCACATGTTGTATGATTACGTGGCGAGGTTTGGGGCGCCATACCTCGCCTCCTGACATACGCGCATCTGGAGTCACTTGAATATCTAAAAACATAAAGTATATTGTTTAATATACTATACATAAATATAAATATAAAAAATGTGCATTACCTCACCTCCTGTGGACTCCTCTGGAATGCCTTGAAGGTTAGGCTCAAATATCTGTTGGGTTTGTCTACTATTGCCAATTTCCATACCTATATTATCAGCCACACCTAACAGCGTACATTCAACAAATTAAAATAATAAGAACTTTAATGCAAATATGAATAGAAAAGTTTTAGTGTAATAACCTCTCGACGTGGTCGCCTAGCCACCTGACTTACGCGAATCCGGAGTCACTTGAATATCTAAAAATAAAATGTTTATTGTTTAATATACTATACATAAATATCAAATCAAAAAAATGCATTAACTCACCTTCTGAGGACTCCTCTATAATGATCGGAAGGTTAGGCTCAAATATATGTAGTGTTTGGCTAGTTCTGCCAATTTTCCTGGCCAGATTATCATCCAACCCTAAAAGCATACATTCAACAAATTAAAATAATTATGAGAATTGTACTAAATCATTATATTACATAAACATAAATCTAATTAATAAAATTAACTCACCAAAATCTGCCTCGGATGCTTTCCTCTTCCGCCCTCTGGTATAGGCTATGCTATAATCTCTGTCTTGCTGCACTGGCATGTTAGACCTCATCTCAGCAAAACCAGCTCTAATCTGTTCAGTCAAACTCAATTTCAACTCATCGAGACCAAGATTGAAACTCGATTTCAAGTCAACTAGAGCTTGATTTATACTCCTGATAGACGCTCTGGTCTCAATAAATTCTGCTGACATCTTAACATGCATGGACGTAACGGAATCCTCCAACGCAGTCAATCGCCGCTCAAAACGATGCTCCAAGGGTGATGGGCGGCGGGAAGGATTGAGTCCAAAGTGGACTCTAGGACCTGTACGCATAGGAGAACTGGTGCTAGAGCTGGATCTATTGAGATCACCAGGACGGGTGCCGGAAACGTCAGGAGAAGCATGTGCAGGAGGCGTTTGCTGGACAGAGGGAGGTGAATGAGCGGAATGCATGTGCTGGACTGAGGGAGACTCCATAGGGTGCTCGCTACATATGACTGTCTGACCCTGCCTCCAGAGCTCGAGTACCCGAGTGATCACCGCATCAGGTGCAGAATCAACAAAAAGTCCGGCCGTATAATACGGTGCAACTAGCTCCTCAGGAGTAGGAGTCAAAAATCCAAGACAATCCTGCATATAATTAATAAAAGATCAAATTAATTAAAATTAATGTCCACAGTTATTTTATCAAATCAATTCATATTACTTACATCTATAGCACAATCACCAAAGGCTGCAGCGATTTCAGCACCAGTTGGGGCACGGTTTGACGGCCATGTGTTAGTCACCCACTGAAACATCCTGGGCAACATCAAACCGTCCACATCTCTTCTCCTTGCAATCTTCTGTGCCACGCTCGGATAACATTCATAAGCGAGGATCTGTAACATAAATTTCAAACAGTGTTACTGGTACAAATAAAGATAACAAATCCAATTTAACATTCAAAAAATAATATACCTGCAGAGGGAGAACAAAACCACCGACAAGGAAGCTGCCCTCAACTTCTTTCCGGCCCTGTGCCTCGGTGAGGTTATTATATCGTCCTGAAAGGTCCTTCTTCAAACATCGGACCGCATCCCGATAGGCTACTCTACCCCAGGGATAATGGTTGAGTCTCAAGTATTTAGGATCGATCTTTGTCGTCTTTTTCCTAGTCGACTCACCGAATACGGCACAAAAAAAGTATAGACTAGCCATTTTTATCTTCTCCACGTCTACACCCGTCTCATTCTGCTGTTGGACAATAATCTTTCCCTCCAAATCACTCAAAACAATATCAGACTTACTGGGAAAGTGTGTGGTGCCAAATACACCTCTATCTGGTAAATCTTCGGGCTCTAGAGCGCAATCCAGACCAGTTATTAAACAATACTCTAACAAAGAAAATCTAAGAGGCCTTTTGCGCACCACCATCCACAAATCATCACTACTACTATCAACCATCTGATTACTCATTAAATACCATATAATTTGACTGAAAATGTTAAAATCTCTATAATACATAACCAAATTACCAAAAGGTGATTGCTCGAAAAAATGGGTTCTCTCTTCGTTGTTCAAATAGCGATGAATCTTCTCAGCAATCTCTTTGTATCTCGATTGAATGGTCAATTTGCATCGAAAAATTGCATATCTACCTAGTTTCCTCGGCAAATAGACCTGTGAAAAAAAAAATTACTTAGTAAAGTTAGGGAAAAAAAAATTGGTCGACCATAAAACCACATGTGGTCGACCATAAAACCACAAATGGTCGACCATAAAAATTGTTGGAACAACTATTATGGTCGACCACAACCAATTTTTATGGTCGACCATTCGTGGTTGACCATAAAACGTGGTCGACCATAAAATTTATGGTCGACCATAATAGTTGGTCGACTATAAAAGTTATTCGACCAATTTTTATGGTCGACAATTGTGGAAAACCACAGTCGATTACGCTCACACACGCAGCAAACATAAGTAAAAAATATTATTAAAATTCAGAAGAAACAAATCGAAATAAATGCGAAAAATTACCACATTTTCGTTTGCCATTCCTTCGGTTGAGTTTTGCAAAGACTCGACGGAAACGTTTTTTCCGGGAACGGAGGGTTTCGGGGGGTGGAGGTGGAATAGGGTTCTGATTTTTGGATAACGAGTGTTTAATCGTGTATTTTACAGATTTTAAACTTAAAACATAAGGATCCTTTTCCCTAATTTTCCCAATATTGGGGAACTCCGGTGCAGCTAGCAAAAGAAGACCCAGTATTGGTTATGGAGGAGGAGGCCGATAACGTAGTGGCTGGGCTCGGCTCATATCTCGGGAAAGTGAAGCTGATTAATGGCGGCGGTATGGAATCCGATGAGCCATCAGCCGCCGCGGAAGAAATCATTCTTCTGTGGGGAATTCAACAGCCACTTTTCTCCAAGCACAACGCTTTCGTCAAACAGTCATCTCTTCAGCTCCGGATCGATGCCTGTGGCCGCTCGCTCTCCATCCACCAGTCCCCTTCTTCTCTGGTTCCTGCTACTTTTTTTTTTTAAATTCATTTGTTCCAGTTTATTGTTTCTTCCTTCTTTGTTTGTTGAGCCGCTGTGTGTCACCATTGCTTAAATATTGTGTAATTGGTGGAATGCTTTTATTTAACAGCATTTGAGGTTATGGATATCGATTCATTTCGGGGAGATGACCTTTGTTGGACGTTTTGCTGCATTGGTTGTAATTTTTTCTGTCCCCAGATTAGCACAAGTTTTTCTTGGATTTGCCATTTTGTTCACCACTTAGTCAGTCATGATTCAAGAAACGCGTATGTTCGAATATTTATGAAACACTATTAGATACTTATGTCGAATATTGTATCATGCATTTTTCGGGGAGATGCTGGAGGAAAACAATTTTCACTGCTTGCTTTTGTTCACATAATCCAATTAACAACTCTTAGGTTGCGTTTTGGATTGAAGGATTCGATTTTGAGGAAGTATTTGATTGGAAGATTTGGAATTACTAAATGTTTGGATAAATTCGAAATATAGAACAATATCTCATAAATGACTATTCATTGTCAAGGGAATTTGTCCAAACAAAATAATGCATTTATTATTATAGATTGGAAATCCTTAGCTTCAAATCCATCCATCCAAACACAACGTTATCATAATCACCGTTGCATTTACATAAGTTAAGTGTGGGGTGCAATTGAAATTAATCCAATATAAATTCATCCAAACAATCAAATCGATTTTAAATCCATAGCTTCGAATCCCTTGATTCCCTCCGCAAATCGAATCCCCCCATCCAGTTAAAACCTTAAAGTCCATTTGATTAAGGTTGCGCTTCGACGGAGGATGGTTTGAAGCTATGAATTTCAGATCCTTTTGGTTGCTTGGATGAATTTATGTTGGATGAATTTTAAATCCACCTCATCTTAACTTGTGTAAATATAATGGTAATTATAATGGATTTCAAATCCACCCAAGATAGTCGTCATTTCAAATCCACCTAAGATGAGTGTCGTTTCAAATTCATCATTCAAATCCCTCCTTCCAAATCCCTAATGTATTAGAACTTTTATCGCATGGTCAAACTACTTAGACACATACTGTTGAAAATGGATTTTGGATTATAAATTATTATTTCCCTCTGTGGAGCTCCATAGTTCATAACTTCATCGCTATATGATTCAGGTACTAACTATAAATCGAATTCATGAAACTCATTACTTCGTTTTTTTCCTCAGTGTTCATAAATTTGAACTATTGTAAATATCGAATCAGTGTTTCTTAAATTTTTGAAATATGAAAATTTTGAAATATTGGCAATACCACCATTCTTTGGCTTTTTGTTCCACTATTGGAGAGGAATCTGCATTCAGGTGTATTTCATAAAAATTCAAGAGTTGTGCCGTTAAATTATCTTACCAATACCGGCCAAAATTTGTCGTCAGCTGTTCTATAGTCACAAATTCTCTCGATCAACAATCTAACTACGGTTTTCTTTTGAAATACAGGGAACTCCTGGAGTTACTGGTGCAGTGATGTGGGATAGCGGCATAGTTCTAGGAAAATTTTTAGAGCATTCTGTGGAGTCCAAGACCATCATTCTTCAGGACAAGAAAGTCATTGAGTTGGGCTCAGGCTGTGGATTTGTTGGGTAACTGATGTCAGTTGTTGTTTAACTGTTTATCTTGTTTGTGTAAGCTTGTGTGTTTAGAGTTTTGAGCATGCTCCATGTTCCCATACCGATCTTTTGTCTGAGTTGTTTTTTGGATAATAAACTTTCGACCCTTGAACTTTACATTAGTTGCACTTCACATTGCTTGAACGACGCAAAGTTGAGCACCTATTCTCTATTTTTTATTGGAGTGTTGACTTGTATATATGTTAGAGGCAATTGTAATTTATTGTTCTTGAAATGAACGGAGATTTTCTCACACGCATCTTTCAGTTGCATTGCAGCTTTGCTGGGTGCTCGAGTGGTTCTGACTGACCTGCCTGATCGACTGAAATTATTAAAAAAGAATGTTGAAACCAATCTATATGGTGATGTGCGAGGGACTGCAAAGGTGGAAGAACTTACATGGGGAGACAACCTGGACTCGGACTTGACACACCCTTGCCCTGATTATGGTAACGAGTAGGGCATGAAACTTTGACTTCTGCAATATTGTTTTTGGATGAAACATCATTCGTACTGTTTAACAGGGGGCCTAAGTGAAACAAATACCAGTGATTCTTATTCAAGGTCTAAGAAGGATGTTAGTGACCCCATTACAATTTATATCTTCGTGTTTGAGGTTGAGCTTGAAATTTACAAGTCATCCCAAAGCTTATAAATTTTTTCGGATTCATTATTTTTAATCTTTATATTATATTTGTTCTGTTGGTTGAAAGTTGAAGCTTGATGACTCATGTTTTATATTTGTTTAGAAATGGTTAATATATATATATTAATGCTTGAAATTTGTGTTAAGATTATGGACTTGAGCCTAACTCCACCCAAAATGTAGTTCGAAGGAGGTGATTGCATAAGTCTATATACACAACTCTCAAGAATTTAATTCAGCCCTCTTCAAGCTTATGAATGAACAATTGGAGCGTAAAATTTACAAGACATTATTGGGTAACCTATATGATAGTCCACCACATAACGGCTAGCCTGATATCTGATACCATGTTAAGATTATGGACTTGGACAACAAGTTGCTCATATGCATTGAAAAAAGTAATTTTGGTTCAAATTGGGTCGAAATACTTTCGAACAGATTTGAGCTGTGGTCCAATTCAATAATCTGAAATACATCGAGCCACATTGATTTATTTTCCATCAGACTTATATACCCCTTATTTTCTCGAAATACATCGTACTAATGTGGAACAAATGTTGCAGTGCTTGGCTCAGATGTAGTATACGGTGAGGAAGCAGTAATGGATTTGATGGAAACACTCGTAGAACTTTGTGGGAGACAAACTACTATGATTTTGGCTGGCGAACTTCGAAACGGTATTTGATTATTTTCTTGGCTATTCCAATCCAAGTGCTTTTACACAAATTCTTATGCTTGCTTGCAACTCATGTAACAGATGCTATTCTCGAATATTTCTTAGAAGCAGCGACTAAAGATTTTATCGTTGGCCGTATAGACCAAGAACAGTGGCATCCGGATTACAGCAGTCCACGCGTCGTGATGTATGTTTTGACGAAGAAACAGAAATAACAGACAAGCAGGTTCGATACATTTGGCTTTTATGTAGAGACGAGAGTGTACTAAGAAGGTGCTGTCGCTTTCCCTCAAACTAAAGAAATTGAATTTTCATATCCAAGTTGTGATAAAATTCAAGTTTCATGATCGTAAATATATCGATTCATCCATCTCAATTCGATGTTGTTCCTCGCTCCCTAGATCTGTGCTCTGCCCCCCGAATGACCTCCAAATACGATACTAACAGAGTGTCATACTCTATTTTTTCACCTGGTCAATATTTAGAGTATGTGACGGGTCAATACTGTCCATATTTACAATAAAAAATAATAATTTTGACATAAAAAGTAATATTTTTTCATAAATGACTCAAGTAGAAAATTTTTCTAACAAAATTGACGCGTGCGACTGTTTCATGTAAGTTTTTGTTCAAAATTTATATATATTATTTTATAATTGACTTGCTTCTCCATGGAGTAATTTATAATTCACCAGAAAAATTGATGAGTGACTTCGAAGCAGGTAAAATCAGAGATCAACTTTTGGTTGAAAAGTAATGTGTGTGATGATGGATTATATCCAACATACTCATTAAGTAGTTAATTTGATAATTCGGTCTACCTGTAGAATTCTATAATCCATGTTTGATTTGTCTAATCCAATCGTTAAGACTTTTATGTCCAAAATGACTTCAAAATTACGAATATATATATATATATATATATATATATATTTAAAATGATGAAACTTTAAATATTTTTTCAAAATACAATTATGATATTCTTTCAGATATAATGTAACTGTCAACATTATTTACGAGATGATGGTCCACGTGCGGTAATTTGAGATAATAAATCCGAAAATAAAGAATAAACTAGACACCGAGATTTACGTGGAAAAACCCTAAAAATTATTAGGGTAAAAACCAAGGGCAAGATCAAAAGATTTCCACTATAATATTTTATGTTGTACAACTCACTCACTGTGTTTCCAAAGAGAACACACACTCTTTTAATACAGGAGAACAAACACCTCACAAATATTATAGAACTAAGCACTCAAATGCTATAGAATGAGAGAAAACTCGAAAAAGAGATGATTTCAGAATGAAAGTGAGAGCTCTATTTATAGAGCCCTTGTCCGTGTTCTTCTATCAAGCTTCTGCCAAGTTTGACAAATAACGCATTTAACACTGATGTGATCCGGGTGAAATGGGTGAGCCGGGTCGGGTACTCCACCGAATCTACTATCAAGATGTTGGGAAAAATAAAAGCATGACGTCTGGATGAACAGCTCTCTTCCCGGGATAGATATGAATCTGCAACCAAGAAGGTAACCGCGTGAATGGGCGCCGGAGGGGTGTCCGGCGTGACCACTCCGATGCTTAAGTCAGTGAATAACTCAAGCAAAGAACCAATGTAACCAAGTGATGGTTGTGAGATTGGTGTGGAAGGTGAGTAGTAAATGCACAATGAATGAGTGTATTCAATATCTGAATAGAGAGTAAATGCAAAGAGTGAACCTGATATTTATAGTAGAGATGCAATGATGACCTCGTTCTTTGTGTTTGAGCATTAATTATAGTAGGGCGGCTGATTATACCATATTGTTCTGACATGTCAAATCTTATATTAGTCACATCCAGCCTATTTGATTTTGTCAACCACTTGCACTGGTGTCAGAGATAGGTCGGCCGCACACACCCTACTTTGTCGGCGTAATTAAATGTGGCACGTTTATCGAAGTGGCCCGAGTAGAGTGCCTCTCGAGCATTTTACATGAGAGCCCGGGCATCTCATAGCCCGGGTGTTCCAATGGCTCGGCCTTTCGACTGGCCTTCAGTCATATTTCTAACGTCCCGGGCAGATTGAGATACGGATTTTTACTCAGTTTGTCGTCTTGCTGATCTGGGAATAATCCATCCTCCTGACCCGGGCACTACTCATGGCCCGGCTTCATGGCCCGGCACATCCCGGATACTATCCATGACCCGGGACATCCCGGGGTCTCACCACTCATTCCTTAAATAGTCGGGCTAGAGTCGTACTCGCTGTCCTCGATTAGTCTTGTGTGCCCGGTCAGGAAAAGTATTTGTCGTTCCATCTCCTCGAGAGAATAAGGATGATGTCACCCTATCAATGCTGACGTAAGCCCTAGCATTAAAGTTGTCAGACTCTTCGAATTCCGAGAAGATAAATCATCATGGCACCTCGCATCCCGTGCATGTCTTTTCAATTATCCCGCTTATTTCCCCATGTTGATCTCGTGCTTCATCTGTCCCATGATCAACGGCTCAGATCAGTCTCTTCCCCCTATATATAGTAGCTTAGTGATTTTTGAAAAATCATTTTCAAATTCAACCGTGTAGCGAAGCTCTGCCAAATTTCTCTCTCAAGCTTTCCGGCGTACCAATCGTGTTTCCGGCGACTTCTACGTTTATCAGTCACCAGTCACCTCCTCCATTTATCTTCCTAGTAAGTTTCTTCATCCTTATCTTTTACTTCTCCCTAGTCATGTCAAACTCTACTTCATTCACATCGGATAAGAATGTCAGGGGTCGGTCGGAGGATAACTCCCCGACCCCTTCTGAAACCTCTGTCCATATCCCAATAGGTATTTCTATTCCCCGTTCCCGAATTCTCACCAAATCCAAAGCTTCTTCTTCCCGTCCTGCCGGTACCCAAGGTAAGGGGAAGGATAAGGTTGCAGGGCCCTTGTGGTTCTCAACAGTAACTTCTACCCTTCGTCCGGGTAATTTAGAAGAAATTAGGTCCTTAGGTTCTATTCCCTCTTCCTACAAAATATTAATTCCTAACCCTAGCGATCACCTGGACACCCCTCCCAAGGGCTTCCAAACCTTTTTTGTGGAACAACTCAAGAGTGGGCTTCGGTTCCCGATTCATCACTTTTTCGAAGGGATTGCCCAGTTCTTTGGGCTCCCGATCAATCACCTCCACCCCAACGCCTTTCGAATCATGGCTGCTAATTTCATTTTATTCCGTATGAGAAACATTCCTATCAGCTCTTCCATCTTCCATTATTTCTACTCATGCCGGTTTAATGATGATGTCTTTTCTTTTATAGCCCGGATGCATTACCAGGTTCCTGACTGATATCCCTTCTTCCCTAAAAGGGTGGAAGACGAAATTTTTATTTTTGCAAATTCTAATTACCCTGACTTGCGCGACCGGCTTCTTATCTGCAATGCCTGAGCAGCCTGAGCTTCCTAAGGATCCGGGAAGAGGCCGAGATCCGAGAGGAAACAATTCCTACCCAGGAGGAAACCACCTCCCCGGTTGTTGAAGAGGACCTGGCGCCTCTTAATCACCGTAAGAGAAAAGCTGCGACGGAGCCGGTCCTCGAAACGATTACCGTGGAGGACAAAACTGAAGAGATTGTCCAATCTCCTCTTCTCGGATCGTCTACTGGCCCCCAGGGGGGGAGGTCCTACGTCCTTCCCAACATCTTTGGGGATGACATCAGCTCGGATCTGGTCAAGAAGATCCGGGGTCTTCTGCGCCCTGAGGAAGTGGTGCATCTTCAAGGGCTCCACCCCAATGAGATTTTGTGTGAAGGGGTAGCCCGGTCTTTCTCCGTAAGTTCCCTTATTTATTTCGTCATTTAAATTATATATCAGTTCTGACCTTTTCTATATTTTCAGGGTATGCAGATGCTTATGTCAGCCTTTGAGCGAGTGGCTCAGGCTGCCAAAAGAGCCTATACACAAGCCACTTCTGCCCGGGAAACGCACGAGAAACTGCAAGAGGAGGTAAGCCTGCTGAATGAAAAGCTGCGACGGAGCTGGTCCTCGAAACGATTACCGTGGAGGACAAAACTGAAGAGATTGTCCAATCTCCTCTTCCCGGATCGTCTACTGGCCCCCGGGGGGGGAGGTCCTGCGTCCTTCCCAACATCTTTGGGGATGACATCAGCTCGGATCTGGTCAAGATGATCCGGGGTCTTCTGCGGCCTGAGGAAGTGGTGCATCTTCAAGGGCTCCAGCCCAATGAGATTTTGTGTGAAGTGGTAGCCCGGTCTTTCTCCGTAAGTTCCCTTATTTATTTTGTCATTTAAATTATATATCATTTCTAACATTTTCTATATTTTCAGGGTATGCAAATGCTTATGTCAGCCTTTGAGCGAGTGGCTCAGGCTTCCAAAAGAGCCCATACACAAGCCACTTCTTCCTAGGAAACGCACGACAAACTGCAAGAGGAGGTAAGCCGGCTGAATGAACTTCATGAACATGTCTTGGCCCGAGAGAAGGCTTGCTGGAAACAACAAACAGACTTGATTCAAGCAGAGCTGGTTGAAACTCGAGCAGAATTGGAGTCATCCTGCAGGGAGCTTGGGGTCGCTCGCCGGGAGGTGCAAGCAGCCAAAGAAGAGACTGAATCTTCCCGGGTCCAGGCTGAGGAGGCATGGGCTGCTGTAGATCTCTTGAAGGCTGCCAAGGAAGAACAAATAACTCAATTTTTGAAGTCCCAGGATTTCAAGAAGATGGTGGCTGACAAAGCCTTCGTTATTTTGACCAAGGCTTTAACAAATGTCTGGAGCAGTTCCAAGAAGTAGGCCTTGTTCCTCCTGACCGGGAGGACTTCCCGGATTTGGAGAAAGCTGCTGCATCCCTCCCGGATGATGAAGAGGAGGAGGAGGTCCCCAAAGTAGATTAGGAATTCTTTTTTTCTTTTTTTTTTATTCCCGGGCTTCCGGGCACCTTGTAAATTTTTCCCAGTATTAATGAAAATATTTTGCTTTTCCTTTCTCGCATCTGATAACTGTTTTAAAATATTTCTAAGTGTTGCAGACTTTCAAATATCCTTTAGGTTTTAACCAACCTTCACTAAGCATATTAAGAATCGAGGTATAATCTTTTAAGAAATAATCAATCTTGGTAAATAACTGGGGTACGGGTCCCCAGCCTTAGGAGATAACCGGGGTGCGGGTCCCCGGGCCAGGGTACGGGTCCCTGAGCTTAGGAGATAACCGGGGTGCGGGTCCCAAGGCCGGGGTTCGGGTCCCTGGACTTAGGAGATAACCAGGGTGCGGGTCCCTGGGTCAGGGTACGGGTCCCTAGACTTAATAGATAACCGAGGAACAGGTCCCCGGGCCAGGGTATGGGTCCCTGGACTTAGGAGATAATCGGGGTGCGGGTCCCTGGGCCAGGGTTCGTGTCCTTGGACTTAGTAGATAACCGGGGTGCGGGTCCCCGGGCCAGGGTACGGGTCCCTGGATTTAGGAGATAACCGAGGTGCGGGGCCCCGGCCAGGGTACGGGTCCCTGGACTTAGGAGATAACCGGGGTGCGGGTCCCCGAGCCAGGGTACGGGTCCCTGGACTTAGTAGACACTTCCTTGAACATTTTCTTTATTTGATGTATAAGCAATAGATACAAAAGCTTTAAACATAATATTTCTTCAAATGAAATGCAATCTAGGGTCTTTTAAGGGTATGTCCCTGAGAATCTTCTAGATAATAAGCTGCCCCCGAGATAACTCTCTGAATTACTTTGAAGGGTCCTTCCCATCGTGCTTCTAATTTTCCCACATCACCCACTGGCTTCACCTTTTTCATGACCAAGTCTCCAACCTGGAAATCTCGTGATCGAACATGCTTGTTATAGGATTTCATTACCCGGCTGCGATAAGCTTCCATTCGAATGGCTGCTCGGTCTCTTTTTTCTTCAATCAAATCAAGCTCAATGGCCCGGGTTTGATCATTGTTGTTCGGATAAGATTCTATCCGAGTAGAAGATTGTCCGATTTCCACAGGTAAGACTGCTTCTGAACCATAGACCAAGCTGTATGGAGTTTCCCGAGTAGTTATTCGTGGTGTAGTTTGATATGCCCATAATATACTCGATAACTCCTCCACCCAGTCCTTTCCTTTCCCATGCAGCCGGGCTTTAAGTGCTTGCACAATGATCCTATTGGTTACCTCAGTTTGGCCATTGGCTTGTGGGTAGGCCACATAGGTGAAAGATTGAGTGATCTTCATTTCTTGACACCAAGATGTGATTTTATTTCCCTGGAATTGCCTCCCATTATCTGAAATCAATCTTCTGGGGATGCCAAATCTGCAAACAATATTTTTCCAGAGAAATCTCATGACCTCTTCCTCAGTAATTTTGGCTAATGGGTCGGCCTCCACCCATTTAGAGAAATAATCCACGGTCACAAGAAGGAATTTTTTCTGGGCCCGGGCTATTGGAAATGGGCCCACTATATCCAATCCCCATTGATCAAAGGGACAAGATGCTGAGATGGGTTGCTTGCCAGCAGCTGGGCGATGATGAAAATTAGAATGGTGCTGGCAACCCTTGCATTTCTGAACAAGTCAGGCAGCATCTTGATTCATCTGGGGCCACCAAAATCCGGCTAATATAGCTTTTCGAGACAGGTACAGTTCCACCGAGATGTTCACCACAGCACCCTTCGTGTATTTCTCGGAGGACATATTCTACTTCATCCTCTGATAAGCACTTGAGCAAAGGGCCCTGATATGATCGCCTGTACAAAACATCATTTAACAGGACAAACCTGGGTGCGGGTGCTTGTTTTTTGACTTTCAGGGCTTGAGCTTTATCTTCCGGGAGCTTGTCATGGACCATATTAGGGGTGTTCATTATTCGGATATAACCGAAAAAACCGACCGAATTTTGTAATTCGGTTTTTTTGGATCGGTTTTTCTGTTCGGTTTTGGATTTATTTTTTAAAATATTCGGTTTTCCGATTCGGTTTCGGTTTTTATGTATTGAAAACCGAAATAACCGAACCGGCCGCATTTTATGTTATATTATTATTTAGTCCCTAGTGTTTCCAACTTTTATAGATTTTAGTCCAAAACTTTTATTATTTATAATATAATTTATTTCCATATCTAACATTTAAAAAACTTAGCCGGCCCTAGCACAAAAGGAGCGCTTTCTCCCTCACAGAAAATCAGCGCTTTCTTCCTCTTCTCTTGAGTCTTGACTGTGTTGTTCGTTGTTCGTTGATTTTCAGTTTTCAGGTACTTTTTACGATTTCTCGAATTTTTATGTTTCTTTTTTTTTTGAGATGGTGAAGTGGATGATCTTCCTTGTGTGTGTTGGTTGTACATTCTGGGTTTGAGCCCTCCTGTGTGTATGTCAAAATTTGTAGTTTAGGTGTTTTTTTTCGGTGGGCATGTAGTTTCGAACTTGGGATGAAGTTTCTTAACCCATTTTTATTAATAGCTCAGGAACGAGAGAGTGAGGGCCGAGGGGAAAACAAATTCAATTATCAGTTACTATTTTTGTAATTTGTCTATTTACTAATGGAATTTGAGTTTCAACCGATTTGTATGTGTGGGTGAACAAATTGAAGGCGTCACAGCCAGGTGTTAATTTCCAGAAGCTTGTGGGGCTCAAAAATTGTGCTATATTGAAAATCATTGTATCTTCCATAGTTTTTAATCCTCTTGATGTTAAATGTCCATTTATCTAAGAGGGATTTAACACCGGATGAACATTTGTTTTGCATTTGATGAATTGGTTTTCGGGAAAATTGTTTCCAACTTTTTCCGAAGTTTCGTTGGGATTTTAATTGGATCTGATGTATGAATTTGGCGAATATGCGGTGTTGTATGCGGTTTGCATATGTGAATGATAATTCTTGTTCATCTGTATAACTTCTTTTTTTGCGTATATGTGATTTTGTAATTTTTTGGGTGTAGTTTTGAATTTGAATAATGGACAGCTTGTTAATTAAATAAGGTTACTTTCCTGTGTAAATTTAGCATGTATGCTGTTGTTTATCCTTATTTTCTAAAATTTTACCTTTGTTGGATTTTTTTCATTTGTTCTTATTTTAATCTTCATATTATGTTTATTGTATTATTAGATGGCTGAAATTGATGGTACACTCGGTGAAAGTAGAAATTCAAATAACGAGCAACCTATTGATTCTTCTGCAAAAACCACTGAAGATTCAAAGAAGAGAAAAACCGTAAAGCCTAGATCAATTGTGTGGGAACATTTTGAAAGGTATGTTGATTGTGATGGGAATAAAAGAGCAAGGTGTCTTTATTGTAGTTCAAACTATGCTGCTGATTCAAATGCCAATGGAACATCTTCTTTAAATAATCATCTGAGAAAGTGTACGCAAAATCCTCATAATGCTGGGACTAAACAAGCCAAATTAAGATTTCAAGAAAATTCAAAAGATGGTGAAAATTCAGTTAATATTTGGAGATTTGATCAAGAAGCATGTAGAAAATCATTAGCTCAGATGATAATCATGGACGAACAACCTTTTAGTCTTGTTGAAAGAGAAGGGTTCAAGCATTTTATTAATTTAATACAACCTCTATTTCGAATTCCTTCCCGTGCTACAATAACGAGAGATCGCTTTGAACTTTTCGTGGAAGAAAAGAAAAAACTTAAGTTGTTTTTCAAAGACATACATCAAAGAGTTTGTCTCACAACAGATATATGGACTTCAATACAGCGAATCAATTATATGTGTCTCACAGCTCATTTTATTGATAAAGATTGGAAACTGCACAAGAAGATCTTGCATTTTTGTCCAATTAGTAGTCATAAAGGCGATGATATGGCAATTGCAATCACTAAGTGTTTGATTGATTGGGGTTTGGACAAAGTGTTCACTGTTACAGTTGATAATGCTAGTTCAAATGATACTGACAGTGAAAGAACTTTCAAAACAATTAAGCAAATGGGGAACTAATTTCATGGATGGTAGTCACCTTCATGTTAGATGTGTTGCTCACATAATCAATCTTATTGTTCAAGATGGATTGAAAGAAGTTGGTGATTCTGTGAAACGTGTGAGACAAGCTTTGAGATACATTAGGCAATCTCCTGCAAGGATGAAACGATTCAAAGATTGTTGTGAAATTGAAAAAATAGAGAGTAAAAAATCATTGTGTTTGGATGTTCCTACTAGGTGGAATTCGACCTATTTGATGTTGAATACATCACAAGAATTTGAGAATGCCTTTGTGAGATATGGTTTTCTTGATCCTGGATTGTTGGATAATCTTCTTAATCACACTTGTGAAGATGGGAATATTGTGGGTGCTTTTGTTGATGATGACTGGAAGAAAATAAGACACATGGTAAAGTTTCTTGAAACTTTTTACGAACTTACCTTAAGAGTATCGGGGTCATCATATGTTACTTCAAATGTTCACTTTCATGAAATTGGTGAAGTTGCTTGCATTTTGAAAATGTTAGTGGATATTGATGATACTGATTTGAGTTGTATGGCGGAGAAGATGAAAGCTAAATTTGAAAAGTATTGGGGCGCTCCAGAAAAGATGAATAAGATGATTTTTGTTGCTTGTGTGTTAGATCCTCGTTTCAAATTTGAGTATGTTGCTTTTGTTCTTTTGAGTATATATGGAGAAGAGAAAGGAGGAAAAATGAGAGATGATCTAAAGCTCTATGTGATATCTTTATATGATGAGTATCGAATAAGAACTTCAAAAGAATCTCAATCTAAATCATCGGCTTCAGCTAGTAAAACAATTGACAATGACATGTCAAGTTCTGGAAGCGCACATAAAAAAACCTTAATTCAACAAGAATACTTGAGGCACAGAGCCATGTGTGGAATTATGGGTGCTAAGTCAGAGTTGGACAAATATCTTGGTGAAGAAGTAGAGCCTGGAAATGAAAATTTTGATATCTTGCTTTGGTGGAAAGTTAACAAGCCTAGATTTCCTTTTCTTGCCGAAATGGCTCGTGATGTGTTAGCAATTCCTATTTCTACTGTGGCGTCAGAAAGTGCAATTAGTACTGGAGGTCGTGTGCTTGATCCATTTAGGAGTTCGTTAACTCCTAAATTAGTGCAAGCTCTTGTTTGTGCACAAGACTGGATTCGTAATGAATCTTTACACATTACAGTAGAAGAAGACTTGGATAAGCTCGAGAAATTTGAAGATGGTAAAAGTTACAAATTTTTTAATATTAATGTGACAAATATTGTATTTTTTAGATGATAAAAATAATTTTTTTTCCAGATTTGGCCAACTTGGGAAGAGGTGTTCCTTGTATGACTGACATATAATTGCATCTATCAATCAGGTATGATAAATTAATTTATATTAAATTTTTGTATTAAGATTAGGAATTTATGATTTATAGACTTTCATATTTGATTGTTGATTTAATAATTAGTGGGATGATTAACATTTGGGCGTTTTTTTTTTTAAGATGTTGCATTGATTTAATATTCAGCAGGCAATCTGGCATCAACTACTTGGATCACCTCCATTTCTTCCTTCAAAATTGCGACACCATCATCAAGCATTATCTTCAGTAGCTTTTTTCCTTCATATTTTTTTACTTTATTGCTATGATTTGAATTTTGAATATATGTCGGTGTTAGTTCATAACTGAGTTTGTGTATATTTTCCCTTGGTTGTATTGCCATTTTACTTAAACAAACAATGTCTCTGTACTAACCTTTTTTTAATTATGTGTGAATAAGAGATTGGGAGTACGAGAGTTCATCGGGCTATTAAGAGAAAAGGGCAGCTGAAAAGCCTCAAGCTGTATCTGAAGAGGAAGCAGCTGCCATGAAGGCTAGGAAAGCTGCAAGGAAGAGAGTCGAAAAGAGAGAAAAACCATTGCTCGGACTTTATTATAAGCATCTAAATTAAATGTTTGAAAAAATTTATGTTTTTTTCACTTTATGATATATTATTAATTAAACCGAACCGTATAAATCGGTCCATTATATTACCAAACCGAAACCGAACCGAATTACAATTGATCGGTTTCGGATTACATAATTCAAAAACCGAAAACCAGGAAAACCGAACCGAAATTAGATAAATTAAAACCGAACCGACCGATGAACACCCCTAGACCATATACTCAATTAGAGGAGCTATCCACGAACTTGTCCGAGTCGATGGTATTTCCTCATAACAGAAATTACTAACCGGGTAAAACACATGACTTCCCAGGTGCTTATGTCTGACATAGAGGCAGCCAATTTGGCTAATGTATCAGCCTCCTCATTCTCTTCTCTAGGAATCTGTTCAATGCTCCAGTCGGTTAGAGATGCTGCCCGGGCTATGATGAGCCCTAGATATTTGAGGATTTTTTCATTCTTGGCCTCATACGTCCCTTTTATTTGCTGGGTGACCAGTTGAGAATCAGAATAAATAATGACTCGGGAGGCACCGACTTCCCGGGCAGCTTGCAACCCTGCCAGAACGGCTTCATACTCAGCTTCGTTGTTGGTGACCCTGGAATCGATTCTTAGAGCCAACTTGATTTTTTCGCCTTACGGAGCAATTAAAACCACCCCAACTCCACACCCCGACAAATTTGATGCTCCATCAACAAAAATTCTCCATACTTCCTCTTCTCCTGGTTGAATCATCTCTATCAAGAAGTCTGTCAATGCCTGGGCTTTTATAGCAACTCGAGGTTTATATTCAATGTCATATTCCCCGAGTTCTATAATCCACTTAACCATTCTTCCCGAGAATTCAGCATGTGTCATGATTCTCCCGAGTGGAGAATTGGTGAGAACCACAATTGGATGTGAGAGAAAATAAGGCCTCAGCTTCTGGGCAGTCATCACCAGGGCCAGGGCTATATTTTCCACTTCGCTGTAATTTAACTCGGCTACCCTGAGGGCATGACTGACATAATATACAGGCTTTTGGTTGGTTTCTTCCTCCCTGATAAGTACGGAGCTAACGGCGTGCTCAGTAGTAGATAAATAAATCCACAGTTTTTCCCCGGGTTCTGGTTTCACCAAAACAGGCAACTCGGCCAAATGCTTCTTTTCAAGTCTTGAAAAGCTTGCTTACATTTTTCATCCCAGCCAAATTTTTGTGCTTTTGTCAAAACTTGAAAGAATGGATAGCTTCTATGGGCAGACCGAGAGATGAAACGAGATAGGGCCGCAATTCTCCCAGTCAATTTTTATACATCCCGGGACAGATTGAGGGGAAGGCATGTCCATTATTGCTTTGATCTTCTCTGGATTTACTTCGATTCCACGATCAGTCACCAAGAAACCCAAAAACTTCCCACTTCTTACCCAAAATACACATTTAGCCGGGTTGAGCTTTATCCCATACTGTTTCAAGGTGGTGAAGGTCTCGGTCAGATCATCAATGAAGCAGGAGACTTCCCGGGTCTTGATCAGGATATCATCCACATACACTTCAACGTTCATGTCTATCTATTTTTAAAAAACGTGATTCATCAAGCGTTGATATGTGGCCCCAGCATTCTTCAATCCAAAGGGCATAACTACGTAGCAGAAACTGCCCCCGGAAGTGATAAAACTGACTTTATCTTGATCTTCAAGAGTTAAGGGGATTTGGTGGTACCCCTGATAAGCGTCCAGAAAGCTTAATAACTCGCACCCGGAGGTTGAATCCACCAGTTGATCGATCCGGGGAAGTGGTTAACAGTATTTGGGGCAGGCTTTATTCAGGTCCTGGAAATCTACACACATCCTCCATTTTGCAGTAACTTTAGGAACAAGGACCACATTTGAGAGCCACGTAGGGAATTGGACCTTCCCAAACGTGGCCGGCCCGCAATAGCTCTCCCACCTGCTCTTCAATAACTTTATCTTTCTCTGAGCCAAAATGCCTCTTCTTTTGTTTCACGGGCCGGGATCCTAGGAGGATATTTAATTTGTGCTCAGCCACTTTCGGCGAGATCCCGGCCAGGTTTTATTGGGACCAAGCGAAAACAGTAATGTTAGCTTTTAAACAATTCAAGAGATTTACCCGGGTGGACGCGTTGATGTCTCGGGCCACCCGGATGTGCTTCCCAGGCTCAATCTCCACTGCCTCTTGCTCTTCCTCCGAAACAAAATGTACTTCCCTTTCTCTGGCCACCTCATCTTGACTCTCCTTCTTCCACTTCTCCTCCCTTCTCGCCCTCTTCTGATCCACTCGGACAGTCTCCCCATAACATTTCCGGGAAGAGGGCTGGTCTCCCTTGACTTAACCGACTTGCCCTCGTACTGGAAATTTAATTTTTTGATGATAAGTAGAGGCCACGGATCTCATCTCATTCATATCCGGTCTCCCTAAGATGATGTTGTACGAGGACGGGGCATCCACCACTGTAAAGATTGTCATGAACGTCTTCCTCAAATCCCCAGTTCCCAGGGTCAGTGGCAAGGTTATTTCCCCTTCAGGGTACACTGCATGACCCGCAAAGCCAAATAAGGCAGTCTCAACCGCCTCTAATTGATACTCATGTAAATCCATCTGAACCAATGTGTAATTCCCGGTTACTCGTACAAATGATAATAGTGTATTTATGTCGTTTATTATGTAGTTATTTAGCTCATCAGATTTCACATGATGATTGAGGTATCAATATTGAGATTGAACATGATTTTTGTATTGTTCATGGTGTATTGAGAATGAAAATATGTCTAAATAGTGATAGTAAGATGTGTAGGTAGAAATAGTGTAGTGAAGTTGGTAGAAAATGAGATGAAAATATGACAGTTTTTACGGGTTTTAGCATAATGATTTGAATATTGATCCAAATTGTGTGAGGCCACCACCATTAGAAAGCTAAGATATAATGATACAACTTTCATGTTTTGGGTTTTGTCCAAATCATTGTGGAAGACAAGCCAAAAGTGCCCCGTAGTGTGTCATGTGCATCGTCATTTGCTTCAACGACACATTTTGGTAGATTGTACATAACTTTTCACTTAGACCTTCAAATGACATGAGACCAATTGGGGATGCAAGCCAAGAAATAGGGCTACAACTTTCATGCTTTACCACTTTTTCCAATTCTGAAGGGAAGAGACATTTCTGGAGCGATCTTTGAGAAGTATGCGCACAGGAATCAGAATCGCCCGTGCTGGGGCGGCCAATTTTGACCGCCCTAGCGCCCATGTTCCAATTTTTAGGTGTTTTTACAGTAGGGCTCGCGCTGGGGGCAGCCAAACTTCACCGCCCTAGCGCCCTTATGCGAAAGTGTGCGTTCCAAACACAATTTTTATGGTTTAAAACTTTAGGGATTGATTTTTTTAACCATCCTTATCATTTCTTCAACCAAACTCACGATAGAACCAAGGGAGAAAGCAAGGGTTTCACTTCTTTACCTCAAATTCTCCACAACAAACCATCTTTAGCTTGAATTGAAGTTAGAAGTGATATGAGAACAGAATTTTCTGCATAAAGAAGTAAGTTCTCCCTTGTTTCATAGGTTTATGCTATGGATACCATAAGAATGGAGTTGAGCTATGGAATTGATGAATATGTACATGTTTTGACAGTTTAGGAGCACAAAAACAACATCTCACACCGTGTTTTTGCTGGGAAAGAGTAAGTTGGCATGTTCTTGAAGTAATACATGAGTAATATTATGATTTCAAATACTTCTCATTGATTATTGCTATATGTACATTGTTAGTATCTTATTGATGAAAACATAGCACCATATTCCATTATTATGTATTAAATATGTAAGAAACTCATGAATATTGATGATGTGTGCTAATGTTATGAACATGAACATGAACATGAAAGGAAAAGGACTGATTTTTACATGATATAGAGCTTGTTGACATCATGGGTGGTTTTAAGTACACCAAAGCTATTGGCCAATATATGTTCATGGGGCTTGGGGTTGCTAAAGGTTGTTCCCTGAATTCCAACACAATAGTAGCTATATAATAAAGCAAGCACAGTAGTACAGGTCAACTAATGAGGCTCAAGTACAAAAATGAACATGAATATATGCTATGATATGACATGGTTTAAAGATTCATTGTTGTTCACGACTTGATACGTATGTTTCTTCGACGCATATTGATACGTATAAGTGCTAACTTATTGAGTTTTATAAACTCACGTAGCTCATGTATTACAGGATCAGGTAATGAAGATACATATGAAGCCGGTTCGCCACTAGATGCTTGTGACGTGCCTTACCTCGACAAGAACCTGGACGTCTTATTGTATAGCTTCCGCATATGTATTATAGTGAATTCAATGTCAGGGTTTGAAACAAGTTCTTACAATATTTATGTCTATGTATATATTGATACAGAGTATGTTTGTGTGTAAGAATATGATTATATGTACGTATTGTTGCTGTTGTTTGAGTTGTTGGCATATACAAAATATAGGGACATCATGCCAAAATTTTTATAAACCATCAAATTTATGCCCCTTGGTTGAATTACTTTCATAATATAGATATAGCATTCAAATCCTATTTTGATTATGGTAATCATGTCAAGTATAGAGTAAGGGTGTGACATTTTAGTTGGTATCAGAGCCCACAGTTCTTCGAGAGGGAAGACACTGCACTTCATCCATACATGGGGAACTCGGCAAGTAAGTATCTTTGTATCCAATAGTTTATGCTAAGTTATGTGTTTCTACGTGACCTATATGTAGGTTAAGATAAAAGACCATGCCACCTAAACGCAAGGTACACGAAGGAGATTCATCTAAAGGCAAGGCCTCAGCAGTAGAAGGCAAGGGCAGTGCGCCACGACCTGTAGATGATTTTGCTCAACTGCTCCAACAACAAGCGAAAGTCCATGGGGAGCAGATACAACAATTACTTGAGATGCAACGGACTACTCATGAGCAGGTACACGCACAAGCCATGCTACCCAGAAAAGGACCTGTTCAAACAGATCTGTATGATCATTTTCGACGTCTGAATTCCTCCGGAATTCATGGGAAGCACCGATCTAGCAGTAGCAGAAGAATGGATTAAATCATTGGAGTCCATCTTCTCCTACCTTCATATGGAAGATGCAGACAAAATAACGTGTGCCATATTTTTATTAACAAAGAATGCAAGAATATGGTGGGAGAGTGCAAGGGTGGCATTACCTACGATACCATTGACATGGGAAACTTTCAAAACCATGTTTTACAACAAATATTTCAGTAAAGATGTACGAGCCAAGAAAGCCAGTGATTTCCTTAATCTGAAGCAAGGAACCATGTTAATGGCGGAATACATACAACAATTCGAGGATGGAGTCCAATATGTACCATATATTGCACAGGATGACATAAAGGGTGAACACTTCATGCGGGGACTTCGCTCTGAAATTAAACGAGATGTACGGATGTCGAAAGTTGTTATCTATGGGGAGATAGTGGAAAGAGCACTTATGGCTGAACAAGACGAACAAGACATTGACAGAGATAGGCAACAGCGAAGGCAGCAGTACTTTCAAAAGAGCCAAGGAATAGGACAAGGCAAAAAGACCGATAGCAAAGGTACTCGACCAGAGGAACCCCGTGGCAAGGGTCCTTCTCCACGTAAAGAACAGGACAATGTACCTTGTCCTAAATGTGGCAAACTCCATGGCGGTGAATGTATGCAAGGTTCCAATGTTTGCTATCGTTAGCAAAAAGCCAGGGCATCTCGCCAAAAATTGTTTAGGGAGTTCTGAGAAAGTACAGGGACGCCTTTTCTCCATGACCAAAGAAGAAGTGGATGCGGATACATCGATGATCACTAGTATGTTCTTGATTTCTGGTATTACTGCTATTGTTTTACTAGACTCAGGAGCCACGCATTTCTTTATTTCGGAATTGTTTGTAAGAAGACTGCGCATTACAGCAAGTACAACAGAGACACAACTCGCCATAGCATTACCTTTCGGGCAAGAATTACAGACAGATCGGATTGTACGAGGGTGTCCAATATATGTCCAAGGCCATCAGATGTATGCCAATTTGATAGTTCTGAACATGACTGATTTTGATGTGATACTGGGAATGGATTGGCTCTCGAAGTACATAGTTACTATTGACTGTGGCATGAAAATGATCAAGTTTGCACCATTAGGAGCTGAACCATTCACAGTAGCAAGTGCAGGTATATCCTTACCTCTTCGGATAATCTCTTGTATGAAGGCTTGTAAATTACTACAGAAGAGGTGTCAAGGATATTTAGCATATGTGTTAACTAGTGACTCACCTGTTCGTGAATTAAAAGATACAGATGTTGTTTGTGAATTTCCAGAGGTATTTCCCGATGATATTACAGGCTTACCCCCAGATAGAGAGATCAAATTTGTGATTGATGTTGTGACAGGAACTCATCCGATCTCAAAAGCTCCTTATCGATTAACTCCTACAGAAATGAAAGAATTGAAAGAACAGTTGCAAAAGTTACTTGATAAAGATTTATTAGACCGAGTTTTTCACCGTGGGGTGCACCTGTTTTATTTGTGAAGAAGAAAGACGGTACCCTTCGTCTATGTATTGATTATCGGGAGTTGAACAAGGTGACAATCAAAAATAAGTATCCACTCCCCAGAATTGATGATTTGTTTGATCAATTACAAGGAGCTGCCATCTTTTCAAAAATTGATTTACGATCAGGCTATCATCAACTAAAAGTGAAATCAGATGATATCTCAAAGACTGCCTTCCGAACCAGATACCGAGCATTATGAATTTCTTGTAATGCCATTTGGACTAACGAATGCACCAGCTGCTTTCATGGATTTAATGAATAGAATTTTCAATCCATTTCTAGACAAGTTCGTGATTGTGTTTATAGATGATATTCTCATCTACTCACGAACTGTGGAGGAGCATAGAGAACATTTGCAATTAGTTTTGCGGACTTTGAAGGATAAACATTTATATGCCAAATGGAAGAAATGTGAATTTTGGCTTGAACAAGTAGCATTCTTGGGCCATATCATTTCAAAAGAAAGCATATCAGTGGATCCAAGTAAGATTGAAGCTGTTAATAACTGGCTACGACCTACCACTGTTACCGAGGTACGTAGTTTTCTTGGGTTAGCTGGTTATTACCGTCGGTTTATAGCGGGATTTTCTAAGATAGCATTGCCTTTGACTGCGTTAACACGAAAGAATGTGAAATTTGTATGGAATGAAGCATGTGATCGCAGTTTCCAAGAGTTAAGACAAAATTGACCTCAGCAGCAGTCCTTGCTATTCCTAGAAGGATCAGGAGATTTTGTAGTATACAGTGATGCTTCGAAACAAGGTTTAGGAGCAGTTTTAATGCAGCACGGGAAGGTGATCGCTTATGCCTCAAGACAATTGAAGGAATATGAAAAGAATTATCCCACACATGATTTAGAACTGGCAGCAGTGATATTTGCATTAAAATATGACGCCATTATCTGTATGGCGAACAGTGTGAAATATATACGGACCACAAGAGTTTGAAATATTTATTCACACAAAAAGAATTGAATACGCGTCAACGACGTTGGTTGGAATTAGTGAAAGATTATGCTTGTATTATTAATTATCATCCAAGTAAAGCCAATGTTGTTGCAGATGCATTAAGTCGAAAGTCCAGTTCTATTGCTGCATGCAAGTACAAGAACAAATTTTATGGGATTTGCAGAACTTGAAGCTTGTTGTTATTCAAATGGAGCTGCAATTCAGTTATCATCCCTTATGGTTCGATCAACGCTTGCAGACAGAATCAAGGCCGAACAAAATACATATACGAAATTACAACAACTGAGGCAGCGAGATGAGGATAAAGGAAATTCGAACTTTGAATTGAATGGGGAAGGAATATGGACATATCGAGTTAGATTGAGCGTGCCGAAACAAGGAACAATCAGGACCGACATTCTTATTGATGCACATGCTACTCCCTACTCAATACATCTAGGAGGCACCAAAATGTACAAAAATTTGAAACCATTAATTTGGTGGCCAGGTATGAAAAGGACATTGCTTAAGTTGTTGCACAATGTCTAACTTGTCAACATGTCAAGACTGAATATCAAAGACCAGCAGGACTCCTGAAACCACTGCCTATTCCTGAATGGAAATGAGAGCATATTACAATGGATTTCATCCTTGGTTTGCCACGAACACAAAGAGGATTCAATGCTATATGGGTTATTTTCGATCGTCTTACAAAATCAGCTCACTTTCTTCCGGTGAAAACCACATACACGATGAATCAATATGCCGAAGAATACATCAAAGAGATAGTGAGACTTCATGGCATCCCAGTGTCCATTGTATCTGATAGAGATCCCAAATTTACGTCTGCATTTTGGAAGAGTTTACATCATGCTATGGGAACTCGATTGTCATTTAGTATGGCATTCCACCCTCAAACGGATGGACAATCAGAACGAGTAAATCAGATCTTAGAAGATATGTTGAGGGCATGTACTATTGATTTTCCAGGTAGTTGGAACAGTAAACTACTGTTAGCTGAGTTTACATATAACAATAGCTATCAGTCAAGCATTGGAATGGCATCGTATACTGCATTATATGGTAGAAAATGTCGTTCTCCAGTACATTGGAATGAAATAGGAGAAAGGAAATTATTAGGCCCTGAATTGGTACAAAAAAAAAGCCGAATTGGTAACCAAGATCAGAGAAAGAATGCACATTGCCCAGAGCCGACAGAAAAGCTATGCTGATTTGCGACGTCGTCAATTGGAATTTCAGGTTGGGGACCATGTATTTGTAAAGATATCACTATTGAAGGGCATTTTACGTTTTGGTAAGAAAGGAAAATTGAGTCCAAGATATATCGGTCCATTTGAAATCTTGGAAAGAATAGGAGATAGAGCCTACCGAGTTGCTTTACCACCAAACTTATCAAATGTTCATAATGTTTTTCATATTTCCTTGCTACGGAAATATTTGGCCAATCCTTCTCACGTTCTTCATTACAAACCATTGGAGCTTGCATCGAATCTCTCGTATGAAGAACGGCCAGTCCAAATCCTCAATGGGAAATCAAAAGTGTTACGAGGCAAGGAAATACCCTCGGTGAAACTATTATGGCGCAATCATGCAATTGAAGAAGCAACATGGGAGCGAGAAGACGAGATTCAACAGAGATATCCTGAACTATATGGTACGTCAAATTTTGAAGACGAAATTCTTTGAAAGAGGGGAGAATTGTAATGTCCGATTATTCGTACAAATGATAATCATGTGTTTATGTCGTTTATTATGTAGTTAATTAGCTCATCAGATTTCACATGATGATTGAGGTATCAATTTTGAGATTGAACATGATTTTTATATTGTTCATGGTGTATTGAGAATGAAAATATGTCTAAATAGTGATAGTAAGATGTGTAGGTAGAAATAGTGTAATGAAGTTGGTAGGAAATGAGATGAAAATATGGCAGTTTTTACGGATTTTAGCATAATGATTTGAATATTGATCCAAATTGTGTGAGGCCACCACCATTAGAAAGCTAAGATATAATGATACAACTTTCATGTTTTGGGTTTTATCCAAATCATTGTGGAAGACAAGCCAAAAGTGCCCTGTAGTGTGTCATGTGCATCATCATTTGCTTCACCGACACATTTTGGCAGATTGTACATAACTTTTAACTCAGACCTTCAAATTACATGAAGCCAATTGGGGATGCAAGCAAGAAATAGGGCTACAACTTTCATGTTTACCACGTTTTCCAATTCTGAAGGGAAGAGACATTTCTGGAGCGATCTTTGAGAAGTATACGCGCAGGAATCAGAATCGACCGCGCTGGGGCGGCCAAGTTTGACCGCCCTAGCGCCCCTGTACCAATTTTTAGGTGTTTTTACAGTAGGGCTCGCGCTGGGGGCGGCCAAACTTCACCGCCCTAGCGCCCCTGTGCAAAAGTGTGCGTTCCAAACACGATTTTTATGGTTTAAAACTCTAGGGATTGATTTGTTTAACCATCCTTATCATTTCTTCAACCAAGCTCACGATAGAACCAAGGGAGAAAGCAAGGGTTTCAATTATTTCCCTCAAATTCTCCGCAACAAACCATCTTTAGCTTGAATTTAAGTTAGAAGTGATATGAGAACAGAATTTTCTGCATAAAGAAGTAAGTTCTCCCTTGTTTCATAGGTTTGTGCTATGGATACCATAAGAATGGAGTTGAGCTATGGAATTGATGAATATGTACATGTTTTGACAGTTTAGGAGCACAAAAACAACATCTCACACCGTGTTTTTGCTAGGAAAGAGTAAGTTGGCATGTTCTTGAAGTAATACATGAGTTTATGATTTCAAATACTTCCAATTGATTATTGCTATATGTACATTGTTAGTATCTTATTGATGAAAACATAGCACCATATTCCATTGTTATGTATTAAATATATAAGAAACTCATGAATATTGATGATGTGTGCTATGTTATGAACATGAACATGAAAGGAAAATGACTGATTTTTACATGATATAGAGCTTGTTGACATCATGGGTGGTTTTAAGTCCACCAAAGCTATTGGCCAATATATGTTCATGGGGCGTGGGGTTGCCAAAGGTTGCTCCCTGAAGTCCAACACAGTAGTATCCATATAATAAAGCAAGCACAGTAGTACAGGTCAACTAATGAGGCTCAAGTACAAAAATGAACATGAATATATGCTATGATATGACATGGTTTAAAGATTCATTGTTGTTCACGACTTGATACGTATGTTCTTTCTACGCATATTGATACGTATAAGTGCCAACTTATTGAGTTTTATAAACTCACGTAGCTCATGTATTACAGGATCAGGTAATGAAGATACATAGGATGCCGGTTCGCCAATAGATGCTTGTGATGTGCCTTACCTCGATAAGAACCTGGACGTCTTATTGTATAGCTTCCGCATATGTATTATAGTGAATTCAATGTCAGGGTTCGAAACAAGTTTTTACTATATTTATGTCTATGTATATATTGATACAGAGTATGTTTGTGTGTAAAAATACGATTATATGTACGTATTGTTGCTGTTGTTTGAGTTGTTGGCATATACAAAATATAGGGACATCATGCCAACATTTTTATAAACCATCAAATTTATGCCCCTTGGTTGAATTACTTCATAATATAGATATAACATTCAAATCCTATTTTGATTATGGTAATCATGTCAAGTATAGAGTAAGGGTGTGACACAATGCTTCCTTGAAGATGACATTGACAGAGCTGCCATTGTCAACGAATACTCTCAACACGTCGTAATTAGCCACTCGGGCTTGAATAACGAGAGCTACGTTATGGGGTTGATTAACTCCCCTGAGGTCTTCTGGGCCGAATCTTATAACTGGCTAATTCCTCCCCCTCCCATCAACTTCTAAGCACTCCCTTCTGCTTCTTGCTTTTCGAGCCCGGTTGAAATCACCATCTGTAGATCCTCCTGAAATCATTTTTATTACTCCTCGGCTAGGGGAAAGGTCCTTCCTTTCGGTTTGTCTGCTTCTTTGTTCCTGGGAACTTCCCTCCTCCCTCCTACTTCCACTAGGGATATCTGTTGATTTGCGGGGAGTATTAGGTCCGGGACGTCGAGACAACCAAGGTGGTTGTCTAGACCTATCTCGGGGGGGATGAGATTCTGGCACAGGACGCCTACCAGAATCCTTCTTCAGTATTCGACACTCATTGGTATTGTGAGAACTTTCTTTTTGAAGGGTGCAGAACCCTTTCTTTTCTGATCTTGATGGTGGTGCTACTGGATTTGGACGAGGAATTATATCCGAGCTACATTCTTGAACTTCCCGATCCCGAGCAATTCTTAAAGGGACGTGGGAGAAATGCCCGGGACCACTCTTCTTGTGAGCTCTCTCTTCGGGTCTGACAACCCGGTCTCCTCTGGCTCTTTTCAGGGCTGATCTTTTTTGGTTCTGCGCCTCTTCCATGTTGATGTATTTATCTGTCCAGGACAAGAGATCTTCGAAGTTCCCTGGGCAACTTTTTGGTCAAGGATCGAAAGAAGTCTCCCTCCCACAATCCTTGCATAAAAGCTGTAACTTTTGTCTCTGGAGCACATGCGGGGACCTCCAAAGCTACTCGATTAAATCGCTTGATGTAGGCTCTTAGAGTTTCATCTTGGTCCTGCCTTACTTCAAATAGACTGAAGGCAGTCTTCTTGTATTTCTTGCTGCTACTGAACTGGTGCAAGAATATTTTTTGGAAGTCTTCAAAAGAATGAATGCTCTGAGGTGCCAGCCCTTCGAACCATCTCTGGGCCGAGTCGACCAGGGTAGTCAGGAATACTTTACATTTGATTTGATCTCCGTAGCAATGTAACATGACCATGTTTTCAAATCGAGCCAGATGTTCTTCGGGGTCAGAACTCCATCACAATCTTTGATTTTGGCTGACTTGAAGTCCCGGACAATGATATCGGAGAATGGGCAACCCTTGACAATTTGAGCACTGGTTTTAGAACCAACTTGTCCCTCCAACACTCTCACCTTCTTCTTCAACTCTTCTAACTCCTCTGCCACAGTAGGAGATTTAGAACCTGCACTTGACTCCCTCTCTTTCTCCCTTCTCTCTTCCTCCCGCGGCTGCTCGCGTTCTTGCTAGGGTGGCTGGAATGATGAGTAGCGGTCTTCTTTGCCATGGCTGTTTAACATCATCAGTTACAATTTTGGTCAACTCGTCAGGTGTTAAATGGATAGTAGGCGGGGGACCATTGGGTGGCTGACCACCCATATCAGAGAGACGAGTGTTGTTCTCTTCCTGGATCCGGGAAGTGTCTTGGTTTGCCCTCCTAGTAGGAGCCATATCAACGTCTTATAACTTAGAATTTCCCACAGACGGCGCCAATGATGTGATCTGGGTGAAATAGGTGAGCCGGGTCGGGTGTTCCACCGAATCTACTATCCAGAAGTTGGGAAAAATAAAAGCAAGACGTCTGGATGAACAGCTCGCTTCCTGGGATAGATATGAATCTGCAACCAAGAAGGTAACCGCGTGAATGGGCGCCGGAGGGGTATCCGACGTGACCACTCCGATGCTTAAGTCAGTGAATAACTCAAGCAAAGAACCAATGTAACCAAGTGATGGTTGTGAGATTGGTGTGGAAGGTGAGTATTAAATGCACAATAAATGAGTGTATTCAATATCTGAATAGAGAGTAAATGCAAAGAGTGAACCTGTTATTTACAATAGAAGATGCAATGATGACCTCGTTCTTTGTGTTTGAGCATTAATTATAGTAGGACGGCTGATTATACCCTATTGTTCTGACATGTCAAATCTTATACTAGTCATATCCAGCCTATTTGATTTTGTCAACCTCTTGCACTGATGTCAGAGATAGGTTGGCCGCACACACCCTACTTTGTCGGCGTAATTAAATGTGGCACGTTTATCGAAGTGGCCCGGGTAGATTGCCTCTCGAGCATTTTACATGAGAGCCCGGGCATCTCATAGCCCGGGTAGTTTAAGTCCGGGTTTTCCAATGGCTCGGCCTTTCGATTGGCCTTTATACTTTGACTTCAGTCATACTCCCAACGTCCCGGGCAGATTGAGATCCGGATTTCTACTCAGTTTGTCGTCTTGCTGATCTGGGAATAATCCATCCTCCTGACTCGGGCACTACCCATGGCCCGACTTCATGGCCCGGGACATCCTGGGTACTATCCATGACCCGGGACATCTCGGGGTATCAAACACGTTTTGCTGTCTTTCTTGACTGGCCTCATTTTGCCGATACGAGACTTGAGCGTGAATCCAAGACATGTTTATCTCGGAACTACTCGCAATCAAGATTTGAGAGATAAGTCTGAACTCCGAGTTTAGAAAATAATGCCGATAAAACATTTGGTGTGTCGTACTGTAAAATGAACACAAATCACACTTTTTAAGTCAGAACAAGTATGAACTTCGACTTTTGAGGATAATTGTTTTTAACTGAGTTGTATAAAGAAAGTCGGGACTTGGGAGGGATAAAATGGTCAAATCATGTGTTTGCGGGCGTGTAAAGTGCAATAAGTGGATCCGGCACCTGATTCCTGTGGGGCCTCCCACACCGAATCCACCCACCCCTAAAACCCCTCTCGATTTCCGCGCCACTCCTCACGTTCCCTGTCATTGTTCTTCATCCAATTCAATTTCGTTGCTAATTTGGCGATTTCGTGAAATGGAGAAGGAAATCGGGGGCGATGATTTCGAGAGAGGGTTGAAAGCGTGCGTGGTGTTGGGGGGGAGGGGTTTCATCGGGCGTGCACTTGTGGAAAGGTTGTTGAAGCTTGGAAACTGGTCCGTGCGAGTTGTTGGTTCGACTGAGAATCCTCAGCTCCTCCCTTCTGAGTCGCTACTCGCCCACGCATTCTCCTGCGGTCGCGCCTCTTATTTCCACGTCGACGTGCGCAAGAAAGCCCAGATTATACAAGGTATTTGTTCGATGCGCGAGAATGTATTTATTTTTCATCATTCTGTTGATCAGTATGATTTTCAGTGTCCATTCATGTCACCATTCACTGTGATCGTGAATCGTAACTCAAGGTTGAGAGTTCGTCAGGTCATTCTTGATAATGTGGTCTCCTTTGTTAAGGAGCATGCACACCGCCACAGTCTTAGAATGCTTAGCAGTCCCACGTTAAAGATTGTTTGGGTTGTAGCCCTTGAGTTCGAGATTTTGTTGTGCGTAATAGAATTTTGATTTTTCAGATTTCTGTATGCATATGTCTGGGACCTTGTCTACAACCTCACCTGTTTTATCTGATTATTTATATTTCTTTGTCTTCTGCGACACTGAAATCTTTAATCCGGTAATTTACTTTTCTTCATTTGCAGCTGTTGAAGGTGCATCGGTTGTATTTTATACTGATCATGTGGATTCATTCCCCGATTATTTTCATGCTTGCTATGCAATCTTTGTTCAAGGTAATTCTTAGTTGTTTGGTGAGAAAATATGTTGAAATGATGTGCCATAGCATTTCATCCCATGATAATATCTTTATTTCCTCATCTCCTAGGTACAAAAAATATTATTGAGGCATGTCGAGAATGTAAAGTAAAACGTCTAATATATAACAGTTCTGCTGACGTAGTTTTTCACGGTTCACGAGATATAAGAAATGGAAATGAATCCATACCTCAACCTGACCATGTATGTCCTTAACTTTGAAGCTTAAAGGTGACCTTTTCTCTCTTTGACAATCATTTGTAACTCTCTTCCATTCTCTTTCTCTAATGTTATGATGCAGTTCAAGGATTTGGTCACTGACCTTAAAGCTCAATCCGAGTCTCTGATTTTGTTTGCTAATGATATTGATGGCCTTTTAACGTGTGTACTTCGTCCTTGCAATGTATTTGGACCCGGAGAAAAACACCTCATACCATCTCTAGTGAGGATGGCACAGTCCAGCTGGGCTAAGGTTTCAAAGCTTCTCGCTATTTAATGTTTGCATAAAAGTTGCTGCAGTTTCCGAAATTCTATTTCTTTGCTCATTTTGGTGGATTTCACATGTATATTTCTGATACTTTTTATTGATAGTCTTTTCTATGCTGTCGAGTGGACATTGCATCGGTACTACCTGCTTATTTTTCTCTAGTGAAATAAAAAAAAAACCATTAATTTTATGATTGACATCTCCCCATTTCATTTTTTAGAGTCATGATTGATTTAGCAATTCAGTTACATTATTTTTGTGAATAAGTAATGGTCTTTTCCCATCTCAGTTTATTATAGGAAGTGGTTACAATCTCTCAGATTTCACCTATGTGGATAATGTTGCCCATGCTCATATCTGTGCTGAAGAATCTCTTAGTTCTCGGATGGTTTCAGTGTGTGGAAAGGTATTTACAAGAATTTAGTTGTTCTTGGAGCTGTCTGTTACTTTTATGAGTGGTGGAAGGATATCACTGGCTGGAATTTTGCAGGTCTTTTTTATAACTAATATGGAGCCGATAAAATTTTGGGAATTCGCGTCTCTTGTGTTGGAAGGCTTAGGCTTTGAGAGGTATTCATACCCCCGTTTTTTATTGATTCCTATGACGTAATCTGCTGTTGGAAAGTAGTTTTTTCTTGCAATGAATGTGCATCTCCATTTATGATATAAGTTCTGGTTTGTCTTAATTGTGCTTGCAAAATTTTAATCTTTTACACTGGACATAATTAATGAAAACAAATTTGTCTTAGTGCATATGTGCTATATAGCGGACTAATAGAGTGTGAGCAAACTGCTTGCTGATTAAAGTAGTTATATTAGGAGTTGGCGTAAAAAAGCAGGATCTTCGTTCGGATTTATGGCAAATCAACTGTTCAATATGAGAAAGTGAATTATAACTCTATAATAATTAATTCTGTGCCTATTACACTTTGTCTTGAACAACTTGCAGTCATCAGGGACCAGAGACCTGCCATTTGTTTAACTTCTCAACTAAATTCCGCATTAAATTGAAATGAGTCGTTTTTCATATTTCAACTCATCTGCTCTTACATTTTTTCATGTTCTTGAAAGACTTTCTTTTCCTATGCTGCTGAAAGTGTGCCCTTGATATGGTTTACTATTAGAAGTCTTTGCTGCTTTGTCCAATTTATGCAGCATATTTGGTCAGGCCTGACAACTAAAAAAAATTTATATCTTCGTCGGTTTGTCCTAGTTTGTATGGCATTATCACTTCCTATTAACCTAGTTAATGTAGTAAAGGTCGCATTGCTTCCCAAATTCATTTCTATTGATCCAAATGGTCTTAAGTGCCATCTGTCAAATTGCATGAGATTTCGCATCCTTGCAATAATTTTCTAGAAGAGATTGTTTGACCCAGACAATTTTTTTCTGGCATATAATATTAAAAGTTTCATAACCTTCACTGGGTAGGAAGGTATTTTCTAGCCACGGAAGTGCAGGGAGAAGGCAAGTAAAAAACACTAAAACATTGTAATAAACCAGTGGATCTTAACAAGAAGTCAAATTCTCATGACAGTGGACTGTGCAGGAGACTTTCCATGCATAACAGAATCAAGAATGAGGGCTCATGAGGTCCTTTGTGCTTGCAATGACTCAGTGCTGGTGTCCTGTAGAGGAACTTTCTCCATAGAATCTCTCTATAACAATATTGTTTATAGTTCCCTTTGGTTTTCAATTCACATCTATTTGTCCCTGATGAACTATGCGGATTTATTTTTTTAAATGTTGTCCCACTCTCCACACTCGGGAGATTGGAGCGGTTGGGGTTTTTTTTAATGGTGATATTCATTTACGGCTGCTATGGTCAGCTAATGGTTTTATTTTATACTCGTTTTTCATTTTTAGTTTGTACGGACAGAGTGTGGCGTTTAGTATTTCTAATTGGTTTTTATGCAAGCTGCACTGGTGCGAGAATTGTCATGTTTTTTAAACAGAAATTTGTTCACAACTGTGGCAGGCCTGTTATCTGTCTTCCTTCTTGGGTGGTTCATTGTGTTATTTTACTTGCAAAATTGTCGCATGCGAAATCCGACTCCCGGAAGGTTGATTCAGCTGTCTCTGTATACAATGTTGCTGCTTTAGCTTTATGCACGAGGACATTTAGTTGTTCTGCAGCTAATAAGTATCTGCAGTACTCTCCTATTGTTTCCATGGAAGTAAGTTTTTCAAGTTTAAGCCATAATTTTTCTTATTAATTTTTTTGTTCATTAGTAGAGGACAACGTCTTCCACTTACTCTCTTCTTAATATGAGCTAAGGTGAGGCTCTAGCTTGGCTTTGTTAGAGGTTTGTCATAGAACTGTGTTGAATTGCTAAATGGTGAAACAGTGAAATTTGGCTTATTGTGAATTCGATCTAAACTACGAATTACAGGAACTTATACTTGCTTAAACAAAAGTCCACCTGTGAACAGTTTCAATTGAGTTTGCCTTTTGACATATTTTATAAATTCCCCAAAGATGAACAGTAACTCCATAAGCCTTTAGATGGTTGGCACTTACTGCCTACTGCTATGACTTTATTGGCAATGTCGCCCATCGTATCTGATGTTCTCCTTGATATAATTTCAGTCAGAATTGGCATAAGAATTCTTTAAGTTAAGCTTGGGAAAAGGAGAAATATGAGAAGGATAAAAATATATATTTGATACCGGTGAATCAAGCTTATTAGTTTGATGGAAGTATTCAAACTGAAGTTGACCTAGTGATGGGCCTAATTAAAGGATGAGTATGAATTTTATTTGTCAGTTGATTTACAAAGAAACTTGCAATTTTATATCAACTATTTTCATATATTCAGCTAACACTGCCACCTTTATCACCAGCAACTAACAGCTCTGCACGAAAACAGTCAGCATCACCTATTCTCTTTTTTCTTTCTATTTGAAACATATTATTTTCATTTAAAATGAGGACGATGAGTATATCACCATTGTATTTAAACAAGATGATCACATGTTTATTTTTGGTATTTATGTTTTGTGAAACGATCTATCCTAGGTTTAAACTACTTGGATCAAAGAATTTTCAAATTGTTTTCCTATTGGCTCTTTAATTGATTCTAGTACTTACCAATATGTTCTGAGGGCGTTGCATCCCCAAATATGGAAGATACCAATCAGCAGCTTTGGAAAATCTAATTCTACGCCACATCACATTGTGGTTTCTCTATTTCTCTTTTAATTCGTATTCTTTCATTTGCAAAATCTGAGTTGGTTTACATGCAAGATATATGTAATAAGACGGAGGTTTTGGCATGTAGATTAACTTGTTCTTTTTCATTGAATTAATAAACTTCCGATGGATGCCAGTCACGATTCAACAGCTAGATATGGAAATTTTTGACACAGGAGGGCATATCATTAACTGTGGATTCATCACCCCACACATCTAGAGACTCACCTTTCGTGCATATATACTCTGATGAGCAGTCAAAAGTGGATAAATTGTTGGGAGGTGGAAAAGGTAAATTCCGTTTGGATGATGTCAACTTATCATCTTACTCTGTAGCCTGAACCTCATGGCTGAAAAATGGCTGTTCTTTTTGTGATTGCATTGTGACGTTCTGCAACTTAATTTTGCTAGGAACAAACACTTTAAGGATTGATGACGTCAATTTGTTTATCTTTGGTATTGATATTAAACTGATGGACTGTCACTATCCTTTAAAAAGTAAATATACAATGGTTTAGCACTAAAAGGCATATCTATGTGTCTATTAGCTGCACTTAAAAAATTATCTTAATGCTGCAAGTTCGCTAGTCGCTACCTATCTCTACCTCTCTATGTGTGTGTGTGTATGATATGTTGACGATAATGATGTTTAGCTTTCTGTTTTCACCTGACGATTACATCATATTATCTTACTGCAGTTGCTGATATTTTGCTATGGAGAGATGAAAAAAAGACATTTTGCTGTTTCCTGTTTCTGGTTTTGCTGTATCAATGGTTTTTCTTTTCTGGGAGAACCTTCATCTCGTCAAGTGCTAAGCTTCTTCTGCTGATTGTTGTGTTGCTTTGCGGGAATCAGATTCTTCCATTGACCAGGTAAGTTAAATATAGGATCTAAAAATGTATTGGATTTGAAAAGCAACTTAAAGTTCAGAACTTCGCGAGGAATTTCAAGTTCTCAACTTTGTTTTAATAATTTGCAATGGATTCTAACCTGGGTATATCAATATGGATACAAGCAAGTTAGTTGCATCATGTTTACTCCATTTTAATTTCTTTATAATATTATGAGTTTTTCAAATATTCTGTTGCTTATTTGGTCGCTTACATGTTTGCTATAGATATAGGTGGAAAATCCCTGAAGTACCATCTCATATTTTTGAGATCTCAGAAGTGGATATGAGACATTTTTTTTTGGCTTTGGCATGGATGTGGAATGGAACGTGTCTTCTTATAAAGTCATTGGCTGAAGGAACGGATTGGTATACCTTTTTAAAGGTACTCATTTGGTGAAACTTTAACTCTTTAATATTGGTGTATTCATTGACCAGTAAACCAAATCCTCAGCCTTTATTTCCCATATCTGAATACCGGAATCTATTTGCTTGCTCACTTGCTCATTTGAGCTTTTTTATGGTTTGTTGTTTGAGTCGCTATTTGTGGGGCTGGACTGTAACAATTTCCGCGTGTTATCATTTTTTGTATTCATCTCGATGAGCTTCTCATGTACAAGTACTTGCGATGCAAATTTGAGATCCGCTTTTATGTTGCTTATAAACTTGAGATGGGCATTGCCCGTGAGACAATTACCAGTTCCTCAAATCCCATTTGGGTGACTTTAGCCTATATCTATTCAGGCCCTAGGTGTGTTTAGTAAACCAGCTTCAACTTTTTGCAGGTCTCAACTACCCTGTATGCCTGCAAATTGATCATTCCGTGCTTCTTGCACGTGGCAATTGGTGCGGGTATGAAATGTACAGATTTTTTTTTTATAAAATGATGCTACCTCTCTTCTTCCTTGTACATAAATGATAAATCAAACATAGTTATGGAAACGAAAGAAGAACGCATTCGATTTTGATGATCTCTATTGGACAATAAATAATTTGCAGCCTTAGTCCTATCTTTCACTCTCTGTTTCACGTACGAGCAATATGAGAAGGAAATTGATGACATGGCTACACTAATACTCAGCAGCACTAAGAAAACCATGATCTTGTTTGCAAAGAAACTGCCAAAGCCATTGACTGCAATTTTCTCGGTTTGAGTGCCTTCGGCGGAGATCGGGTCTTTCGAAAGTACGAGGATGATTGGATATGACAATCCCACCCATTCAATTCTCTGTAACTTACTCCTGTGATACTCTTGCGAAACTGAATGATGTACCATGGACGTGGTAAAAGGGCTTGGATCCAATGTTGGGAGCTAACTCTGCAATAGCTGACGTTATCGAGTTTTCTTGTGTTTCTTGTGACCGTAACATATGATATAGTTACTTGTATTCAGATATTCTAATCGATCTGAGTGGAATTTTCACATTGGACTTCGTTGTAAACTCATCTCGGGAAGACAACTCTTTCTTTTGAAGCCCCATATTTTTACAAACAAATATGTAAGGTTCCTTTGGAGCACCTCCAATGGGAGGTTCATGGCAGATAAACATGGTCCATGGTCTTAAACCATGTTTATTGTGTGGGTCCCATCACAATATAAAAAGTTGTGCCAAACTTTTGTTTTTTTTATTGTTTCTTTAGTTTGATATATGGCCCACACAAACTCATATAATTGTCCATTCTTTTTTGCATGCATTTCGATTCTTTTTTTTTTTTGCATAATTTTTTTTATTTCATTTAAAAAATAATAAAAATAATAATTATTCCATTTTGGCTATAAATAGGCATATTCTCATTCTGTACCCAACACTATCATTTTTCTTTCAATTTACACAATTACAGTTTCTTTCTTGCTATCCACGGATGGATAAAAATTACCATCAATATTGGATGAATTTGTTGGGTTTTTCCAACTCACAAAATAATTCATCTTCGGACAATCCAAATATTCACCCTCATAATTTTCAATATTCCCCAAATTTACCAATGAATCTGAATAATAGCCAGGGAGCTCCGATTTTAATGTACCCACCGGAATTTTTTCAATATCCTTTCATGCCACCACCTCCTTATGGAATTTCTCCTCCTATAGCAGCGGGTTTTGGTTCAGACGAATCAAGAAGGACTAGTACAGAGGGAACTGGCACAGAGAAAGAATCCATGACGCCTACTTCTGTACCCAGATCTCATTTGCCACCACATTCATCGCCAGTTGGACTCGAGAATATTATCCTTGATAAGGACACACATTCAGGCAATGAGGACCATGCACCACAACCAAAAAAGGTTTCTTGGTCACTCGGAGAAGAGAAGGTCCTTGCAATGTCATGGGTCGTTATTAGCACTGATCCTAAAATTGGTAATTCTCAAAAGATGGAACAAATGTGGGCTAGGATCGCAGTGGAGTACAACAAAAATCGACCTGCCAGAACTATTGAGAGACGATGGCAACCATTGAAATCACATTTCTACTATATGCAAAAAATGACGTCGTTGTTTAATGGAATATACAATAAAGTTCATAGTCAATGGGGAAGTGGTTGCAACGACGCTGATATACTTGTAAAGGCGCATGAAGAGTGGATGACTGAGCCAAAGAACAAAAACAAACCGTTCAAGTATGAGCATGTGTGGAGGATTCTTGCAGAGTGCCAGAAGTTTGCTCCACAATCAATCGATCATCGCGGAATGAAGAAGAAAAAAACTTCTGCTTCAGGGGAATACACATCGTCTTCAAATCCAGAGATGGGTGTTGACGAAGATGAAGAGCGAAGTTGCAGTCGACCAATTGGGCAAAAAGCGGCAAAAAGAAAGGGAAAAAACAAATTAGCAGCATACGAAGAGTTGAAAGACAGCATTGACAAAAATATGGAGGAATTTACTGCCTACACGCAACAAAAATTGGAGGAAATCAGATCTCACAACCGAACACGTGAATATCAAATCCTTATGAAAGATACTACTGCAATGACACAAGAGCAACTTCGTATTCACGTTCATATGTGTGACGAAATTAAAAAGAAATGGGGCATTTATTAGTTTTTTAATTTTTCTTACCTTGTTTTTTACTTCTTATCTTCTTGTATTTTTTTTGTTTTTTTTATGTGGTTGTATCTTGTTGTTGTCTGTGCTTTTTATTTGTTGTTTGTGCTTTAAATTTGCTAGTGCCTTCTTGTTGTTTGTACTTTTTATTTTTAAATAATGTAATGTTATGTTCTAAATTATTGTCTGTGCTTTTTATTTGTTGTTTGTGCTTTTATCAGATTACAATATCCTAGTTGGTTACAGCTGTTGTTTGTTCAGAGAAAGCAATTCGAATCTGACATTGATTTGCCACACAATACTTTACTTTGCATAAAAAAAGGCATCCGATGCTGAAATTAATATAATATAATAATTAATGTTATTAATAATTAAAATCCCATAGCTTTTTTTATCGGATTACAATCTCCTAGTTGGTTACAGCTTTTGTTTGTTCAGAGAAATCAATCCGAATCTGACATTGATTTGCCACACAATATTTTACTTTTTCATAAAAAAAGGCATCCGATGCTGAAAATATAATATTTATTGATGTTGAGGACAACAATAAGTAGATATTAAAGAATAGGCTATATACTTTACTTTATCATAAAAAAAGCATCCGATGCTGAAATATATTATTTATTGATGTTGAGGACAACAATATATACACATTAAAGAATAGTCTATATAATCAAGGGCAGACTTCACATCCTTATACTACAAAACATTGATACATTCGTATATGGAAAATATGTCCACAGATCACAACTCATTCTCTACCACCGATAGTGATGATGACTTCTTTGAAGTGGCGATGAATGATGACACAGATGAACAAATGATGAAAATGATACTCCAGCAACAGCATATGTTTCTCGGGGCAGCACAAAGTTCTTTTGGTGGATCGAAGAGGAGAAAATATGTGGAACGGGACCGCGCAGCTGCACACGCTCGTCTTGTGAATGATTACTTCACAGAACAACCGATATGATGAATACTTTCACCGGAGATTCGATGCAACGTCAAAAAAGGCTTTTCACCACTTCAAAAATGCACAGTTGCTATCCGTCAACTGGCATACGGAGGCCCTGCAGATCATTATGATGAGTACTTACGGGTTGCTGAAACAACGGCCATCGATTGCTTGTTCAACTTTTGTCGATGTGTGATTGAAATATTTGGTGAGCGATACCTTCGAAGGCCCAGTGCTGATGATAAAAAACATTTGGTTGAAATGCACCTGCAGAGACACGGATTCCCCGGCATGTTGGGTAGCCTTGATTGCATGCATTGGGAATGGAAAAACTGCCCGGTCGCTTGGAAAGGTCAGTTTACACGAGGTGACCATGGAGTCCCTACAATCATGCTTGAGGGAGTCGCGTCTGTAGACTTGTGGATTTGCATGCTTTTTTTGGTGTTGCAGGATCTAATAATGATATCAACGTGCTTAACCAATCACCTTTGTTCAATGATGTGCTGCAAGGAAATGCACCCGAGATAAATTTCACGGTAAATGGCACACAATATACACAAGGATATTACTTAACAAATGGAATCTATCCGGAGTGGGCAGCTTTTGTCAAGAGCTTCCCGTGCCCTCAGGACCCTAAAAGAAAGAAGTTTAAAGAAATGCAGGAGGCTGCACGAAAGGATGTCGAGCGGGCATTCGGGGTTCTACAATCTCGTTGGGCAATAATCAGAGGTCCAGGGAGATTTTGGTACAAGAATAACTTGAAAGATATCATGTATACATGTATTATTTTGCATAACATGATAGTTGAGGATGAGGGAGATACATCACCCAATTGGTCGGATGAGCACGTCGATGATACGTCTCCAGAGATAATCCACGGTGCGTTTGGAGAATTTAATGAATACATTAAGAGAAATTGCAATCTACGTGATAGGGAAATACATCATCAACTTCGAGCTGACTTGGTTGAACACATATGGGCAAGTTACGTCAACAATTAATTGTCTTTTATATTTTATTTTGTGAATTGTTTGTACTGATTTTTATTGAAGTTCTCAATAAAATTTCGATGATGTTTTTATTTTATTATTTTTTTATAAATTTTTCAAATTTGCTAAATAAAAAAAATATGATTAATTAAATAATTTTGAAAATTAAATTGATTATTATAAATATATATTTAGTCAAATATATAAGTGAGTAAAAAATAAAGGTAGTAAATTAAAATGAGTAGATGAATGTGTGATTTGATAGTGGGGTCTACAAAAATTCTGTTTTTGGGTTTATGATTGGGGTGGAAAGGTTTAAAAATAATGAGGTTTTTAACTTTTGATGTGGCAGTGATGTGGCACAGAATAAACCTGGTGATGAGGTTTATGACTGGAGATGCCCTTAGTATGATTTCGTATGGGTGTTCAAAAATCGAACTAAACTATAAAATCAAATCAAATTGGATGGTTCGGATTGATTTCCAGTCAATTATGAGTTGTATTACTTTTAAAATCAACAAAACTGAAAAAATTGGTTTGGTTCAAATTTTGAACAAAATTTTTTCTTTCATTTCATTTATTTTGTTCGGATCTTCCTTTTTTTTTCCGAAAAAAGGAAAGATTCGAACATAATTTGATTATACTCATATAATAAATTTTTTAAATTCGTGTGCTTTTCTTTAGATATAGATAATTTATTCGATTTTATTTTGTATTTTAATTTTAGTTGGTTCCGTGATAATCCAATTAGAATTTATTCACAGATGATTTTGATTAAGACAAAAACTTGTGTGAGACGGTATCACGGGTCGTATTTTGTGAGACATATCTCTTATTTGGGTCATCCATGAAAAATATTACTTTTTATGTTAAGAGTATTAATTTTTATTGTGAATATCGGTAGGGTTGATCCGTCTTACAGATAAAGATTCGTGAGACCGTCTCACAAGATACCTACTCTTTCACTGAATAAACACAATCACTACCTACCTTAAAAGTTTGTCTTTCTTATAAGTTGAAACTCGGTAACTTATAAGTATTTTAATTTATGATATTTCGTTTATAATCATTTTAGTTCACGATAAAATAAAACATTCATTCGATTTCTATCAAGTATCGACGGTTACTTTTTCTAAAATAGAATATCTTATGCATTAATTCACTTTTAAATTCAAAACTAAAATTAATCATCCAAACTAAATCGAAATTCATCGTTTGGTTTGAAATTTTGCAAAACCAATAAAATATGGTTTATTCGAATTTTTATCTAAAACCAAAGAACACCCTCATGATTTTGTATGTGATTTCTTTGATTTTATTACTCACTATGTGTGTGTGTGTATATATCCATCTTGTACATGGGAAATCCATTAGTTTTTTTAACGTTTTTATTAACTCGAGGACTTTATCGAGCCAAATTCTGTAAGTTTAGATTTTGTTATAAATTTATACGAACGATCTAATAGATCAAACATCGTTCTTCAATCTTCGAATTAAGACCACGATTGAAAATTGAGTTTGCCGTTTAGATTGCACTAAAAATCCAAATGAAGTTTGTGCGTTGAGGATTAATTGCCTGAAAAGCGGCATGATTCCGGTGTTGTACGACGGTGACATGGCAATGCGAGGGAGGTCTCAGCCGTGGGACATGTTTCTCCAAGGTGATGGTCGAAAATTCAAGTGAAGAGAGAGAGGTCTAGATTTTGTGTGAGGCCCTTAGCTCCTAATCGTTATTACAATGCAATCTGATTAGGGTTAACTAATTACAGCGGAAAGCGAGTTTAAAATTTCTTTACAATGAGCCCAAATCATTTTATTTGAATACTAAAAATAGTATTTCATCTCACGTCATAAACATGCCCACACGTAATCAAAATCAATCATATACAAACAACTCATATCCTTGGGACATGCCCCGGTATATAGATACATATACATATATACTGGGAACAAGACAAAAACATAAAACCTCAGCCCAAGCTGTGACTCCCTCCAGAAGTACCCTCTCCGGTCTCCTGATATCCTGGAGTACCTGCCATTGTCCACACACAAAGACAACAACAGCCCCTCTTGGGGGTGAGCAAAACTCCATATGAAACAACCAATCATATATACCACAGATATCTAAACGATGATATATGGTATGCAATGCATGTATGTCGTGGAGGTATCATGTGGAGGCCCGAAAATCCTTGCTTTGAAAATTTGCGGAAAATTAAAATTTTTTTTTCTTTTAAAATAAATGGAGTGCCTCATCTATAAAATCGACTGATGAATCAAGTTCAATGTTTAAAAAAATATATATAGCAGCGGAAGAAAATAAAGTTTGCCAAAAATAACAATTCAAAGAATGTCCAACAACTGGTAAAAATGTTTGAGCATAAAATGACATGTGCTGAAACTGAGGTCCTCGGGTGCCACTACTGCCGACCCAAGCTGGCTCACTGGTCCCCGCCCTCGGCCCTGGCCTCATCAGTACCTACAACAATCAAGTCTAGTGAGCCTAAGGACTCAGCATGCAAATATCGTAGGTAACGAGAAAATGTAATTTGCATGGATAAAATATCATGTCATGAGGCATACTTAAAATAACTTGTACTGAGCAATTATAATACGTGCATAACTGAACTGAAAATCATAGTGAAAATGTTTGCTCCTTGGAGCCCTGTACTGAAATAACTGATAAAAATTTTCTGTTGAGATTATGGTCTACGCCTGTGGCCCCTGCACTGAACTGAACTGATCGGTAACTGGCTACCGGGGAGTATCAAACTGAACTGAGCTGACCGGTCACTGGCGATCGGGTGGTACCAAACTGAACTGATCGGTCACTGGCGACCGTATAAAATAATGCTCCCATAATAGTGAATTGACCACAAGCAATATCGCATAAATCTCAAAAATAAGTATTTTCTATTTTCATGCACGTAATATAATTAAATGGCATAACTGAAAAATCCTGAAATTTTACCAACTGGATTGGATCGTTCCCAGGCTCGCTGCAACCTAAATATGTCATGAAAAATATGCAATAGCTTAAACTTGGCCAACTATGCGCATTAAGTTCAAAATGCGACAATTACGTCTAACGACTTCGTATTTAATCATGACTCCGAACCAACCCGAACCAACACTGAACCGACGTATAGTCATGATTAAAATACGCTTAAAATTATGAACTAATGCTCCTAAAATTATGAGGGTCGAAATCTAGGTGAAGTGGAGGCCAAAACAAGAAACGCTCTTTCGAGAGTCAATTTGGCACATTGCACCGTAAATTCTCGTACGACCTCAAAAATGATCCGAATCACGAACGGTCAAAAACACAACCTTTCTAACTCGATGAGGCACTGTCCAGTCCAAGGCCATAGGCTAAAAGCCAACCAAGAACTCAAACGAGCCTCCGAACCAACACCGCAACTTGCTGTAAATTTCCAGCAGCTGTACCATCGCGTATCTTGTGTTGTTTTCGAGACTACCGGCCATTGGGGCGTGAACCACCGACCAGAGACTCTTACCAACATCCCAAGGAATTATTTGAACCATGGCTAAGGGCCCTAGGCCAGCCACAATTCGAATTATTCCAGCAACATCAGAAAAGTTACACCCGAGAGCACCTTTGCGCGCATGAGGGGTGCTTTGCTTTGCTTGCTGTCTCGACTCGTTCCAGTGGCCATTGATTGACCATGGCACGATCTAGATATCTAGGGGCATGGTATGAACCGTGGCTAAGGGCCATAGGCCAACCAATATCCATACCAACCCAACCAAAGCCGAACTCATACATGTTGTCAAAACCGAGGGGGGCCGAGAGGGGAGGGGGTTGTTCTTGCATTTGATTTAAAAACCGATGAACCATGGACCGAGCCACCAAAAAGGCGACTTAGTCACGTCTTAGACATGCTAGGGGAGTGATCTAACCATGGCTATAGGCCCTTAGGGCAGCCAAGATCAGATCCTTTCCCTTGACCTCAAAATAGAATTTTTGAAGCTCAATATGACACTCATGGGGGATGTGCTGTCATTGACGAATTCTAGTGTGTATGGGGCTGGAACCAACGTTCTATCATGACCCTAACATGTCCTAGTACATGTTCATATGCAGCTTCGAGCCCCTGGAACGAGCCATCCCTGAAATCGAAACAAAACATACCAATCGTGAAGCATGGTAGAACCAAAAATCTGCATGTTATATTTTTCTGAAAATTCTTGGCGTGTTTCGGTTTTTGCATGGAAATGATGATCATGTAATGTAAAAACAATGATAATAGGACTTGATTGAGGTTTGAAAGAATCTAAACATGCCTTGGTTTTCGTTTGAATGAAAAACGAAAGAATACGACGACTCGGCGCGGAGGAGGTGGAGCGCTTCTTTCTTTTTCTTTTCTTGCTCTCGACTTTCACTCTTGTTCTAGGCTATGGTGCTCACGATTTTTAATCTGAAATGGCTGCTGATTTCGGTGGGGAGGGAGAGGAATTAAGTGGTTAGGGGAGTGAGGGGAGATCCCATAATAAAGGGATACAAAGGGTGACCAAGTCTACCATTATTTGAATTTTGAAATGTTGTTTGCTATCAAATGAATTGTTGGAAGGATTGGATGGGGTGGCCGATTATCCTTCATGCTAACTAGACTAGGATAATACTAATTGGTTAATTAAATGGTGCTAAAAAGATTGAAGAATTATCCTACTTATTAAATAACAAAGAAAGGGTCAAATGTGTTGAGTTGGCAAGGGATAATCTAGCAACTAAGGGGGGCCGAAAATTCACTAATAAATGGAGGGGAAATGTTGATTATCTAGTAAATTAATAACCCTTAAAAGCCTCACTAATCCTTTAAATAATTCAGTGAACTAACCCCTTAATTAAGGAACTCAAATGAATTTATTTTCTACTCACCTCAAGTAGCTTAAATAATTCCTTAAACTTCTTTATTAACTTAAATTAACTTACTTGCTAGCTAAAATAAATCCTGGAAATATTTTTTAAATCTTAAATTTATCTCTAAACTCCAACTCCAGTCCGGCCTCACTGAAATAACTGAAAGAATAAAATTAAACTGCTGGCTAAAATAATTAACTTCAAAGAAAAAAATTTAAATAATCATGCAATAAAGTCAATTAAATTCAAAATATTAGAATTATGCATGGCTCGTACGTAGTCTAATTTACGGGTTCTACAATCCTTCCCCCCTTAAAAGAAATTTCGTCCTCGAAATTAGAACTCACCGAATAACTCGGGGTATCGATCTCTCATCTCCGGCTCAGACTCCCACGTAGCTTCTTCCTCTGAATGATTGAGCCATTTGACTTTGACTCGCTTAACCAACTTGTTCCGAAGTTTCTTCTCCTGCCGGTCTAGGATCTGCACTGGCCTCTCCTCATAAGATAGGTTCGGAGTAAGCTGCAACGGCTCAAAGTTCAGGACATGCGAAGGGTTCGCCATGTACTTCCTCAGCATGGAGACGTGGAACACATTGTGTACTCCAGCCAGATTCGGCGGGAGAGCAACACGATAAGCTAGCGTCCCAACTCTGTCAAGGATCTCAAAGGGTCCAATGAATCTCGGACTGAGCTTCCCTTTCTTCCCAAATCTCATGACACCCTTCATAGGTGCCACTTTCACAAAGACATGATCGCCCACTGCAAACTCTAACTCTCTCCTCCGCTGATCGGCATAACTCTTCTGTCGGCTCTGAGCAGTCCTCATCCTATCACGGATCTTGACTACTACATCTGCTGCCTGCTGAACAATCTCTGGACCCAACTCTGCTCTCTCTCCTACTTCATCCCAATGGACAGGAGATCTGCACTTGCGGCCATACAGTGCTTCATACGGAGCCATACCAATAGAAGACTGGAAGCTGTTGTTATAGGTGAACTCAACCAATGGTAAGTTCGACTCCCAACTCCCTGAGAAATCAATGACGCAAGCGCGAAGAAGATCCTCCAAAATCTGAATAACTCGCTCCGACTGCCCATCTGTCTGCGGATGGAAAGCTGTGCTAAACAGCAACTTCGTACCCAAAGTCGAATGCAAACTCTTCCAAAATGAGAAAGTGAATCTGGGATCTCTGTCGGATACGATCGAAACTGGAATACCATGGAGTCGGACTATCTCTCGGATATACAGCTCTGCATACTGAACCATGGTGAAAGTCGTCTTAATAGACAAGAAGTGCGCTGATTTGGTAAGACGATCTACAATCACCCAGATAGCATTCGATCCTCTGGCTGACCTCGGCAATCCGGTCACAAAGTCCATGGTAACATTCTCCCACTTCCACTCGGGAATAGAGAGAGGCTTGAGCAAACCTGCTGGTCTCTGATGCTCGGCCTTCACTAACTGGCAGGTCAGACACTCGGACACAAATCGTCTGATGTCCTTCTTCATACCAGGCCACCAATACAATAGCTGCAGATCTTTGTACATCTTCGTACTCCCAGGGTGAATGGAGTACGGGGACATATGGGCCTCAGACAAGATGTCTGCTCGGATAGAATCACTGCTAGGAACCCATATCCTGTCTTGGTATCTCACAATACCATCACTGACTGAATACAAGACACTGCCCTTGGCTTCATCTCTCTTCTTCCACTGTGCCAATTGCTCATCTGCTGACTGACCACTGCGAATACGGTCCATAAGGGAAGACTGAATGGTCAAGGTAGATAGACGAGGAACTCTACCTCGAGGATAAGTCTCGAGATCAAACCTCTGTATCTCAAACTGAAGAGGTTTCTGAATCGTCAAATGAGCAATCACTGCGACTTTTCTGCTCAATGCATCCGCAACTACATTAGCTTTACCCGGGTGGTAGCTAATGTCACAATCGTAGTCTTTCACAAGCTCCAACCAACGCCTCTGACGCATGTTCAGCTCCTTCTGCGTAAAGAAATACTTGAGGCTCTTGTGGTCGGTAAAGATCTGGCATTTCTCTCCATAAAGATAGTGCCTCCAAATCTTCAAGGCAAAAACTACGGCGGCCAACTCTAGATCATGGGTAGGGTAGTTCTTCTCGTGGATTTTCAACTGTCGAGAAGCATACGCTATCACTCTCCCATGCTGCATCAGAACTGCACCTAAACCGAGCTTCGAAGCATCGGTATAAAGGACAAACTCGCCGGGCCCTGATGGCATGGCCAAAACTGGTGCTGAGATAAGAGCTTGTTTCAAAGTATCGAAGCTCTTCTGACACTCCTCGCTCCAAACAAATTTCACATTTTTCTTGGTCAGTGCTGTGAGTGGAACGGCAATGGAGGAGAATCCCTGAATGAACTTTCTGTAATATCCTGTTAGCCCAAGAAAACTGCGGATCTCGGATGCATTCTGAGGCACAACCCAATCTCTGACTGCTGCAACTTTTGCTGGGTCTACCTCAATACCACTGCTAGAAACGATGTGGCCTAAGAACGCCACCTTCTCTAACCAGAATTCGCATTTACTGAACTTTGCGAATAATTTGTGCTTCTGCAATGTCTGCAACACTGTGGTCAGATGTCTGCTGTGCTCCTCCCGACTCTTGGAGTAGACGAGAATGTCATCTATGAACACTATCACAAACTGGTTAAGATACGGCTGAAATACGCGATTCATGAGATCCATGAAGATTGCTGGCGCATTCGTCAGTCCGAACGGCATCACAAGGAACTCGTAGTGGCCATAACGAGTCCTAAAAGCAGTCTTGGAAACATCAGCATCTCTCACCCTCAACTGGTGATAACCAGAGCGCAGATCAATCTTGGAGAAAATCGAATCTCCCTGCAACTGGTCAAACAGATCCTCAATCCTCGGAAGTGGGTATTTATTCTTCACTGTAACCCTGTTCAACTCCCGATAGTCAATACAAAGCCTCATCGAGCCATCCTTCTTTTTCACAAATAAGACCGGCGCGCCCCATGGTGAAAAGCTCGGGCGAATGAACTCCTTGTCCAGAAGTTCCTGTATCTGCTTCTTAAGCTCTGCCATCTCTGTCGGTGCTAGTCGGTACGGCGCTTTGGATATCGGAGCCGTACCTGGCATAAGCTCAATGGAAAACTCCACCTCTCTCTTGGGTGGCATACCAGAGACGTCTTCGGGAAAAACGTCTAAGAAATCTCTGACAATCGGAACATCTGAGGCTGACTGGCTGGGTTCCTCGGGGACAGATAAAAAGGTCGCTAGAAATGCCCGACACCCTCTATGCATGAGCTTCCTGGCCTGAACATAAGGAATAATGCGCGGTAAAGGAAAGTACCTGTCCGGCTCAAATAAGAACTGCTCCATTCCAGGCGGTCGGACAAGAACAGATCTCCGCTGGAAGTCTATCAACACTCTGTTCCTCAATAGCCAGTCCATCCCTAGGATTATGTCAAATTCTGGCATCGGTAGCACAACCAGATCCGCATAAACAAGATTACCGTGCAGCTCCAGGTCTATATCTTGGATAACATTGGTGGCTGCCATCTCCTCGCCTGACGGCAACACTACTGAAAAGGCTATGTCTAGCCCAATGGTCTTGATCTTGAGAAAGTTTGCAAAGACCTCCGAAATAAACGAGCGAGTGGCCCCTGAATCTATCAAGGCCTTGGTAGCGGAACCAGATATAAAAATTCTCCCTGAAAGAGCGGAGCTCTAAGTTGAATCCAGTAGTTACAAGAACTAAACTTATAGACATGCAATGGTCAAAGTTCTTCTAACTTAAATCTCCAAAATACTACTGAGTAGAGCATGCAATCCTATCACAGTTCTAAGTTCAATCTTAATCCTTATTCCCAAAACACAGAAATTCAAATAATAACTTAAAGTTTAAAGGTACCTATCAACAACATAGTCTCCGGGTTGGTTTCCGCAGCATGGAGAGAAAAAACTCTGCCTTGGGTAGGCAGATTCCTCTGAGGGCACTGCAGCAAAATGTGGTCAGGACTGCCACACTTAAAACACTTTCCTGAGCCAGACATACATGCTCCAGGATGGCGGCGTGAGCACCTGGGACAAACTGGGTGCTCGTAAGTCCTCAGGGCTGGGCGTCCCCGCTGCTGCTGCTGCTGCTGGCCTCTGTTTCTATGCGGTCCGTGAAAAGGCCTCTTGTTCTGCTGCTGATGATGATGAGGAGGAGGGCGGTGTGGTACCTGGACTGGGTGCTTGCCCTGGCGATCCCTCTCGATATCCCGCAGATCCTGCTCTGCGGCTAGGGCTTTGGAGACAGCAATCTCATAAGTAGCAGGGTCAGACACCCTAACATCCTGGCGCAAGATCGGCCGTAGACCCACCAGGAAATGCATCAACTTGGCTCTGGCATCATTCGCTATCAGGGGCACAAAATGACAGCCCCTCTCGAACTTACGGATGAACTCCGTAACCGTCATATCTCCCTGTCTCAGGCTCATGAACTCAGTGGTCAACCTGGTGCGAACTTCCTCAGCAAAATATTTGGAGTAGAAAACCTCCGTGAAGCGTGTCCATGAAAGTGTAGCCAAGGTCAGGGCTACTGACGCTCCTTCCCACCATAAGCGGGCATCTCCACTGAACAGATAGGTGGCACAACGGACTCTGTCTGCATCTCCCAGCTCCATGAACTCGAAGATAACCTCGAGGGATTTGATCCATCCCTCGGCTATCATGAGGTCAGACGTCCCAGAAAACTCCTTTGGACGCATCTTCATGAATCGCTCGTAAACAGCCTCTGGCCCTGTCGGCCTAGCTGCGGCTGCGGCTGCGGCATTGTTTCTCGCAAACTGTGCGAAGAACTGTGTCACCCCAGCTAGCATCTGGGCACTCATGTCAGGTGGGGGCGGTGGTGGAGGTGGAGGAGGAGGAGGAGGTGTCTGCCTCTCTTGTCTCTGATCGTCATCGTCCTCTCGACGGTGCTCGCCACTACCTCTCGGGCGTCCTACTTGACGTCTAGGGGACATACTGTTCCAAACATAACCCATACGTAACTAACATGCATATTTCCATAATTTATTTTAAATGAACACTGAAATGCTGAAAAAAAATCTGGTAGAAATTATTTCATAGAAGCATGCTGTCAAAATAATTCATGCTTTAAATAAAATGCTGAACTGTAAAACTTACAGACCGAAGGCGTGGCTTCGTGAGCTTCTCGTGGTCAGTAGTAGTGTAACCCTATACAGAACCACCGCTCTGATACCAACTGTGGAGGCACGAAAATCCTTGCTTTGAAAATTTGCGGAAAATTAAAAATTTTTTTCTTTTAAAATAAATGGAGTGCCTCATCCATAAAATCGACTGATGAATCAAGTTCAATGTTTAAAAAAATATATATATAGCAGCGGAAGAAAATAAAGTTTGCCAAAAATAACAATTCAAAGAATGTCCAACAACTGGTAAAAATGTTTGAGCATAAAATGACATGTGCTGAAACTGAGGTCCTCGGGTGCCACTACTGCCGACCCAAGCTGGCTCACTGGTCCCCGCCCTCGGCCCTGGCCTCATCAGTACCTACAACAATCAAGTCTAGTGAGCCTAAGAACTCAGCTTGCAAATATCATAGGTAACGAGAAAATGTAATTTGCATGGATAAAATATCATGTCATGAGGCATACTTAAAATAACTTGTACTGATCAATTATAATACGTGCATAACTGAACTGAAAATCATAGTGAAAATGTTTGCTCCTTGGAGCCCTGTACTGAAATAACTGATAAAAATTTTCTGTTGAGATTATGGTCTACGCCTGTGGCCCCTGCACTGAACTGAACTGAACTGATCGGTAACTGGCTACCGGGGAGTATCAAACTGAACTGAGCTGACCGGTCACTGGCGACCGGGTGGTACCAAACTGAACTAATCGGTCACTGGCGACCGTATAAAATAATGCTCCCATAATAGTGAATTGACCACAAGCAATATCGCATAAATCTCAAAAATAAGTATTTTCTATTTTCATGCACGTAATATAATTAAATGGCATAACTGAAAAATCCTGAAATTTTACCAACTGGATTGGATCGTTCCCAGGCTCGCTGCAACCTAAATATGTCATGAAAAATATGCAATAGCTTAAACTTGGCCAACTATGCGCATTAAGTTCAAAATGCGACAATTACGTCTAACGACTTCGTATTTAATCATGACTCCGAACCAACCCGAACCAACACTGAACCGACGTATAGTCATGATTAAAATACGCTTAAAATTATGAACTAATGCTCCTAAAATGATGAGGGTCGAAATCTAGGTGAAATGGAGGCCAAAACAAGAAACGCTCTTTCGAGAGTCAATTTGGCACATTGCACCGTAAATTCTCGTACGACCTCAAAAATGATCCGAATCACAAACGGTCAAAAACACGACCTTTCAAACTCGATGAGGCACTGTCCAGTCCAAGGCCATAGGCTAAAAGCCAACCAAGAACTCAAACGAGCCTCCGAACCAACACCGCAACTTGCAGTAAATTTCCAGCAGCTGTACCATCGCGTATCTTGTGTTGTTTTCGAGACTACCGGCCATTGGGGCGTGAACCACCGACCAGAGACTCTTACCAACATCCCAAGGAATTATTTGAACCATGGCTAAGGGCCCTAGGCCAGCCACAATTCGAATTATTCCAGCAACATCAGAAAAGTTACACCCGAGAGCACCTTTGCGCGCATGAGGGGTGCTTTGCTTTGATTGCTGTCTCGACTCGTTCCAGTGGCCATTGATTGACCATGGCACGATCTAGACATCTAGGGACATGGTATGAACCGTGGCTAAGGGCCATAGGCCAACCAAAATCCATACCAACCCAACCAAAGCCGAACTCATACATGCTGTCAAAACCGAGGGGGGCCGAGAGGGGAGGGGCTGTTCTTGCATTTGATTTAAAAACCGATGAACCATGGACCGAGCCACCAAAAGGGCAACTTAGTCACGTCTTAGACATGCTAGGGGAGTGATCTAACCATGGCTATAGGCCCTTAGGGCAGCCAAGATCAGATCCTTTCCCTTGACCTCAAAACAGAATTTTTGAAGCTCAATATGACACTCATGGGGGATGTGCTGTCATTGAAGAATTCTAGTGTGTATGGGGCTGGAACCAACGTTCTATCATGACCCTAACATGTCCTAGTACATGTTCATATGCAGCTTCGAGCCCCTGGAACGAGCCATCCCTGAAATCGAAACAAAACATACCAATCGTGAAGCATGGTAGAACCAAAAATCTGCATGTTATATTTTTCTGAAAATTCTTGGCGTGTTTCGGTTTTTGCATGGAAATGATGATCATGTAATGTAAAAACAATGATAATATGACTTGATTGAGGTTTGAAAGAATCTAAACATGCCTTGGTTTTCGTTTGAATGAAAAACGAAAGAATACGACGACTCGGCGCGGAGGAGGTGGAGCGCTTCTTTCTTTTTCTTTTCTTGCTCTCGACTTTCACTCTTGTTCTAGGCTATGGTGCTCACGATTTTTAATCTGAAATGGCTGCTGATTTCGGTGGGGAGGGAGAGGAATTAAGTGGTTAGGGGAGTGAGGGGAGATCCCATAATAAAGGGATACAAAGGGTGACCAAGTCTACCATTATTTGAATTTTGAAATGTTGTTTGCTATCAAATGAATTGTTGGAGGGATTGGATGGGGTGGCCGATTATCCTTCATGCTAACTAGACTAGGATAATACTAATTGGTTAATTAAATGGTGCTAAAAAGATTGAAGAATTATCCTACTTATTAAATAACAAAGAAATGGTCAAATGTGTTGAGTTGGCAAGGGATAATCTAGCAACTAAGGGGGGCCGAAAATTCACTAATAAATGGAGGGGAAATGTTGATTATCTAGTAAATTAATAACCCTTAAAAGCCTCACTAATCCTTTAAATAATTCAGTGAGCTAACCCCTTAATTAAGGAACTCAAATGAATTTATTTTCTACTCACCTCAAGTAGCTTAAATAATTCCTTAAACTTCTTTATTAACTTAAATTAACTTACTTGCTAGCTAAAATAAATCCTGGAAATATTTTCTAAATCTTAAATTTATCTCTAAACTCCAACTCCAGTCCGGCCTCACTGAAATAACTGAAAGAATAAAATTAAACTGCTGGCTAAAATAATTAACTTCAAAGAAAAATATTTAAATAATCATGCAATAAAGTCAATTAAATTCAAAATATTAGAATTATGCATGGCTCGTACGTAGTCTAATTTACGGGTTCTACATATCAGGTCAAATGCCCATCCACTGAGCACATGTCAGAATCAATCGAATCGCTATCAAATCAATGCTCGAGCTGGCACAACGGCCAATATGGGATACTCGTATGATAGCGTAGGCAAAGCGCCATCAAATCCCAAATCTCATATCCAATCATATGGGGCCACAATTGTCTATGCTTTACGGGTCATATAATACCGGCATAGCGATTGTGTTCACAAACCCCGGAATCCAATCAAATCATATCAGGGTATCCAAGGATCATAGTTCAACGTGCATGTCATGTATCGATGTATGCATAAAATGATGTGTGTTAACAAAACATTTATTTTATACATCGATATCTCAATCTCATTGTCATGTATGCCACATCAATCAACAAATAAGGCATATAGACACATAATCTCATTCCAATTAATCAAATCAATCCGACATATATCATATAATACAGATACCTTTCGTATGTTACCCGGTCGCAACATACCTCAATTCTTCGTTTCCAGTTGATCTAGCCTGAAGATATTGATATTACACTTTATCTACATCAATAACATACTCATTCCAATCACTAACATATTCCAAAATCATTAATATGAGTTTCAAATATCATTTGAAACTTCAAAAATTCATATCAAATCAAATTCATATCATAATTCAATTCCGACTTCCATTATGAGTTTATTGTCGGTTATTCTACTACATATCAGAAATTCAACTTCAAATACATGCTGTTCCAGCACTTCAATATTTAGAGCTGCTGGAACTAGAAGAAAATTACCTCAGTCAGAAGCCCTCGACGCGAAGATCACAAATACATAATTTGTTTCGCGTTTAGACAGCGTTTCGAAGTCGATTTGGACAAAAGAAATTCGATTCCCTTTCTTTTCTCTCAAAGTTATCGTATAAGAAATGAAGAAAGAAAGAGAAGAAAAGTTATTCTTATCTTCATCTCCCTCGCGCTCGGGCGGTAACATTCTGCCCCCGTCTCAAATATGTACCGCGCTCGGGCGGTCACAAATTACCGTTCGGGCGCGGCATGTTCTGCCCGAACATCCATTTCACATACTCTGGCGCTCGGGCGGTCACTTTCTACCGCCCAGGCGCCACACGTTCTGTACAAATATTTATGTTTGAACTAAATTGGCGTCCGGCCTCTCCACTCGAGCTCTTACAACGTCAATTCCTATTCAATATTCATTCCCTCAATTCCATTGTCACGATATACATCAAATACATAATCACATATCAAATTCATGAATTATCGATAATCATATAGGATTTACGATAATACGATACACGGTCCTTACATTTTGTCAAATCTTGATCTTGATGTGTTGCTTGTTATCAACCATCAATAACATATATTTAATCTCTCATACAGTCATATGTATATGGATCCTTCTAAAATTAAGAGTTTTCTCTTATCAAATCTCCCTTGAAATCTTATAAACTTTTGACAGTGTTTGATAAGATAAGTCATTATATGCCCATTTGTTTGTAGAACCTTCTAGGATTCTCCATTGTAATTTGACTAAGTAGAAAATATACTAATCAACGTTTGATTAGAATACTCCAAGTTTAATAATCAAACAATCCACGATTATGGTTTCATCATAATCCAATCGACAATTAGATATAGCCGATGTGACGAGTCTACAAAACTCGTTATTATGTTGTAAAGTTCAAATTTTCGAAAACCAACTTTCCACTGATTCAATTTTGGAAGTTATCAATTTTTAAACTTTTTCTCAAAATTTAGGCAGTTGCACTCTCTTCACGAATTTAGCAGTTGTGCTAACTCTCACAACTTTCAAATATAGAATTCACTAGTAAACATATTTACAAGCCAAATGTTTGATTATCATCATTCTTAATCACCAAATTCAATTGACTATATCAACATGAAAAAAAAATTAAATATTTGTTTGACCATCAATAGTTTAAGGATACAACTAGCCGTGAGTTCACAACCCATGTGATTCGGACAATACGTCTTCTATATGGGCTTACCCTAATTAGTCATATTTTTTGCATCAATCCATTGATCACAAGAACGTCAAAACCCATAACTAATCGCATCTATTGATCATGGTAAGATCGTCTAATAGCATCGCCTCATGATTTCTAGGTATCACTGATATTGCCTGCAATAATCAATATGTTATAGTTAGCATACAATAAGGTCGATTCAACAAATATATCTCGATCGAATCTGCAATCATTAGTATATTGGAGGCTGCATATGAGTTCAATAACGATATGATGTACCTTTGAGTAATAATAGTGTCGTCACATATGCAACTTGGTAACCACATTACCCTAATGCACACATCTTACTCTGGCCAAATATTCCTTACAGTATTAACTCATCAGATCAAGTAGGATATCCACACCCGTAATTGAGCGGTGCATCCCCAACTACAATATATCGGCTCCTATGTATATCAGAACTACACTTATCATGGCCTCCTGATGACCCTCGTGGTGTTGGTAAACGAGTCAAAATACAACACTATAAGTAGAGCCTCTATGTTGTTTCGGGTCGAAGGACTAACAGTATACAACCATACTCGCATACCGATCCACTCGATAAATGATGACAACTTGGGAAGCTCAATGATCGGTTGTTCAATGACTCGTCATATGATATCTATCTATGTGATTGGACATCTCCATGTCTATACCAATAAAACGTGACGTATAACATCACATGCTAATATTGAAATTGAGTGGCTTTTATCCTTATTTAGGTATGTGAATCGACTATGAACAAGTTTATAATATATGGTAACTAAAATGTGTTTCATGATCGACATGAGATATACGACCTCATTGTATTATAACATATTCAATGTTTTTCTATGCAACTTACATATGCATACAATATATATAGTTATTAATTCTATATATTAGGTGAGAAACTTAAATGAACAAAATGTAATCATTAATTTGGTTGCAACGAAATTTGTAATGAAAACAGAAATAGGCAAGTTGAAACTAGATTTGAAGTATTAATTTGCCTCATTGGCGATGATGATGTGATCCTGAAGAAGAGTAGCAAAGATCAATTTTCAAGTAGTTTTGATAAATTTCTAGGCATCATAAAGATTCGAGCGATGATTAACTGAAACAAAAAATTTAAGAATCGAAATCGATCAAATTAATCGAGAATTTTATTTGATTTAGATGGTTATTCAAGGCCTAATTGATGTTTATGGGATTAAGAGTTGTATATATTTTTAAAATTTTCTTACTTATTATTAAGCTATTATTGTGAGTTTCACTAAACTTTGTTTTTAAGCTCATATTGCACTACAAAAAAAAAAGGTTAGCGACGGTATAAACCGTCGCCAAAAAGATTAGGCGACGGTTTATACCAAGGTTCTTACCTTTGTATAGATAATTGGTCGAGGTTTTTCTTCAACGTATGGCTTTGATTTCAGCGATGGGTCGAGGTGCGATTTCATATGTCAAGTTCCTTGTTTCGAATATCACAACGGGTCAAGGTGAAATCAGATACCGATATTGTTTCTTGGGTTAGCAATGGGTTGGAGTTTTTTCCCCTCGAAAATTATGTTTTTTTTTTCGTTTGAGTAGTTTATATTATGGGTAAATTGGAAATAAATTTTCAAACCCAAACTTAACTTTATTCCAACTCTTTACACCTAAAAAAACTTTGTTTCTACTACCTAAAGTAATAAAAAAGACAAAAATACACTTATATATGTTAATTAAAATGATTGATTTTATTGTCTAATAAAATGATATAAATGTCTAGGTAAAATTATTTCAAATATATGTGATCAAATGCTTGAGGAGGAGAATTTTCTAAAATAACATGAATCCGAACCTAGATTTGAGATTAATTATTTGCAAGATTTATTCCAAAACTTTAGAATATTTGAAATAAGAAAATCTAACCAGGGTTAGATATCAAGAAAACAGGGGAACTTTTCAGAATCCTAAGGTAAAATTATGATTCAGAATAATAGTTTCTTAAAAATAGTACCAGATTTTTTAAACTTTCCGGAAATCTTAGATAAATTCAAAAGACGGTACAGAATTATGTTAATATACTATATTATGTGTCAAAAAATGTAGAGAAAATCCTTGAAAACAAGGAAGAAATTCTTGGAATATTAAAGGATATTTAAACAAGAATTCAAAACCTAGAACATCAAACAAGTGCTAGTAAAAGGACTTCAGAAGGAAGGTTACTACCATATTTTGGTACTGAACGCTTATTACACCAAATAGGGAAGGCCAAAGTGATGTCAAAATCTTTAAATAAAGAAGAAAAAATGATCAATCTAATCAAAACAATTTTAGAAAAGAAATTAATCTGATGAAAATGTTAGAAAGAATTGGTCTCGAGGAACTCCGAGACTTTGCAAGATCTTTTGCAAATTTCAATGTTGTATAGCTAAAGATGAAAACAACTGGGGGTGAACCACCCACCATAACATGGTCATCTGCTCAAGAACTACCAAGAAAAAGTGAGATATCTCAGAATATAAATATGAGAGAATCCCAACCAGACTTTCATACTGATGGAGAATCACACCTAGCGGGAATAAGGTCAAGGAGAAATCAAATTCTCTTGCAGCAAACACCATATGAGAAATCTGTTTTAGAACCTATACATCCTTATGGGTTATGCTTAACCTAGATATATTAGACTTCAAAAACAAAGAAGATCTCGTAGATGATTAGAAATCCGCTATGAGAATCGCAGCAGGCACATTTGATCTCAACAGAGAATGATTCATTAAACTTTTAAAAATTAGTTTTATTAGATCAGCTAAAATAGCTTGGGACATGGCTTCAGTAGAAACCAAAGAGTCAGTCCTAGCCCGATAATCTCTTAGCGAGATAGCCGGAAGAATGACTACCCTTTTTAAAGCACAATTTATAGGAGTAGACTATTTTAACAGTCAAAATAAAGAGAGAAAAAGAAATACCTTCAAGCTTTGTATATTCTTGAATTATATGACATATGTTTAGTGGATGAATATATTATGTTATTCATTAAATATAGATGGAATTTAGGGGTCGAAGAAAACATAGCAATGCAACTTTTTTTCGCCAAAATACCAAGTCTCTGGAGAGAAATGCTAATAAAGAAATATGTCCCTGGCAATCCGGATACGTTAGCACGAAGAACCTCTTTTCTCAAAGAAAAATTGGCAAAATGATGTCATATAGAATCATTACAAAAGAATTACAAACAATTAAGGGGGTATTAACAAACGTAATCCTTTGTGTTGTAAAGAAAATGATCTTCCAAAAATCATTGGAAGTAAACCAAAAACGTATAAAAAGAAAAGCTTTAGAACTCATCCTTATGCTAGAACTCATCCTTATGTTAGAATTGAAATACGTTCTTGGAAACCAAGAATAGTATGGTTTAGATGAAAGGCCAGATCTTACAAATCTGGACAAAAGAGTGGACCATCAAGAAGTAGGACATCATCCCAAGCATCGACTACATCTCGAAGTACGAGAATAATACTTACGAAGAAAACTTTCAGAAGAGCTTACACCCGAGCTAATGAAAGTTTTAGGGATTGTAATTGCTGGACATGTGGAGCAAGAAGACATATCTCAACCAACTGTCCAGAAAAATGAAAAAAGAGGAATTAAATGTTTCGATCCAACCCTGGATATTGAAGAAGTAGTATTATTAGGATCTTATTCAAGTATATCGGTTTGAGGATACTGCCTTAGACGAAAGTATATATGAAGAAGAAGTCTTAAGTCAAGAAGAATCTGATGGAACATAATCGGAATCTGACTGAAGACGAGGTGTTTCGACACGAAACACATGAAGATTTGTCTGGTTTCTTTAGTCAGACAACAATAACCCATAACATTGTCCAAAAGATCATGAGAGAAAATCCTAGTCTTCAGAGGTATCAAAGATTCTCGGTATCAAGGATTCTCTGCAGGATAAGTAGAAAAATTCTTAGGAAGTCTTAGCATAAGAACTAGAAAGCATGATCTAATCTATAAAGTTTCCAGAAACGAAATGACAATTTCAGTGGAACTTACAAAAAATAGAATGGAGATGCAGTTAATTCCTTCTGAAGAAATTAAGGAGGAGTTACAAAAACTCAAGATAGAAGTAGCACGAACAATGTCCTGGATTCATATCGGAGCAATCTAGATTATGATAAATGCTACTTTTAAAGAAGGAATATATTCACCTATTGATATCATTATACGTGGTAAACGAATGGGAAACCTTCAAGAATCAGTACTGGGAACGATCTCAGGAAATCTCTGTGCATGAAAGATTGTAGGAGTTATTTATCCAAGAACTGCCTAGCAGATAGAGATTTCAGCCGAGCTTTTGACATTATATAAGAACTTAAAAGAAAAAAGGCTGATGAAAGAGGATAATAGACCATATTCTATTAGCCATCAGATTTCATAAGTTCTGTCTAATACACATCATTCAGAATTGTTTATTAGAAATGTAAGGTCCAAGAAATTTAATTCACGTAACCTGAATGCACAAAATCTAGGATTTTGTTTAATTACGTCTTTAATTATTTTTTTATGCATTTTATGCATAATTATTGCATGATAGAATTTATTCATGAAATTTTAAAAGTTCATACATTAGGGTTTCTAGTTGCATTTCGCGCTCGAACGAGGAACGAAGAGCAGTGAATTATCAGGAAAATTATTTTTATTACATGATTAATTTTTATTAGTTAATATAGGATGTTTTAAATGTATTTTTTAAGAAATGGGCTTTGTTGGATATTTTTACCCGTCATAACATATTTTTCAGCAATACGCAAATTTTATCGAAACGAGAGACTTTTGAGGGTTCGGGTATTATTTTCAAAAACTTGCCAACACGAAATATTTTTGGGGCGTGGATTTGGAATTAATGGGCTTAATTTTAAGATTAATGGGCTCCCCATCCATTTTCACCCTTTTATTTTATACTAGGACCCATTAACCCTTTAATTAAACTTAAACCTAGCATCTAATTAGTATTTAACCTAAACCTAAGCTCCCATCCGGCCGACACCCCTCTCCACTTCAGCATTTCGTGGGTTTTACAGCCATAACCAAGCAAAGCTTTGGCCATAGTTTTCTTGCAAAGAAATATTCCCCGGCGCTCTCCCGATGTTTGATCTTCACCAGTTCTTGCGTGCAATTCATCAAGGTACGCATTGTATAATTTTTTTACGCATCACACACGTTTTATATGCTGGAGAATGTATTTATGCATGAAAAATTCCGATCTAGCCTATTGCATGAAGAATATTTCGGTTTACATGTGATTATTGCATTTTTGTTCAACTCTCACGTTTTTCATGATTTGTTGCAAGGGGGCTGCTGTCATGTGATGTTGAGGGTCTGTTATCACCAAGTAATGGAAGGTTGGTAATCTGGTTCAAGGCTTTGTCGGGACGGGAGAGAGTTGAGTGTATTCCTTGAAGTTTTGGCTCAGTTCTTGGGTTATTTAGCACGCAGGGGTTAGCTAGAAACGCAAGAACCTAGCCAAGCCTTAGACCAGATCCTGGTGAGTCTGAGACAAGGCTTGGAAGGGTTCAACACGTGCTGGAACCAACCCCAGGTGCGGATGATCGGGAGGGAAGGATTTGGTCTCGGGTTGAGCTAGTTGGAAGAATAACGTTCGGGGTTGAGCCGAGGCTTGCATGGGTGTGCAGCCATGAGTTCCTTGGATCCATAGGGGTTCTAGGGTGGCCTATGGTAGGCTGGCTTGCCACTGGTTCCAACGGTTGTAGACTAGAGACGCAAATATGGAAGGAGGCAAGTAGGATCCGTAGGATATGGAAGTCTTGAATTGTCCAGCAGCTGGTGAGGGCTGTTCGTAGGGTTTAGGGGTCTGGTTTTGGAAATTTTAGGGCCTTTTTTATTTTTATAAGTTGTGGTAAAGAGTTGGGAAAAATTTGGTTAAATTTCGGTTCGATTCGGGTTAAAACCGGGACCCCGATCCAAGTTTTAAAACGAAACAATTAAGTTTTGCAACGAGCTCGAGTTTAGGTCTAAGAAATATTTTAAATATGTTTTGGGATGTTTTAAGGAGTTTTATAAGCTTCGGGTCAAATTTTAGAAGTCCAGGGATAAAACGGTAATTTTGGGTTTCTATGGGCAAAATGGTCATTTTGCACCCGTGGTGAGTTTTAGTCCTGGCAGCGTCCTGAGCACATTTTAGCATGTTTTTAAATGCTTATGCATCATGTATATGATTTTTATGTAAATACGATAAATACGTTGCATGCTTGGTTTGAAGGAAAAACTGTGTATATGCATGCTTTTATTTAAGTGGTGAATATGATGACACATTTTTGATGGATGAGAGTTGGTTGTGACTAACACGATGACATGATAACATGATGAAACGAAAGGTTGGGGCTCAGTGGACGGGTAATTCCGTCGCTGACGCCTCCGCCGTCGGGTACCTCGGTTACACGTAGATGGATCCATCGAATGACATGATAATACGAAAGTCACAGCCGACGAATTGAATTAAAATTAAGAAAAATGAACACATATATGTTTTATGTGCTATGATTAATAACATGCTTTGAAAGGTCACGATTATGCATACTATTTTACCGCAGCCATGAAATGTATGTTGATTACGATATTTTTCACTACTGCTTGTTATGTATATGTATTCGTTATTCCATTACAGGTGTGTTGAGTTTTTAGACTCACTAGGCGTATGTGATGCAGGTGATCATGATACTGGGGGGACTGGAGGTGCCAAAATCTGAGTAGACAGGCCTGGATGTGCGCACGACCCGAGGACCACACTTTTCCGCACATCGTCATTTTAAGAGGGATGAGAGGACATTGATACTTTTACACTGTTGTTGATTTACTGATGGTTATTAGCATTTTTAATCGTTCTTGTTTCGTTTGAGATCGATCATTTTTAAATTGTAGTATGTCTTTTAATTATAAAATGTTTACGATTATTTTTAAATGTCATTTTTCTTTATTAGGATTGCATGCATGCAAATTATTTAAGTGTTTATTTTCAAATGTGAGCTTTATATATATAAAAAAATACTTCCGCATTTTAGACAATAGACGTTACAAGAAATGAATTCATTGAAATACTTGAGATATTCGAAAAAGTTGCTCAGACAATTTATTCAGAAAGAGTTGAGTTTCCATTATTACAGGAAACATATATCTAAATACAAGACAAACTGATTCTACAAAGGAATCAAAGTCTTAGATTGGAATCAAGAAGACTATCTTTTCCGGGATGAAATTATTACAAGCCGTAGGTGGGGAAAAACACCTGTTCAAAAAACCTAACATGCACTAAAATGCTTTTCGACAATAGGAAAGCTTAGATGTCCTGAAGCGTGGAAGGAAGTAGAAATAATATTTGATATTATGGAAAAAAAGAATCAATTTCCTTGTAAAGTCATATACTATTTAGAACAACCTATGGTAGGAACTTACCAAAGAACAAAACATCATAGCATTGGAAGTTCATATCAAAAGAATTCCAGGAAAAGAACCAGATCGATTGGTTTTTGGGATAGAGTTTCTCGAGGAACATAAACCTTGAAAACGTCTAGAACATGGAATGAAGTTTATGGCTGAAGACCAAATGTGAAAAATCCAATGACCATAATCCCATTCTTGAAATAAATTCTAGTAGGGATGTTATACAAACAATATAAGACAAAATATTTTGCTGCTTATATTGACTCAGGCGCTGGAATCTGTTCAGCAAAAAGAGGAGTTTTTCCAAAGGATTTGGAAGAAGAATTACCTAAAATTGTTGGAAGAGATTTCTCTGAAAGAATCTTAATCTTATGTAAATGTATTAAGATGACATAAATATTAATCGGAGGTGCTGGACAAACACCATGGTATAAGGTGAAAACACCGACGATTTATTTTCATGATACATGAGCTAATATTCTGTTAGGAAATAATTTCCTACAAATTTTGAAATCCTACACACAAGAAAACGAGACTAGAAGATTAATGTTCACAACATCGTGTGTTCAAAGTTATAGTCCGGAGACGAACAGAGACATTTTACAGAAAGTATCAATTCAGTTTCCCAGCAAGCGTGGTGATGAAGGAAAACTTCTGAACCCAAAAATAAAGAATTCTACACGATTGAGAGAAACAATGCTCCAATTAAGAGCAGATAAGGAGCTCCAACCTATTTCGAATTCCTCTAGATAGCTCTACAATATAATGATGTAGAGTTTGAATTAAAGGTTTCATTAAAAGATGTCAAGAAGATGATAAAAGAAAATTACAATGAAGATCCCTTGACATGATGGGATAAAAATCAACTCAAAGTCTGGCTTAAAATCAATGATAGAAAAGAGTATGAATTTGTCCGATGTAAGCCTATCCTGATGAACATAGTTGATCAAATGGATATGTACATTATAATCAAGGATATTATATTTGGGAAGTTTTACCAATGAGATTGGCTAATTCACCACAAATATTTAAAAGAAAAATAGATAATCTATTTAAAAATTATTTCAAATTTATGTTCGTATATATTGATGATGTTTTAAGAGCATATAATAATATGAAAGAACATATCAAGCATTTAGATCTATAAAGTTTTTAAAAAAGAAGGACTAGTTCTATCCAAAAAGAAAGCAGTCATTGTCACCAGAAATATTGAATTACTCGGAATAAAAATCGATGAGTCGGGAATAATTTTGCAAGATCACATATTTGAAAATGTGCAAAATTTTCCAAACGAACTAAAAGAAAAGAAACAACTTCAAAGTTTTTTAGGAGTTATTAATTTTGCTAGAATGTTCATTAAGAACTTAGCAAAACACATAAAAGTGTTTAGTCCATTACCAAAAAAACGCAAGATTTATGTGGACAAAAGAACACACAGAGAGACTTAGTCAATTAAAAAAGATTTGTAAAAATATTCCAAAAATGGTTGTTCTTCTAGATGTAGATGATTTAGTATTATATACAAATGTCAGTGATCACTGGTGAGCGGCAGTTTTAACCAAGCTCACACCAGAAAAAGAACAACCATGTAGATATTGCAGTGGACTTTTCTCAGATGCAGAAGCCAAAAGATGACATATCAACGAGAAAGAATTTTATGCAGTAAAAAAAGGCTTTTCAAATACCTCTAGCGCAAGTGTTAAGTCGGGATCATCTCCAGATGATTCGGCTGAAACAAAAATTGAAACTCTTGATCCCTATCTCTAGTATTCAATTCAACCCTTCATCTCGGGAATTGAAGAGGGAAAGATCAATTTTAGACCAAATATGAACAATGGTAAATCTAAGGTTGGTACTAATGAAGCAATAATTTATCAATTACAGGTGTATCAAAAAAACTAAGATAAATTTAAAACAAGAATAGCCATTAACCCAGCTGCAATCAGGGTTGATGGTTTAGGGAAATATCCTAGGGTATGAATGAAACCAAATTCATATCCAAAGGAGGTAAAGACATGGTATAAATTCAGGGCTCTTGTCTCGGTTTATACTACATCACCCAGCTTCTCAAAAATTTCATGATTACCTAAATGGATTCAAGAAACGGTTCATGAAACATGGGCAAATAACCAATATTTGTCTAGAGATGACATTCTGGAGCTTAACTTTTTCAATACAGCACCAGAACCAGCAGGAAAATGCTCTAATGAATCTTTCATTTTATAAAGTTAAAGAGGCCAAATATAAATGCTCAAAAATTTATCAAGGATCCTCCGACAGAAGAAACACCCCTTGTTGATTCAATAGCTGAAAATGACATTTCCACCAGAAGAGCATGGGTTTTATGGGTCTGTCTAACCGAGATGGACAAAGTCAAGTTTCCATTTAAGTTGTATCATAATTCAATAAATGGATCATTCTTGTTAAACAATATGACAGGAAAAACAACAAGTTTTACAAGAGATTTATTTGAAAAGAAAAGAAATATTTTGTGGAATAGCAAGCTGCTTGGGAGTAAAGAAACTTTTCGAAAATTCTGTAACATGGATCATGTTGGAAGATTGTCAGAAAAGATCTGCCCAGAATGCCCAAATCAGAAGGAGCCAGAATTTGATAAGGGCTTCAGACCTAGGTCAGACAGGAAGCATCTTGCAGAGACAAGACCAAGTGGTGAAGGACCACAATTACGTTTTCCTCGGGGACACCAAAAGTTTAAGATTCCCCAACAAAACTAAATGGACATGTGACAACAGTCACGTTCTCCTCGAGGAAACCAAAAGCTAAGAGATTCTCCGACAAAAGCAAATAGGCTCATGATTTTTGATAAGTGCAAGAATTGCACTTAATTTATATGTTAATCCATTTGATTGATGTTGGTTTCGAACAGAATTACGCTTTATTTTTGTGGTGTTTGTGTCGTGCAGGGGATAAGCAACTATTGGACGATTTAGAGCAAACAGAGGTGCTTTTAAGCGTGAAAATGCGATAGACGAGAGCCGCAACGCCACAATGTAGCGCCGCAGCGCTCATTAGGCCGAGGAACGAGTGCCTAGGCGCTGCCCAAGAAGCGTCGTGGTGCCTCAAACACGAAGATCAAGCGCCTAGGCGCTAAGAAACAAGTGCCGTAGCTCTTACACTCATGAATGATGGGGCAGCGTCGTGGCACCAATGGCGGCGAAAACATAACTAATGGGCTTTCATTTAAGACCCGGACGCGGAAATATAAAGAAAAGGAAGGTTCAGAAGAAAAGAGGTCGTTTTTGGAGAGAAAAACAACAGAAGAGCAGGAGCGAACACGAGACGAAGATCTGGAGTGCGAAGATCGATCATAAATATGAAGAACGACAGATCTGGGGACAGAGACGACACTCCGGATTTGTCATCTATTCTTTCACTTTTATATTTTACTGTGTTAGGATGTCTAAAACTTTAAACATGTGTTGTTTTTATTTAGAATTCGTCATGAACTAATTTTCTAGTCTAGATAATGACGTAGCTTTGTCGATACGATGATCCGACGAGACTATTTATATTATTGAATTCCGTTTGGTTTGATTATGTCTCTTGTTTTTATTCACTGCAATTTACTGACCATGAATTGTGTGTTGTTTGATTAATTCTACAACTCGGGAGAGGGATTAGGATTATAGATCACTAGAGACACATCGTTGAATGTTTATATCGTTCGGAAGACGTATAACTTTAGCGAGCTTAATGAGAATATCGTTTGCATTTATCAATGAAACTTTGATTTTTATTAGGAATGTTTGAATCAAAGTTTGATTGATACAATTTATTCGTCACTTGGGAAATGTGGAATAAAATAATTAAGTGTTCTTGGCCATTAAATAATTGGAATTTATGAATATAAATTCAATCGGAAATAATTATCGTGAAAACTTAGTGGAATCATTTCTCTAGATATTTTATCTCGGTGATATTTTTCCATTCGGTGTTTAGTTTAATTATTTATTTGCAATTAAGTTGTTTTGAAAAAAACCAAACTTCTTTTGATTTTTCTAAATAAAGTCAAGATTATTTTAATTTCAAGCACTGATAACGTTAATATATACACTCCTCGTGGGATCGACACTTGTACTCCAAAATACATTTTACTATAATTTGACGTCGTGCGCTTGTGGGTAATCAAGAAAACACGCAACAAGTTTTTGGCGTCGTTGCCGGAGAGTGTAAAAATTTGAATTTATATCAGTATTGTTATCAATTAGTCTAGATTTTAATTTAGAGCTTTTTATTTTATTTTTATATTTATTGATTTGTTCATTTTATCTGTTTGACAGTGCATGCTAAGATCGCTAAGCTCTGATTTTCTTATTTTTGGTCCGGAGATTGAAAGAACTGCAAGAAGACTAAGGAAAGCGAGAAGGGAAGAAATTCAATCAATGGCCGAAAACAGAGAGAATGACAGGTGATGTCTTCATAAGAGCACGGGTCATGGATGACCCGAAACATTAATTACATAGCCCAAATCAGAGACAATATGCAGGAAATTCTCCTCATCAGCCGGGCATTTATTCTCTTCTCGGGCAATTAAGAGCCCGGGCTATTATGCAAGCGCTCGGGTACTTTCTACCTGGGCTACCTCGAGAAACTCACCATACTCGAGTGTATTGGTATGTGCTATCTTATCTGTCAGAACAATATGGGTTTGGCATGTAAGAAAAGTCATCAAAAAGTATGGGTAACCGACTTACCATACTTAGCAGGTGGACACTGAAAACAAGGTAATGATGGAATTTTCTCCTATAAATAGCAGATAAATTTCTCATTTACAGATTCTGAAATTCTGAACTCTCAAGCACTCACATATATTCTCACATATATTGCTTGTTTTCTTCATCTTCAACCTGCTGACTTAAGCATCGGAGTGGTCACACTGGACACCCCTCCGACACCTATTCACGAGTTCTTTTCCTTGTTTGCAGGTTTTATCTGAAGCCATTATCTTTACTCATATTTCCTAACACCAAATTATCCTTATTATCCGGTCCATTGCCCGTATTTCTCATACCTTATTCACCCGGATCACATCAACATGCATAACCTGCCTAGAGACTATACCTATCAGAGATCACTTCCGACCAGTGATCAACAATCATTACTCTGGCATCGCTCGAAGGACCATCAATGCCAATAATTTCGAGTTGAAGCCTGCTCTGATAAATATGGTTCAGCAGAACCAGTTTGCTGGAACCGCCACTGCTGATCCTCACGTACATTTGAGGACCTTCTTGGAGATCACGGATATGGTGAAAATTAATAAAGTTCCTGACGATATTATTATATTGCATTTGTTCCCTTTTCTCTCAGGGACCAAGCAAGAGGGTGGCTCCAATCGCTTCCACTGGGGAGCATAACAACGTGGAAAGAGTTGGAACAAAGTTTCTTTCTAAATATTTTCCAAGTGAAAAGTTTGCACAATTGAAGATTGAGATTAGTACTTTCAGGCAGAATGACTTTGAGCAGCTTTATGAGGCATGAGAAAGGTATAAGGAGTTGTTGCGGAAGTGCCCGAATCATGGTTTTGAAGACTGGGTACAGATTGAGCTTTTCTATAACGGGCTGAATGGTCAGAAACGAACAACAGTGGATGCAGCGGCTGGTGGCACGATCTTTGCCAAGTCTCCTGCTCAAGCCTATGACTTTCTTGAGCAGATGACTATTAATAGCTACCAATGGCCGTCTGAGAGGTCAGGAGTAAAGAGGACAGCTGGAGTTTATGTTGTGGATCCTATCACATCACTCACTGCACAAGTATCAGCATTAACTACACAGATAGCAACCATGAATAAAGTGAGTACATCAAACACTGAGGGACCATCGGTTGTTGTTGAAGAATCGCAATTTCCTGAAGAAGTTCAATACATCAACAACAAGAATTTTGGAGGTTATGGAGGACATCGAGGTAACCCTCCCCTTAATACTTATCATCCTGGGTTGAGAAACCATGAAAATTTTTATTATGCAAATAATAAGAATGTATTGAATCCTCCGCCGGGGTTCAATACATCAAATGGAGAAGGAAACCATCATTTGAGGATTTAGTTGGGACATTTGTTGCTGAATCTGGCAAAAGAATGACTAGGACTGAGTCTAGACTTGACAACTTAGATACATACATGGCGACATTGGTGCTTCCTTGAAAATCCTTGAGTCGCAAGTGGGGCAGATAATGAAGCAACTCACGTCTCAACCGTCAGGCGCAGTACCAAAGACTCCAGATCCAAATCTGAGAGAAATAAATGCCATTTTTATTCAGCATGATGATATTGGTAAGGTAAAAATATAAGAGAAAAAGGTTGATCACACGTCCATCCGGGAAGATAATTCAGCGCCGAGCAAAAGAGTCTGAGGTAAGAAAAGTGAGAGGTATCATTCAAATCAATGCATTAATATTTCTTTACTCCCCTAACCCCAGAGATTTTTACAATTAAATGCTGATTTTCATAAGAAAAAAATTCTTGAAGATCTCAAGAATCTACACATTAACATTGAGTTTGCAGATCAAGAGAAAGTGGAATTTATCGAAGGAACACAAAGAAATATTCCTCAGAAGTTGCAAGATCCCGGTGAATTTGTTGTACCATGTGAAATAGGGGGTCAATTAGTGGAAAAAGCTATCTATGACTCAGGAGCGATCGTGAATATAATGTCAAGTTCTCTCTACGAGAAACTTGGATTGAGCAGAAGCAAACCCACATAACTAAACTTGCAGATGACAGACAAATTGGTCATGACACCATTGGGTATTGTAGAATATGTTGAACTTCAAATCGATAAATTGAAGGTGCTAGCAGATTTCATGGTACTTGACATAGAGAATAGTCAGAACGTTCGCGTCATTCTAGGCTGGCCATTATTGGCTATTGTTGGAGCCATCATTGACGTGAAACGAGGGAAGTTGACCATGGAGGTTGAAGGTCTAAGGGTAGAAATCAAGGCATCCAAAAGTTATCACGACCCACCTTGAACAGTCTAGAGGTAGTCGGGCTGACGACATAAAACCAAACGCTTGTTGGGAAGCAACCCGACCAGTATTTTTTACTGCTTTCGTTACTTTATTCATTTTCAGTAGTATAATTTCTTTTACGTTTTCTTATTTTATTTAATTATGCATGTGAAGATTAGACATTGATACGTGTACTTTTATGCAGGTAAAAGTTGAAACGAAGTGTGCAATGAGCTCAAAATATTGAGCGCCGTAGCGCCATTCATGCGAGAATTAAACGCCACGGCGCTGATTCATTCTATTAAAAAAAGACATCATATACATACACAAATCACTCCCTAGTTTTTCCATCTTCAAATATCACCTACAAGATACCCTTTTGGCTCAAAAATTTCAAAGATAATCCTTCAACGAGACGACACTCGGACAGATTGCAGCACATTTTGGTTAGCCTATCATAAGGTAACAGTATTTGGTGTAGTGATTCTTGATTTTAATGCTTGAAATTCGAAATAATTGAGTTTTGAATTACGTACACAAGGTGTTCGATGAATTCTCTGAGTGAGTTTGTTGTAGAGAATTGTTGGATTGGAATTATTGCATGTTAGAGGGGACCATTAACTGATTGACTGAGTTAATATTGTGGGTCTTGTATTGTTGGAATATTATTTGAGTTGTGGGTGAAAAATTGTTGTTGAGCAATGTTTTTATTGAATTGAAATATGTCTCCGGAGAAGAAGAGCAAGCAGGTTCAGTCTGGGGATGGCGAGTTGTCTACTGCAAGTTTTGATAGACGACGGTTTTGGGATACCGTTGCTACTGAAAATTACAAGAAAAAAATATGCAGCGGGAGAGAGGAATGGATCAGAGCATCCCTGGTTGTGAGACATTGGTTCTTGCTAAGTATCTAAATTGGGAAGAGTTTGTGAAACCGCCGGCAGACGCTGTGATTTCTTTTGTGCAGGAATTTTATGCGAATCTAAATGTTAAACAGGAGGATTATAAAGTGAAGATTCGGGGCCAGATGGTTTCCTTCTATAGCAAAAAGATCAATTGTTTGTACTCGATGCCTAATTACGACACAGATGAGTACACGATGTTCATGCGAGAGGCTTATCCCTACGAGACAATCATAACCACACTTTGTGAGCCAGGCACAGTTTGGAAGCTCAAGAATCAACAAGCCCCGGTCACGTTCCCTGTGACGTCCATGAAGATGGAGGCATACAACTGGTATCACTTTGTAGCCTTGCGGTTGATGCCATCTGGGCATGTGTCTGATGTGACAAAGACAAAGGTAGCCTTGGTTTATTGTATCATCACTGGCAGGACAGTCGACACAGGCCGAGTGATTATGACGTCTATTTTGCAGGCTGCTCGGGGCACCTCCACTGTCAGCATGCCCCATTCGTCGACGATCACTGACATCTGTCATGTAGCTGGGGTTACATGGGATGATAGCGAGCCGGTATTGCGTACAAAAGACAACATCTTACTGGTTGCAAAGCTCCCGAGGGATAGGAGACAGAGACAGATTGAGAGTGGAGAGTCATCAGGGAGTAGAGCACAGTCACATCACATCCCACAGCCATCACACAGACGACAGGCGGAGACCGGCAGTGCACGGACCGACCGCCACCGTCTTGATGCATTAGAGCGCAAGATGAATAGACTATTGAGGATGACACGCGAGCACCAGGAGTACGTACACGATTTTAATAGAGTGCTTGCACAGCGTTTCCCTGCTACTAGTTCATCTGATGAGACATTCCCACCACCGCCAGCATTTGGACACAGACCTATTGAGGATGATATCGAGTATGATGATGATGAGGAGGTTGAGCTATCAGGCGAGGACAACGAGTCTTGATGCTCCCTGTATGAGGTACGTAATCTCCTATTTTTCTTGCTTTATTACTGTACATTGGGAACAATGCACATAATTAAGTTTGGGGGGTCGTTAATTCTGCTTTGATTTTGAGTTTCAGTTGTTTTTTAGTTCAGTTTTTAATTCATTGTTATTTTAGGAATTGCATGATTAGTTATTCCCTGCACAGTTGAGTCTAGTTTGTTAAAAAAAATTAATTATTGCATGTTAGAGTCGTTAAAAAGAGTCATGGACAAATCATTGTGTGGATGATGATGAGAATGAAGTTATGGTTCTGAAAACATGTGTTTATGATAACTTGAGAGTCACAATTTTTTTTTGCACTGTCATGTTTGTTGATACTATCGATGTTTCGATTCAATTTACAGACCTTTGATGCTAATTGGACAATGGAGATCTGATTTTTAGTACTTATCACATGACATTAACTGACATTTTTGCAAACACAGAAATGATCTAGGCAATTTTTCTCAATATCTTTGGGCCTGTTTTAATTGTTTATTGTCCATCGTTAGCCCATTGAGCCTCGAGTGGATTGAGATTCTTGACTTTTCTTTGTGCACCTACCTCATATATCATTTTGATTGAAAAATGCATGTGATTGTTTGTATGAGTTGACTAGTGGATCGACGAAAATCTAGAACTTGCTTGAACACTTTTCAAGGCGAAATACAGATAATATGTGACATATGAATGATTTAGGCGATTTTTGGAACCGTTTAAGCCTTCGAGCCTACCAAATGAACATAAAATATCCCTAGTGTCCCATTTTGAGCCTACTAAAAATCAAGTGGTGTGTGTCAATGACATACAATTAGCCCCCACTTATATCTATTCTACATCTCATAACAACTACCTAATGAAGCTTATACACTTATTGTCCTACCTAAATGTTTAGAGAAATAAGTTCATTGGTGTTGTGATGATTCAAATACTCCTTGAAAAGAAAAAGAAAAATTAAACGTGCAAAAAGGAGTTGAAAAAGAGACAAAAAGAATAAAAATACTCAAAGGAATGAATCAAAAATTGGTGAAAAAGAGAAAATATGGAAATTGAGGATATGATTGGGAAGAAAACAATAAAGTGATGGTGAATGAATGAGAGTGAAGATGATGAAAATTTGATTATTTCTCTCAAATTTTGATTTCCATACCTTTTATTGTAGCCATAGCCTAACGTTACAAGCCTACAAGACCTATTAATCTTGTCACATTTATCCAATATACTGGTGGAGAAAATTTGTTCAAGTCAAGCCTATGGATACTTGAGAAACATGGTTAGGAAGTATGAACTTTAATAATTTGCATGTAAGCATCTCATTGTGTAACATCATCGCTTTGTAGACTTATGTTGAATACCTATTGAACCAAACAGATACCAATAAAGTTCTTTGAGATCTATGTAAGTGAATTTGTATATTAATGAAGTGTGGTTTGAACTGAACTGAAGATCTCTTGAGTTTATAAGGCTAGTGGGTGTTGTAAATTTATTTGAGCATTTGATTGGGTAAATGAACATTGACGTATCACACACGCACGTGACTCTTGAGTGATTATGAATTACATAAAAATAGATTAGTCGGAGGCCAAGATCAATGATTGCATATCAATGATTGCACTTAATTTATATGTTAATCGATTTGATTTATTTTGGTTTCGAACAGAATTACGCTTGGTTATTGTTGCGTTTGTGTCGTGCAGGGGGTAAACAACTATTGGACGGTTTAGAGCAAACATAGGTTCTTTTAAGCGTGAAAATGTGATAGACGATAGCCGCAGCACTCATTAGGCCGAGGAACAAGCGCCTAGGTGCTGCCCAACAAGCGCCGCATCGCCTTACTGCCGAGGAACGAGCGCCTAGGCGCTGCCTAAGAAGCGTTGCGGCGCCTCAAACACGAAGACCAAGCACCTAGGCGCTAAGGAACAAACGCCACGGCGCTTACACTCATGAATGACGGGCGCCTATGCGCTGCCCAAACAACGCCGTGGCGCTAATGGCGGCAAAAACATAACGAATGGGCTTTAATTTAAGGCCCGGACGTGGAAATATAAAGAAAAGAAGGGTTCAGAAGAAAAGAGACCGTTTTTTGGAGAGAAAAACAGACAGGAGAGAAGGAGCGAACATGAGACGAAGATCCGGAGTGCGAAGATCGATCACAAATACGAAGAACGACGGATTTGGGGATAGAGACGACACTTCGAATTTGTCATCTATTCTTTCATTTTTATATTTTACTGTGTTGCGACGTCTAAAACTTTAAACATTGTTTTTATTTAGAATTCGTCATGAACTAATTTTCTAGTCTAGAGAATGACGTAGCTTTGGCGATACGATGATTTGACGCGGCTGTTTATATGATTGAATTCCGTTTAGTTTAATTGTGTCTCTTGTTTTTATTCACTGCAATTTACTGACCATAAATTGTGTGTTATTTGATTAATTCTACAACTCGAGAGAGAGATTAGGATTATAGATCATTAGAGACACATCGTTGAATGTTTATATCGTTTGGAAGGCGTATAACTTTAGTGAGGCTTAATGAGAACATCGTTTGCATTTATCAATGAAACTTAGATTTTTATTAGGAATGTTTGAATCAAAGTTTTTATTGATACAATTTATTCGTCACTTGAGAAATGAAGAATAAAATAATTAAGTGTTCTTGGCCACTAAATAGTTGGAATTCATGAATATAAATTCAATCGGGAATAATTATCGTGGAAACTTAGTGAAATCATTCTTCTAGATATTTTCTCTCGGTGATATTTCTCCATTCGATGTTAGTTTAATTATTTATTTGCAATTAAGTTGTTTTTAAATAAACCAAACTTTTTTTGATTTTTCTAAATAAAGTCGAGACTATTTTAATTACAAGCACTGATATACGTTTATATATACACTTCTCGTGGGATCGACATTTGTACTCCAAAATACATTTTACTATAATTTGACGTCATGCGCTTGCGAGCAATCAAGAAAACACGCAACAATTTTCCCACTATCAAAAGACTTGGACCCAAATATATCTATAAATAAAGCGTAAATGGGAACAAGATAACTACACAAGATTAAAACGAAGTTTGGAACCAAAGAAAATGTATTTTACATATTTTAAGGTTTTCAAAAAACGTATCAAGGTAATAAGAAATCAGCTGAAGATTTTCAAAGATCTCTATAAACAATTAAAAGAAGCAGGGAATGAGATCTCAGCTGATATGATACTTACACATATTTACTGGTTATGCCAGAAGATAAATGTGGAAGAACAAGCTGCTTCTAGATTAATGATCTAGAAAAAGACAATTCAAGAAAAGAGAAGGGACCACTCGACCCACTCAAGAGATAATGCCAACCATAGCTGGAAGACAATAAAGAAAAGCTAACACAAGAATAAGTCCGGAATTCAAATCTGCAATGGACTTCTATAAATATCAAGACAAAAAGAAGATGAAAATATCATTCAACATCTTCATTTTCTTTCAAATATTTTGTACAATTTTCTCTCTAGTGTATGCATATTGTAACTTCGGCTACTATAAGTAGCTAAACAAGTTTCTCCTTCTCTACAGGGGGTTACTATGTAATAATAATTTGTTATGTTTGAATAAAAAGACTAAATATTTTGCCTCTTTCAAGTATTATAATAAAATTGAACAACTTTACTATACATCCTGAGGAAAGAAATGAAACAAGGTTGTGCTAGATGCTGTTGAAGGAATTCACAACATGAACCATCTGTTGCGATGCGTGGTTAGGCTGTGAGGAGGAGTCTGTAAAACCCGGCAGATATAACCTGATAGCACTTCGGTCAAAGAGGTAAACTGTTCAATTTATTATACGGAAGCATGACGGGTCATTTATTAAAAAAATTGATCATTTGAACATGATATATATGCTGGAAACCTTGCGTAACTGCATGTCTTTAGGTTATATGTTTTTTAGAACATGCTCGATAGATAAAACAATGTCACGTACCATAATTTGAAAATTAAGGATATTTTTGGAAATTTTAAAAAATTGGGGAGTTAAAACAAAGATTTGAGGGGATGGGAGTAAAAAAAAAGTTGAGTATGAAGATGATTATTTATTGTAAAGTTACTCATATATTATCCATGTCTTATTTAAATAAATTTTTATTATTTTTTAATTTTTACGCCTTGTTTGATTTTTAAGTCTTAAGCAAAATAAGAGTTTAAAATACTACTCCCATGTTTACATTGATTTGAGTTCTATCAAGCGATGTCGTGCGAGGTTCATATCATTATGAAACACGACAATATTTGTAAGGTCTAGGAAATTCGAACTACGTAACATGACTGCATGTCATCTAGGGTTTTGCTAAAATACGTGTTTAACTATTTTAATGCATTAATTCATGATTATTGCATGAATATGTGTTTTATTCCATGGTTTGTTAAGGTTTCATGTATTAGGGCCTTTTCGTAGTATTTCGCGCTAGAACGAGGAACAGAGTCCGGGGACAGTTAAGGAAAAATATTTTATTAAATAATTATTTTTAATTATTTAATATATGGTGTAATTAGAGATTATTGTAGAAAATGAGCCTTATTAAGATATTTTTACTCAACGAGCTATATTTTAAACCGGTAGGCAAAATTTAGTAAGTCAGAGGACTTTTTGAGGGTTTGACCAATATTTCCAAAAATGTACCTAAACGAAATATATTACGAAAGTGTTTTTGGTTTTGATGGGACTATTTTATTGCATAATTGGCGTAAGATCATTTTTAATCTCATTATTTTAATGGAGGGACCATTAACACTAACTATTTTAATTAACTCTCACTCAAACCCTAATCTCACCCTCCACCATTCGACCACCCCTCTCCCCACTTCCAACAGCAGCATATCGAGTTCAGCAGCTATCCCACTCTATTTTTCTCAAAGCTTTTCAAGGGAACTCTTCCCCGTCCCTCCATTGCCCGTTCTACGCGACGATATCGAGGTTTTCGAGCATAAAATCGCAAAGGCACGCCCTGTACCTCGGTTTTCTCATCATTCACATCAATATATGTTGGTTTGTATGTTTTTGCATGAGAAATCTTCGATCTATTATGTTGTGTTGGTTCTATAAAATATTTGCACGGAAATATGCATAAAAATGATCATGTTGCTCATGTTTTCTTTTGTGCATGTAAGGGGCTGCTAGGTTAAGGCTTGTAATGAGATATGCACATTCAGATCAAGGGCATCTAGGTGTTGGAGTTGGGTTTGGATCGAGCCATGGGGGAGCCGATCGAATCCTAGGAGGCTTCGTGATTGTTGCTCGACCGGGCAAGGGTTAAGGGGAAGGCACGATCGTGTGGGGCTGAACCAGACCTTGGTGGGTCCAATTCGTGGTCTAGGGAGGCCCAATCATGGATGGTTGTGAGCCGAGGGTAGATCAGGAAGGCTTGGCTCGATATTGGGACTCGCGTGGGTTGTTGGTGAAGAATCATGCACGTGGACGTGCATGGGAATGTAGGCATGGGTTGGTCGGTCCAAGAGAGGGTCCATGGATTGATCTTGGTCCTAGGGTGGTCTGGTTTGGGGCTTGTCCGGTCAAGTGTGGGCTAGGATCGAAAACTCAAGGTTAGGTGAGCTAGGGTTGTAGGTTGCAAAGGGCTGAATATTTCGAGCAGTTGTTCGGCCATTTTCGAGGGTCTTAGGTGGTCCAAACAAGTGGTTTAAGGGCTGGTCATGTAGGTTCAAGTCATGGTTTAAGTGAAAAGTTTGGTTGAGTTTCGGGTTGATTCGGGTTAAAACCGGGACCCAGGTCCAAGTTTTAAAACGAATAGTGAAAATTATTGAATGGGCTCGAGTTTACGTCTAAAAAATGATTATATTTATGTTGTGAGGAGTTTGGTTGGCTTCGGGTCTAAATTTTGAGGTCGAGAAGTAAAATAGTCAATTAGGGGTTCTAGGGGCAAAATTGTCATTTTTCACCTGGGTTGAGTTAGCAGTCTTGGCAGTGCCCTGACACCAAAATTACATGTTTTAAATGTATATGTTATCGTGAACATGACTTTTATGAAAATAAGGAAAGTAATTGCATGCTTGGTTTTAAGAAAATGTACGTATATTCATGATTTTTTTTAAGTGATGAATACAATGTCATGTTTTTGAAGGAGGGGAGTTGTTGTGGCTGATACGAACACAAACACGAACATGTATGGCCAAGGCTCAGTGGATGGGTAATACTGTCGCTGATGTCCCCGTCGCCGGGTACCGCAGTTATACGTAGATGGACCCATTGACTAGAGCTGATACAAAAGTCACAACTAATGATCTGAATTCAATAAAATAAAATGAACATGTACATGTTGATATGATGAGATATGTTATGGATACGTTTATGCTTTGACATATTATATATAAATTCATGCTTTTAAGATCATGAAATATATTTTAGTTATAGTACTTTTCACTGTTGCATGATATGTATATATACTTGCTATCACAATTTAGGTGTGTTGAGTCTTTAGACTCACTAGGTGTGAATGATTCAAGTGAGCATGATGATGTGGAGACTGAAAGCACCGAAGACTGAGTAGGCGGAACTGGGTGTGCGCACGTTAACCCGAAGGCTACAATTTTTGCCACACTTTTTATGTTTATGAGTCATAAGTAAAACATTGTTATTTTTATACATTTTCATCTTTTACTATTTTGATGATTTATCAGGATTTTGAATGTTACATTTGAGTTCTTTTTGAAAACCATAGTCTAGGAATTTGACGCGATTAAAATATTTTAACTGCCGTATTTTCATTTAATAGTTGAATGATATTTTCTTTTTACATACATGTGGTTGAGCAATTTTCGAAAATAGCTTATAAAAAAAATTTAATATCATTTTAACACTAGACGTTACAATATTATTTCAATATGCAATAACTTATATGTGATGATAGCATCACTTTAAATCACAAGAACAATGGACTTTAGATGTTTTTTGAACTCTCGTTTTGGACAAAGAAAAATAACTCGAAATCATGAATATGCGAGTGATTTTATATTATAATGCAATTGTAGTGTTCTGAAAGGGTGAAAAAGTGTGGTATAAGCAAGAAGTGTGAGGAAAAAAGCTTTGCTTCAAAAGGTTGACCATATTATATTAATTAAGCTTATAAAAGCATGAAAAAACGGGAAAACACAATTTTTAAGATAATATTTTGTGTTATTTTTTTAAAATATTTTAAATAATATAAAAATCTGTCAACAAAAAATTCTAAATGCGTCGAAATAAAAATTGGTCTTGAACCATTTTTCTTTTTGCAACAAGAGACAACACTAGACCCATTAGCAATCGACAAAAGTTTTACTCCACGTAATTTATGATTTTAAAACCTTTTTTTTTTTTTTGACTTGAAAAGTTATGCAAATATTCTTAACATTATATGTTAATGTGTTATTTAATCTTTTAATTAACTATATTTAATTAAAATTTTAGTAGCAAAAAAACGTTTTGTACGCTTAATCCCATACTAAACCCTCTTAATTTTATATAATTTGAAGCTTGACCGTGGTGATGTGTAGAACTTTGGTTATGCATTGGAATACATTATGCAGAATATGATACCTTATTTAGACTTGCTAGAAAATTGCATGTCTTTGTATTATACAACATTGGGTGATGAAACACAAGCGAAGACACGAGTTATTTCGTATTGAAGGAATATAACATTTCATGCACGGATTTTCCATGGGGTCGTATGGCCATCAAACTCCGATTCATATTTTTCATAGAGAAATTTGTGATCAGATATTGACAAAAATCCATTTTGCATCGTATCTAAGGAAATTCTTGGTTTGGGCCGAAAAAGCAATATGTTTTTGCATGGAAATGATAGAAAACCCTTTCATGCACATCAACATTTAGGTTTCAAAACTCTTTAATTGGTTGATATCGAAAAGAGTGTGGTGTTGTCTTTATATACTTGAAACATCTATCAAATATTTAATAAATTCATTAAAATAATACAAATAATTATGAGAAAAATGTTTGCATTGATATTATGGAATGAATTTATTAAATTTTTTTTTGGAATAAATCCTTAAATATAAATTTATTATTTTAATTATTCGTAGATGATACCCTATGGATGGGCTTGGGCCCACTACCCCTCCCAAGCCCAAATGGAAGACAGGCTCATCAAGGGCCCATGTATTCTTCTATAAATACCAGGTTTGAGTGTTCATTTGATTCATTCACTATATCGTTTTTAGCAGCACCCTTGGCTGCTCCCCCCATATATCCTCAGTCTCTGACTTGAGCGTCGGAGGGGCTCCCCCACCTAACGATCTTATTTGTGATTTCAGGCTCAGTGCAATTTCAAAACCTGCGTCTGGACTAGTGACACTTGCTGGAATCGGACCCTAAATTTCCCGTGAGTATCATTTGGCGCCGTCTGTGGGAATATTTGAGTTGAGACGTATAGATAGTAGGGAAGAGAGGGAGTAGAAGAGCTACCTCGGCATCATCGCGTCCTCAGAGGGGACCCGAACAGTCTCATGCTGAGGCGAGGCAGGAACAACCTCTTCAAGAGACCAGGGCCGAGCAACCCCATCCCAATGAGAATGTGGGGAACTTGACCCTAGAGCAGCTGGGCCAATTCATCACTCGGATAGTGGATGAAGCCATGAAAAGGAACCAAGAATCTATGTTCGCTGAGGAGCTGGCCACTCGCCAGGAGCGAGAGGAAAATGTTGAGGGACAGCAGAGCAAGATGGAAGAAACACAGCCCCTCCCAAGTGAAGGGAATGCGGAGATGTGAGAGATGTGGAAGGAAATACGGATGCTGAGGCAGCAGGTGGGAAGCCGAAGCACCGACCCCCAAGAGAGGAAGTCCTTTTTCACTGGCTTCCCCCGAGTTTTCGACAACCAAATGTTGGAGAATACGATGGACATACCGACCCAGAAGAGCATTTGGGGAGATTTGAGAATGCGGCTCTATTGCATCGGTATACAGATGGAGTGAAATGCCGGATGTTCTTGGGCACGTTGGTGAGGTCAGCCCAGCAGTGGTTTAACGCCTTGCAGCCTAACTCCATATGTTATTTTGAGGACTTTTCAGTTGCTTTCTTGCACCGGTTCGCCAGCAGCAAGAGACATCAGAAAAATTATTTGAGCATGTTCGTGATAAAACAACAAGAGGCCGAGACTTTGTGAGAATTTGTCCAGTGTTTTAACAATGCGGCGTTGGAGATACCAGCGGCTACCCCGGACATCATGATAAGTGCTTTCACCCAAGGCCTGAGAGGAGGGGAGTTTTTTAAGTCGCTGGTCAAGAAGCCTCCGTCGATCTACGATGATCTGTTGGCTCGAGCTGAGAAGTATGTAAACTTGGAGGATGCTCAATGATACAGAAGGATGGAGAACCGGCCCGGAGGAAGTAGAGTTGAGGGAGCAGAGAAAGGAGGAAAGAAGAGGGGTGCGGGGGAAACACAGGAGGACAGAACTAGAAGTAGAGGACAATTCTCGTCACATGTTCCTCTGAATAGGAATCGTGATAAAGTGATGGAGGTAAGGGAGCTAGAGGGAAGGTGGGAGAAGTCGCAGAGAGCGGAGGGCGGAGTTAGGATGCCTCCGATGGACAGACGAGAGGGATCCTCATCCGGGGACCGACCAAAACCTCGCCCGTCTTCTAGGCGGGGTCGAGGTACCTCCTTGGATCAACCAGAGGGTCGGAGAGCCGAGAAGAGAAGGGCGGGGTCAGGATGCTCCTCGGGAACCTGTCGAGCCGAGGAGGAGAGCAGACGAAGATAACCACCCCACGAGAGGAATGATTCACATGATCTCGGGGGGTGCTACTGATGGAGACTCTGGGCGAGCTCGGAAAGCGCACTGAGAGAAGGTTGGAGAATTTTGAGATATCCAGGGGTGCAGACTTACCCAAAGATCCTGTTCATCAGCTTCGAGACGGAAGACCTTCGAGGCATCGTGGCTCTTCATAACGATGCCTTGGTGGTGACGACCACCATTTCCAACTACGATGTGGCAAGGATTTTCATTGATAATGAGAGCTCTGTAAATATATTGTTTAAGAGCACGTTGGATCAGATGAAGGTGGAATGATTCCAGTTTGATCCAGTCTCCACTCCTCTGTATGGGTTCGCGGGCCATGCCATTCCGCCGCTGGGTCAGATTACTCTTACCCTATCTTTGGGACGTGACTCTCGGCGGGTAACAAAGATGATAACATTTACCGTGGTGGATACCCCCTCATCATATAATGGAATCCTGGGGCGGCCAGCCTTAAAGGATTTCAGAGCCGTAGCTTCCACGTATCATCAGAAGTTGAAGTTTCCTGTGGGGAAGGAGGTGGGAGTCTTGTGGAGCCAGAAAGTTGCGCGACGATGTTATGAAGGAATAGTGAAGGAAGATGGGAAGAGGGCGCGTGTGGAGGTCAATATGATTAGGAGGGGGCGAAGCGGGTTGCCCATGGTAGTGAGGGAGGTTCAGGAGGTGATGGATGAAAGACCGGAGATTGTGACATTGGGGCCCGGTGAGAGGACGCTCATAATAGCCCCTGACCTCGACCCAAAGGTCAGGGAAGAACTCATTACTTGTTTACAAGCTAATCTCAGCGGGTTCGCTTGGTCAGCCCAAGAGCTCACAGGGACGAGCCCAGATGTAGCAGAGCACCGATTAAACATCTTACCGAATTCTCGTCCCGTAAAACAGAAGAAGTGAAATTTCGAGCCTGAGAATGATATAGTTATAAAGAAAGAAGTGAGGGAATTGTTGGAGGCTAAGCACATTCGTGAAGTGCAATTTCCTACTTGGCTATCGAATGTTGTCCTAGTCCCGAAGAGTTCAGGGAAGTGGAGGATGTGCGTGGACTTCAGAGATATCAACAAGGCATGTCCTAAAGATTGCTATCCTTTGCTCCGGATAGATCAGTTGATGGACTCCACAGCTGGGCATCAATATTTGTGCATGCTGGACGCTTATCAAGGGTACCATCAAATTCCCTTGGTTGTGGAAGACCAAGATAAAGTGAGTTTCATCACCTCTGAAGGAACTTTCTGCTACGTGGTCATGCCCTTCAGGACTCAAAAATGCCGGAACCACGTATCAACGATTGATGGATAGAGTCTTTTCTGAGCAGGTGGGAAGGAATGTCGAAGTATATGTGGACGACATTTTAGTATAGTCTAAGAATTCAACCCATCTCATACCCGACTTAGTGGAGACCTTCTCCACCCTCAGGTCCTATGGGCTGAAGTTGAATCCTCAGAAGTGTATCTTTGAGGTGAGGAGTGAGAAGTTTCTGGGATATATGGTGACAGAGAGGGGGATTAAGGCTAACCCCGAGAAAGTTCAAGCTATCCAAGATATGGTCTCTCCCCGGGGACCCAAAGATGTTCAGCAGTTGACAGGGAGGATTGTTGCATTAACACGTTTTATCTCAAGGTCCGCCCACAGAAGCTTACCTTTCTTCCGGACTTTGAGAGGCGAAAAAATTTGAATGGGATCCAGCATGCAAGAAAGCGTTTGGAGAGTTGAAAAAATATCTTGCTGAGCTGCCTGTCCTGGCCAAACCGGCAGCCGGTGAGCCTCCACCGAGGAAGCTGTGAGTTCGGTCCTTGTCAAGTTGGAGGGATCAACTCAACAGCCAGTCTATTATGTTTCACATGCACTCAAGGGGCAGAGATAAGGTACTCAGGGTTGGAAAAATTGGCTTTAGCCTAAGTGATGACTGCGAGACGTTTGAGACCTTACTTCCTATCTCATCCGATTGTGGTGCTCACCATCATTCCATTGGGAGGATCTTAACTCATTCCGATATGTCTGGACGTTTGGTAAAATGGACTACTGAGCTGGGAGAGTATGACATCCAGTATGAGCCAAGAACAGCTATCAAATCACAAGCCTTAGTCGATTTCTTGGCTGAGATCATGCATCAGGAGAATGAAGACCCTTGGAAGGTGTATGTGGATGGTTCCTCGTCGAAAGATGGAAGTGGGGTGGGGGTAGTACTGATTTCACCAGCTGGGGAGGAAGTGAAGTTGGCTGTAAGGTTGGACTTTCGAGCATCCAACAATGAGGCAGAGTACGAGGCTGTGTTGGCAGGATTTCGAGCAGCCAGAAATGTGGGAGCTACCCGGGTACTTGTTTTTTCTGACTCACAGTTTGTAGCACAACAGATGAAGGGAATGTATGATGTGAAAGATGAAAAGCTTATTGAGTATGCTCAAGATGTGGATAGAGTCAGAGAGAAATTCACAGAGATTACATTTGAACATATTCCCAGGAAAGAAAATGAAAAAGCAGACACTCTAGCCAAAATGGCTGGAACAATGGGAAATTGGAAGACTAGAGATGTGGTATTTCAAGTTGAACTCACACCTCACACGAGTTCGCCCGCAGTTGAGCAAGAGGAGGGGGATTGGAGGACTGACATAATTGGTTACCTGAAAGAGGGAAAGCTTCCTGATAACCCTCGCGAAGCTCGTAAGTTGAAGACAAAGTGTTCGCGTTATGTGATGATTGGAGAAGTGTTGTATAGAACGTCTTTTGCGGGGCTGCTTCTTCGATGCTTGAGTTATCAAGAGGCTAATTATGTACTCCGAGAAGTTCATGAGGTGTGCTTTGGAAATCATCTGGGGCTTATGCGTTGGCCAGGAAGGTGCTGCTAGCCGGTTATTGCTGGCCCTCACTGCTGCACGACGCTCAAGAGTTAGTGATGTCTTATGATAGTTGTCAACGTCATGCCCGGTTGCATCACCGGTCGACCGCGATGATGAAGGCTATCACGGCCGCCTGTCCTTTTGACCAATGGGGAATGGATATTGTGGGGCCTTTTCCTATAGCTCCTGCTCAGAAGAAGTTCCTATTGGTAGCAGTTGAATATTTTTTGAAATGAGTGGAAGCAGAGCCTTTGGCCTAGAATCACTAAGAATGACTGTCCTGAAATTCTTGTGGAAAAGTATAGTGTGCAAATATGTGGTGCATAGAAGATTGATATCTGATAATGAGAGACAGTTCCAAGGGGCTAAGGTCCAAGCTTGGTGTAAAGAGATGAAGATCCAACAAGTCTTTACATCTGTAGCTTACCTGCAGAGTAATGGGCAGGTGGAGGTGACTAATCGGACGCTGGTACAACGTCTGAAAGTTCGACTCGGCAATGCTAAGGGAAATTGGGTGGATGAGCTACCAAGTGTCTTGTGGGCATACCGAACCACTCCAAGAGAAGGAACCAAAGAAACTCCTTTCAGTTTGGTCTATGGTAATGAGGTAGTGCTCCCGGCTGAGATTGGGCTAGAGTCAGCAAGGGTAATGTTTTACGACGAGGACAACTATGCAAGACGCGCCACTGACCTTGATCTTATGGAAGAAAAAAGAGAAGGTTGCCAGCATTCACATGAAAGCTTATAAAAATCGCATTGCGCAGTCTTTTAATCGAAGGGTCATTCAAAGAAACTTCCAGGTAGGTGACTTGGTCCTAAGGAAGGTGCAAGAAGAGCAGAGAGGAAAATTGGACCCAAAGTGGGAGGGTCCCTTCAAAGTTTTTGAAAGGCTGAGCTCTGGAGCCTATTATTTGGAAAATGCACAAGGCAAGGCATTGAAGAGGCCCTATAAGCTTATCATCTTAGAAAATATTATCCTTGATTTGATTGCTTGATGTATTTCATTTCGAATTTTCCTAATAATCATTTGGAATTCAATAAAATCAAGTTATTCTTTTAAGTTCATAAATGTTGTTGTATTTTGAGGGCGTTGAAATTTTATTTTCCTACTTAGGTTGTGCCTAGTAGAGGAGCAGAGTTGGGGCAGAGAGAAATTTTAATTTTCCTACTAAGGCATCGCCTAGTAGAGGAGCAGACTGCAAGGAGAAAAATTTTATTTTCCTACTTAGGCTGTGCCTAGTAGAGGAGCAGAGATGAAGAAGAGAAAAAATTTTTATTTTTTTTCCTACTTAGGCTGTGCCTAGTAGAGGAGCAGAGTTGAGGCGGAGAGAAATTTTAATTTTCCTACTAAAGCATAGCCTAGTAGAGGAGCAGAGTGGAGGAGAAAAATTTTATTTTCCTACTTAGGTTGTGCCTAATAGAGGAGCAGAGTTGGGGCGGGGAGAAATTTTAATTTTCCTACTAAGACATCGCCTAGTAGAGGAGCAGAGTGCAGGAGAAAAATTTTTATTTTCCTACTTAGGCTATGCATAGTAGAGGAGCAGAGACGAAGAAGAGAAAAAAATTTATTTTTATTCCTACTTAGGCTATGCATAGTAGAGGAGCAGAGACGAAGAAGAGAAAAAAATTTATTTTTATTCCTACTTAGGCTGTGCCTAGTAGAGGAGCAGAGTTGGGGCGGAGAGAAATTTTAATTTTCCTACTAAGAATCGCCTAGTAGAGGAGCAGAGTGCAAGAGAAAAATTTTATTTTCCTACTTAGGCTGTGCCTAGTAGAGGAGCAAAGTTGGGGCGGAGAGAAATTTTAATTTTCCTACTAAGGCATCGCCTAGTAGAGGAGCAGAGTGCAGGAGAAAAATTTTATATTCCTACTTAGGCTGTGTCTAGTAGAGAAGCAGGGTTGGGGCGGGGAGAAATTTTAATTTTCCTACTAAGGCATCGCCTAGTAGAGGAGTAGAGTGCAGGAGAAAAATTTTATTTCCTACTTAGGCTGTCCCTAGTAGAGGAGCAGAGACGAAGAAGAGAAAAAAATTTTATTTTCCATCTAAGGTGTCACCTAGCAGAGGAGTTAGAAAGCGAAGGAGTTGAAATTTTAATTTTCCTACTAAGGCATCGCCTAGTAGAAGAACATAGTGCCGGAGAAAAATTTTATTTTCCTACTTATGCTGTACCTAGTAGAGGAGCAGAGACGAAGAAGAGAAAAAAATTTTATTTTCCTGCTAAGGTGTCACCTAGCAGAGGAGTTAGAGAGCGAGGGAGTTGAAATTTTAATTTTTCTACTAAGGCATCGCCTAGTAGAAGAGTTCGCACTATGCCGATTTTATCACCCTAGTGATTTAAAAGAATCAGAGATCAATTCAGAAGAGGCAGTGAATGCAAATGCAAAAGGAGGGATATAAATGTCATAAAATCCATAGTCGCATAATAATATAAAAAGTAAAGCAGTGAAGAAAATAACAGAATATGGCCCGAAGGCATACAATGTCTGTGTAAATGAAAAATAACATAAGTAAAGGAGCTCGGTCTAAGAATCGGGGGGAGACTCGATACGAAACCCTCAATGTCGATGAAGTCAGTGGGGGCGCCTGGTGGAGGATAGCCCTGAGCCTTGAAGAGGTCGACTGCACGCTCGAAACCCACTCTTAAAAAATGATAAGCTTTAGGAGCGCAGATATCGTCGAACTCCTCAGACTTAAGGAATTTTTCCTTGAATGCAGAGGCTTCGCAAGCATGTTGCGCCTTGGCGTCCTTGAGGTCCCTACGGGTTTGTGCTGCTTCAGCTCGAGCATCTTTAACTCTTCCTTCAGTTTCTAGTTCTCCTTCGCGTGGTCATCTGCCTGCCACTGATGTTCCTGTTTCTCCTTCAGAAGCTCGTCACCTTGAGCTTGGAGCTCCTTAACATGCGTCACTTTCATCTCAGTCAATAGTAGCCTGAAGTTGTTCGCGAAGAGCCTTGCCCTCACGTAAGTCTTGGAAGGCAGTAGATCGAGTGGCGTTAGCACACTCAACCAACTCCCCTATGTACATCATGCCCTGAATAAGTAGACAAGAGTGAAAAGATGACAAGAAAATCATACATGTATTGGACATCAATCTAGAGACTAGAAGGAGAAATATACCTCAGTGATGCTGCTGCATGTCCGGCGAGTGACTTCAGACCACCCCAGTGAATTCATGAACGCTGCATCCAAGTCGGAAGGAAGCTGATACATTATTTTGTGAGCCAGGTGAGTCGGACCCCGCCCCACGATGGCCAAATCCGAGGTGTATAAAGGATGTACCCCCGATTCAGGGGGAGGCCCCTCATCTGACCCAGACCATTATGGAGAAAAGACCGATATGACTGAGATCTCAGAAATCTTGCGCTTACCGTGCGGTGGGACTGACGGGCTAGGATCAATGGACGCCTTCTTTTTACCAGGCGAAGAAGGTGGAGAGGAGGCTCACTTTGGGGCGAAGGAGGAGGAGCATGCCTTCTTCTTCGCAGCAGTAGGGGAGCTAGCAGGTCTCTTCGCAGTAGTGGAGCAAGAACCTGTTTTCTTCTTCTCAACACCATTACAATCTCCCTTTGTGCCCGTCGTGACTGCTGGAACGACTGACTTCTGGGGGGCAGAAGATGAACTCCAAGTTTTCTTTTTCGCAATCTCTCGAAGCAATGCGGAATTCAAGATTCTAACACATGCAAGTAAAAACATTGAACCGAATGAGAATATCATCCAAGAACACAATAAGCAAAAAAGAGATAAAAAGGGTGAAGAGATGAGAATATCTACCGGCGTCCTGCCTTCAGTTTAATTTTCGCGGGACTTAACCCAGCATGGCACATGAGATCTTCAGATAGGAGTCGGGGAATGCTAAAGCATCGATCTCCTAGTACACTCATTATCTCCAGATACTCCTTATCCTTCTTGTAACCCTTGGAAAGTTCAGGCTTGGTGAAAGTAGGGTACCAATCGGTATAAAAAGTCAATTCTTCGGGTGACTGGATAAAGAAGAAATATTTTTTCCAGTCCTTAACATGACTAAGAGCCCCCTCGAAAAGCTTATGGCTAGACCGATAAGTCACATAAAAAGGTCTGTTTTTGGATCTGGACAGAACTAAGAAGTAGGAGAAATAAATGCAATTCACAGGGAGGTCTAGGGCCCGGAATAACACAGCGAAACAGCTTATTCAAGCGGAGAGCATTGGGAGTGAGCAGACCCAGATGCACTTGATAATAATTGCTCAACTCCTGGAAGAAGTCACATAAGGGAAAACAAAGATCGGCATCAAGTGGTGCTGAAAGAAGGTGTAGCAGCCCTTGGGAGTTAGATAGGGTCGGTCCTTAGAGGTAGGAATGATGATCTCATGGGAGGGAAGAATGTGCCACAAAGCACTAAGTTTGGACTTGCTACCAAGAGGGATATGGGATGACAAATGACCGTACCATAAGTTATCTGCTTCATATATGTTCATCTGTTGGGTCACATGGCGAACTTCCTTACCAGGACGGCCATGAGTAGTGACTACCTCCTCATGAGAATCAAGGGTAAATTCAGGGATCAGCTAGGGAAGTCCTACTCCGGCTAGACTCACTAGACCTGCTAGACTCACTAAACCTCTCGGGGTCACTCGAAGAATTAAACTCGGAATCAGATGAAGACATGGGTGTTAAGGATAATTAAACAGGGGAAAGAGAGAACTGACCCGGAGGGGACGTGGAAAACTACTCAAAAAGCCGCAAGGATGAGCCGGTGACGAGCACAAGTGTGTTGCACGCTCGTGCGGGGCTAGGGTGCGCCGGGCGAGTGTGTGCTGTGGCGCGAGGTGAGCAGACATAGGCGGCGTGGCAGGCGCGTTCGGGCACTGGGCGAGTGTGGGTGAGAAGGGCAGGGGCGAGACGCTCGGGCGCTGGGGCGAGCGTGGCTAGGCGAGGAAGGGCGAGGATGGCTGGGCGTGGCGAGGGGCGAGCAGGCAGGGGCGGCGAGCAGGCGAGGAGAAGGAGGGGCAGGGCAGCGCTCGGGCGCTGGGGCGAGCGTGGTGGCTGGGCGCTGTCTTGGCGGGGCGAGGCACTTGGGTGAGGAGGGGCGAGGGCGAGGCGCTGGCTAGGCAAGGAAGGGCGAGGATGGCTGGGCGGGCGAGGCGACGCGAAGGCAGCGCTCGGGCGCTGGGGCGAGAGTGGTGGCTGGGCGCTGTCTGGGCGAGGCGAATCACTTGGGCGACGAGGGGCGAGGGCGAGGCGCTGGCTGGGCGAGGAAGGGCGAGGATGGCTGGGCGGGCGAGGCGATGATAAGGCTGAGGCGAGGCGAGGGGCGAGCTTGGCTTGGGCGAGGCAAGGCGCGGCGATATGAGGGGAGGTGAGGGGCGAGCTTGGCTTGGGCGAGGCGAGGCGAGGCGATTGGACATGGAGGCGAGGGGGCTGGGGCGACGCGGTGGGTGAGCGCGGCGTGGGCGAGGCGGTGGCCGGGGCTGCACGCGAAGGTAACGACGAGGTGATTGTGAGACGGCGCTAGGGTTAACACGCAGGCGAGGCGTGGGCGGGGGAGAGCGTATGAGAGTTGCAAAAGGAAATTTTGTATGGGAAAAGTGAGAAGGAAGTGAGAAAGGAACCTATATTTATAGGGAGAGCCCAGACCAAATCTTTCCATGCAGAGAAAGATTGCGATTTGATTCCAATTTTCGGAGACTGGCGAGCGGCTGGAAAAAAAATGCACAACTCGCACTCGGTAACCCGAGGACAGCACAATTAATCGAACTTCGAACCTGCGATTCAGTTCGACTCGGGAAGGTGAGACTGGTGATACCCCATGGATGGGCCTGAGCCCACTACTCCTGGCCTATACCAAGCCCAAATGGAAGATATGCCATCAAGGGCCCATGTATTCTCCTATAAATACCATGTTTGAGTGTTCATTTGATTCATTTACTATATCGTTTTCAGCAGCACCCTTAGCTGCTTCCCCCATATATCCTCAGTCTCTGACTTAAGCGTCGGAGGGGCTACGCCAGGACACTCTCCTGGCCCCCTCCTAACGATCTTATTTGTGATTTCAGGCTCAGGGTAATTTCAAAACCTGCGTCTGAACTAATGACACTTGCTGGAATCGGACCCTAAATTTCCCGTGAGTATCAGTAGAGTTGAAAAATGATCTTGGTTAAATATATTTTTTTCAATTGTAATCTTTTTTCAATTTTTTTTAAAAAATGAACCTCAAACAAACAAATTTAAAATTTTGATAGTTATGATTCAAATTTATGGCGCAAAAAAATTTTGCAAATGGCAAATATTTAGGATAAGGTAAATTATGGGTAAATGAATCGAGTCGAGTTTAATATTATGATACTTTGAAGACTTGAATTTGTCTCTATTCGATTTCGAACTCGCTTCAAAATTCGAAAATTTTAAATTTTTTGCTCGAATTCGATTCGAATGAAAGTTCGAGTTCGGCTCGAATTATTCTAACATGTTTGCAAACTATTGTTCGGAAATACGTATTTGAAAACTCAAAATTTATTTATTTAATATATAAATGACATTAAATTAATAAAATATTAAAATTACTGTTTGAGAATGATCGAAGAAAATAATTTGAACTCGAATTTAAGTGTCAAAATTTTTTTTTAATATATAATAATATTAAATTAATAAAATATTAAAGTTATTATTTGAAATCGATCGAACAGAATAATTTGACCTCAAATTGGAGCTAAAAAAATCCGAAGACTTTCGAATACGGCTTCGATCGTATAAAATATTTACAGTGACTGACTCAAAATCTCGTGAGTCGTTCATTTGCACCCCTTTCTTCTTCGTCAAGCTGGTTCGCCCAGCAATGCGAAGCTTATAGGATAATGGAAGATTGGTATTGCTAATTCTTTCTTCGAATTTACCTTGATGAATGGTTGATAGAATCTTCTGATTGAATGGATCGAAACAGGGCAATATTTAGTTAATGTTGATTCCGCTCTGTTTCTCCTCGGAGATTTTTGCTGGTTGCTCTGAATAGATTTTTTCTGGGGCTGGTTTGGGGACGAATGGGCGGAAACATGTTTTTGCAGAAACCAGTGTGTTGTATTTCTTGTTGGGTGTTGTAGATTGCGGGGGTTTTTTGAGTGGAACATCTACTCACAGTATCTACAACATAACAAACTATATGTTTGAGTTGATTTGAGATGGCCGAAGCTAAGGTCATTGTGGATAATAATGAGAAGATAGATAAATTAATAGAGGAGAAAAGGGGGAAGAGGAAATGGGCCCTAATTGGAGCGGTGGTGATGTTGATGGCGGCGGCATCACTAACATTGAAGCATGACCGAGATCATAAATCCTGTCATTGTTCTCAGGTCCTGTCTTTTCGCTTTTCCAGTTTTCTTTGCATTTTCCATTTGTGCAATTGAGCTTTTGTTTCTTCTTTGTTGCTGGATTCAATGCTTGGGATGTGTGTGTAATTGAGATATTGTTTCTTATTTACTTTATAATAAATTTCACTGAGAAATTATTGGTATTCTTAGTTGTGGGACTAATATCCTGCACACACTTGTTCTATTCCTGCATCTACACGCTGTAGGTGCAAACCTGCATTTAATTGTTGAAAACTATTGATTTCAATTTATTTGATTGATTTTCTCTATCCCATTTTTGCATTTCCTTCTTCTTACAGTTTCTTGATCATGTTGGTTCGTTGCATCACTGTAGTCTGGAACTTTAGCGATTTCCTATTGCTCTTCCAGTTAGACTTAAACTGTTGTTTTAGTTTAAGGAACTAACTTTATCAATCTTTTACTTGCCTCTTGTGTAGGATTCTCGAAAATATACAGGCATTGTTGAGGACTGCTGTTGTGATTATGAGACAATAGACAGTGTAAATGAGGCAGTTCTGCACCCTTTACTTCAAGAGCTCGTTAAAAGTCCATTTTTCCGATATTTTAAGGTTGGGTATAGACTTTTTTCACCAAATTTAGGATATTCCTAGTGCTGTGATTCCAAACTTGGTTTATGGTAGAGATTGTGCCAGCAATTAATTTCAAGGGCACACCGCCATATTTTAACATGTTGCCCTTGCGTAAAATAATGATTTACAGTTTGTTAGGTTTGATTTGGTGCAACTAAAATTTTTATTTTGCGTATTTAAGTGGTTGCTTCCAATATCAACGAATTTCATTCTTTGGAAATAGTTTGAGCTTATTAGATGGTGGTGAGCCTGCAAACAAGATCAAAATTTCTTGTTCACTGAGTTAAAAATAATCATTAATATCTTCTGTAAGCTGATGTTACTCATTAAATATACAGGTTAAGCGGTGGTGTGACTGCCCTTTTTGGCCTGATGATGGCATGTGCAAGTTACGTGATTGTAGTGTTTGTGAATGCCCAGAAAATGAATTTCCTGAACCCTTTAAGAAGGCTATGTTGTACGGTCTGCCATCAGATGATTTAAAATGTCAAGAGGAGAACCAACAAGATGTTGTTGATCGCACGCTAGATACAAAGGCCTTTAGGGGATGGATTGAAGTGGATAATCCTTGGACTCATGATGACGAGACGGATAACCGTAAAACTCCTTTATCGTTTTTCTAGCATTTAAATTATTAGCATGTATTGTTGTTGCTTGCTTTACAAATTTTGAGGATCTAAGCATCAAAACCTAAGTTGAGGTTCTCCCTTTTCTCTCTATTAATCATGTGTGCATGCCTCTGTAAGCTCTTCCTGAGATTATCTCTGCTTACAGTTATTATAATTGAACCTTTTGATTCTTGCAGATTACAATCACAATTTATTAGTGATGACTTCTTTTAAAAGTGAATGGACAATCATGTTTATAATAAAGAGTTTTCTCTTTTTTGCAGGTGAGATGACATATGTCAATCTACTATTGAATCCTGAACGATATACTGGCTATACTGGGGAATCAGCCAGGAGGATATGGGATGCTATATATTCTGAAAACTGTCCAAAATGTTTGTTTCTTGTCTATATAATTCCTTCCATGATTTCATAGTCGAGCTTTAGCAAGCAGACGATATCTGTTAATAGTGGTTTCTTCATAAATCGAGGAGGTTTTCAATTTTTTTGTGTTTTTTTGTGAGACGTGACTATATGCCGCTGACCAACTTTGCTTGTATCACACTGTTCTAGGTAGTTTTTGATATCTAGTAATGCTAGTATTTTGTGTTGCTTATTGTTTTCAAATTTGTTCTAGAGTGGGTAAGTTTATTTTGAGAATGCCATGTATTTGGACAGATCAAGAAGTTCCGGCATGTGTGTGTAATTCTTTCTTTCTTTGTTATTTTATCTTGGCTAGAAACTTGATTTTTGGGGCTGCAATCCGATTCTAGAAACATTACTTGAGTAATAAATAGAAATTCTCTATTGTACATGGACTGAAATTTCTTTTCCTTTTTTGTAAATTGCAGATACATCTGGAGGAATTTGTCCGGAGAGAAGAGTGTTGTACAAGTTAATTTCAGGGCTTCACTCCTCTATCTCGATTCATATCTCATCCGACTATCTGCTTGATGAAACTAAAAATCTGGTTTGCTTAATAACTTTCCCTTGTATCGTCAAAAAACTATACTTTATTTCTTGTTTATATGTTGTTAGTTTCAGCAAATCTTGCTTGAATCTCCTGTAAAAGTACGCAGTTGAACTTTTATAACATCAATTTTACCTTAAAAACTTTTATAACATTAAATTTTACCTTAAACCTGGTTTTGAAGCATCATTTCCATTCAGCATAGAACATTAAACCATTTTGCTTAACCATATTAACCAAAAACCTATTTCATGTGTGCAATTTCAGTGGGGTAGGAATCTGGAGTTGATGTATGATCGTGTTTTTCGGTTTCCAGATCGTGTTAGAAACTTATACTTCACTTTCATGTTTGTTCTTCAAGCTGTGGCAAAAGTAAGCCTTCGTTATTTCTGAAATTATAACAATGGCCCTAGTTATATGGGACGTAATGTTCATTTCTCTTCATATATGATTCAGGCCGCCTCATACTTGGAGCAGGCAGAGTACAATACTGGTAACGTCGAGGAGGACTTGAAAGCACAGTTTTTAATGCGACAACTAGTTTACAATCCAAAACTGCAGGCTGCATGTCCACTTCCATTTGACGAAGCTAAGCTGTGGCAAGGTCAAAGTGGACCTGAACTGAAGCTTGAGATTCAAAAGAACTTCAAAAACATCAGGTTTGAATCTAATTTCTTGTCACTTATTGCTGTATAGAAATATCAGCTGTTGGTATTAACGAAATTTGATGCTCTGATTCAATGGGTTTTTTAACTTTGGCAAGTGGATTCTAAGTTTGTTATAACAGCATTAATAGCTTGTACTTTGTATAGCATGGATATAAAACGAGTTTTAGATCAATATTTTCTTTAATCGTTGTTCTTTTATTTAGTAAATCTTGAAGGCATCATTTAGCCTATGTTCTGGATGTTCCAGTGCTCTGATGGATTGTGTTGGATGTGAGAAATGTCGTCTTTGGGGCAAACTTCAGGTGCTGGGTCTGGGAACAGCTCTAAAGATTCTCTTCTTCGTTGATGGCAAAAACCAGCAAAACCAGCCTGTAAGTTCCATGGCAAAAATCTAATAATCCCCTCTCTCTCTAAAACATTTTTGACAATCAATGTGTACATTTGTAAATCTCGCTTTCCCAGCTGCAACTGCAAAGAAACGAAGTAATCGCCTTGGTGAACCTGCTTCATCGTCTTTCAGAATCTGTCAAGCTCGTCCAAGAACTTGGCCCTTTAGTCGAGCGAACAATGGAGGGGTTCATATCACCACCTCCTCCACAAGAAACCCGTTTTTGGCAAAGAGTTAGCTAAGCAGTGTGTATAAACTAGTCATGATTAACTGATTCTTTTTTATCATTTTTGAAAGTCAGCATTGAGCAGAATTCATTCCCGGTTTCTGTAGAGAACCGTATACATCGCAATCGCAACTGCAAATAGCCGAGTGAGCAAAGAGTAGGAACATTTGAACCGTTTTAACTTTAGTTTTGAAGATTCTGTCTGGTATTCCTCAATAGTTCTGTAATGAACAAAGTTTAAGATAACAACAAACTTGTACGTCAAACAGGGGCGGTTTTTTTTAAAAGTTTTATTGTTATATATGATTTTTTTTTTCTGTATAGATACTATTAAATTAGTTAAGTCAAACTTAACAACTAGAGATTTAGCTTATAGCCCTCAATTTATATGCTGTATGGTTCGATTCTTCTATAGCTCTCATTTTTTTGTTTGTTTTTAAATTTTTTATTATTTATATCTGTTGAGCTTATTGAGTTAATAGGCTCATCTTCGATCTTTCTCAATCGGACCAATTTCAATATCTATTTTTGAGCTCAAAATCGGCCTTTGTTGAGGTAACTGAACTTTTGTTTTTATGATGTATTGACGTTAAGCGTGAACATTTTCTATGAAACCAAAACCTAAGTTCTTTAATTTTATTTCCTCTAATTTTTTCTAATAAAAAACTAGGAAAAAACTTTTTTGAACAGTACCATCGTGCTATGAGCGGACAATTCCGAAGAAATGGAGAGCTGCGGTCGAACTCTAGAGTAGGTCTCATGTGAGACCGTCTCACGGATCTTAATCTGTGAGACGTGTCAATCCGTCTCTCACAAATTACCCAGTTTGCTTAAATTCAGATCTTTCTCAAATCACTTGATTTCACTCTCTCCTTCTCACTCCCGAATGAAAACTCCCACAAAATTTAGCAATTTTCTTCCAACGGTTCTCAATCATATTTTGGGCAATTGTACATGAAATCAACATTTCTCTCCCCTCAGTGTCGTTGAAATCTTCGCATTGCAGGTTTAGCAATTTTCTTCCAACGGTTCTCGATCATATTTTGGGTGATTGTACATGGAATCAACGTTTCTCACCCCTCAAAGTGTCATTGAAATCTTCGTATTGCAGGTTATTATTTTCCTTTAATTTGATTCTGGATTTTTTCTTCAAATTTGTTTGTGTCTTTTGGGATTTTTTGTATGGAAATGGATTTAATGTTTGGACATGGATCGATTTGTGGGATGTAAGGAGAAGGTTGAAATGAGGCAATTCAATTTGCTAATTTTATCAGTAAATGTCTATTTTTTCTTTCGTATTTCTTCATTACAACACTATCATTTCAAACTCACAATCCTGAAAGTATGTATATATGCTCCATGATAGTGTACTGCTTCCAGAATGCAGTTGGTATCATTATATTTAGCATTTGTTTCAACATGTTCATCATATGAGGTTGAGAATTTGTTGAATTGTCGAATTTGTCGTGCAACAATCTTAGGGTCGTCCTATATTTCTTTGTTTTGACCAATTTGACGACTACAATCTACAATGGAGAATGAAGCTTAAACTGGTATTCAGGAAGGTAATTTTTTTTTTCAGTTACCGATGCTATAACTTTTCAATGTAAACACATTACTTTATATTAAGAAAGTGATACTTTACTTGTTACTTTCTAAATGACATACAAACCAAAATGTTTGAAAGTATTACTTCTCATTAAAACGTATAGTTTCTCCATATTACCACTTCTTATAAATTTCTATACATACTGTATAGATTATATGACATTTTATTTCTATTTTGATGTAATTTGTATTTTAATTTGTTCTTATAGGTCAAAATTTAAATTCAATCGTCATTGTTTGTAGCGATGAAGATGATATAGAAATCAATAAATGTAAGATTAATATGATTTGTTTACCTACATTTTAATCATTTTGAAATTGTTGTGATATTTATTTGTTTGCATATGAACTTTTTTAATTTCTTATAGATGCAGTAGCTATCATTGAACAAAATGTACATGTACCAGTCAATGAGGGTAAAATTTCTAAAACTCGTGAAAAGTATTAGTTTTGCTCCAAAGGTTTAGGTTTTTACTCAAAAAGTATTACTTGTTTCTGAAATATTTGCAGAAAACACTATTGATTGTGTTGATGTATCTGGTTCTCTTGTTGGTATGACAAGATAAACAATTGATGATATGCATCAGTTGTGCTGTATACATACTCGTGCACGAGGTTTTAGTGTCCGTAAATCAACCACTAGATGCTCTAGCAATGAAGTTGTGGTAGAGGAATATTTTGTATGTTCTTGTGCTGGAGTAAAGATATCAGAAAATGCAGATAACTTCAATGATGCATCATTAGCTAGAAAAAGATCAAATTATTGTCTCACCCGAACAGGATGTAAGGCTTCTTTGAGGGTGAAACTGAATGACGAAGGTGTTTATGAAGTCCTAAGTCACGTGATGGTACACAATCATCCATTCACTAGGACAGAGTGGGGTCACCTTCACGTTCAGAAAGAACAATTACAAAGGAGAAGGGTAAAACTATTGAGGATATGATCACTTTTGGTATGAGATCAAGTGATTCTTTCCGTTATATGGTACAAGATGCAAGGGGAGAAGAAAATGTTGGTCATACCATGAAAGACCACATGAATTTAGTGAACCGTATGAAGATGAATTCGATAGAAGGTGGTGATGCACAGATGGTAATTGAAATGTTGCAAGATTCAAGATACTGAAGAAGATGGCTTTTATTTCAAATTCAAATTAGATGATGTAGGAAGATTGTGTAATGTGTATTGGAGGGATTCGATGATGAAAGAAGATTATAGGATATATGGTGATGTCATGGTCTTTGACACTACATATCGCACTAATAAGTATAAACTGATCTGTGCTCCATTCATTGGTATCAAAAATCATTGGAATAATGCGATTTTTGGTTGTGCATTCTTATCTAATGAGAAAGTTGAATCGTTTCAGTGGTTGTTTGAAGTTTTTAAGAAATCAATGGGAGGAAAATGTCCAATCACTTTGTTCACCGACCAAGATCAAGCAATTGCAACTGCAATAGAGAAGGTATATAAATATTGAAATGTACTTTTAAATTTTATCTTAAAATCCTTGTTGTATATTGTGTTTGAAGTTATGCCAGTTTACTGTTTTTTTAGATAATTGTCTTAGTTTCTTCCTTATTTTGCATGTGAAACTTTTAAGAGAGAATTGAAAAATCTTGAAAGAGTTTATTTGTTGCTTCTATGTTGTTGCAGATTATTGGGCTCATTGATGCATTCATCAGCCCTTTGTTGTTATAAATAGTCCAATATTTAGTAAGTACTGAAATTATGTACATTATCAATGTTTGATACAGTTTTTCCAACAAACAAGGCATAGTCTGTGCTTATGGCAACTTCAACAAAATGCTGTAAGCAGATTTGCACAATTGAAAAGTGATAATTCCTTTAAAGTCGTCTTTAAGAAATGCTTGTCAGGTTGTCCTAATGAAAATGAATTTGAAAGCTGCTGGAAATCCATGATTTCAAAATATAATTTAGAAGATCATTCTTGGTTTTGTCGTTTGTATGGATTGAGGGAAAAATGGTGTACTGCTCTAGGCAAGGACTTTTTCTCTGCTGGTATTCTTTCTTCACAAAGAAGTAAAAGCACAAATCATGCCATTGGATTCAATGCAAAGAAAAGCACCAGTTTAACTGAATTTTATGGTATTTTCAAGGCAACAATAAAGCATTGGAGGAGCAAAGAACAAAATAATGAATTCCAATGCTCAAAATCGGTTCCCAAATCCGTCCTACCAATGACTGGGATGTTGAAGCATGCTTCTGAGGTACATACACTAACACTTTTCAGAGAATTTGAGTCTGAATTTCTGAAATCAATATCTACTTGTTCTAATATTGTTTTGGTTGAAGATAATATGATGGTTTATGACGTTTCGTCTCATGATGCTAATGCTTGTACCCATCGTGTTGTGTTTGATTGTCTTAGAAATATGATCACGTGCTCTTGTAAGAAATTTGAGGAGTGTGGTTTCCTATGCTATCATTGTTTAAGGGTCCTGCGCATAAATTTTGTGATTACCCGAATTTTATATTCAAAAAATATGGACCAAGTTTGCCAAATCTGAAATATGGGATATGTTAAACAGTAGAATCGAGAGATCAGAGAAGGCTGAGGATTGCATTCTTTGGCGTCATGAAATGGTACACAAGTATTATGATTTGGTGTTGAAATCCCAAGGAAATGAGGAGGCAAGAAGAATGGTTGAGGAAGGATACAATAGAGATACATTATATGTCGATGCTTTGATGACTTCATTGTCTTCCACCGAGCAATCAGAGCCTTCTGTTCATTCAAATTCATCTAATGTTGATCGAGATCCTGCTCATTCTATTACAAAAGGAAGAAATGAAAGGGTAAAAGGACATTTCCATAAAAAAGAAGAAGAAGAGAACTGATGAATCAAATTTAATTCCAGCAAAGGAGTTTGGTTCCAAACCTCCAAATGTTCATTTATTTTAGTGTATTTTTATTATCCATTTGAATTCTGAAATTTGGATATTGTTTAATTTGGATATTCAAATTACTTCATTTTTATATTGTAATTCTTGATATTTTATTAACAAATAGAATTTTCGTCTCGTAAGGCTCAAGTTATTACCGTTCAGAGATAGGTTAGAGACATTTCTTGGAGGTGATAATAAGTGGTCACATATTACCTTATTTGATGTTTTGTAATTCATTGTATGATTATTCATATGTGGTTGTGGTTTGGTTCCCACGATTGGGACAGTTTTTTCTCAGGGCATGTATGTGTTAAAGTTTGCCTACAACTGCTCATCTCCAAGAAGTTTGCCTCTTTTAAGTATTTCAATATTTCTAGTGAACATGGATATAAGAACTACAACCATTTTCGATCATCGTGATGAGCTTGAGCAATTTCGATGAATAATTTTGTTTACACGTTTAACATTTTCATGTTTCAAAAAGCACGAGAACGTAGACAAGTACAACAAAGCTGCATAAATATTGTACACCTGACTATTCTTGCAAAAAGATCAAATCCCAATTCAGAAACACAAGTAAATTAACGATTTCCCACTCTCAAACTACCATCAAATGACAAAACTACAAATTCTAGATCACGTTTGAAAAATGATCCTTCTGAAATTTCAATTCTAAAGATATGTTAATTTATATATACATCTGACATGGTGTTTTACATAGAAGACGAGAAATGTAGAAGTAATGAGGGTAAGCAACTCATCAAAACATCTATTTTTATGTTTGAACACTAGGAAGAAGATGCAAACTGAGGAGAATATGATCTACATAAAACACAAACTGCTTCAGAATAAAATATATTTGCAGCACATTCACATATCAGTTTTCCTTAGAAGTTTGATTTTGTACACCAAACAACTCAAAATTCAAAATGTCACCTCTTAAATTGCTAAAAAAATTCAAAAAACATCACAATCCAAGATGTTTCATTTATTTTGTTTCTTCTTCTTCTTGATCTCTGCTTCATCTCTCTTTTAAGGCCATCTTTTCAGCTTTCTTCCTGTAGAAATCAAACACTTTACTCAAAACATCGAATCTCAATTCATTTACCTCACTAAGCACAATGGTTGCAGATATTTCAGCTCTAATGTCGCGCCTTATATTAACCTACAGTAAATCAAACAAAAAATCGATTATAACTTTAAGATTAAAAGAGGAAATTTAGTTAATACACTATAAGTCAAATTATCATACCTTGAACAAATTTGGAGATGAGTATACTACACCTTCAAAATACTTCATGTGATGCATCAGGTAAAAACCACTAGGGATGTAATCGAGTCGAGTCGAGCCGAACTCTTGAATGTTTGAGCTTGGTTCGTTTATAATCGAATCGAGCTCGAGCTTTATTTAACGAATATATGCATGGCTCACGAGCTTATTCAAGCCTTTATCGAGCCTAAACAAGCTTAATAAATATGAATTATACATTTAAATTTTCATTAAATTAATTAAAAAATAAATTATATATTTAAATAAAAATATATTATTCTTATTAAAATTTATAAATTTATTATAATAAATAAATTTAATAGATTTTTTTATATATTTCATAAATAATATGCAAAATCAATAAATCAAATATCAAAACTATTATTTTCATCTAAAAGATTACTCATGAACTTACCAACAAACATGTTCACGAGCTAACGAGCCGAATACTGTAAAGCTTGAGTTTGGTTTGTTTATATTAACGAGCCTCATTAAACGAGCTCAAACGAGCTTTTATCGAATCGAGCTTCGAATAGCTCACAAACGGTTTGGTTCGTTTACATCCCTAAACACCACAATCAACATCCCTCTTTTTTGTTTGCCAATTGAATGCCGCATTTTCAATCTCATATTTCAAAATTCCATCAGCTCCTTTAACATGATTGTTTGCTTTCAAGAACATAACCATTTCATTATACTACAAATTGAAAAACAGGAAATAAGACTGCATCATTTAAAAACAAATAATAATAATAAAAATATTGCATCACACCCAAAAGACTATATCCATCCACCAAATTAAGAAACAATTGCTATAGCGTTGTACCTTTCAAACACATGTCAAAATAATGAAAATTCAAGAATGTTAGGCAGTTCACCACTATGTGTGCAGCCTGAAAGAAGGAATTTTCAGATTCATCATACTTCCAGTTGTCTAGATACTGAATTTTTTGTTCACGAAAGTTTATAACAACTGCAGCGACATGGTTATTGAAACGAAATGACAGAAAAATCTAAATTTTCAAAATAAAGATAATTGTTAGTAAAATATTATTATTTAATAGCAATAAATTTCAAATAAAATTTAAAACAAGAATAATAAATATTTCCAAAGTTTCTTACCATCTCCACCAAGCTCAAATCATAGCTATTTTGGCTCAACCAACCATTCCAACAACTCCTCATACCAATTTTAGCAATGTCGATATCATTATCCACATAAACAAACTTTTCCAAAGAATAAAAACAATTCAGATTTCAACAACACTAATAATAAATCTCAAAAAAAAAAAAAAGAATCACATGATAAAATTTTAAATCTTACACTTTGGGTGAGGTTGAAGCAAAAACGCCTGTGTTTCTTTTCAATTTCTTCTTTATCATTGATTGACAGAGACCATTCATCAATGATAGAAATAAATATATCTTTCAATGGACTCAATGATAGGATATTCTCTTTTGAAACAGTACAAATACTTCCACAACGAAACATCATCTCCCTGAAAATTGAAAATATATAAGAAAATTAGAATAATTTTTGCATGGAAAATAATACTTTTTCCACAAAAAGTTATTACTTTGCATAAAATACTCGAATTGTAGAGCCCAAAATCAGTACACGTAAAATCTATGCATTTATTTAATTGTTAAATTATTTATTTAAGTTTAAAATGATTTTAGCGATGCATGATTGATGAATTTGCATTATTTTAAATTATTTGTGTTTATTTGATGCACATTAAAAAATTTTCCTTGAGTTTTACATTTCAGACAAATATTCGATGCGGGATCAAGGAAAGAGACCGGTGACGATTTAGACGATTTTAAAATGTGGTATTTTATTTTAGTCAAAAAAGTGTGTTAGGGATCGATAACGAGTTTAGAGGGGGGTTGAAAAAACTATTTCCTTTGTTGGACGATTTTGTAAATGGTGCTAGAATCCTGTTAGAGATTATAGTTAATCTTGTTCGAATGTAAATCCAGCAGATCACAATAATAAGTGCGGAAACGATCCGACGGAGTACGGTGAGAAACAATAAAACAGTAGGCAGTTGAACAGTGGTTGTTTCTGGAAGTTCGAAGACAAAATATTCTATGTCTCCCCTTTTTTTGTTTCCAAAAGGTATCACTAAAAGATTTGAATATTACAGTACAACACTTGTACACATCCACTTCAGTAGGGCTTACCCTTAGCCTACTGAAACTCTTAGTTACACAACTCAGTAAAACGAATACAACAAAGTTCTGGGAAAGACTCTTTCCCAGATTACAAACTCTTCTCAATAAGATATAGTAAAGTGTTTAGTTTGAAGAGATTTCGAAACAGCAACAGCATAAAATGATATCAAAAGATCAGATATAGATAATAAAGTGTCTGCTGATTTTCTGTATGTTGAGCTTGAAAATAAGTAGTTGATGATAGCTCAAAACTTACGTTGGAATAATCGTAGCGTGGATAATGATAATAACGTCTTCTTTTCTATAAAGGATTGACCTCTATATATATAGAAAACTTTGAGTCCAACGTCTATAATCAAAAACATCTTCTGAGGCTCCTGAGTAAAATCAGCTTTAATACCTAAAAAAGGTCCTGCAGAAAGCTTCGGATAAATCATTCTTGTTACTTACCAAAACTAGTAAGGAGCGATAAATGTATTTTTATATCATTAATGGTGCAATTGAAATGATCGGTTATAAGGTGATAAGTGTTTAGAAGGGGAGTTTGAATAAACACTCACGTATTTTTGTATTCTTTTCGAATGTTGAGTTCAATTTATTGACAAACTGATTCTCGGTATCTCTTCAGTCGATAACAATCAATTTAAATGAGAAAAACAATTGCGGAAGTAAACTGACTAAGAGATAGAATAGCTAACTGAAAGTAATGACTGAAATGAAAATGCACACGGTTTGTTTCTGGATGTTCGGAGAATAGAATAACTCCTACGTCACCCCTTCTATCATGAAGATAGAATTTCCACTAAAAGACTTTGATCGAATACAAGAGTTGTATTGACTCACTTCAGTTTGAACTTAACACTGCCAAAACTGAAACTCTTAGTACACAAAAACTTTTACAGTGCGTGACTGAGATTTAAACACAATTGAACGAATCTAACAACGATTTCAAAGTGCTAGCAAGCTCATAAATGTAGCCTTGATTGCTACTGATCAATCTGATAAGAGTGAGCTTTTGATATACGAATACGAGTTGTGGTTTTAGCAGAGTAACAACAAGCTTGAATAGAATGATAGTTCGTATTTTCTTCTCTGCTGCTTTCTTCACCTTTTTATAGGCTTCCCTCTCAACGGTAATATTAAATAACGTTTGAATCCATATATCCGTTGATTGCCACGTCATTATTCTCTGAAATTCGTACACTGCAATCTCTGAAATGCGGCGTTCCACTACTAGTTGCAGTCTGTTGTACTATTTGTCGGTTGTCGTTCTCAACTGGTGACGTGTACAACTGAGAGATTTGCTTAAAGATATTAGCTTGAGTGTTCTCAACTGAATATATAGGTTTACGACTGATCAGTTGGTTGACTGCTCATTCAGTTGCGTAAATCAGTTGCGTTAATCAGTTGCATAAATCAGTTGCGTTGGTATCAGTTGCCTTTAATATTAAGCTCATTAATCATCATTTAGGCAAGTGATAGTCGATTTGCGAAGCCTGGTAACTTGATCAGTTTGTGAGACGTGACTATATGCCGCTGACCAACTTTGCTTGTATCACACTGTTCTAGGTAGTTTTTGATATCTAGTAATGCTAGTATTTTGTGTTGCTTATTGTTTTCAAATTTGTTCTAGAGTGGGTAAGTTTATTTTGAGAATGCCATGTATTTGGACAGATCAAGAAGTTCCGGCATGTGTGTGTAATTCTTTCTTTCTTTGTTATTTTATCTTGGCTAGAAACTTGATTTTTGGGGCTGCAATCCGATTCTAGAAACATTACTTGAGTAATAAATAGAAATTCTCTATTGTACATGGACTGAAATTTCTTTTCCTTTTTTGTAAATTGCAGATACATCTGGAGAAATTTGTCCGGAGAGAAGAGTGTTGTACAAGTTAATTTCAGGGCTTCACTCCTCTATCATAATTTCTTTCGAAGAGTGTCCAATTGAGTGAGCACAGCTCGATCATTATAAGCAGTTGGACTTGTGGGAATGTAGTTGCTTTTGAGCTTTTCAATCAGTTGGCCCAACTTTTTGGCTCTTATTTGATCAAAGAAATAGTTCTTTCTCCCCAATGCCTGAACAATTGTAGCAGCTTTGACCATTTTGAGAAAAGTTGCTTCCAATTTGATGAATTTATCCAGTTTAGACTTCTTTTTCAACTGTTTTGCAAAAGTATGTGTTTTGAAGCTCGTCCAAGCATTATAAACTTTCAGTTTGGATTCAGCAAAGGCGTTGACTTGTTCCTATATAAGGTCAATGTGAGTCTCAATGGCATTTGATGGCCTGGGCTCTTCGATCAATTTGCCCTTGCCTTTCTCATCAGAAAGAATGTGTGGAATGCTCAGTCCAGAGTGAGTAGTATCCACTAGCTCCTGAATTTTGATTCCTTTGGGTCGAGCAGGAGCAAGGATTGTAGGTCGATTGATTTTGATCGAATGAGCTGAAACTTTTGCTGATTTCTTCTTTTTACCAGCTGTACTGATGACCTTTTTGGATGGATCAATTGGTGGAGGTAACTGATCTTTAGCTGAAACATCAGCTGGAACGGCTTTTAAAGGAATAGCCTGAATAGGCTGTTGAGCGTCTGATTGTTTCAGTCTATCAGCTGGGAAAGATGCCAATATTGCTACTGGCTTGGTTTTTTGAGTCCATTGTTTCTTTGTAATCAACTGAACAGGTGTTTCCTCAGAATCTGATCCACTGACAATCAGTTTTCTCTTGATTGGTTTCAGTTGAGCCAAAGTTTTTTCCTTCTTTACTGATTTGGGAGCATCCTGCTGAATCCCAATCTCCTTTTTGATCTTCACAAACTGATCAGGAGAGATGTCTAGTTTAGTTTTTGGCGGCTGAACGTTCTTGGCGTGGAAGACTTTGAATTTTGATGATCTCTCTGAATCATCAGCCATCAGTCCTTTGACTTTCATCAAATAGCTTAGCTGTACTGCGAATCCTTTGGATTGCTTGGTGGATTGAAACATATTTTTCAAGATATTGAAAATAAGGTGCTTCCAGTTCAGTCTTCGACAAGCCATAATGACAGTGATGGCTTGAAATTTCTCCAAGGTTAGGGCAGCAAATGATCCTTACTTTGCTAATAGCCTCTTGGCTACAATATCAGCCAGCAACTGAACTTCGTGCTTCAGTTCCTTCTTTGGATCGGAAACTTTCATTTTCCGTCCATCAGCAGAAAGAAGAGTTTGCATCTCTTCGACATCAGATGCTTTAACGTCAGCAAGGTTTGCCAGCCCATCTGAAGGCAATAAGAACATTTCTCCAAACGATTCTTCAGAAATGATCAACAACTGACCATTGACAGTAATGATGATGCTTCCATCAGAATTGATATTTCCATTAGAGTAGAAATCCAGAAGTTCCTCCGGGTAGATCTCCTGTGAAGATTGCCCCAAAAATGTCCTCAGCCCAGCTGATTCTAGCTTCAGAAAGACGTTCTTGACATCGGCTTCTCCGACTGATAGAACTTATTCAAAATTGATAGCCATAGCATTCAGCATGTGAGCGGGAATTTGATTTGCCATTAGAACTGAATAATTTCCTGCGAAAAAGAAAGCTTGAATTTGCTTTTGCTATGAAAATTTTAGGTAAGCGTAAGGAAGAAGAACTGAAATGGAGCGGGCAAAGTACTTATGTACGTGACTGTTTAAATTCTTGGACACGTGTTAGTCCAAAAAATTTTGATTTAAAAGACGTGTGTACGTGTGGTAAAATCGTGTGTTGAAAATACATGGATTAAAAGGATCCACGTCTTAACCTGTCATTTGTTGAAATATAGCATTTAATGCTTTGATAATCAGTCACGTCACTAAATTTAGAATAAAAAAATGGTTAATTTGTGAACTTATGTGAGAAGATTAGTGAAATAATCAGCTGAACGATCAGTTGTAAAACTGCGTCTTTTCAGTTGAAGATTTACTAACTGCTGTCTTCTCAGTTAACCTTTTAAACCAATATTCCCCCTAAATAAATGCATATAAAGATTACGAGATTTTAAGCAAGACGAATCAAATAAAATCTTATGCTTAGAAGATTAATCGTCTGTCGTAATGACTTTGTCCTTTCAGTTTCCTTGACCCTGGGCTATAAATAAGAATAACTTGGTTAGTTTCACTCATATCAGCAAATAACAATCAAAAGCTAAAATGGCAGGTACAGGTAGCTCGAATACGCCTGATATGGCCAAGGAGTTTATGGACGCAGCTTTGGAGAAACGAAAGGATGCTATGGAGAGGAGCTTCAAGGCTTCCAGTTCCTCTACGAGTGTGGAGAGGCTACCACCCCCGAACTGTTGGCAAAAATAAGGAAATATCGAGAACGCTTGCACGTTGTTGATACGGTGGACCTCTTCGAAGATGAATATGTCTATCAGCTAATGCTCTAGAAGGAACGGAGGATCCTAGAGCGTATAGCTGACTCAGATAGCTTCCTGAAGACTTCCACCGGAGAGTTAACCCGTTGGTTGACCAAGTGGAGGTCTTTTGTTGAAGAAGAATATTTCGATGTAATCCGTGCTAATTTCTTTCGATGAATAAAATATTTATCAGTTTATCTTTGTCTTTTATCTTCCTGCACGAGTTAGTCTCAACAGTTGATAAATAAATTACGAACTGAACATAATAAATGACAAGTAACAAACTGACATCAGTTAGAAACTAAGAACTGATATATAACACAAGTTAATTGACAACTGACATAAACAGTAAAACTGATTAAGATAAATCAATTAATCCAAGTATATTGCGAAAGTGAGAAAACTTAGTTTCGGGCAACGGTTTGGTGAAAATGTCAGCTGCTTGTTGTTCGGTTGAGACATATTCCAGTCTTATGTCCTTCTTCAAGGTATGATCTCGGATAAAGTGATGCCTGACATCTATGTGCTTGGTCCTAGAGTGAAGAACTAGATTGTATGTGATAGCAATCGTACTCGTGTTGTCACAAAATATGGGCGATTCTTTGGCGATGACTCCATAGTCTCTCTGTTGTTGCTGAATCCAGAGCAGTTGAGCACAACAACTTCCAGCAGCAAGATATTCTGCTTCAATTGTGGAAGTAGCAATGGATGTTTGCTTCTTGCTGAACCAAGAGATCAGTCTGTCTCCTAGAAACTGACATGATTCACTTGTACTTTTTCGATCAAGCTTACTTCCTGCATAATCTGCATCTGAATAGCCAACTAGATTGACAGAGGAGTCTTTAGAATACCATAACCCAACATTTTGAGTGCCTTTCAAATATTTTAAAATACGTTTGGCAGCTGAAAAATGAGATTGCTTAGGGTTTATTTGAAATCTGGCACACATACAGACATCAAATACAATATCAGGGCGACTAGCAGTTAGGTACAATAATGAACCTATTAAACCTCTGTAAAGTGTCGCCTCGACTGATATTTCCCCTTGATCAGTGTCTAGTTTAACTGATGAGCTCATGGGAGTACTTGCAGCTGAACACGATTCCATGCCAAATTTGTTCAGCAACTCCTTTGTGTATTTAGTTTGACTGATAAACATGCCTGTCTCCAGTTGCTTCACTTGCAGTCCAAGGAAAAATGTCAGTTCACCCATCATGCTCATTTCAAATTTATCCTGCATCAACTTAACAAACTTCTCGTATAATTTGGGGTTAGTTGACCCAAATATAATGTCATCAAAATAAATTTGAACGAGTAAAACATGATCATTCTTAGAGAATTTGAACAATGTCTTATCAACTGATCCAATAGAAAAATCGTGATCAGTTAGAAATTTTGAAAGAGTTTCATACCAAGCTCTTGGAGCTTGTTTAAGACCATATAAGGCTTTGTTTAAATGGTAGACATGACCAGGAAAAAGGTGATTGATGAAACCTGGAGGTTGTTCAACGTATACTTCCTCTTGCAACTGACCATTTAGGAAAGCACTATTTACATCCATCAGGTAGACTTTGAAATCCTTGAATGAAGCATAGGCAAGAAATATTCTTATAGTTTCCAGTCTTGCAACTGGTGCATATATTTCATCGTAGTCAATTACTTCTTTTTGCCTATATCCTTGTGCTACCAGTCTCGCCTTGTTGCGCACAACTGAACCATCTTCGTTCAGTTTATTCCTGTACACCCATTTTGTACCTATAACAGTTTTTTAAATTGGTCTTGGAACTAGGTTCCAGACATTGTTATGGGTAAACTGATTCAGCTTTTCTTGCATTGTGTTTGTCCAGTTTGGATCAGCAAGAGCTTCATCAGTTTTCTTCGGTTCCAATTGCAATACGAAAGCTGAATGAATAAACAAGTTGAGCATCTGATTTATAATTCTCACCGGATCAGATGGGTTACCTATTACCAATTCTGGAGGATGTGATTTCTTCCATCTGTATTCAGCATTTGTTGTATCCAAGTCAGCAACTGCTTCAGTTTGCAACTGGGTGTTTTCTTCAGTTTCAGTTGCTGCTGCATCAGTTGGTAGTTGAATATCCTCAATAGGCTCCAGCAACTGATTATCAAGAACAGCTTCCTATTCAACTGATTGATCCACAATTTCAGGTTCTGGTGTTTGAAGGATGTTTCGATTGATGTGATTTTCTTCTTCATTATCATCCTCCAAACTAATATCTGTAAATCTATCCACTAGCTCAACTGGATCAGTTGGCTTGTCAGTTATTACAGTTTCATAAAAAACAATATGTATAGACTCTTCAACATTTAGTGTGCTCTTGTTAAACACTCTATATGCTTTGCTGACTGATGAATATCCCAAAAATATTCCCTCTGCAGATTTATGATCAAAGGCTTTTAAATGATTTTTGCCATTGTCAAGAATAAAACATCTACATCTGAATATTTTGAAGTAAGAAACCACACTTTTTCGTCCATGCCAGATCTCATAAGGTGTTTTCAAATGATTTTTATTAATCATCGATCTGTTCTGAGTGTAACACGCAGTGTTTACTGCCTCTGCCCAAAACCTTTGAGAAATGCCAGAATCAGCAAGCATTGTTCTAGCAACTTCTTTGAGAGTCCGGTTTCTCCTCTCAGCTACACCATTTTGTTGAGGAGTTCTAGCTGCTGAGAGCTCATGCTTAATTCCAGCATTTTCTAAAAAAATTGAAAGAATTTGATTGATGAATTCAGTTCTTCGATCGGATCTGATTCTATCAATTCCAACTGATTTCTCATTTAATAGACTTTTGAAAAGCTTAATCAGTTATGCAGCAGTTTGGTCTTTGGATTTTAGAAAAATGACCCAAGTAAATCTTGAAAAATCATCCACAACCACCAAGGTGTATTTAATTCCCCCTAAGCTCATGACTGGTATTGGACCAAATAGATCCATATGCAACAGCTCTAAGCATCGAGAAGAAGATTTACTGCCCTTGTTTTTAAAAGAAGATTTAACTTGTTTACCAAACTGACATGCTGAACAAATTTTATCTTTGGTAAAATCCATTTTGGGCAAACCAGTGACAAGATCGTGATTACTCAGTTATGCAATGGATTTAAAGTTCAGGTGGTTTAATCTCTTATGCCACAACCAGTTTTTAGAAGATTTTGAAGCAATAAAACATATTGGTGCATAAGGTTGATCATTCCAACTAACTTTGTAAGTGTTTCCACACCGTTTTCCAATTAGGATGACCTCATCAGTTGAGTCTTTGACTAAACACGAATGTTTGTCAAACTGAACTGAGAATCCATTATCGCATAACTGATTAATGCTAATCAGATTATACTTGAGATTCTCAACTAATAAAACATCATTAATGAAAAAGTTACCATGGATAAGCTTACCCTTACCCACAGTTTTACCTTTGGAATTATCTCCGAAACTGATGTTTGGTCCAGTGTACTTGATCAGTTGAGATAACAAGTTTGCATCTCCCGTCATGTGTCGTGAGCATCCACTATCCAAATACCAGATTGACTCCTTGCTTGTACCTGTTACCTGCAATCACACACAAGATATAATTTTGGTACCCTTAGTTATTTGGGTCCTACATTGATTAGTCCTTTAGGAATCCAGACTTGGATCAATCTAACTGACTGTCCAGTTGCTGTATTCCAGATGGTCTTTCTCGATTTGTGTGTGGTAGGTGTGTAGTGTGCAGATGAGACAACATCTGATATAGCTTTGTTCAACTGATTGTTCATCCGATATCTTTTCTGAACTAGCTTGTTGTTATAGTAATTGGAGTAGTCATTTGAATAATTCCTGCAGAATCTTTTTGATGACTGACTGCGTGAGTCAGTTAAAACCTTTGGGCTATAACCAATACCATATCTTCTAGCCTTGTTCGTACTTTCAGTAGGCTGTTCAACCAGTTTACTTGGCTCGGGTTGTTCTTGTACCATAACTGATTTGACAAAGTGAATGTATTTCCCTTTGACCATATTCAGTTTTGGTTGAGTATCATTGGAAGACATTTCATCTTGGTTATTGAACCCTAAACCAATTTTATCAGTAACTGATTTCTGAGAGTTCTGTATATGAGTTAATGCAGCAGATGATTTGTTCTAAGCCTGAATAAGCTCAGTTTGCTTTGAATTTTCAAGCATCAACTTCTGAATCATTGATTGATTCATGCTTCTTTCAGCATTGAGCTCAGCAATCTCCCTTTTTAGACTCAACTCGTCAACTGAATCATCAGTTTTAGTTTTATTGTCTATGAGATCAGTTTGCTTTGCTCTGGCCTTTTCAAAAGATAAGGCAAGCTTTTGGTACTCATTAACCATGTCATGAAGAGTTGAAATAAGTTCTTCTCTAGTGAAATCAGTTGAGGTGAAGTCAAATACCTGTTGACAGTTTGATTCCACTTTTTTATCACCAGCCATTAAACACTTCACTTCCTCTTCACCATCACTGGAACTGCATGAGGTTTCTGGCTCTGACTCTTCACTGTTAGTTTCTGCCCATTTAGATTTACTCTCTTCAGCTAAGAGTACCTCATGCTTCTTCCTGAGAGACTTCTTATCATCCTCGGGTCTCCTTTTGTGCTCATATGACTTCTTCTTTCTTTCAGTCGAGCCTTGACTGTCCTTCTTGGGTTTAGTACAGTCAGCAATGAAGTGACCAGGTTTGCCACAGTTGTAGCAAGCATTTGATTCCTCTTTAGAATTTTTTCTCTGATAATGCTTCTGGTAGTTCCCTTGATATTTCCTCATGAACCTTCCAAATTTCTTGATGAACAATGACATAGAATCATTGCTCTGTCGATCAGCAACTTTCTCGACTGAACCAGTTGGTTCTATTCTTATAGCTGCTAAGGCAGTTGTGGCTGCTGGAGTAGAGGGTTCTCCTTCTCGAGTTTGCAGCTCAAACTCATAGGCCTTCAGATCAGCAAATAGGTCATGAAACTCAACCTTGTTTAGATCCTTGGATTCCCTCATTTCCATGGTTTTAACGTCCCACTCCTTGAGAAGACCTCTGATCACTTTTAAGGCAACTTCTTTGTTGGTATACACTTTTCCAAGTGCATTAAGTTCATTGATGATACAGCTGACTCTTTCATCATACTCATGCATCGATTCTCCAGCTCTCATCTTTATGTTGTCAAACTTCTGAACAGCAACAGAAATTTTATTATCTTTGGTTTGTTCATTTCCTTCACAAAGCTGGATCAGCTTTTCCCAAATCTCTTTAGCTTTCTTACACATTTTGATCTTGCTGAAAGTTATTTTATCCAGCGTTTTGTACAGTATATCCTTTGCCACATTATCCAAATTTGCTTTTCTTTTGTCCTCGGCAGTCCATTCATCTCTGGGCTTTTCAATTCTGTGAGGTGCCCCATCGGTGATTGCAACTGCTGTGTTGGCTTTCAGAATCTTCATTGGTCTGTCAGTGATGACGTACCACATATCATCGTCTTGTGCAGCTAAGTGAGCATGCATCCTGATTTTCCAATCATCGAAGTCTTCTCTGAAAAACATTGGGATCTTGTTGAAGGATGCCATGATAATCAGTTTGAGTAGAAATATTCTGAGACGAGATACAACCGCTCTGATACCACTTGAAAGGATCGGTTATAAGGTGATAAGTTTTTAGAAGGAGGGGGTTGAATAAACACTCATGTATTTTTGTATTGTTTTCGAATGTTGAGTTCAATTTAGTGACGAACTGATTCTCGGTATCTCTTCAGTCGATAACAATCAGTTTAACTGAGAAAAACAGTTGTAGAAATAAACTGACTGAGAGATAGAATAGCTAACTGAAAGTAATGACTGAAATAAAAATGCACACGGTTTGTTTCTGGATGTTCGGAGAATAGAATAACTCCTACGTCACCCCTTCTATCACGAAGATAGGATTTCCACTAAAAGACTTTGATCGAATACAAGAGTTGTATTGACCCACTTCAGTTTAGACTTAACACTGCCAAAACTGAAACTCTTAGTACACAAAAACTTTTACAGTGAGTGACTAAGATTTAAACACAACTGAACGAATCTAACAACGATTTCAAAGTGCTAGAAAGCTCGTAAATGTAGCCTTGATTGCTACTGATCAATCTGATAAGAGTGAGCTTTTGATATACGAATACAAGTTGTGATTTTAGCAGAATAATAGCAAGCTTGAATAGAATGATAGTTCGTATTTTCTTCTTAGCTGCCCTCTTCACCTATTTATAGGCTTCCCTCTCAACGGTAATATTAAATAACGTTTGAATCCATATATCCGTTGATTGCCACATCATTATTCTCTGACATTCGTACACTGCAATCTCTGAAATGCGGCGTTCCACTACTAGTTGCAGTATGTTGTACTATTTGTCGGTTGTCGTTCTCAACTGGTGACGTGTACAACTGAGAGATTTGCTGAAAGATACTAGCTTGAGTGTTCTCGGCTGAATATATAGGTTTACGACTGATCAGTTGGTTGACTGCTCATTCAGTTGCGTAAATCAGTTGCGTTGGTATCAGTTGCCTTTAATATTAAGCACATTAATCATCAGTTAGGCAAGTGATAGTCGATTTGCGAAGCTTGGTAACTTGATCAGTTAGTCTAATAAATTCGATGCTTAGTTTGTCAAATCACTGAAATTTAGTTTTCAACAGCAATTAATACTGATACTAGGTAAAGAACTGGTAACATTTAAGACTGTAATGATTCAAACGAAAGACGTTAAGTTATCTTCTGCTTAAGCTAAATTCTGCTTTTAAAGCTATGTTCTGCTTTGGTTTTCTAAGCCGTTTAAGTACTCGAAGAGTACTGCTTTTGTTAATGTGATATGAGAGCTTCTGTTTTTATACTGTCTACTGATTATAGCTATCTCGACCTACTGATTTTGACTCTCATCACCACAATTAAATTAAGTCTAACAAAGTGGCATTTTAATTGATTTATTAAGTTTTTAAGTATTTTAAAGTCTAATTTAATTATTAGATGATTTTTAAGATTTTAAAGTTTTAAAGTTTATCACTTGAGTATTTTATTCTAAATTATGATATTTTTAGTAAAGTTAATAGTGTGTTAGTATTCTTAATTAGCAAGTTAATTATTAATTAAACCCCTTAATTCCCACTAACCCACTAACCCATTAACACAAGTTACTCACTCACACACACTTGCAGATATACACATACACACACTTGGCCTATGCACACAAACACATTTCATTGCATTCCATTTCATTTTTTTTGGAAGAGGTAGGGTTCTTGGAGAGCGGCAGCCACCACCCTTTTCCCCTTCATAATTTCAGCAATTCTCGATCATTTTTGTAGCAAAAAATCACTCCACAATGCGTCCCGGATCAACCCTCGCATATCTCCGCTTCGATAATCGTCGTTTTGTGAGTATAGTCATCGAAGGCATGTATATTCCTTTAATTTTACATCGATCTTAAGTACTAAGTATTTTGATGTATATTGTATGAAAAATCTGTGTATATTATGTAAAAGTTTGAGCAAAAATATTTAAAACGATTTTTGATCAAAATTTTAGATCACAAAACCGAGTCTGCTGTCATTTTGAATACTGTGTATTTTCAGTGGGTTTACTGGAAAAACTTTCAACATATAAACCGTAGTACTATTTGATACCTTCAATTTGACAGTAAATTCGTAATTTTTGGACAAGAAACGAGTGAGTTATGATCATTTTCGTGGGACTGCTCAAGCTGTGAAATTTTTGTGTCACAAAACCCGTCACCCTCTGTTATTTTGAATTATGCGATTTATAGGTTGGTTTTCCAAAAAATTTTTCAACATATGCTTTGTCGTAATCTGTGTTATCTTCAATTCGATAGTAAATTCGTAATTTTTTGATAAGAAATGAGAGAGATATGATTTTTATCATAAAACCGCTCAAGCTGTGAAAATTTGTGATTGTTCTTCACGTTTTCTCAAGTTTTGGTTGCCGGCTTCATTGGGATATCCTGAATCTTTGCTACTGTGGTTAGGAAACATGTCTAGAGCGTTCCAACAAAGCCCTCGATGTTTTTAAGTATGTTCGGCGTGCAAAAGAAAATGTTTTATTTTTTAGTTATGTTAAATATCTTGTGACCAAATATTTGCGGGTTTGGAAGTCGGTGAACGTGGCCGAAGACCTCTCCACCCTGGTAAAGCATGATTGTGTTTAGATCAGGATTGGAAAGTGATAAAGCATGACAAGGGACCAATCCACCCGGTAAAGCATGACCGGCTATCTCATGTATGTGGTAGTGGACATCCCAGTCAGCCCAGTACTGTAGTTTAGTCTGATCAGACGCATTATGTTACGGGTCACTTTCTTTTAAACATACCTCTTGTGGGGACCCAGACGCTAATCAGTTCTTAATCGTCATCAGGATCAATTTACTAATCAAGTAATTAGAGTCATAAAATTTTTTTCTTTTTAATACGGAATGTAGTGAAATCAAACTAATATACAACTCAGTATAAAATAAAGTACAAGTCATGTACCGTCTACAAATCAGTAAAAACTAAGGTTCAACATCTAATTATCAAGTGCCAAAACCCTATATACATCAAAGTCCGAAGTCTCCACTCTATCACGATCTCTCCTCATCTCCTGGACCCTGATCCTGTCCCACCTGTTGTCATGTACACATACAAACAAGACAACAGTCGGATAATTCCGGTGAGAATATAATCCCAGTATAAATCAACGAAACATGCAATCATATAAAAAAATATAAAGCATGTAACAGATAACAGCAATATGTATCAAAATCTGAAACATAATCAATATCAGACTGTCGACAATACTCGTAACTCTACAATTCAGACTAGACTCAATCCTAGTCTAGGGATCCCGGTTTCCAGAAGTTGGCATTCTCATATCGACCAACAGTAATAGAAAAGACTCCAGTTCTATCCACGTCGATAGGGTATCGATCACCAGTAATAGAAGAAGCTCTGATTCTATCCACATCGATATAGTATCGATCACCAGTAATAGAAGAAACTCCGATTCTATCCACATCGATATGATATCGATCATCAGTAACAGAAGAGTTACGATTCTATCCACATCGATACAGTACCGATCACAAGTAATAGAAGAAGCCACATTTCTATCCACATCGATAGCCAATCATCCGGTGACAGACTTTGGCACTATCGCCCATACACTATCTTGTGACATCGTACAATGTGCCCGTGGCGATCTCGCCACTATCAGGCACTTCTGTCACAAGATTACTCGTCTAATACCTGCTATCTATAAATCAAGATAACAAGTACATCAATCAAATCAATGCAAATATCAATGCAATAAAGTAAAGTATGTGATTTAGGGAAACTCAAGTCTAAACCGACTCAAGTCGATCTCCCAATACTACATTGACTTGTACCTTCCGTTTGTAGTCTCGGTCTGAATCAATATCAATTTTGAACTCAAGACTGTCTCTGTAAATCTGAAACGACATATTGAGAATCATAATATCAATATTCCATTCTCAATTCAACACTGAATCTGATTAATCCGGATTTAATTCAAATCACGGCATAACGGCACAATTTCAGTATCCCCGTCACTACCATATCAAAAGACATCAATTACAAATCATAACTCATATCTGATGTAGTCTGTAACCCATTCATAATCCAAATCTGTCTGGTATAAATCAATATACCCTGAAAATTCATAACAATTCCATAATCGATCTGTTTCTCAATATGACTTCGATTCTATGATGTCTAACACGACAAGAACATCATATTTGAATCCTATTCAATTCTGACAATAGCATAATTTCAAAACATGTCAAAACGTAGTAAAACTTACATCCAGTTGTAGCCTGCGTCGATAGGAACACAGTACCGTAGTCAGATTCAAAATCAGATGGACGGATTCTCGCAAAATCCCACTTTAAAAACAAAATATGAAGTTGGATTCAATTTCTCGATTTCCTCTCTTCTTTCCCGTTTCTGAAGCAATGATATACATATATATATACCTTGCATGCATTAAGCGACGTGGCCCTTTCCTTTGCAAAACACGTCTCGTGCATATGCGCGACATCACTCGGCGCATATGCGCGAGACACACTGTCTCCGCGCGTATCATGCACATCGCCTCGCGCATATGCGCGAATCTAAGTCGCGCATGTGTGCCCAACTCTCTGGACCTCTCGCGCATGTGCGCGTATTGAGATCGCGCATGTGCGCCCAACTCTCTGGACCTCTTGCGCATGTGCGCCTATTGAGATCGCGCATGTGCGCCCAACTCTCTGGACCTCTCGCGCATGTGCGCGTATTGAGGTCGCGCATGTGCGCCCAATGCTCGGTCTCTCATTATGGCTTCCGCACAGCTCGCGCATATGCGCGCCTACTCTTCGCGCATATGCGCGAGACCTTCGGTCCTCGCACCAACAATTCCCACATAAAATCTCATTTTGTGTCTCGGTTAGCCCCTCTCATAATCGTCTTGATTAAAATCAATAATCGTAATTTAACACGATATTAAATCTCGAGCATTACATTTCTCCCCCTCTAAGATACGATTTCGTCCTCGAAATCACAGATCGTCAAATCATATCATTAAGAAGGCATGTAATTAAAACCGAATAAACATTTACATCAGTGAAATCATGCTGGGAATTCTTGTCTCATATCTGATTCAGTTTCCCAGGTAGCTTCTTCAATGCCATGACGAGTCCATTGAACTTTCACAAGTGGAATTGTCTTTGTTCTGAGCTGTTTTTCTTTACGATCGATAATCCGAATCGGTTTTTCGACATAACTCAATGTCTCATCCAGCTCAGTTTCGTCTGGTTGAATAACGTGAAAATCATCAGGGAGATACTTCCGTAGCATAGATACATGAAAAACATCATGTATCCCCGATAATGAATGCGGCAAGGCGAGTCGATAGGCACGATCTCCTATCTTTTCGAGAATCTCATAAGGACCAACATATCGTGGAGACAATTTCCCTTTCTTACCAAATCTAACCACACATCTGAATGGAGAAATCTTCAAAAATACTCTGTCTCCTGCCTCAAATATCAACGGTCTACGTCGAAGGTTGGCATATTTAGCTTGTTGGTCCTGTGCTGCCTTCATTTTCTTCTGAATTAGTTTCACTTTTTCAGTCATATCTCGGATTATGTCAGGTCCAGTCTCAGGAACTTCAGAGATATCATCCCAATAAAGATGGGATCGACATTTCTTTCCGTACAACGCTTCAAAAGGCGCCATCTCAATACTTGTTTGATAGCTATTGTTGTACGAAAACTCACAAAGAGGCAATGCATCTTGCCAATTAGTGATAAAGTCAAGCACTACAGCTCTCAACATATCGTCCAATGTCTGAATCGTTCGTTCTGATTGTCCGTCAGTCTGAGGATAATATGCGGTACTCAGATGTAACTTTGTACCGAGAGCTTGTTGCAGGCTCTGCCAGAAGTGCGAAGTAAACCGAGGATCACGGTCTGAAACAATCGACTTCGGCACTCCGTGCAATATAATCACTTCCTTGACATAGATATCAGCCATCTGATCATATCTGTACGTCATTTTGTATGGAATAAAACATGCAGATTTGGTCAATCGATCAATCACAACCCAAATCGCATCACAACCTCTGGAGGATCTCGGTAACTGTGTCACAAAATCCATGGAAATGTGATCCCATTTTCATTCAGGAATAGACAAATTCTGCAACAATCCTCCTGGTTTCTTCCTCTCCGCTTTCACCTGTTGGCAATTCAGACACTTGACTACAAATTCAGTAACATCTGATTTCATTTGCTTCCACCAATATTGTGTCTTCAAATCATTATACATTTTTCTGCCACCAGGATGAATGCTAAAACGACTGTTGTGCGCTTCTGCTAGTATTCGTTGTCTCAAATCCGAAACATTCGGCACAACAAGACGATTATTCACATACAAAATACCATTTTGAACCTGATATTCCGATCGATGTCCAGTTCTGACCATAGCAATCGACTTCTGTATATTCTGATCAACTTTCTGAGCTGCTTTAATTCTCAAAATCAGCTCTGGTTCAGCTTGAATCGCATATAATCTTAGAGGCTGACAGTCTGTTTCAAAGGCTAATCCAGACAAACAGCAGTCTTCAATCAAATTCGAAACACCCATAGTCGATAAGGATAGAGAACATACCTTTCGACTCAGTGCATCAGCTGCTGCATTAGACTTTCCTGGATAGTATTTGATTTCACAATCGAAATCTTTAAGCAAATCAAGCCATCTTCGCTGCCTCATATTCAATTCGGACTGTGAAAACAGATATTTCAAGCTTTTGTGATCAGAATAGATCTCAAACTTCTCACCGTACAGATAATGTCGCGATATCTTCAATGCAAAGACGATGGCTGCCAATTCAAGATCATGAATTGGATAACGAGATTCATGGGGTTTCAGCTGTCTCGAGGCATAAGCAATCACATGCCCCCGCTGCATCAAAACACAACCCAATCCGCGGTGAGATGCATCACAATAAACAACAAAATCACCAGTACCTGACGGGATAGTCAACACTGGAGCACTGGTCAATCTTTTCTTCAATTCGAGAAAACTGGTCTCACATTCCTCATACCAAACAAATGGAGCATTTTTCTGTGTCAACTGTGTAATTGGTTTGGCAATACTGGAAAAATCTTTGATGAATCGACGGTAATATTCTTCCAAACCCATAAAGCTGCGTATCTCTGGTACAGATGTCGGTCTCGGCCAAGAAATCACTGCCTCAACCTTACTGGGATCAACGGATATCCCATCTCCGGATATAATATGCCCCAGAAATACCACATGTTTCAACCAAAACTCGCATTTCGACAGTTTAGCATACAGTTTTTCTGCCCTTAAAATTCTCAACACAATTCTTAAATGCTCAGCATGCTCCATCACATTATTTGAATAGATCAAAATATTATCGATGAAAATAATCACAAAATCATCGAGATATTTCTGAAAGACACGGTTCATTAATCCCATAAATACCGCTGGTGCATTCGTCAAACCAAATGGCATGACAATAAATTCATAATGTCCATACCTGGTTCTGAATGCTATCTTTGAGATATCAGAAACCCTGACTCTCAGTTGATGGTATCCAGATCTCAGATCGATCTTGGAATACACCGAAGAACCTTGCAACTGATCAAATAAATCATCAATACGAGGCAATGGATATTTATTCTTTACCGTTGCCTTGTTCAGTTGCCGGTAGTCGATACAAAGTCTCATCGACCCATCCTTCTTCCTCACAAACAGTACTGGAGCACCCCAAGGAGATACACTCGGTCTGATATATCCCTTGGCCAGTAAATCCTCCAACTGTTCTTTCAACTCTTTTAACTCGATCGGTGCCATCCTGTACGGAGCCCTCGAAATCGGAACTGTTCCTGGCATCAACTCAATGCTAAAGTCTATCTCTCGAATCGGAGGCAATCCAGGAATCTCATCTGGAAAGACATCAGCAAACTCACACACCACTGGCAAGTCCGTCAATGATGGGCTCGACTTCAGTAAATCAACTGAATATACCAGGAATCCATCCGCTCTTTTCTGCAATAATCGAGTCATATTTATTGCAGATATCAAAGGAATTCTAGCTCGAGAACCCTTACCGTAAAATTTCCACTCCTCAGCCGTTTCAGGTCTGAATCGAACAATCTTGTGGAAACAATCGACTGTAGCCCTGTACTTGGTCAACGTATCGATACCGATAATACAATCAAAGTCAGATATCCCAAGCACAATACAGTCTAACTCAATTTCATGCCCATCATAGTGCAGTATACACGATCTAACAGATTTCACTGATATCAAACCCGTCCCCAAAGGAGAAGAGACAGACACTACCGCAGATAATGACTCAATAGGCAAAGAATGCATCAAAGCAAATCGCTCAGATATAAATGTATGGGATGCACCAATATCAATCAATACATAAGCAGGATAACTAGAAATAAAACAGTTACCTGCAACAACATCATCAGGTGCATCCTGTGCCTGCTCCTCAGTCAAAGCGAACACTCGGGCCTGCTGTCTAGGAGGCTGGCTCGCTGTCTGGCTCCCTCCTGGCCTCGGCTGTGACTGGGTAGGCGGTGCTGGCTGGAAGGAATGAAAGGCAGAAGATTGTCTCCCTGTCTGAGCCACTGATCTAGATGACTCAGCGGCCTGGGATCCCTGGGCACTTCGCTGTGTACACACTCGGGCAAAGTGTCCATGCTGTTTACAAATGCGGCAGTTGCCGAACACTCCTCGGCACTGTTCTGTGGAATTCTTCTCTCCACAAGTGCTACAGTAAGATCCTGTATAACTCTGGCCTTGACCAGTCTGTCTCGAGCCACTCGAACTGGATGAGCTACTTCCAGATTTCTTGAATTGCTTTCTCTTAGCTTTCAGGAAATCTTTCTTCCCACTACCACTGTCGCTTTCATATCGAGAAGATGGTGGAGACATCTGTGATCTTGGTGTTGCAGGCACAAACGAAGCCTCTTTCTGTCTCATCAGACCGGCTTCGGGTCCCTTGACTCGGTTCAAGGCATCAGTAAAGTTGTTTGGCCTCCCGGTATTCACCAAGGTAAAGATTTCAGGATTTAGGCCATTTATGAACTGGTCCGCAACGGCCTCATCATGTTCAGCTACGTGGGGAGCAAATCGGAGCAGTGTAGAGAATTTGGCCACATATTCCACAATGTTTAGCTGGCCCTGCCTCAAGTTTGCAAACTCGGCTCCCTTGTCCTTTCTATACGACACTGGAAAGAACCTTTGATAAAATTCAGTTCTAAAGACATTCCAGGTGATAGTCGTACCTCGTTGTTCCAAGGCCCGCTTTGTGGTAATCCACCAGTTCTTTGCCACATCGTGAAACTGGTGCCCTATCAGTTTCACCTTTCGCTCGTCAATATACTCTAAAGATTCGAACATCATCTCAATATCATCCAACCAACTCTCGCATTCCACTGAATTCTCCGTACCCTTCAGAGTTGGTGGATGGAACGACTGAAATCTCTTTAACAAGGTCTCCATTGGAGTGGCTGTAACGTCCATTGGAGGATTTGAAGTACTACCCTGTTCTGGTACTCTTCTCGGAGGCATATCTGATAATCAAAAGGACTAGTAATCCCAATACACAAATATGTTTCAGTCCTCCTCCGATCATCTTACTGCTGATCCAGAATCGGTGCTGATCCATTCTCGATAACACATGTTTTCAAATCAAGTCAGATAAACAGATAAAATGCATTATAAAGCAGTAAATCATGCTAGCAATCAAAATCAGGAAAGAAAACCTCAATCTACCCCGCTCACTAGCTCCTATCTCAGTCTCAAGGATCTATCGCTCTGATACCACCTTTTGTGGGGACCCGGACGCTAATCAGTTCTTAATCGTCATCAGGATCAATTTACTAATCAAGTAATTAGGGTCATAAAATTTTTTTCTTTTTAATACGGAATGTAGTGAAATCAAACTAATATACAACTTAATATAAAATAAAGTACAAGTCCTGTACCGTCTACAAATTAGTAAAAACTAAGGTTCAACATCTAATTATCAAGTGCCAAAACCCTATATACATCAAAGTCCGAAGTCTCCACTCTATCACGATCTCTCCTCATCTCCTGGACCCTGATCCTGTCCCACCTGTTGTCATGTACACATTCAAACAAGACAACAAGCCGGATAATTTCGGTGAGAATATAATCCCAGTATAAATCAACGAAACATGCAATCATATAAACAAATATAAAGCATGTAACAGATAACAGCAATATGTATCAAAATCTGAAACATAATCAATATCAGGCTGTCGACAATAGTCGTAACTCTACAATTCAGACTAGACTCAATCCTAGTCTAGGGATCCCGGTTTCCAGAAGTTGGCATTCCCATATCGACCAACAGTAATAGAAAAGACTCCAGTTCTATCCACGTCGATAGGGTATCGATCACCAGTAATAGAAGAAGCTCTGATTCTATCCACATCGATATAGCATCGATCACCAGTAATAGAAGAAACTCCGATTCTATCCACATCGATATGATATCGATCATCATTAATAGAAGAGTTACGATTCTATCCACATCGATACAGTACCGATCACCAGTAATAGAAGAAGCCACATTTCTATCCACATCGATAGCCAATCATCCGGTGACAGACTTTGGCACTATCGCCCATACACTATCTTGTGACATCGTGCAATGTACCCGTGGCGATCCCGCCACTATCAGGCACTTCTGTCACAAGATTACTCGTCTAATACCTGCTATCTATAAATCAAGAGAAAAAGTACATCAATCAAATCAATGCAAATATCAATGCAATAAAGTAAAGTATGTGATTTAGGAAAACTCAAGTCTAAACCGACTCAAGTCGATCTCCCAATACCACATTGACTTATACCTTCCTTTTGTAGTCTCGGTCTGAAGCAATATCAATTCTGAACTCAAGACTGTCTCTGTAAATCTGAAACGACATATTGAGAATCATAATATCAATATTCCATTCTCAATTCAACACTGAATCTGATTAATCCGGATTTAATTCAAATCACGGCATAACGGCACAATTTCAGTATCCCCGTCACTACCATATCAACAGACATCAATTACAAATCATAACTCATATCTGATATAGTCTGTAACCCATTCATAATCCAAATCTGTCTGGTATAAATCAATATACCCTGAAAATTCATAACAATTCCATAATCGATCTGTTTCTCAATCTGACTTCGATTCTATGATGTCTAACACGACAAGAACATCATATTTGAATCTTATTCAATTCTGACAATAGCATAATTTCAAAACATGTCAAAACGTAGTAAAACTTACGTCCAATTGTAGCCTGCGTCGATAGGAACACAGTACCATAGTCAGATTCAAAATCAGACGGACGGATTCTCGCAAAATCCCACTTTAAAATCAAAATATGAAGTTGGATTCAATTTCTCGATTTCCTCTCTTCTTTCCCGTTTCTGAAGCAATGATATACATATATATATATACCTTGCATGCATTAAGCGACGTGGCCCATTCTTTTGCAAAACACGTCTCGCGCATATGCGCGACATCACTCGGCGCATATGCGCAAGACACTCTGTCTCTGCGCGTATCATGCACATCGCCTCGCGCAGATGCGCGAATCTAAGTCGCGCATGTGCGCCCAACTCTCTGGACCTCTCGCGCATGTGCGCGTATTGAGATCGCGCATGTGCGCCCAACTCTCTGGACCTCTCGCGCATGTGCGCGTATTGAGGTCGCGCATGTGCGCCCAATGCTCGGTCTCTCAATATGGCTTCCGCACAGCTCGCGCATATGCGCGCCTACTCTTCGCGCATATGCGCGAGACCTTCGGTCCTCGCACCAACAATTCCCACATAAAATCTCCTTTTGTGTCTCGGTTAGCCCCTCTCATAATCGTCTCGATTAAAATCAATAATCGTAATTTAACACGATATTAAATCTCGGGCATTACATCTCTATACAAAATAATGTTATGCATGTTCAAGTATGTATGATGCAAGAATGTTTATGAAAAATTTTACGATATGATGGCACGTCTATGCTTATGTAAGAACGTTCAAGTTTCAGTATTTATGTCCTACTTTAAAATGCATGTGATTTTATTATGTGTTACTTGTTATTCCCAGTTATACATGTTGAGTCTTTATACTCACTAGACTTGATCGATGCAGGTGAGGACGAGTACGAGGAGTCGAGAGGTGGGGACCAGTGAGCTGGCTTGGACTGCCCGAAGGCTAAACCCGAGGACCGCCTATGTTTTTTGAATTTATGCATGTTGATTCAAATACTCTGATTTTAATGAGTTTATTTTACGATGTTTAAACAAATACCCTTTTTGCAAACTTTGGTTGTAACTGTTTTTATTCCAAATATTTTAGACGAGTAGTTTATTTTATCGTTATTTGAAAGGTTATTGTTTATTTAAGAAATTTTTATTTTTCGTAAATTTCAAGTAGTTCAAAAATACGGTACGTTACATGAATTACAGCTTCATTAATAACTTACTCTTTACTCGATGTCTCATCAACAAAGAGACAATAATCAACCAATTCTTTTTGTTGTCGATCAAAACCAGATAGGACATTTTGTTGCTATTAATTAATTTTGAAGGGCAACTTGTGATTCAGTTCCCATTTTTTATCAAATTTGGTTTTGATACCCAAATTCCAAAACAACCCTTTAAACCTTTATTTCAAATAATTGATTTTTCTTTTAAATAATGGCCCATCATGCTTCCGTAAAATAAATTAAATCTTATATCTTTTTGACCGGGGTACCACCGGGTTATATCCACCGTATTTTACGAACTGCTCCTCATAGTCCAACCACATGATCGCAACCGATGGTTACTGATGCAGATTCCTTCAGCAGTACTTGACACAACTCTAATTCATTTCCTACCTTAGAGTGTACAGTAGAAGATAAAATTTTGAAAATAATACATGAGAGGGGCTAAGAGCAAAGATCTCTTTATTCAAACACAAACATTTATTAATACATTGAAACCTCCTGTAGAGGAGGAGAAACTTGTTTAGCTACTAATAGTAGCCGAACTTGAAAAACTCATAAACTAGAAAATATTACAATTTTTTCTTGAAAGAAATGAGGAAAATATTCGATGATCTTCACTTCTTCCTTCCTGCCTTATTTATAGAAGGCTTCTTCGGATTTGAAACCCGGATTCCAAATCTTAATAAGCCTTTACAGCTTGCATATGGACCTTGTAGTGGTTGAGTGGTCCTCTTAAGATGGCCCCTCCATCTTTCCTTGATTTGTCTTCTTCTAGATCATTAATCTAGAAACAGTCATTTCTTGAATCTTTCGGCATAAATAGTTTATATGCACTTGGATCAGATCAGCTTGCATCTCTCTTCTTGTTTCTTCGAGCCTTTTCTGAAATTCTTTAAAAATTTTCAGCTCTTTTCTTGTTTCCTTAATCCTTTTTCTGGAAACTCTGAGATATGAAAAATACATTTTGTTTCTAGTTTGGTTTAAGTCTTGTGTGATTTACTGGTTCCCGTTTGGTCTTATTTATAGATTCAATTGGGTCCAATTTCTTGTCTGTTTATTAGATTTCTCTTATCTTTAAAGATAAGGAATCCAATGTCCTTTGTCCTTTTCCACCTATTATTGGTGGTCCTTGTCGTTTACCACCGATTATTGGTTGTCCTTGAATTCCACTCGCATGGTTTTTCACATGGTGGTTCTTTTTTTCTTGGTGGGATGATCACATGTCCACTTTCAACTCTGTCGAGGAATCTTTGGCTTTTTGTATCCTCGAGGAAAATGTGCTGGTGATCCTTCCCTGCTTGTCCTTGTTTCGGTAAAATGTTTCCGATCATATCTCGGTTTGAAACTGTAACGCCCCGAAAATTTAAAACATCACGCGAACCGCATGCATGCAATTATTAAATTCTTTTGTATTTTAATTAAATGTTTTAATTGCTTGAATCAATTATGCTGTGCATATTTGCATGTTTAAAATATATTCTTCTACATGATTGCATTAAAATGTATTTTTAAAAGGTTATTCGCGTTGCAATCGAGGAACAGAGACCGAGGGCTGAAAAATATGGTTGTTGCTTTTTAGTATTTTTAAAAATAAGGGGTTTTGAGGTGATTTTATACGCTGGGACGTAAATTTTATCGGTGTTGATTTTTCAACTAAAATACGAACTTTTTGGCAACCCGGCTAATAAATTCACATATTTAGTTAAAGAAAACTATTTTAATATTTTATTAAATCCTAATTAGACTAATGGGCCTAATTTAATGGCTTATTAGGCCTAAGGTCTAGATAATGATCAATTAATATTTAATGTGTTAATTAATTCACAAACCCTATTCTAAAAGCAAACCATTGGCTACCCTAGTTTTATTTCTGAAATCTACTCTCCCCAACCCTACAATCTCACGGAAGCACACACACACCACTTGAAAGGAGATTTTCGAAAGGCAAGCAAGAAGAAGCCATAGTCGTCCCTCCGTTCTTCGTCGTCAACGATTATCCGAGCGTATAATACGCAAAGGCACACCTTAATCTCCCTTTTCTCATCCATCATTTCATAATATTTGTTTGAATTGTTGTATGCATGAAAACATGAATTATTATTCAGAATTTTCGTACTTCTCATGCGCATGCTTGGAACTTTTGATTTCTATGCCCAAATTTCATGTCCTGTTCGTGTTTAGGGGCTGCCATGTTTAGGGTAAGGTTAAGGAAGGTTTTTAAAACATTTTTGAGTCCCACACACCACACATAAGTCGACTAAAACAAAGAAAGAAAAAGAAATAAGAACATGCAAGAACCCGTGAACCTGCTGTCAAGGATTTGGGGCGAGCGGTTCATCGTTAAGGGGTTTGGTTCGGCCTTGGCTTGGGCTAGGGCTCGACCAGGGTCTGGAAGTGCAGGGAGGAGTCCTTGCTTGCAAGGACTCCTCACCCGAGAACGCGCAGCACATGTGCAGGGTGTGGTATGCTTCCAGGGGCTCGGGGCGCGGTCCGTGGTTCAAAGGCCGGGCTAGGGTACTTCTTTAGGGTCTTAAGCAAGTGCACTGGGGGTTGGTTCGGGTGCTGGGGCGTCGGCTAGGTCCTTAGGTGCATGAATCGAGAGTCCATGCAATCTGCAACTCTCGGCCAGAGTATGGTGTTGTGTAGGGGTCCTCGTTTTTGCTGTTGGGGCTGGGTTCTTGGTGGTCTAAGGGTCCAGTAGGTTAAGTTAGGAGGTTGGTCAAGTTTTGGATCAACATGGCTCGGGGGTAACTCGTGAAAATCGGAAGTTGGCTCGGGGTCGAAGTTTAGGTGTCAAAATAGGGTTTTAAACTAATGAAAATGGGAAAACGGCTCACGGGGGTCGAGTCATGGTCCATAAGGGCTAAAACAATATAAAAAGACTAAATTCAGAATTTAGGAATTTTATATTAAAGTTTGGGATTTTTCGGGATTAAAACACCGTTAAAACAATTAATTAAATATCAATGAGAAAGTCTAATATTTAAGCTAAATAAAATTATGGAAAAAAATTCATGTAAGCTTAAATAATTATTTGGGACATGTTAGAGTCATAAAATCAAGAAAAAAGTCGAAAACGAAAAATGTCGAGTCCAGGGGTAAAATGGTCTTTTTACACCTAAAAATTAGTAAACGTCATGGCAGTGCCCTGAATGCTATTTTATGTGCTAATATGATTATTTTTTTATAGTTATGGATTTTTGTGGAGATTTTATATGTTAAAATGATATTTTAAGTGTTTAAGGAATTTTAGATGGTTATGATTTAATATGTAAAAATGTTATTATACATGTTTTGAGGTTAAAATGTCATTTTTAATTGTTTATAAAATGTTCATGATTAAATTATGATTTTTAAATGTCTATTTGATTTTTATGATTGAGAGAAGACATTTAAAATACATGTTGCATGCTTGGTTTTAAAATGAAAAATGCTAATATTATTCATGATTTTTCTAAAGTGATGGGAATGATAAATGTTGAAGGAAGTGAAGTGATTGTGACTAATTCGTTAATGATGGCGATGTCGTGAGGGTGATGGTCCCAGTGGAAGCCCGACGATCGTGTTTCCATTATTACGAATATGAGGTTATGAGGTTTGAGGTAAGAATGAGAATATCGTGAGGGGAGAAGGCCCCAGAGGGAGCTTATTTATGGGAGAAGGCCCCAGAGAGAGCCCCGACGATCGTATTTCTATTCGATCATGATAGGCCAGGGCCCAGTTGACCGGTGAAAGTGTTGCTGGTGTCCCCCGCTGCCCAGTATTGTGGTTACATGTAGATGGATCCATCGACTTTTGAGGTTTGAGGAAAGTCACAATTAACGATCTGAATTCAACAAAGGAAAAAGAAAAGGAAAAGGAAAAATGTTTATGATCATGAAAAAATGTTTTATGTCATGTCATGTTGAGGAAAAAGGAAAAAGGTTAAGGTTTATGTTATGCATGTCATGAAAATTTTTATGCTTAAAGTTGATGCATCATTATGAAAATGCTTTTATTTAAAGTTCATGCATCATAAAAGGTTTACGTAAATGTTCATGTTTGAAGTTTATGCATCTTCATGAAAACGATATTTTAAGTAAAAGTATTTTTCACTGTTATATGTTGACTGTATTACGTATTATTTGTTATAAAGATTATGGTGTGTTGAGTCTGTAGACTCACTAGGTGTGATGGATGTAGGTGGGTATGAGGGAGGTCTTGACGGGTGATTCTACTGGACTGTCGGTGCACACAACTCGAGGACCAGCGCTTCTACTATTTCCGCATTATGTTTTATGATTACTGATATTAGATAAAGATTTTTAAGACTATTTATTTATGCTTTTGAGAGATTTTTGAGAGGTTTAGTATGGGCTATTCTTTTCAAATTATTGCTTTCTTTAGGTTTGGTAAAACAGTAGACGATTTTATGTTGTGACTATTTCACTTGATTTTAAAATGCTAGTTGGCTGATGTTTTATTTTTAAAAAAAAGGGCAAAATATTTTATATTTTCACGTGAGAAAGGTACATGGCCGAAAAATTGAGTGTTTATAAAAAAAAATTTTCTAGTACTTTTAAAGCAATAAAAGGGCAGACGTTTCAGAAACCTTTACCGAACTCGAGTTCCTTTTGATTCTGGCATTCAGGACAGATGTTTTCTGACCATTTTCCTACATGTTCCATATTGCAGAATTTCCGACGAGTTTCTTTACTTGCCGGCAGCTGCAAAACTTGTAGTTTTTCCTGTCATTGTATTTAACAGGAACGATCCATTCAAAGAATTTTGATAAAACTTGAATGGGAACTTGACTTTGTCCATCTCAGTGAGACAGACCCATAAACCCCATGCTCTTCTGGTTGAAATATCGTCTTCAGTAATTGAAGCAACCAGGGGTGTTTCTTTTGTCGGAGGGTCCTTGATAAATTTCTGAATATTTGTATCTGGCCTCCTTAACTTGATGAAATGAAAGGCTTCGTGTGAACCTTTCCCTGCTGGTTCTGGTGCTGCACTGAAAAAGTATAGCTCCAAAACATCTCCTCTGGACAAATAATCGTTATTCGCCCAAGTTTCATGAACAGTTTCCTGGATCCATTTAGGTAGTCCCGAAATTTCCGGAAAGCTGGGTGAGGTAGTATAAACTGAGGCAAGAGCCCCGAATTCATACCAGGCTTTGACTTCCTTGGGATATGAATTAGGTTTCATCCATACCCTAGGATATTTCCCTTAAACATCAACCCTATTGGTGGCTGGGTTAATGCCAACTCTTGTTTTTAATTTCTCCCAATTCTGTTGGTAAACCTAAAATGGAGAAATTGAAATTTCATTAGTGTCAACCTTAGATTTGCCTTTATCAGTACGAGGCCTAAGGTTGATCTCTCCCTCTTTAATCCCTGAGGTGGAGGGTTGACTTGAGGACTCAAGATAAGGATCAGGAGTCTCAATTTTTGTTTCATCCGACTCATCTGGTTATGATCCCGACTTAACACTTGTGCAAGGGGCATTTGAATCCCCCGCTACAGGTATAGAGTCCTGTACTCGAAAACTCTCCATTTGGGAAACCAATGGCTTCTCAATGCCTTGGAGGATAGGCCTTTACATTACAGACCATAGCTGAGTATACGCCTGTAAACATCCTGTAATTCAATCAGAGACCACTCTCTCATCGGCTTGTTGTAGTCTTCTCACAACTTCTACGTTTACGACTAGCTTGTTAAACTCGTTTTGAAGCATTTCAAGGTGTTCCCTCAAATGCCTCTGCATCTTGATAATAGCATCAATGTCAATGCTGTCCATCTCTTGTTAAAAAATCTGTAAGAATATTTTCATGAGATTTTATTATCATAATATCAAAATATAATTCTGACATAGTGCCTGCCATCTTAATAATCTGGCCTTCTCAGATTTAGACTCAATTCTATTCCTTAAGAAAGCTTTTACCTGTGTGTTATCAACTTTTAAAGTAAATTTCTTTGCAAGTAAAAATAATGACCATTTTTCAAAAGCCCTTTTTACTGCATAAAATTCCTTCTCATTGATATGCCATATAATGGCTTCTGCATCTGAGAATAACCCACTGCAGCATCTCCAGGGTTGTTCTCCATCTGGTGTGAACTTAGTAAGAACTGCTGCCCACCAATGATCACTGGCATCAGTATATAATACCAGATCATCTTCATCTTGACGGATAGCCATTTTCGGAAGATTTTTACAAACCTCCTTTAAATGGATAAGTCCTTCTGTATGTTCTTTTGTCCATATAAATCTTGCATCTTTTTTCAATAATGGACTAAACACCTTCCTATGTTTTGCTAGGTTTTTTATAAACATCACAGCAAAATTAACAACTCCTAGAAAACTTTGAAGTTGTTTCTTGTCTTTGAGACTTCTGGAAAATTCTGAACCTTTTCGACTATGTGGTCTTGCAAAATTATTCCTGACTCATCGATTTCAATTCCGAGGAATTCAATCTTTCTTGTTGCAATGACTGCTTTCTTTTCAGATAAAACCAGTCTCTCTTTTTTACAAACCTTAGAGAAAATCTCCAAGTGTTTAACATGTTCATCCATATTTCTAGATGCTATTAAAACATCATCAATATAAACAAACATAAATTTAAAATAATCTTTAAAAAGATTATCCATTTTCCTTTGAAATATTTGGGGTGAATTAGCCAATCCCATTGGTAATACTTCCCAAATATAAAGTCCTTGAGGTGTGGAGAAAGCTGTGAATTTCTTGCTTTCTTCCTGTATCCGGATTTGGTAAAATCCAGACTTACAATCAAACTTAGAGAATATCTTGGCGTTGCGAATGCAACTAATCAAGTGTTCTCTACTAGGTATAAAATACCCATCAAATTCAAGAATCGTATTAATTTCTTGATAATTAATAACTAATCTGGGTTTACCTCGTTTTATTTCACCATGATTTCTTACCAGGAAACCTGGACTGCTATATGGTGACATACCTGCTTTTATTAAACCAAGGTCCAAATGTTCCTTGATTATAATCTGCATATCCCTTTGATCAATGATATTCATTGGGATAGGCTTGCAACGGACAAATTCATACTCTTTGCCTTCCTTAATTTTAAGGCACGCTTTGAGTTGATTTCTGTCCCACCATGCCAAGGGATCTTCATTGTAATTTTCTTTGATTCTTTTCTTGACATCTTCCAATGATACCTTAGATTCGAACTCTACTTCATTCGTTTGTAGAGTTATCTTAAGGCATTCTATATCTTCTGGTTGGAGTACTTTGTCTGCTCTTAACTGGAGCATCTTTTCTCCAAACCGTCTAGAATTCTTCATTTTTGGGTTCAAAAGTTTTCCTGAATCACCACGCTTGCTGCGAAACTGGATCGACAATTTTCTGTAAAATGCCTCTCGTATTCTCTGGACTATGATTCTGTGATCACAGGGTGTTGTGAACACTAATCTTCTAGTCTCATTTTCTTGAGTATAGGATTTGAACATTTGTAGGAAATTTTTCCTAACAATATATCAGCTCCTATATCATGAAAATAAATTGGTGGTGTCTTTACCTTATACCAAGTTGTTTGTTCAGCACCGCCAATCATTATTTCAGTCATCTTAATCTCTTTACATAAGATTAAGATTCTTCTGGAGAAATCTCTTCCAGCAATCTTTGGTAGTTCTTCTTCCAAATTATTTGGAAAAACTTCTCGTTTTGCTGTACATATTCCAGCACCTGAATCAATATAAGCAGCAAAATATTCTGCTTTATATTGTTCATACAACATTTCTTTTGGAATGTATATGGAGAATGGGCTTGTGGTCATTGGATTTTCCACATCTTATCATTTGCCATAAATTCCATTCCATACTCTAGACGTTTTCAAGGTTTGTGTTCCTCGAAAAACTCTAGTCCAAGAATCAGTCGATCTGATTCTTTCCCTGGAATTCCTTGAATATGAACTTCCAATTCCCCGATATTAATCAGTCCTTGGTAGGTTCCTATCATTGGTTGTTCTAAATAGTATATTGATTTACAAGAAAATTGATTCCTTTGCTTTGTAATATCAAATACTATTTCTACTTCCTTCCACCCTTCTGGGCATCTAAGTTTTCCCATTGTAGAAAAACTTTTCGGCTCCTGTTGTGTTTCTATAACAGGTGTTTTTCCCCACCTGTAACTTGTAATCCTATCTCCCTGAAAAGATAGTCTTTTTGATTCTAATCTAAGACTTTGATTCCTTTGTAGAATCGGTTTGTCTTGTATTTGGATATCTATTTCTTGAATTAAAGGAAACTCAACTCGTTCTGCATAAATTGCCTGAGCAACTTTTCCGAATATCTCGGGTATTTCAATGAACTCGTTTCTAATAAACAACTCAGAATGATGTGTATTAGATAGAGCATATGAAATCTGATATGTAATAGAGTATGATCTATTACCTTCTTTCATCAACCTTTTTTCCTTGAAATTCTGATGTAATGTCAAGGCTCGGCTGAAATCTCGATCTGCCAGGTTGTATGCTATCCTTGGATAGATTACTCCTACAATCTTTCCTGCACAAAGATTTCCTTAGATTGTTCCCAGTATTGAATCTTGTAGATTCTCCATTCTTTTATCGCATATAGCAATATCGATAGGCGAATCTATTCCTTATTTGAAAGTAGCTTTTATCATAATCTGGATTGCTCCAATATGAATCCAGGACATAGTCCTTGCTACTTTTATCTTGAGTTTTTGTAATTCCTCCTTAATTTCTTCGGACGAAATTAACTGCATCTTCATTCTATTTCCTGTAAGTTCCATTGGGATTGCCATTTTCCTTCTTGAAACTTTATAGATTAGATGATGCTTTCTGTTTCTTAGGCCAAAACTTCATAAGAACTTTTCTACATGTCCTGCAGAGAATCCCTGATATCTCTGTAGACTAGGATTTTCTCTCATGATCCTTTGGACCATTTTATGAGATATTGTTGTCTGGCTAAAGAATTCTGGCAGATCTTCATGTGTTTCGTGTTGAAACACCTCGTCCTCAGTCAGATTCTGATTCAGTTCCATCGAATTCTCCTTGACTTAGAACTTCTTCTTCTTCATATATACTCTCATCTGAGGCAATGTCCTCAAATCGATATACTTGAATAAGTTCTTGGTAATAAAATGCTTCTTCAATATCCGGGATAGGATCGAAGCGTTTAATGCCTCTTTTTTCATTTTCTGGACAGTTGGTCGAGATATGACCTCTTGCTCCACATGTCCAGCAATTACAATCCTTGAAACTTTCATTTGCTCGAGTATGAGCTCTTCTGAAAGTTTTCTTCATAGGTGTTCCTTCTGTGCTTCGAGATGTACTCGATGCTTGGGATGATATCCCACTCCTTAATGGTCCACTTCTTTGACCAGATTTATAAGATCTGGCTTTCTGTCTAGACCATACAGTTTTTGGTTTCCAAGAACTTCTTCCACTTCGTGCATAAGGATGAGCCCTAAAACTTTTCCTCTTATGCTTCTGTGGTTTACTTCCAATAATTGTTGGAAGATCATTTTCCTTACAACACAAAGGAGTTCTTTTGTTGATACCCCTTAAGCGTTTGTAATTCTTTTGTAATGTTGTCATATGGCACCATTCTGCCAATTTTCCTTTAAGGAAAGAGGCTCTTCTTGCCAACGTATTTGGATTTCCATGTGCGTATTCCCTTATGAGCATTTCTCTTCAGGGACTTGGCAATTTTGCGAAGAAAAGCTGCATAGCTATATCTTCCTCAACTCCTGAATTCCATCAATATTTAGTGAATAACATAATGTATTCATCTACAAAACATATATCGTGTAATTCAAGACTATACAGAGCTTGAGTATATTTTTTCCTCTTCTCTGTATCTTGACTGTTAAAATAGTCTACCTCTATAAATTGTGCTTTAAATAGGGTAGCCATTTTTCCGGCTATCTCACTTAGAGATTCTCCGGTCAGGACTGACTCTTTCATTTCTAATGAGGTCATGTCCCAAGCAATTTTCACTGATCCCATTAGACTCATTTCTAAAAGTTTAATGAATCCTTCTTTGTTGAGATCAAGTGTTCCTGCTGCGATTCTCATAGCATATGTCCAATCATCTATGAGATCTTCTCTGTTTTTGAAATATAATACATCAAGGTTAAGCAAAACCCCATAAGGATGTATCGGATCTAAAACAGTCTTCCTGTAGGGTGTTTGATGCAAGGGAATTTGACATCTCCTTGTCCTTGTACCCGTTGGATGTGATCCTCCACCAATATGGAAATCAGGTTGAGATTCTCTCATGTTTACATTCTGAGATCCCACACTTTCCCTTGGTGGTTTCTGAGAGATGACCAAGTTATTGCAGGTATTTCACCTCCTGCTGTGTTCATCTTTAAATCTACAACTTTGAGATTTGCGAAATATTCCGCAAGCTCTTGTAGATCCTCCAGACCAATCCTTTCTAAAGTTGTCATCAGATAAATTTCTTTTCTGAGACAGATTTAATTAGATTGATCATCTTTTCTTCTTCAGTCAATGGTTTTGACACCATTCTGGCCTTCCCTTGTTGATGTAACAAAGGTTCAGTACCGAATGTGAAAGGGGGTCGGTTACGGTGCCGGTAGCGCAACGGAAGTTTCAAAAATCATATTTTATAGAGAAGAAAACCGAGCACCTATTAGTGGTGTAACAAATACAAAAACACAAAATCTGTCATACATAGGGTGTTTTAAAGATATTACCTATCAATCTTAAAAGATTGATGTTGGCTCCAACTTAGTTGTCAAACAACTAAGCTCTTGAAGGGATGAGTTGATCTACAAGCTTCCTCCTTTCTTTCAAAATTAGGCCCACCACTTGTTAGTTAGAACCCTTCTTATTTTGCACTAGAAAAATAAGAAGATTTTTCTTTGAGAAGTGATTTCTTTCCTCAACAATTGAAGAAGAAAAAAATTGAGAGAAAATTGGAAGGAAAAAACTCCCAAGGTTTCGGCCAAGTGAGGAGTGGAATGAGGAGAGGGATGACTAGTCTTGGTTGTGTAAAAAGCTAAAACACTTTTTGCATGCCAAGCCTTGGAGATTGAAAAAGTAATCTTCAACCCTTCACCTCCCATACATGCAATGTTATTTGATTTTTAACAATTAAAAATTTATGAACTTAATTTAATTATCTCAAACAAATTTGAGACTAATTAAACATTACTTGAATTTAATCAAGTCACTAGTTGAATAATTATTTTACTATTGGGCTCTACAAGACCCAATATGATTTAATTAATTCAACACTTGAATTAATTTAACTATTTGGACTCTACTAGGCCCACTAGTGTTTAATTAATTCAACATTTGAAATAATTTAATTTAGTTCATAATAATGTTTATGAAAATCACAATTTTCAAATACATTATTTATTTGGCCAACTTTTAATTTAGGAACACTTCCATAAATTAAAAGTTACATTTCCCTCATAGAAGTCATACTTCTATTTTTTCCTCACGCTTATAAACTCATTTATAAGCCGTTCAACACATTGAACTATTTTACTTCTCAACGGGATCTAGAAAGCTAGTACTTGTGTGGCCCTCAATGGTTCATTGATACAACTAGCCGTGGGTTCACATCTCCATGTGATTCGGACTAAACATGTCTTTATACGAGCATACCCCTAATTGCTCCATTCTTAATTATCAACTCCTTGATAACAAGAACGTCAGAACTCAAGTCTGATAGTACCCAACCAATCATGTTAAACGCCTAGTAGCATCGCTTACATGATTCCCTAGGTATCAAATGATAGTGCCTGCAAGAATCATTCAATTATGGTTAGCGTACAGTACGGTCCCTTCAACTTATATATTCCGACCGATTCGACAACCATTGGTTTATCGAGAGTTGTCAATGAATCGATACTGTGTCATGTCGTAGTTGCATCGATGGTGTAATCTATGAAACCCATTTCATAATTACCACCATACTCTGATCAGATATTTCATACTACAAACACATGAGATCACATAGGATATCCATACCCGAAGGTAAGCGGTGAATCCCCGACTACAATGCATCGACTCCTATATGTTTCGACAAAACACTCAACCTTGCCACCTGATGACCGCATGAGAGTCGGTAAACAAGTCAAAGTGTAATGCTATCACATAGAGTCTCAATGTTGTCCCGGGTCATAAGGACTAATGGTGTACAACCATAAACTAGGACGTTTCCACTCGATAAGTGAGAACCACTTGGAAAGTTCTTTATGGAGGGTTGTTCAGTGCAAATACTAGTCTCGAACTCGAGCGGCCTGTATCCTTCTTAGCGGCGGCTGAATCGACTAGAAACTGTTTAGAATATACAGTATTCCAAATATGAGTTTCATGATACTCATCATATGAGCATCTCATATTCTTTCTACTATTTGTATATTCAAGAGTTTTATCTATGCAACTAGCATGGGTATACAGATAAATAAGTGCCAAAACAATAATTTCAAATATTATTAAAATAAAGATTGTTTATACATAGAGTTTAAACATGAACCTTCGGCCAACACTTGGCTCGACGGGCACCTACTCTAACAGAATGAGGGTGGTAACCATCCTCCTGAAGTTCTTTTACTAGAACTTGGTTGTTGTTCTAGTTTCTGAATTCTTGTTTGAATATCCTTTAATATTCCAAGAATTTCTTCCTGGTTTTTAAAGATTTCTTCAACTCGTTGTGGTACAAAATATAGCATATTGCCATAATTTTGTACTGTCTTCTGGATTTCTCTAAGATCTAAAGAGAGTTTAGAGGAGTCTGGTACTATCTTTAGAAACTTATTTGCTTGAATCATAAGTTTACCTGAGAGTTTACCTGAGGGTGCTGATACTTTCCTTTCTAGTTCTGATATCTAACAATAGTTAGATGAACTTGTGTATATTCCAAAATATTGGAATAAATCTTGTCAATTATTTCTTTCGAAAATAAGTTCAGATTCATAATTTTTCGAAATTCTCCTCCTCAAACATTTTAGTTTCTCTTGTAAAAATAAATCATGTGTTTGAAATAAATCAACCATGCTCTGATACCATTTTGGGGAGCGCAAGGATCAATTAAAATCAAATAGGGAGCAAGGGTAAATTTTGCATTTTTGAAGAAATATTCTCTCTCCATGTACTAAAACCCAAGTTTTTTCATAAAATGTACTGAATCCTAATTTACCCAATTTTGAAAGATATCAAAGCAGAAATGACATACCGAAAGTGATACTTTGGCTGAAACAATTAATGCATTTAATTTAAAAAGTAATAATAAGAAAACAAAAAATAAATTAAGAAAACAAAAAATTAATACATTTAATTTAAAAAGTAATAATAAGCAAACCACAAAAAAATTAAGAAAACAAAATCAGCATATATAATACAAAATAATGTCGAAGAAGCGATAACTAAGTAGAAGTGAGACTTTTGAGGTAAAAATTAATACATATGAGGAATAAATGTCATACTTTTAGCATCTGATTTGATAGGAGGTTCCTCCTCATAATGGGAGATCTCACTGTTCTTTGCAACTTTTTTTCTTTTAAGAAATAAAAAATTAAGAAAAGAAATTCAGTATAGATATTATAAAGCAAATCAAATAATAATAATAACATTTTAAACAAAAATATAAAAGCAGAACTATAAAACCAAAAGTGATACTTGAGCTGTAAAAAATAATACCTTTGAGTAAAAAAATTAGTACTTTTTGAAACAACAATAAGTAAGACAAAATCAAACAAATCAATTAAACTATATCAAAAAATATGATTATTTATTTAATCACCGAGATCAAACCAAAATTAACCAACAAAAACAATCTCAAAGAAGCAATAACTAACAAAAAGTGAGACTTTATTAAAAATAATACATTTGAGGAAAAAGGTGATATCTTTTACCATCACGTTTGATAAAAGGTTCTCTCCCGTAATAGGAACTAAATAAATTTAGATCATAAAACTGGAAATAAGCGAACAAAAATTAATGAAATTTTCCGAACATTTTTGTTGTAACTTTTTGTGATGATTGATTCGAGAAAGAGCTCCTTCTAACTTCATTATTCGCTTTTGTTCCAATTCATTCAAGTGATTCTCTCTTCTTCCCATGATTATTGCAACTTTTCCGACGTGCAGCGTAAATTTTCCAACTATTTTACCCTCAAATTTCCATCTTCTGCGTGTTTTCTGTCGGCTCTTCATCAGGGGCACAAAGTGACACCCCCTCTCAAACTTCCTGACGAAGTCTGCCACGCCACTGTCTCCCTGTTGTAGCGACATGAACTCCCTGGTAAGGCGGGAAAGTACTTCTTCAGTGAAGTACTTAGAGTAGAAAACCTCCTTGGACCCATTCCACGTCAGTGTTTGTAAGTTTACTGACACTAACACACTTTCCCACCAAATCCTGGCGTCACCAGTCAACAAGAAGGTGACACATCTAACTCTGTCTGCATCCTCCAGCTCCATAAACACAAAGATTACCTCGATGGACTTAATTCATCCTTCTGCTATCATCGGGTCAGTAGTCCCCGAGAACTCCTTCGGATCCATCCTCTTAAACCTCTCATAGACTGCCTCCGGTCTGGGCCTCGCCCCTGTTTCCACTGCAGCCTGATTCCCCGAAAACTGTGTGAAGAACTGAGTCATTCCTGCAAGCATCTGGGCCTGCATATCTGGGGGTGGACGAGGAGGAGTGACCCTCTCCCCATCCTGGGCTTCCCTATTCTCATCCCTTGCTCCACGGTTAACCAAATGTCTGGGAGGCATACTGTTCCAAAATTTCCCCAGCACGTAAACCCAATGTTCTTGAACATCATATCAATATCATAAGATGCACGTAATTTAAACTTAAAACATGTACTTGCTGAAATAATGACTTAATGCTTACTACATGAAATAATTTAAAACTTTAAAACTTACAGACTTGATGTGTGACTTCGTGAGCTTCTCGCAACTGGCAGTAAGCATAACCCTTTACAAAAACACCGCTCTGATACCAATTGTAACGTACCGTACTTTTAAATACTTTAAAATTTGCGGAAAAATAAAAATTTTCTTAATTAAATAGAAACCTTCAAATTGCGATAACAATAAACTGATCATTCAAAATATTTGCAACGAAAAAATAACGAATAAAGTTTGCTAAAAACACTTGTTTAAATACCGTAAACAATAACGTTAAATCAGAGTATTTGAAACATTGCATAATTTCTTAAAAACATGGGCGGTCCTCGGGTTTAGCCTCCTGGTCAGTCCAAGTCAGCTCATTGGTCCCCACCCCTCATCTCCTCAAATTCATCGTCACCTGCATCGATCAAGACTAGTGAGTCTAAAGACTGAACACGTATAAACTGGATATAACAAGTAACACGTAATAAAACCACATGCATCTTTAAAGTAGAGTGTACATACTTGAAACTTGAACGTAATAGCATAAACATACTTGAAACTTGAACGTAATTGCATAAAAATAGACGTGCCATCATCATAAAACTTTTCATAAACATACTTGCTTCATACATACTTGAACATACATAAACTTCATCATTTTGCGTAGAGATATGTTTCAAAGCAAGTGACCCATACATAAATGCGCCTGATCAGACTAAACCACGGTACTGGACTGACAGGGAAATCCCCCTGCCACATACATGAGATCCCCAGTCATGCTTTATCTGGTGGATTGATCCCTGGTCATGCTTTACCGCTTTCCAATCCTGATCTAAACCCGGTCATGCTTTACCGGGGTGGAGAGGTCCTCGGCCACGTTCATCGACTTCCAAACTCGTTCGTAATTTGGTCACAAGACATTTAACATACCTCAAAAACATAAAATATTTTTTTTGCATGTCGAACATACTTACATGGCGTTGAGAGATTCGTTAGATCTCGCTTGGGGCCACTGCTGCACATACTAACATGAGTTCGCTACCTACATTGCATAACTTAGATGTATAGTCATGCTCACACCCAAAAATGACAAATTTCCTTATGACATTCTAAATCTCTCGGGACTCGACCTCGTTTAATCATCGTACTAAATCATGACATCAAAACCCCAAAACAATCCCTAAAAGAAATTAATTTTTTTTTAAAAAAAGGACACGGACCCCGTGTAAGGGTCTGTGTTGGTGTCCGTGTAGGTGCTGGAAATTCGCATTTTGAAGGAAAAAGTGCACGGACTCCGTGTCCGTGTCCGGGTCTAGGAAGAGGTCCGGGTAGCATCTGAACTTGCAAACTCGCAAAAATTCACTAACTTATTGATTCATTCTTCCAATCCAAGCCTAGGGACCATGAACCAATACCTTGAGTTTCGTTGAGACTGGTTGATTACTATGAATTCACTGTCGAGCTAATTTATGTCATGTTCCATTCTATCTTGTCACCTATTTTGCTCGAGTGCGAGCAAAAGGTTAGTATTGGGGGGTTGATATAGGTGGATTTTACTTGTTTTTTCATGTCAAGTTTTGTCGCATGATGTTGCATTTATCGTTTAGATTGCATGCATTTTGTCATATTTTAGAATAAATTATGTTTTATTGTTACTCATGTATCTCGTTGGTGAAAATGCAGAAGATTCGTACAAAACTTAAGAAAAAAGAGAATTTTTGCGAAGGACGTCCGCCCAGGAGCACATTTATGTCCGCCCGGGCGCTTGAGAGCTTGAAAAAAATCAATTTCTGCAAAGACCATCCGCCCGAGCGGAAACTTATGTCCGCCCGGGCGTGCCAAAGAAGAGAGAAAAAAGAAAATCTGCGAAGACCATCCGCCCGGGCGGAAACGTATGTCCGCCCGGGCGCACTCGTTATTTTTGGGAAGATTTTGGACGATTTATTCCCTTAATTTTGGATGGGAATGATATGAAAGGGATCATTGCACGAAATAGGATATCATTCAGACGAGGTTGAAGAGCCAACGGAAGCTTTGGAGAGAATTTGGCGCTTGGATTGAAGATTTGAAGCTTTCCGGGCATCGCACTTCGTGTTTTTCGTCAACTCTAGTATTTCTTATTTAGTTTTTATCATTTGAACTTAGTTTTGTTTATTTTCGCTATGAATTTTAGTAGCTAAACTTTATAATTTGTTGGGATTTAAGGGGATCCTACCCCAAAACTTTGATATAATTAATTTACACCTCGATTTTTGATTTATTCTTGATTATACTATTGTTTTATCGTGTTGTTAGAGCGTAGCTAACTTTAACAACGTCTTTATATTGCGAGTGAGTACGAGAGAATAACTTGTGATAGGAACGAGTAGTATAATCCGTGGATCTACAATTTGCATAGATATATGAAATTGGATACGCACCGATAGTCATAGTCCTAAGGGTGGAAAACTAGGGGATTTCATAGATCGAAATGTGATTCATTCTTGATAAATAATTAAAGACATTTAATTACTTCATTGAGTAGAATTAGTTTGGCATAGCTCGAGAGAGTGTGGTCAACTGAATAGGAAATTCTGTCGGAAGCATATGATCATTATCGAATAAATTAATTAATTAACGAGGGGTAGGTGAACCGATATTCCCAACAAATCCATTTCTCATTGAATTTTAATCAACCATTTTAGATATTATCTTTCATCATTTAATTATTGAATCTTTTTATTTGCATATTTGTTCTAAAATAGTAGTGTTAAAACAATCAAATCAATTTTCGTTGCTAAATTTTCAATAACTGAAAATAATAATTGTTAAATACAGTCTTCAGTGGAACGATACTCGTACTCACGTACACTATACTATAACTTGACATCGTGCACTTGTGATTAATTTTGAGCATATAACACATATTTTTATTAAGGATTTCACAGTGCAAGTTTTGCTCGATCAAGTTTTCGGCGCCGTTGCCGGGATTGTTAAGTCACAATTTTATTTTTAGTTATTTTCTTTAGTATTCTCTATTTTACTTTGTTTGACACCTTCGATTTCTTCACAGATATCTCATCCAGTGCATGCCAAAGTCACTTGACGTGGAGCTTGAGCAGTTTGACCCTTAAATTGAAAGAACTTTCCGCAGGAAAAGACAACAGCAGAGACTGAAAGAACTGATGGAGAGGCACGAGAACGATCATGAGGAAGAACACCATGATGCTAGACGTGTTGAGATGCCACGCCACATACCGATGCTGGAGTATGCCCAACCTTCTTTGGATGGAGCACGCCCCAGCATTGTGAGGCCTATGGTGCGGGCAAACCAGTTCGAAATCAAACCAGCTATAATTCAGATGATTCAAAACACAGTCCAGTTTGAAGGATCTGCAGTAGATGACCCAAACACGCACATCGCAGATTTTCTTGAAATTTGCGATACGTTTAAATTCAATGGAGTTTCTGATGATGCTGTTAGATTGCGTTTGTTTCCTCTCCTTGCGTGATAAAGCTAAAGCTTGGTTGAATTGTTTGCCTGTAGGTTCAATCACCACATGGGAGGATATGGCGAAAGCGTTTCTCATCAAATATTTTCCTCCATCTAAGACCATGAAGCTTCGGGCAGACATCACCACCTTTGCTCAATTCAAGCAGGAGTCGTTGTATGAGGCATGGGAGTGCTTCAAAGATCTCTTGCGTAGATGCCCACATCACGAGTTGCCACTTGGGTTAGTTTTTCAAACATTTTATTATGGTTTACTTACTCCTAATCGTACTATGATAGATGCTGTTGCATGTGGAAACCTATTGAGGAAGACTGCTGAAGAGGGATAAGAGTTGTTGGAGGAGATGGCTACTAGCAGCTATCATTCTCAATCTGAAAGAAACAATCTGCGGAGAAGTGCGGGAGTTCACCAGGTAACTGATCTTTCTGCTATTACTGCACAACTTGAGGTTTTGAACAGGAAACTAGATGGCTTGAACATGGGTGGCACAGCTATGCGTTTTCAAGAGATATTCTGTGAAAAGTGTGGAGGTGAACATTTTGTGAAGGACTGTCAAGATGACAATCCATTTTATGTCCAAAATGAGGCACCGGTGAATCAAGTGGGAGTCCACAACCGTCCAAGGAATGATCCATATTCAAACACATATAACCCTGGATGGAGGCAACATCCAACTTCTCATGGGGCGGTCAAAACAGTCAGAATCGACCGCAAGGAGGACAACCATATGGGAAACAACCGATGTATAGATCTGATCCTCCTAGAGAAGAGAAGTCCAACCTGGAGCAAATGATGTCTAAGTTTATTTCATCCACTGAAATTAGACTTCAAAACCAAGATGCATCGATAAAAGGGCTCGAGAATCAAATTGGACAGTTGGCCAAGATGATAGCAAGTAGAGAGCCGGGCACCTTGCCAAGCAATACAGAGACAAATCCAAAAGAGCAAGTGAAGGCTATCGAGTTGAAGAGTGGGAAAGTTTTAGAGTCAAGAGAGAAAGAGAAAACTCAGAAATTGGATGAGCATTCTGAAACATCCAAAGGTAAGTCTTCTAACTCTACACCAGCACCCACTACACAACCTAAAATTGTTATACCTCCTCCTTTTCCTGCAGCATTAAAAAAGGCCAAACTGGATGCGCAATTCGGTAAGTTTCTTGAGATATTTAAAAAATTGCATATTAATATTCCTTTTGCCGATGATTTGATGCAAATTTCAAGTTACGCTAAATTTTTAAAAGACATCTTAGCAAACAAGAGAAAGTTGGAGGATCACATAACGGTGAATCTTACTGAAAATTGCTCTGCTTTGGTGCAAAACAAGATCCCACCGAAACTTAAGGATCCAGGGAGTTTTTCTATTCCTTGCATGATTGGAGATGTTGTTTTTCATAAAGCGTTATGTGATCTTGGTGCAAGTATTAACCTGATGCCTTTTTCTGTGTTTAGGAAACTTGGATTGGGAGAACCTAAGCCAACGAGGATGTCTTTACAACTAGCTGACAGATCTGTCTAGTACCCCCGCGGAGTGATTGAAGATGTGCTAGTGAAAGTGGACAAATTTATTTTCCCCGCGGACTTCGTGGTGCTCGACATGGAGGAGGATATGGAGATGCCCTTGATTTTGGGGAGACTGTTCCTTGCGACTGGCAAGGCCCTGATTGATGTTCAAGAAGGGAAGTTGAGATTGAGAGTGGGCGAAGAAGAGATTACTTTTGATGTTTTTAATGCATTTAAGCACACACTGCAATCTGATAGTTGTTATAGAATTGATGCTTTTGATGCTTTTGTGTCAAACTATGTGCAGGATGCTCTTAGGGACCATTTGGAGGCCACTCTCACTACTGAACAGAGAGAAGATGACTTGGACGAAGAGAAAGCCGAAATAGTGGCATACCTCAATGCCAACCAACCATGGAAGAGGCAAATAAGGATGAGATTAGAGGGCTTGGGAGATCGAAGAGACTTGATCCCACAGAAGTCAAGCCTGGAGGAGCCACCGATGCTTGAGCTAAAATCATTGCTTCCACACCTAAAGTACATATGCCTAGGTAAGCATAACACTTTACCTATCATAATTTCTGCTGCTTTGACAGACGTGATGGAGGACAAACTGTTGGAAGTTTTGAAAGCACACAAGAGTGCTTTTGCGTGGAAGGTGGCGGATATCAAAGGAATCAATCCATCAGTCTGCATGCACAAGATCTTGATGGAAGATAAGTACTCACCTCTTGTGCAACCTCAAAGAAGATTAAATCCAAAGATGCAAGAGGTAGTAAAAGCAGAAACTATCAAACTCCTTGATGCAGGTATTATCTATCATATATCTGATAGTGCATGGGTAAGTCCTGTTCAATGTGTGCCGAAAAAAGATGGGATTACTGTGATAAAAAATGAACAAAATGAATTAATACCCACTAGGACAATTACGGGATGGCGTGTGTGCATTGATTATAGGAAATTAAATGATGCCACCCGTAAAGATCACTTTCCACTGCCCTTCATTGATCAAATACTTGAGAGGTTAGCGGGTCATGAGTTTTATTGTTTTTTGGATGGGTATTCAGGGTATAACCAAATTATGATTGCGCCTGAGGACCAAGAGAAAACCACTTTCACTTGTCCTTATGGCACTTTTGCTTTTAGACGGATGCCCTTTGGTTTGTGTAATGCCCCTGCCACTTTTCAACGATGCATGACCGTTATATTTCATGACATGATAGAAACCTTTCTTGAAATTTTTATGGATGACTTCTCGATTTTTGGCTCTTCTTTTGATGACTGTTTGCAGAATTTGAAAGTGGTATTGATGAGATGTGAGGAGACGAATCTGGTGCTGAATTGGGAAAAATTCCATTTTATGGTACAAGAAAGAATAGTATTGGGGCACAAGATATCAGGGCATGGAATGGAGTTGGATAAGGCAAAAGTTGAAGTTATCAAGGACTTACCTCCTCCGGCATCCATTAAGGGAGTTAGAAGTTTTCTAGGCCATGCCGGTTTTTATCGGCGTTTTATCAAAGATTTTTCTAAAATTGCTAAACCTCTATCTTCCTTACTTATGAAAGATGTGCCCTTTGATTTCAATACTGATTGTTTACAGGCATACGAGAATTTGAAGGAGCGCTTGGTGACGGCTCCTGTCTTGGTGGCACCAGATTGGGATCTACCCTTCGAGGTCATGTGCGATGCCAGTGATACTGCGGTGGGAGCTGTGCTTGGACAGCGGCAAAACAAGGTATTTCATACAATTTACTACGCAAGTAAGACCTTAGATGAGGCTCAATTGAATTATGCGACAACTGAAAAGGAATTACTTGCAGTAGTATTTGTGCTTGACAAATTTCATGCATATCTTGTTTTGTCCAAAGTCATTATTTACACAGATCACTCGGCACTGAAATATGTACTCGCTAAAAAAGATGCAAAGCCACGCCTACTTCGATGGATCTTATTGTTGCAAGAATTTGATTTGGAAATAAAAGATAAGAAAGGTGTTGAGAATGTGGTGGCGGATCATTTGTCTAGACTGGAACTTGTTAGTAATGACTGTGTAGATCAGGCTACTAATGATTGGTTTACTGACGAGCAATTGTTTGAGATGAAACATTGTCCGTGGTATGCAAATTTCGCTAACTTTCTTGTCACAGGCACACCACCACCAAATCTATCATTTCACCAACGAAAGAAATTCTTCTCTGACGTGAAATCTTATTTTTGGGAGGAGCCGTTTTTGTTTAAGATTTGTGCAGATTCTATGATAAGAAGGTGTGTTGCAGAGGAGGAGTTTGGGCAAATTCTCAATCATTGCCATGACCGTGAGGTAGGTGGTCACTTTGGACCGACAAGAACGGCATCTAAGGTACTTGAATGCGGCTTTTATTGGCCAACCCTCTTTAAAGATGCTCGTTCTTATGTGCTAGCCTGTGATAAATGCCAGCGGACAGGTAACATCTCTAACCGTCATGTAATGCCATTGAATAACATCATTGAGTGTGAGGTTTTTGATGTGGTGGGGGATAGACTTTATGGGACCGTTTCCCAATTCATCCACGAAAAAATATATTTTGGTTGCGGTTGACTATGTGTCTAAGTGGGTAGAGGCAGAAGCATATGCCACTAATGATGCTTAGGTGGTCTTCAAATTTTTGAAAAAAAATATTTTTAACAGATTTGGAACACCGAGAGCAATCATTAGTGATGGTGGCACCCATTTTTGCAACAAATTATTTGAAAAACTTTTGAGCAAATATGGTGTGACACATAAGATATCTACTCCCTATCACCCCCAGACGAGTGGTCAAGTGGAAGTGTCGAACCGGGAGATTAAGCGGATTCTAGAAAAAGTGGTAGGTGTTAGTAGGAAAGACTGGTCAGTAAGGTTAGACGATGCTCTTTGGGCATATAGGACAGCATTTAAAACACCTATAGGCACTACACCATATAGGTTACTGTTTGGTAAAGCATGTCATCTACCTGTAGAGTTAGAGCATCGTGCATATTGGGCAACAAAAGCATTAAATTTTAACTTTACTGATGCAGGTGAACGACGTCTCCTTCAACTGGGTCAGTTGAAGGAGTTCCGGAATCTGGCATATGATCTTGCACTGTCATACAAAGAAAAGACAAAGAAAGCTCATGATAGACGGATCATCGAAAGAAAATTCAAGGAAGGTGAAAACGTCCTGCTTTACAACTCCCGGTTGCGACTTTTTCCCGGAAAATTGAAGTCGCGATGGTCTGGTCCATTCGTGATTTCTAAATTTTACCCATCGGGAGCTGTAGAATTGCACGACGGAAAGGATGGGACATTTACGGTCAATGCCCAGCGACTGAAGCATTACATGGGTGGCACAATTGAGCCGCTACTTGGAATCACCCGGTTCCAAGACAATCCGAACTGAAACTGACCGACAGTCCAGCTCTCGACTATAAATTGAGAGCTACCTCTCGTTATCTTTTCTTGCATTTCATTCGATTTTTAGTTTGTGCTCTTATTATTAAAAAAAAGGAGGGGGAAAGCCGTGAAGCTTCCGCCAGGGCGGACATTTACATCCGCCCGGGCGCGTTCTTTTTCACCCTAATTTAAAAAAAATTCCGTGAAGCTTCCACCCAGGCGGACATTTACATTCGCCCGGGCGCGTCCCTTTTCAAAAATTTTTAAAAAAAAGCCGTGAGTTATCCGCCCGGGCGGACATTTATTCTCGCCCAGGAGGATCGCGCAGATTCTTAAATCTGCAACTTTCTTTTCTTCCCCCATTCGTACCCTAGCCGCCCCCCCTCGATTTTTCGCCCCTACTCTCTCAATCTCGCTCAAATCTCTTGTCTGTGTCAATTTTAGGTACAAATCGTGGGTCTCCATCCGCACCAAACATCAAGAAGTGATTTTTCCGGTCAAAAATTGAACTTTCCGGCCACCTCTACAAACTCCGGCCACCGCTGCGTTATTCCGGCCACCTCCTCCGAGTTTCGGAGAGCATTCTCTCGGCGACACACCCTCCTACTCCGGGCTTATTGTTCTTCAAAAATCGTCAACAACGATGGCACCTAAAAAGGCTCGGGTAAGTCACGGTGCTTCTTCTTCGTCATCTCATACTTCCCAATTATTTGTGAATACTGCGGCTAGGGAACGATATGAGCATGCGAAAATACATCGCGCTCCGATTCGGGAGCGAGGTTTCCAGCTTGAGGAGAATATTCTTATTATCAGACAAACTGCGAGTAGAGGATGGGGTAAATTTTGTTCGCAACCACAAGCCGCAGTGGCACCAGTGGTGCGAGAATTTTACACCAATGCGGCTGAGCGGAGTGACAGCAAAGTGTTTGTGAGAGGAAAATTGGTGGATTTTAGTTCAACCGAAATTAATAGGGTGTTTGAGACACCAGTGGTGGACGATTCGTTGTATACGGCATGGGCGGCAGAACCCGATTTAGAGTTGATGATGCGCCGTATCTGCTATCCGGGGTCTCCGTGGAAGACACCTGGATCGCACACCTGTTTCGCTGAAAAATATCTGCTAGTCCCAGCTGCAATGTGGTATGCTTTTGTGACCACACGATTGATGTCAGTCGGGCACACGAGTGACGTCCAGAGGGAAAGGGCATTGTTGACATATGCACTGATCACACATTTGCCGCTCAGCGCGGGAAAAATCATTCATTCACAGATCCAATTGAGCATCCATAATCCAAATGTGGCATTATTCTTTCCTCATATTATCACCGAACTATGTGCGAGCGCTGGGGTGGTTTTTCAGGACGACGATGAGTGGCTGCCACCGACCAAGGCCCTCGATGACGCCAGCTAGCTACAGAAGACCGCAGTACGACGGAAGGCGTTCCCTCAGTTTGGCCCTATCTGGGACAATTTGACTTTTGATCCACTGCCAGAGCAGCCTCCACCACCGGCCCCGCGACCTAGACGTCGCCTTCTGAATGAGAGGATGGATGAATTTGCTGCATTTGCTGATCATCAGCTCCAGTGGCAGGCTGTGAGTCATACTTATCAGACCGCCCCTGACGCCATGCTTCGCCTATCCCTGAGCCACAGCGGTGTCGACCTAGCCCTTCTCCCACCACCCATGCCAGCTTTCCCGCCGCCGTTCCATTTTCATTACGCCGATGCGCCAGAGCCAGACGCTGGCATCGTTCCCCCGGAGGCGCACGAGGAGGAGGATCAGTGAGAGGGGAGTCACTTCTATCCCTTCTTTTCTTTATCGCATTTCGTTTCGTTCAGTTTATTTATTTTCGTTTATTTCTATTTCTGTTGCATGTTTAGGTCATATTGCATCTGTTTTGTTATGCACTATCTGTCTCTGTTCTATCGTCTGTTGCATTGGGGACAATGCTCGACTTTAGTATTGGGGGGTGGATGGGTGTTGTGTCATCTTTGTCGTGTTGGTGCTTTGGTCGTATTGTTCGTTGGCATGTAGTTTTAGTTGTTTTCCATATGTTTGTGTGTCAGCCGAGAGTGTTTGGAGTAGTACATTGTTAGCCAAGGATGATTAGGAAGTGATGAGACATGCCCTGTCTGTCGTGTATTCGCACACCTTTAGCACATACTATGGTAAAGACATAAAGTTTTATTTAAAACATTGAACTCTCTTTGCACAAATGTTAGAACTAGAAGCATACGTGATAAGATGGTGAAAATTTAAAAACTAAAGTGGGAAACGAAGATGTTTGAAGGTGTAAATTGAACTTGACGACATTCTCTTGAATCGAGGTATCTATCAGCATCGTAAAAAAAAAAGAAAAAAAAGATGGAGATGTAAGGTGTGGGGGAGCCGAATAAAGGAATGAAATCCTATTCCTGGCTAAAGTTGGAGATGTAAGGTGTTGAGGAGCCGAATAAAGGAATGAAATCATATTCCTGGCTAAAAATGCAAAACACATGGATTTGAATCTGAAATGAAAAGTTCTAATATAGTCCTTTCATTAGTGTATTCTTATTCAGAAAAAAAAAATTAGTTGCTGATGGATACTGAGTGCAAAGGAATAAAGGAGAGTGAAATTTACACTAACAGACTGATTTAACTCTCTGACAATGGTTGAGAATGGATCCCTCTATCATTTGTGATGCTAGGACTAACAACACACACACATTCAGGCTTTATTTGAAACGATGTCTAGACCAAGGGAAGTGCGAAGAATTGTGCTTTTGTGTTGATTGACAAGGGAATATGTTGAGTTTCGATGAGACTGGTTGATTACTATGAATTCACTGTCGAGCTAATTTATGTCATGTTCCATTTTATCTCGTCACCTATTTTGCTCGAGTGCGAGCAAAAGGTTAGTATTGGGGGGGTTGATATAGGTGGATTTTACTTGTTTTTTCATGTCATGTTTTGTCGCATGGTGTTGCATTTATCGTTTATATTGCATGCATTTTGTCATATTTTAGAATAAATTATGTTTTATTGTTACTTATGTATCTCGTTGGTGAAAATGCAGAAGATTCGTACAAAACTTAAGAAAAAGAGATTTTTTGCGAAAAACGTCCGCCCGGGCGCACATTTATGTCCGCCCGGGCGCTTGAGAGCTTGAAAAAAATCAATTTCTGCGAAGAGCATCCGCCCGGGCAGAAACTTATGTCCGCCCGGGCGCGCCAAAGAAGAGAGAAAAAAGAAAATCTGCGAAGACCAACCACCCGGGCAGAAACGTATGTCCGCCCGGGCGCACTCGTTATTTTTGGGAAGATTTTGGACAATTTCTTCCCTTAATTCTGGATGGGAATGATATGGAAGGGATCATTGCACGAAATAGGAGATCATTCAGACGAGGTTGAAGAGCCAACGGAAGCTTTGGAGAGAATTCGGCGCTTGGATTGAAGATTTGAAGCTTTCCGGGCATCGCTCTTCGTGTTTTTCGTCAACTCTAGTATTTCTTATTTAGTTTTTATCATTTGAACTTAGTTTTGTTTATTTTCGCTATGAATTTTAGTAGCTAAACTTTATAATTTGTTGGGATTTAAGGGGATCCTACCCCAAAACTTTGATATAATTAATTTACACCCCGATTTCTGATTTATTCTTGATTATATTGTTGTTTTATCGTGTTGTTAGAGCGTAGCTAACTTTAACAACGTCTTTATATTGCGAGTGAGTTCGAGAGAATAATTTGTGATATGAACGAGTAGTATAATCAGTGGATCTACAATTTGCATAGATATATGAAATTGCATACGCGCCGATAGTCATAGTCCTAAGAGTCGAAAACTAGGGGATTTCATAGATCGAAATGCGATTCACTCTTGATAAATAATTAAAGACATTTAATTACTTCATTGAGTAGAATTAGTTTGGCATAACTCGAGAGAGTGTGGTCAATTGAATAGGAAATCATGTCGGAAGCATATGATCATTATCGAATAAATTAATTAACTAACGAGGGGTAGGTGAACCGATATTCCCAACAAATCCATTTCTCATTGAATTTTAATCAACCATTTTAGATATTATCTTTCATCATTTAATAATTGAACCTATTTATTTGCATATTTGTTCAAAAATAGTAGTGTTAAAACAATCAAATCAATTTTCGTTGCTAAATGTTCAATAACTGAAAATAATAATTGTTAAATACAGTCTTCAGTGGAACGATACTCGTACTCACGTACACTATACTATAACTTGACATCGTGCACTTGCGATTAATTTTGAGCATATAAAACATATTTTTATTAAGGATTTCACAGTGCAAGTTTTGCTCGATCAAAACCCGTACAAACACCCCAAACGTCCCCAAGAATCGACAAGCAACTTCAATACAACAATAACCCGTAATTCGACATTATTTCGCTTCTTACGACTTCTATTACATCTCAAGCCAATCCCGACCCAAACGAACAACCAAATAACACCTAAATACATCCCATAACATATATAAATGCAGTAGCACAAGCCCGACGGGGCCCAACGAAGCATGCAACTCAAAAACTTCAAAACATGATGAACATCATTTTCATAAGATCACAGGTTTGAGCAGTCACACGAAAACAACCATAACTCACTCGTTTCTTATCCAAATATTTTGAATTTACTGTCCAATCGAAGGTATCAAAAAGTTCTACATTTATATGTTGAAAGTTTTCCAGAAAATCGAACGAAAAGTCACAGTTTTAAAATGACAGCAAATTTTGAGTTTTCAGATCTAAAATCGTTTCAAAACCGATCCAACAAATTTTTGCTCAAACTTTTTACAACATACATAGATTTTTATGCATAATAAACATAACAACATATAATATAACAAGATCGATGCAGAAATAAAAGATTATTCATGCCTTTTGATATTTAAAAATACCGAGACGATGATACCGAAGCGGGATGATGCGAGAGATGATCCCGAACGAATGTGGCACTATTTTATTGAAGAAAAGTGGACGAAAATATGCTGGAAAATATTCAGAGGAGGGGCGGCTGCTCTTGCACTAAGAACCCTAGGTTTTCTCTCAAAAATAAGAAATGAAACATTGAAAAAAAAATGAAAGGATGAGTGTAAGTGTGTGTGTGTGTGTCTCCGAATGTGTGTGTAGGTGTGGTAACGTGTGTGTGTTAATTAGGGTAAATTTATTGCTTAATTAACTAATTAAAAATGCTAATTAATAAGTTAGTCCACACTAAACTTAACCAATCCCTTAATTAAAATAAAATGCACAAGTGCTACATCTTTAAAAGTTTAAAATCATAAAATCACCTAATAATTAAATTAGGCTTTTAAAATGCTTAAAACTAAATAAATCATTTAAAATGCCCCAATCCTAACTTAAAATAAAATACCACATTTAAAATTGCCAAAAATAATCGTCAGTCTCTTTTCCTCGATCTCGCATCGAATAATCGTCTGAAACATGAAACTCAAGAAAACATTTTAACGTGCATCATATAAACATAAATAATTTAAAATAATGCAATTTCATTAATCATGCATCTCAAATAAAATCATTTTAAATTTGATTAAATAATTTAACAATTAAATAATGTATGTGTTTTACGTGTACTGAATTTGGGTTCTACATACAGCTTAGCTTGTTTTGATCTTTGGTGAACATTTTGCGACCTTTAGCCATCATTTGTATTCTTAAATCGGCTTTAATGTCACCATTTTATAATTTTGCCCTTAGATTTTCTTTGCTTTTAAATTTATGCCATGTTTTGGAAAGTAGGAGTGGAGCATAAGCGACCAAATTACATGCTTTTATTTTGGGATGAGCTTGTTGTTTGTTGGTGCATCGATTTCTCACGCTCAAGACGCAACAAAATTTTAAATTTTTTTTTCTTCATTCGAAACGGTCCTTTGGCGTCGTATGTTTAAAACGATTCATATGGTGTTAGAATTTTATACATGTGTGTATAGTAGGCTTGGACTCCAAACTATTCCTGGTTTAAAACGTAAATAGTCCTTCTTGTAAATTTCTACGAACGGAACTCTCATTTGATCGTCTAATTGGGTCCACGATCGGAAATTATTTTCCTCGGTTGGATTGCGCTAGAAATCGTAAGCGATTTTTGCGTGGAGTCTATGGCATCAGAATTTCCAAAATCTAGAAACGGTGCAGTGATGACAGCGTGGAAGAAATAGTGATGGCCGAAATTTTCTTGTTCAAAACAAGAGTTGGCCAAGAGCTTCAAGGGGAGGGAGAGGAGTATTGTTTTGTGTATTTTGTGTGCAAGAGTTTCGCTATGATTCATGTCCTCTTATGGTATATTTATAAATTGCGATTCCTGATCCGATCAGGAAACGCTCTATCAGGAGTCCCTCTCTGACAAGGATTCTTAATCCTTGTCCCACTAGGACTCTATAATTTTATTATTATTTAATTCTCACATTATTATTATTATATCAAGTATTTACCAACTTTTGATAATGCATGATAATAATAATATATATACACATAATTTTATATCTCTATATAAAGTGTATATATTAACATCAATATATTTACACATGCAAGTTAATATATGCATAGACATGTTAATTTTAAATTAAAAAACTATTATTTAATTAACTCATTAGTTAATTAATTCTAAACTCTTCTAGAACATTTTATGAGAATTCACACATATTAGTAGTCATCACTACTAGTACTAACATTAATTAGTAAATTCTAAATCCACTAAATAAATTATTCCGAACTCATTATAACCTAGATTGACGATCTGATATCACCGATGTATAAAGGATACAAGTCTTATTAATATAATGAAATCGAAATTTTCAGTTTAAAATATTGGGCACCTGCCAGTTTAGTGAAATCCTTCACCAAAAGAGGCAGTTCCACTCTCTTTCCTTAATTAGCAATTAAGATAATTTCCATTTCTTTTATCATATGGAATGAACTTATAAATTTTTTGTTAAGCATCTTGTTTGATCTCCATCAAACTATAGTCGTCAAATTCAACTCCTTGAAATTTGACTTTCTCAACGGGAACACAAAGTCCGATACTTGTGTGACTTTCAATGGTTCAGAGATATAGCTAGTCGTGGGTTCACATCTCTATGTGATTCAAAATAACATTTATTCTTATTCGGGCTTACCCTAATTACCCTCATTCTTTTCATCAACTCCTTGATCAAGAATGTAAGAATTTATTTCTGATTGCACCCATCGGATCATGATAAGAGCATCTAGTAGCATCGCTACATGATCCCTAGATATCACTGATAGTGCCTACAAGAACCATAAGTCATGGTTAGCGTACAGTACGGTCCCTTCAACTCACATATCCTGATCGAATATGCAACCATTGGTTTATCAAGAGTTGCATGTAAATTCGATAACTCTGTGATTTATCTTTAAGTAATAGTGTCATGGTTTGCGCAAATGAGGAAACACCTTTCCAAACTACACATATCTTACTCCGATCAGAGATTGCTTGCACTACTAATTCATCGACCACATATGATATCTTTACCTATAGGCAAACAGTGAATCCTCGATTACAATGCATTTGCTCCTACGTATTTCGAAACTACAACGAATCTCGCCACCTGAAGACCCTTAATGGTGTCGGTAAACGGATCAAAGTGCATGCTAGTACATATAGCCCCTACATTGTCCCGGGTCAAATGACTAATAATGTACAAGCATAACCGCGGACTATTCCACTCGATCAATGAGAACCACTTGTACAGTTCAAGGGAAGGTTGTTCATTGTATCATCATACGATCACTCATCTATATGAATAATCATCTTCATGCCCATGCCAATGAAAAATGACGTTTACATCACATATGCTAGTTTCGAGCTCAAGCAATCATTATCCTTATTTTAGACGGTTGATTCGACGAGAAACCTGTTTAGAATATATGGTACACTTTCTAATGAGTTTCATGATATTATGTTGATAAGCAGACCTCATGGTACCTATTATGTTGGAACATTTCATGTTCATAATCTTGATTTTGATGATAAAAAAAAAATTGTTATTTTGTTTCTAATGATTTACCTAAGTGCGCAGGAAGCTCGAACTGATCAGGCTTCAAACTGATCAGTTAAACGAGCCAAAACTGAAGCTAACAGATACGAACTGAAAGTGTCAGCTGATTGTCCAAACTAAATCATCTCAACTGATATATCAAAGAACAGTTCAACTGATTGTCCAGCTGATAGGCAGTTCAGCAGAAGACCTTCAAAATGCTGGCTAGCTGATGAACTTCTCAAACTGATGAAGAGCCCAGCTGACCAGTTCAACTAAAAGAGTGAAATCAGTTCAAGTGACGAGTCAACTGATTTCACCAGCCCAACTGAATATCAGTTTAGATGACCAGTTAGGTGCATCAGTTAGGATTCAATCAGTTGCAGATCTCGGCAAGCTTATTCAATGGAATCCAGCTGTGCACAAAGGTACAAAATTAACTGTACTATCAAAGTACAATAATGGACGTTGCAGCAAAGTTTAAAGACAAAATGTTCCAGCATAGATGTCGGAAAATTCGAGACACGAATCTCAAAGAACGCATTCACGCTGCAACTGATACAATTATTGAGCCTAACTGTACGATCAGTTTCTCGCCTATATATAGAAGATCAATGAAGACCATTAAAAAAATAATAATAAGTGTGGAAAAACGAAGAGGGCACACATATTGCATATCAGCTTACAAGAAGCAATCAGCCCAGAGGAAATACTTCAACGTGCTATCACCTTAGCTTTAGAAGCATATTTCCATCAGTGTATGAGAACACTTTCGGGTAGTTTTCATAGATCAGTTCTCACACACACTACCACCACTCAAATATAGTCTTGCACAAAGACAATAAACTTGTGTATGTAGTCTTTGACACAAAGACGTTAAACAAGTGTTGGCTTGAATGTGCTGCCTTCAGTCTAGTCTAGGAGTTCAGTTAGGCAGTTGGGTGAGTCCTAAGCTGAGTGGGTTTGTACAAATAAACTGTATAGATCAAAGTCTTCTAGTGGATCCTACCCAAGGTGGTAGAAGGGGTGACGTAGGAGCAGTTGAAGTATCTGAACATCCATAAACATATTTTGCTTATTTAATTGTTTAACTATTATTTTCAAACTGATTTGATCAGTTAGAGCATCCATCAGTTTAGTTTTCACCATAACTGAATTGATATATGTCACAACTGATTCCCTTTATTTTCAGTTATTCAGTTACACATGATATAAAATATATCAGTATTTCTTAACGAATGATTATTTCGGGTATTTTCCACTTGGTTTAAAACCAAACTCGATCTAATTCATTGATGTTTACATTCTTAAAACACGAGCTATTGCAGCTCTTGGAGAATATTGTGTTTGAAGCACCTCAAGGTGCCCAGCACACGGTCCTTCATATTATATATTTAAGGACTTTATCTATGCAACTCGCATGTGTATACAGATAAAATATAATGTCATAATTTAACAAATTTGAAAAATATTGTTAAAATAAATATAGTTCTATATTAGAGTTAATAAAAGTCCAAGCTACAAGTTGGCTTGCTGGGCACCTACTTTAACAATCTCCCACTTGCCCTATAGTCAACTACCCATAGATCTTAGACTCATTGCTTCACGATGCTTCTCAAACAATGGTCCTGGCAGAAGCTTCGTCAGTGGATCGACAACGTTGTCTGCGAAGGCGACTCTCTCTACCGATATATCTCCTCTTCCCACAATCTCCCAGATTATGGGTAACTTCCTCAGTATATGTTTGGATAACTGATGAGACCTCGGTTCCTTTGCTTGCGCAATGGCACCATTATTGTCATAGTAGACCGGGGCTGAATCAACTGTTTGAAGAATGACACCCAACTCTTGAACGAAATTTCTCATCCAAACACCCTCTTTTGCTGCAGCCAATGCAGCTATGTATTAAACCTCTGTGGTTGAATCCGCTATGGTGTCTTGCTTGGAACTCTTCCAAGAGACAACACCACATTGAGCTTGAATACAAATCTAGAGGCCGATTTCGAATCATCCACATATGATTGGAAGCTAGAATCAGTATAATCTTCCAATTTTAATTCTCCACTCCCATAAATTAAGAAAAATTTCTTAGTTCTTCTCAAGTATTTAAGAATGTCATTTACTGCTTTCCAATGCAATAGGCCGAGATTCGACTGATATCTGCTTGTAACACTTATTGAAAATGCAATATCAGGTCGAGTAGATATCATACCATACATAATACTACCTCTAGCAGACACATATGGAATGCGTCTCATGGTTTCTATCTCTTCATCAGTCTTCTGGCACATAGACTTGGATAGAGTCACACCATGAGACATTGGGAGATATCCTCTAACTGCACTCCCACTAACTTTCTTGTAAACATAATGTTCATCAGGATTCTTGACAAATTCAAACTCTTTGATAGTGTTGTCAAATCTGAGGTTTCAGCTCCTTGATACCTATTTGAGTCCATAAATGGATCTCTGAAGTTTGCATACTTTATGCTTACTTCCTATTGATGTGAATTCTTCAGGTTGAGACATGTAAATCTCTTCCTTAATATCCCCATTAAGAAACGTTGTCTTCACATCCATTTGTCATATTTCAAAGTCATATCATACTGCTATGGCTAGCACTATCCTAATGGACTTAAACGTGGCGACTGGAGAAAAGGTTTCCTCATAATCAACACATTATCTTTGAGTATATCATTTTGCTACCAATCTAGCTTTGAAGGTCACCACCTTCCCATCCGCTCCAAGATTCTTTTTGTAAATCTATTTGCATCCTATCAGAACAATTACCTCAGGTGGATGTACTAAGGACCATACTTGGTTCGAATATATGGAGTCCATCTCGGATTGCCTGACTTCAAGCCATTTAGATGAATCGACATCAGACAATGCTTTCTTCAAGTTTCTTGGATCACATCCAGGAATGGGCTCGCCTTGGCCCTCTTTGTCTTGAGATCCTTTCGAATCTACTAGGAGTTTGTGTTTCTTCCATTGGCTGTTAGGATATGGGTTTTAATACTTTTGTGGTGGGTGGTTCTCGAATTTCATCGAGTTCTATCATCCCGACTTTTCTATCCAATAGAAACTCATTCTCTAGAAATGTGTCATTCCTTGAAACAAACACATTTGTTTCACTGGGATAATAAAATTAATATCCAGTAGAGTTCTTTGGATATCTCATAAAGTAGCACAAATTAGATCTACTATCCAATTTGTCTCATATTGCCTGCCTAGGTAAGTAAGACATCCCTATATTCTTAAGTAAGAATACTTGTGTGACTTTCTCATTCATATCTCATATGGAGTCTTATCCACTGTCTTTGTATGGACTTGATTCAACAACTCTGCCGTTGTTTCAAGTGCAAAACCCCAAAGAGATGGCGGCAATTCAGTGAATCCCATCATAGATCGAACAATGTTCATCAATGTCAGATCCATAATGCAAATAGGTTTGACATATGAAAGTAAAGTATCAAGCTCAATCTCATGAGATATAAGCACATGTCATGGATCTGATTCATACATTCTCAACATAGAAACATGAAATATATCGAGAGTGGCAGATAATGATGGTGCCAATGTCAATCAATAAGCAAGATCCCCAACTCGATCAAGGATCTTGTATGTACCAACATACCACGAGATGATTTTCCTCGCATGCAAAATCAAACAGTGCCTCTGAAAGAGATTTTTTTTTAAAAAAATACTCTATCATCTTTCTGGAATTCTAAGAGTTTGTCTTCATTTGTTAGCATAACTCGTTTGACGATCTCGACCAGCTTTCATTCGCTGTCAAATCAACCGAACCATGTCATTCATTTCTTGTATCATTTCAGGTCCAATCAATTGTCTTTCACCAATCTCATCCTAGAATAACGATGACCTACATCGTCTCCCATACAAGAATTCAAAAGATGTCATGCCAATACTCGTTTAGTAGCTATTATTATAAGAAAATTCTACCAATTGTAAGACATTTTGCCATCCGATTTTGAAATCCATCACAATAACACGTAACATATATTCTAAAGTTTGAATTTTACGTTCAGTTTGGTCATCAATCTGAGGATGATAAGCATCATTCATAGCCAAATGCGTACCCTTATTGGAAAATACAACAGAATTCAGAAGTAAATATGGGATCACGAAATTAACTCGTGAGATAATCTCGAAACAGTTTTTATGTTCTATTGTTATAATAAATTTTAAATTAAATGTGAGGTCACAAAAACCCCTGTGAAACCTAGGGATGCAAACGGATCAAACCGTTTGTGAGCTATTCGAAGCTCGATTCGATAAAAGCTCGTTTGAGCTCGTTTAATGAGGCTCGTTAATATAAACAAACCAAACTCAAGCTTTACAGTATTCGGCTCGTTAGCTCGTGAACATGTTCGTTGGTAAGTTCATTAGTAATTTTTTAGATGAAAAAATAATAGTTTTGATATTTGATTTATTGATTTTGCATATTATTTATGAAATATATAGAAAAATCTATTAAATTTATTTATTATTAATAAATTTACAAATTTTAATAAGAATAATATATTTTTCTTTAAATATATAATTTATTTTTTAATTAATTTAATGAAAATTTAAATGTATAATTCATATTTATTAAGCTTGTTTAGCCACGATAAAGGCTTGAATAAGCTCGTGAGCCATGCATATATTCGTTAAATAAAGCTCGAGATCGGCTCGATTATAAACGAACCAAGCTCAAACATTCAAGAGTTCGGCTCGGCTCGACTCGATTATATCCCTAATGAAACCGCCTCACCAATCAATTCTATGAGACATATCTATATTCATACTCGATTAATGGAAAAAAAAATTGCATTTTAACATAAAATTATTAATTTTCATTTAAATATGGTTCAGATTGAATATATCCATAACACTGTCTAGACCTAGTCATGTGGAATTTTGTACACTTGCGGGCAATTTTAATCTTTAAAACTCACCAAATTATTTTATCAAAATACCCTTCTAATCCCCCGCATAAATATAACGAAGTTAGATACACAAAATATAACCTCCAAAATCAATTCCGCTTTGTACAAAATCTCCAATTTCTTCTTTTTTTTTAATAAAAAAACTCCAATCAAAAGGCAATTCTTGGAAAATTGCTACTAGGCTGCGCAGAAGACCTCTTTGGCCCCTTCCATTTCCATTTGTAGCTAATATCAATTCACTCTTTGGGAATATTGGAGCCATTTTTTTTATTAAAGTTGTTTCTGCAGTTGTTCAAGGTATTGCGCGAGACAGTTGTTCAAGGTATTGCGCTAGACATTCGGCTGCTTTTTCCGCTGTTTTTTTACGTGGTTGATTGGTTTTATATGGATGTCAACCGACGGCAGGTGAATTTGGTTGTGTGTTGTCGTTTATGGGTCCTCACTGTTTCGTCAGTGTGGCAAAGTTTGTGAGCTTTTGCATACGTGGACGTGCTTAGTAGCTATTTGATATAAGTCATTAATAGTGCAAGGGAGGCAAGTGGGTTTGAGTAAGTTTTTGTTTGATGATCTTAGTGCGAATTCGAGTGACACTAGGTGATTGGGTTTGCAAAGGCTGAAAATCTGTTAGTGGGTTTCAGTGTTTTTTTTTCAAATCAATAGCGCATTATTTTGAATTGATGTGAACCATTTTTTTATGATTATAATTATAATTTTGTGTTTATAAAAGAAAACGAAGTTGAAAGCTTTACCAGCAATTTGTTCGCGTACAATAGCAATTTTGTTTTGCATTTAAAATTTGGCCATTGCTTTAGGTGCCAAAAGCATGAACTCTGCTCTTTATAAGATGGAACTTATATTAAAAAAAATTCTCTGAAGTTCACGTTTTGCACTTCAATGGCCTGGCTGATTCTTCCATGATTAGCAATCACTTATAACTTACCATAAGTAGTATTATAAAGATAGAGAACACACCAATTTATTTTTTGGTCATGATACACTGTTGCAGTATGGAAGCATTTTTTATTTGCAACTTATAAAAGGGGATAAGTTTTTACATTTATGAATAGTTGATTTTTTTATTTTTTTTGACAAAATATAACAATCACCTCTGCTTGCCATCTGAGTAAAGGCGTATGCCATTTAATTTATTCAGATGGACGAATTAATGAAGAATACATTCGCAGTCCATGTAGTTGCTGCTTCTGCATCTGTGGCTCTAGGCACTACCATCATTTACCCTCTTGATAGCCTCACAGTCTTGAAACAGGTTCGGACTATGAGAACTAATGCTATAGTTTTCTTTATTTGGTGGACTTGCATTTTGTCATTCCCTTAAATTTTCTTTGTTTCAATATCCATTAGCACTAAAACAAACATAGAAAACAGGTTGGATCCACTACTAGGAAACAGTTGGCTGTGGGTCAGGTTCTCGCTAGAGTACGAGCTATATCTGGATATTCAGGTTAATTTTAGTTACTCACCTTTTCCAACATTTATTAGGCATAGGGAGTTTTGTAAATTGCAAAGACATCATCTTTCATTGTTGAACATAAATATTCGTGACAAAATCAATTTACTGATCAGGAATTGTGGCTCAAATTATGTGCCGCTCATCTTACCACTGTATACACAATGACATTTGCATGCATATGTTTCTGTAGATGACAAAATCTTGCTTAATGAGTCCGTGTTAAATGAGTCTTGGAGTTCAAAGATTATTTTTCTGCTCCTTATTCCTCATGTCATGTTAATATTGCTCCAAATTTGTCCATGTCCTTGTGGAATTGTTAACCAAAAATTAAAAAAAATCAACTCTGCAAGCAATAGTATCCTGAGTTCCAAGTACTCTGTGACACTTCCCTTTTAACTATTGTGGGTCTGATAGGCCACCTGAAAATAGAAGAATTTGGGGAAATGTATGTTACTGATATTGCCTTAATATGTGAATGCTCAAGATAAATTTTTCAAAGATGAAATACCTAAATTTGTATATGAAATGAATCAATTTAAAATTCTTACATATGTCAGGAAATGAATCAAGTCTAACTATATCAGAGTACCCAATCATCCAATTTAAATTTACTCCCCTAAACAGTTACCTCCATTGATTTTGTCCGATTTCCTTTTTTAGGTTTGTATGGTGGACTTGGATGGTTGATTGTGGGGAGAACATTTGGTCTTGGAGCTCGCTTTGGTGTTTATGAGATATTAACGGCCTTCTATAAGGGTATTTACTTTTCTGCATCTTTCCTTCTCTCTAGTCTTCTTTTTCTACTTGCTGCACCTTTACTTTCTGATTGCGAACTTGCTCAAAACTTTTGTGATGTATTATGCAAATGTTTTCTATCAGGGGACCAAATATATGAAAGCAAGTACACATAGTTTTACAAAGAAGGTCATACAGACCTGTATTTTGACCAACTCCCTGAAGATATCTAACCTGTATGAAGATATGCACTATGGGCATGGATTAGAAATTTGTAAAGGGGTCACATAACTAATGATACCTAACTCAAGCTTTTGCTTGACTATTTTAGTCATCATCGTGGATTTCTAACCGAGTTAGGTTGTGTTCATTCGACAGAAGGGATATTATGTGGGGTGCATTGTTTCGCTATTTATGCTTTCTGTCAAAGTTGTCACATTAGACAAGTTTCAACAATGTGATCAAGCACAAGAGCTACTAACTAAAGATCGAATTTGTGTGTTAACAATGATTTGCCACCAGGTGAAACAGTTAACATAAAGTTTATAGAGATTGCGCTCTTAGTATCTGTAATATGGCAGTAAAGAGTAGGGTGGTTAATGAGTTAACATTCTGGACATTGACCATTGTACAGATTATGTTTATGAGAGATTTTTATGTTGTGAGAATGAAGGACACACCTTTATTCTTGTTTTGCCTCTTAGAAAATCCTATCGTGTATACTTGCCCACATATTGTTTTATGTCAGATGGCCGGGAAGATTCTTATGTTGATGTCTCTGAGGCACTAATGGCTGGGTTTGCTGCTGGCATGGTTGAGTCACTTGTAAGCTCTCCCTTTGAAATTATTAAACTTCGTGCCCAGGTGGCTTCTGCCTCTCGTAGTCTGCAGTCTTCATCGATTGCTGTAAAGAGTTCCGTTTCCCCTTTAATTTCAAGCTTGCTACCCAGATATTCAATGAATATGATGTCAATGAGTAACTCTATAGGCATTTTGTCCACCTTGACCACTAAACATGAAAATCTGGTAAGTGCATTGAGAGAATATCCATGGATGATGACCGGATCTGGGAGGCCACCAGCTGTCAGTAATGTCAGAAAGCCATCAGACATCATTGCATTGGAAGGATGGCGTGGTCTATGGAGAGGTCTTAGATCTGGAGTATTTCGGGACTCAATTTTTGGTGGCATATTTTTCTCGAGCTGGCAATTTCTGCACAATGCGATGATAAATTGGAAAGCAGTGGGAATGGACCCTATACCCAGGTTAATATTAATATACATCCAAAAATGGTTGTCCATCTAAGTTTTAATGGTTGAATTCTCTCTTTGGGGTTTGAAAATGTGATTCCTTGCTAATTTTAGTCTATGAAATGTTGATTCCTGTTCTTGTGCACTTAAAAGTTTCGGACCTGAGATGCCATACCTAAATATATTGTTCATACCTGTTTATTGATATTATTGGTGGGAAATGTGTAGGCTGTGACTGAGATAGAAGTGGAATTTTTCTTGTGCGAGTGGTTTTACTTTTTCTGTTGATTATCCTTTCTGAGGCAAGATTTTTCATTACCAACATTTCAGAATGACAGTTGCATTTCTAGCTTGTCTTATGGTCACCAGCATGTCAGAGTTATAGAGCAAACCTCAACTAACCCAAACCTTGGTGGTGACTAGCCACCTCTAAATTATACATTTTTGTATTTTTAAATTTTGTCTTAAATTTTTTTTTTCAGTCACGTGATGGCATAAGTTTGTTTGATATGAATGGTAGCTATCAGCGTAACCAAAAGGCAGAAGAACTGAGAAAATCACTGTCTCTTTTAACTTATCATTGCCATTTTCTCATGATTAGAATGATTATAAACTGCCATACCCTGTAGCACCTTGTGGTATATGGGCTGGATGTAGCTTTACAAATTGAAAATGTCCGTCAAAGTGCTCTTCTAGAGTTGGAAATTCCATCTGTCATACTTAATTAATCTTTACCTTATTCAGTTTTGTCTTGTTTGGAGGTTTGTGTGGATGTCTTACGTTTCATTTTCAAGAAGATGTTTCTCACTGTACATTCTCTCTCATTGCAAATCAACAAAAAATAGACATGAAACCAAAAGCCCAAAGCAATAAGATTGACTTTAAATTTATTATCTGAAATAATATTTTTTTCATTTATTGTTCAAGTTAATCTTCTGAATTCTACGCTCTGCTGTTCAAAGTTATGCAGGGTAGATTCTTTGCTTTGCCTGATAAAATCATCTCCTTCATTTGGATGGCAAAAATGTAGAATTTAATATGTGATAGTTTGACAGTGAAGTTTGATAAGTTGGTAAAATTTGTAATCTTTGCTTTTCAGAATTAAGTTGCGGGTATTCAGCAGAGTGGCTTGTGATTTGGAGTTCATGTGTTTCTAAATTTTCTATAGATAACTGAAAAAATTTGTGCTAATGATCTGTCTGTTTGCCATCTTTTCCTCATAGTGTAGACTGTGTTGTTCAGGGGTGATGAAGACGTGGGTCCATTGTCTCCATGGGCTGTTAGCATTGCGGCTGGTGTTTCTGGTTCAATTGCTGGTGCTGCTTCTCATTGTTTCGACACCGCTAAAAGTCGATCACAATGTACTGTTATTCCCAAGGTATGATACTTGCTGAAAGGAGTTGGTTGCTGTTTAGTTTTGTTAGTAATCATCCCTAGTTCAAATACTCAATGTTTCTCGAAGCTTCATTGGGTTCTCCGTTGAGCGGAGACGCCTATCTTCAAAATGCATATTCACTATGACCCAGTGAACATTTGCTTTTATAAACAAATGTCAAGTTTCATAGTCATCTCTTTTGTATGACCATGACAAAGGAATATGATGGAGTTTGGAATGGAACTTTCTTGGTGAGCAAATTGTTGTTGTGTGTCATTGTTATAAAAGGCAAAAGGCGCGCTGTGATGCCTGGGACCAAAAAGGGCGAGGGTGATTGCCGGTGTCATGAGGTTGCACGGACAATGAGCGGCTCATGGCAAGCTTCTAGGCGAAGAGAACATGAATCAACCAATCTCACACCGGAACGAGAAGGATTCCAAAGCTGTTCAGGCATGAGATTGTGTAGTTGAGAAGAGTTTAAAAGATTTGAAATGCACTAATCATATCAAGAAGGTGCGCCTTCTTTTCGGGAGCTCACAACGTTAAGCGTGCTTGACTTGGGGCAAATCTGGGATGGGTGACACAGTGGGAAGTTTCTTGGGGTGCGTGTGAGTGAGGACATAAGCACGTTGGAAAGACCCGTCATTGTATAGTTAGGACAGTCGTCGAATTTGGGGCGTTACAGTTGATACCAGAGCCGACCTCTCTTAGTACGTGGTGGTTCGGGGATGAATCAAGCGGAAGCTGGTAGGCATGTGATGCCCTGAGTTGAAGGGGGCGGAAATTGATCGCCAGTGCCATGAGGTTGCACGGACAATAAATTGCTCCTGGCAGGCTTCTAGGCGAAGGGACCATGAATGAATTCCAAAACTGTTCAATTATGAGACTGTGCAGTTGAGAAGAGCTTAAAATTTTGATATGTACTACTCATATCAAAAAGATGCATCTTCTTTTCGGTAACTCATCACATAAGAACTTCAAAGTTAAGCATGCTTGACTTTAGGCAACTCTATGACGGGTGACTCCTTGGGAAGTTTCTTAGGGTGCGTGTGAGTGAGAACATAAGCACGCTGGAAATACTCGTCTTGGTACAATGGGGGCAACCATCGAATCTAGAGCGTTAACGCGCCTTTTGCAAGGCACAGGTTCTGACAAGACATGATAAACTGGAGTCTAAACGATGTTCTGTCTAACAAAAAGTCATACGCAAAAAATATAAATCAAGCCCACAAGTCATTAACACTCTCCACGAGGACCGTACACATCTTAAATAAATATGTTGTGTATGTATGGTTTTCATTTCAGAAACCTTCCATGATAGAAGACTCTTAGGCTCGTATTACTACATTGATTTATTAAAATCAATGTGGTGATGTGAAAAAATGATTGGTTTCATCTTCTTAATTCTCATCTTCTTGGGGTTTTGATCGAGGTCTCCATCATAATTTGTTGATTATTTAGCATCATTGTAGGAAGGAGTTCACGACCTTTAGCCCAAATCCGAGTCTTTTTTAATAGAGCTAGATAATTAAGTTCAAACCAAATAAATTGAACTCGAATTCGATCTGAACTCGAGTCCAACATTGTTCATTTACGGATTTTGAGCTGGCTAAAAAAAATCGGGCTCAAGTTTTAAATATTAAAAAACAGCTTGTGTGCGGCTCTATTTGTTTCGTTGTATCATTTGAGTATGACTCTTGTTTATGTCTTTGCGCCTCAGGTAACTTATCTTATTCTTTGAGATGTTTCCTGCAGTATATATCCATGGAGAGGAAATTACTTAAATGGCGCAAACCAGGAACAAGACTCGAGAGGCTAACTGGGATCCACCCAGCAGATAGAAACTTGTTGCTGAATGGCATACGATTGAGGACGGTTCATTGTGGACTTGCATCTTTTGTAGTTGTTGGAAGTTATTTTTTGGCAATTGATCTTCTGGCTTCTGATTGAAGATCCCCACATAGGCATGAATTTGGCTCAGTACTTTGACAGGATCAAGGGGATGGCATCTCTTGCGACCGACCACCTACCAAATATACGATTTATCTTGACTGAGGTAAAGAGTTGAGCTACGTGGGCAGATTTGATTTCCGAGAATAAGGTTCGAACTTGTGCTTTCTTGATCATCATGAGTTGGTGAAAGTCTGAATTTGATTATCAGGATCCAGTTGTTTAATGTTTGGTACAGAAATGGATCTATTGACACCATTTACTTATGCTTACGTATTTGGTATTTAATATTCATGTTTTAATGTGTATTGGTATGCAAATGAAACTAGGATCCTCGATAGAATTATACAAAAAACATGAATTTTATGGAGTGTTTGCAACTTCTAAAATAAGTGATTATGAATTTTTCGTTCACAATCTTCTTTTATTTCTTACATGGTGGCTTGTATAAGGTACTTCCATTTACACGACTGTTCGGGCATTATATACAAAGCACGACTCTTTAACTATAGGTGGATTTGAGGATAGTGTTCTTAAGATAGATCTTGGATCCCTACATGGTAAAAAAAATCACAAAATTTTCTGTGAGACAGTCTTACGAGTCAATTTTTTTTGTGAGACAAATATCTTATTTGTGTTACTCATTAAAAAAATTATTTATTATTATAAATATGAGCATTGTTGACTCGTCTCACAGATAAATATTCGTGAGACCGTTTAACAAAAAACTATTAAACAAAATTGGACAGTTGGATTTATCTTAAGGGAGCTCTTGCTGTTATTTTCCATAGCTATATCACAAATCTCACTTGCATATTTGAAGGATGGGCAATGCCGGTTTGGTTCAGTTTTACTTAATTATGTTTAGTTTTTCAGTTTACAGTTTTTGAAATGTCTAATAAGATAACCAAATCATTTTATTACATGTTGATTCAGTTTTATAGTATTATGGTTTGGTTTATATGAGCGGCTTATGCGGTCTAGAAACAAATTTAATTAATTTATTATGTATCATTCTAAAAAGTGTAAAATAATTATTTAAATTCAATTTCTATAATTTTTCGTTTGGTTTTTCAAGATTACAATTATATAATTTGTTAATTGAATTCTCTTGTTTTCGGTTTTATTTTATCTAGTAAGGTTAAGTTATTTAAATTTTGTTATTATTTAGATTTGTTAATTGTGTGAGTTATAAATTAAACTATTTTTAAATATATAAAAATATTGTTGAACCACTTTTTAGTAAAATTATAATTAATTATAATAAAAAAATATACATATAGATAGCAATACAAAAATTTATATATGAAATATTAAATTATATTTATTCATAATAGTATAAATGTAAATAAAATATTTTTATTCTTAAATGACGATTTTATCGGTCGGTTCGGTTTTGAAAATTTCGGTTTTAAGTCATAAAACCAAAATAAGCACTTCAATTTGATTTTCGGTTTTTTTTTTTTTTGGATTATCGGTTTTTCGAGTTAGACCATATTATGTAAACCCTGATATTTAATCATTTTGTTTTTATTTTTTTTTTATTTTTGTTTTTTATTGTGTGTTGCTCTTCGACGGTAGAAAGTGTATTTTGCCCTTTATACTATACATATATAGCTAAAAATCTGTTAAAAATAAATAGGCATGAAAACATCTGTGATCTTGAAAGCACTCTTTGTATTTTAATGATTTTTCTCCTTTTTCTCAATTCAAATGACCTAAATATATACATGTCCCCTGTGAAGATTGAATGGTTTTTTTCCATTTATTAAATTCGAAGCTAAAAGGAAATCATATTAATAAATATGAATTTAATTTAATAAGTTAAATATGCATATTTTATTCATTAAAAGCTCGTGAAAAAAAAATCAAAATGTGGCGAAAAACGAACACATGTATATTGAAGAATGGATGTGGAGTGATGGCGGGTGAATTTGGAGATTGATTCTTGCTAAAAACGTTTTGGTGGATAACAATTTTAACAAATATTAAGAGAAATTTAAGACCCAAATTGGACTATTATTATATATTTTTGAGGTCAAGCTCAATTTGAAACTCAAAAAGTTTAAATTTTTTTCTTGAATTTGGTTTGAATTAGAGCTTAAGCTTAAGTTTGACTAGACAAATTTTGGTCAAAAAATATATGGTATGTTTCTTTCAATTATGGTTTTTCATAATGGAGTTCGTTTAATTATTGATGGTTTCTTTCCAATATGGTACTCCAGGTTTAGATAGTGCATCTTGCAAGGTTTTTGGTTCATTTTCCATCATATAAGTGTGGAAATCTGGACCAAAAGACTTCGAGCTTCTGGCTCTTTTACTTCGTCTTGATTCCCCTTCTTCTGTAGAACCTTCATTTGTTCTAGCATTTTTATTATGTGTAGTTTCACTGTTACATACAAAACCTTCATTCACCATCTTTTTTTTTTCTTTTGCTAGAACTTTCTTCTTCTTTCTTTGCAAGGAAAAATATTCAAAAAATATGAAATTACTAGACCCAATTTTCATTCCTTCACTCATTTTAGATTTTTCAAATTTGTGCACTATAAACCTATATGCACTGTTGTTATGTGCATATCTAATGAATATGAAGTCAATCTTCTTTTATCCAATAATATTAGAGTTTTGGGGGAGGCCCGAACTTATTAACATGACATTCATCATTTTCTTCAAATTTTTTCCTTCTGGTAATTCCATTATATTGATGTGAGTATGGTGCAGTTGTTTGATGTACGATACCAAAATATGAACAAAACTCATCAAAGATGCTCCATATTTTCATCTATCACCGTGAATTCTTTTTATTTATTTACCAAATTGATTTTCAACTTCGGTCGTGTAAGTTTTGAATACCTCAAGTGCTTAATCATTACTTCTCGAAAAATATATATAACAATACCTCGTACAATCGTCAATAAACTTTATATGATACTTTTTCCTTCCTTTACTTTGCATAAACTTTAAATCATTGATATCGTTGTTTATCGATTCTAGAGGAGTGGTACATTTTTCAATAGAAAGGAAATGCGCTTTGGTAATTTTCATTTCAACAAATATCTCGTATTTATGTGTTGAATCAATATTATACTTGGGCAACAAAACAAAATTCATTAAACGTGGCAGAATATTAAAATTTACAGGTCCTAGACGAACAACAATAAATCAGATCACTCAAGTAAATAAATAGAACTTTTAATTTTATTGTTATCAAACTCGTGGCGAACCACAATTATATTCAATTTGAAAAGTTTCTCATCCAGATACTTCTTCCCTACAAAATGACCATTGTTGGTAAATAAAAAATTATTAGACTCAAATATAAGCCTAAAACCATGTTTTAACAACGGTAAAAACTTGTGTGAGACGGTCTCACAGCTCGTATTTGTGAGACGGATCTCTTATTTGAGTCATCCATGAAAAAGTATTACTTTTTATACTAAAAATATTACTTTTTATTGTGAATATCGGTAGGATTGACCCGTCTCACAGATAAAGATTCGTGAGACCGTATCACAAGAGACATACTCTTTAACAACGTCCCGACACAAGGTTCTTGTTATTTCCGAAACATAAAACACATCAACAAGAATTACTTCCATCTCTGATGTCATATTTAAGACCACCATTCCAAGCCCCACTATCTCTGATGTAGCAGAATTCCACATGAAAAACTTACTCCCTGAAATTGACGTATGTGTGGAGAACATATCTTTATTGATCATAGCAACAACCTGAAAAGACTCGCCTAGACTCATGTAATAGTACTTGAAGTTCTCTTTCTTGACTCATAACATATTTTGAGTAACATTTTGAAGTCCAGGAGGGGTCCCACAATGAATTTCTTGAGACCATCATATCTTGCCTTGTACTTTTCGAGTATTTCCCATAATTTTTTTGTGGTCTTAACTTGACAATATACACTGTATGGTGATTTGTCAAGTCCATTCAGCATGTAGTTTTTGTATAGGAAGTCACTTTGATTAATGAATTCGATGTGACCCTCTTTTGAGCATCAACTTCTCCTTTGTGTATGATGAGAAGATCTTCTTTCAGAAACTTTGCCAAACTTAGAGATGTGAGATAGAAAAACATTTCCTGTTGCCATCTTTTGAATTCTGCACTATTGAATTTTTCTAGTATTTTTCCTCGTACCAGTGGAGTGTTCATTGTTGTTGCAGATGAGGAAGTCATCTTCAAAGTTTCAGGAAAAAAATCCTTCTTGATATTGTTTGTGGTGGTATCTTGAAATCTCGAAGATGAAAGAAATACGCAGCAAAATTTGATGCTAGTGTTGAAAACTGTGGTCTTAAGAAGAATTTGTCTGTTCTGGTGCTTCGGCGAATGAAAATCTTCTCCCAATATACAATTTCTATTATAATTACAACACAATAATTACAAGTTTTTTAATCAGAAAAGGTTATAAACTTTCTTGCTTTTGAATGGAAGAAATGTAGACAAGATGAATGTAAGTGTGTATATTCAGAATTTCAAAATTCAAAAATTATTTTGAATGACCTTTGATCATGTATTTAAATATATCAATCTGTAGAGACTTCTTGTTTCAATATTGAGGTGTCTTATCATCCAAAATTCTGATGATTTTCATCAAGAGACACCATTTGGAATGCATTTGTTCCATGAAAAAACTCACAACTACTGCCAAATATTACTTTTCGGGCACCTAAGCGCTCCCTCGCGCCAACCTATACACAGGAAGGCTCTCTCCTATGCAGCTTCCCTTTGTCATGGAAACATCCAGGATGCTATTGGAAAGCTCATGGGTTAGGCGCTTTAGCTCGTCTCCTGCTATCTAGAAGATGTCTAGGTGTCTTCTAAGGCGCATTTTAACTTTCGTTTGAGCTTTTTTCGTCTTTCTTTATTTAATTTTCATTCATAAAGCTTAAAACATCCCAACATTTTGAAAAATAAATTCGAGTCAATTTGTTCGACACTGAGGTATGGAAGCTTGTTCAGTAAAATCTTGAGTACTTATTTCTAATCTACATTAAATATGAATTCTTCACCAAACATTAACCTTGAATTCTTTAACAAAATCCGACACAAAATATTTTTGAAATATTATTTTTAAAACAAAGTAATTTAAAATTTGAGAATTATGGAAATTTATTTGAAAATTTATATTTTGTCTCGCAATATTTAGAACTTAGATTTTTTTAGAATTTCTTCTCACAAGTATTCTTTAAATTCCTACATTTCTCCATCAGTCCTAATCATGTCTGGAAGATTTTGTAAAGTTTTTACATACACAACACTAAGAGAGAAAAATCGACAATTGTATCTGAAAATTATTCTAAAAATTATCTTTTAAATTTGTTTTAATTTCTTTTCTTATCAACCGTGTAAATTACTAAAACATTAAATTATTACACAAAATTAAATTTAATCTGATTTTTTTTAAATATTTTTTTTTGCTTTTTGTTTCGAGATTATTTCTGCTGTTGGATGAAGATACACGAGGCAAATTGAGGTCATGTATGCGATTCGGAGAGGAATTTCAAGTAAACCCTTTTTGAATTTGAATGCGAGCAGTCGTCTGTTGATTCCATATTTGATTTTAGTGTGCTTGTTCCATTGAATGGTTAGATTGAGACCGAGATCGTATGCCACTGAATTCAGCATGCTACTGAATGTGGTTGTAATGATGAAACACTATCCTGCTGTCCTCCTAATTTTTGATGAAATGCATCACTTGGGCATCGATTGAATTAATGGCTACACTGTTCGTGTATCGATTTTCTCGCACTCAAGGCGCAACCGAAGTTAATTTTTTTTTTTGTCTCGTCATATGAAACGGTCTTTGGGTGTCGTATGTTCATAACCATTCGTTGGATGTTAGGATTTTATACCTGTGCCTATATTACGCTTGGACTCCAAATTATTCACGTTTTAAAGCAAATATAGTCCTTCTTGTAAATCCCTACGAATGAAACTTGCCTTTGGATCGTCTAATTAGGTCCACGATCGGAAACTGTTTTTCTTGCTTGGATTACACTAGAAATCGCAAGCGATTTGTGCATTGAGACTATAGCCTCCGAATTTTAAAAATCCGGAGACAGTGCAGCGACAGGGGCATAGCGTGGAAGGAAAGCACCTGGCCGAAATTTTTCTTCAAAAGATGGGTGATGGCCGAGAGCTTGAAGAAGGGAGGAAGAGTTTTTCTTGTGAATTTTTTGTGCAATAGTTTCTGTATGATTTATGACCCCTTATAGTATATTCATGGAGTGCGACTCCTGATTTGATCAGGAGTCCCTCTCTCACAAGGACTCAAAGTCTTTGTCGTCTGCAAGAACCTTAAGTCATGATTAGCATATAGCATGGTCCCTTCAATACATATATCCCGATCGAATCTGCAATCATTGGTAGATCGAGAGTTGCATATGAATTCGATAACGATGTGATTTATGTATGAGTACTAATAGTGACATGGTATGTACAACTAGGAAAACACGTTTCCCTAAAACATATTTTTTGCTCTGGCCAGAGACTCCTTGCACTATTAACTAATAAGATAACATAAGATATCTTGACATGTAGGTAAACGGTGAATCCCCGACTACAATACATATGATCCTACGTATTTCGAAACTACACCGAACCTCGCCACCTGATGACTCTCAATGGAGTCAATAAACAAATCAAAGTATATACTAGTATGTATAGCCCCTACAGTGTCTCAAAGAACTAATTGCGTACAACCATAACCACGTACTATTCTACTCGATAATTGAGAACCACTTGGACAGTCCGAGGGAGGGTTGTTCAGTGCATCATCATATGATCACACATCTGTATGAATAGACATCTCCATCTCATTAACATGACGTTTACATCACATATGCTAGTCTCGAACTCAAGAGACATTTATCCTTATTTTAGGCTGCTGATTCGACTAAAAACCAGTTTAGAATATACGATACACTTTCTAATGAGTTTCATGATATTATATTGATAAGCATACCTCATGATACCTATTTTATATTCAAGAACTTTATCTATGCAGCTTTCATGGGTATACACATAAAATATAATGTCATAATTGAATAAAATCGTAAAATATTATTAAAATAAAGATCGTTTTACATTAGAGTCAATAAAAGCATAAGCAATGAGTTGGTTTGCTAAACACCTATTCTAACACATCTGTATTATGAAATCAGCTTTAATGTCACCATGTTTTTACAGGAGAAACTCTATCAATTTTTTTAAAAAAATAGACGGCCAAATGACTTGTTTCATATAATATATTTCACAATCAACGTAATCTTCCATTATCGACACTATATCTTCTCTCTCAGTGTCCTTACACTAAGTACACGTGATATTTTAAGTTCAAAACACTTCTCACCTTTGTAATTAAATCTAAAATAATCTACCACCATAAGCTTAATACAACCGACACTCTTAATAATCTCACCATCATTGTAAGGAAAGCTTGGAGAATATTTTCAATTAGTTTCAACTGAAAAAACATAACCTTACTAATCAAAGTTTCAATAAGCTGCAATACAAGCTCTCATATCATCTTCACATTGCTTCACTCATTGTTATTAGTCTTTATTGTGAATGCTTCCATAAGATAATGGGGCGGGCTTGCGCGCGATCGAATGATGCGCTTCAACACCTGCCATATGTTACTTGACTTGTAACTATAGGGAACTCCAAACTTTGACCTCTTTGCACATGTTTCTCGACAGGAGCGGAGCTAAGATCTTGGTTCGTTGTAGGCAACGATATACTAAAAGTAATAAAAAAAATATGTAAAATCTTCTAATCATAAAGCACTGTAAAATAATTAGCTTATAATTTCTTTTTTCGAATTTTCATATTTTGAAACATTTGTACAATAGTTTTATAATCAGTTGTTAGAAATATATATTTCTTTATATAGACAATGAGATTATCCTCCATCCAATCATCTCTCATTTAATTGGGCAACATGTATTTCACAATTCTCGTGGCAGAAAACACCTTCTCTACGGTTTCAGTTGCAACTAGTAGAATTAATGTCAATGTAAAAAGCTTATAAACCAGAGGGTACACCATACTTTTAAATGAAATAACTAATTTATCTGAAAGATCACCAAGGCTTTTCCATCCTAGAAATGCTTTGTTAGAGCACATATAACATATATAAATTTCAATTTGATCATCAAATATCAGGAGATCAAATCTTGAGAAATATTGTGGATAAAACTCAACTAGTTACATCAATTATTTTATTTTTGTCAAAAGCGAAAAATGAGTTTTGTGGACACAAAAGAGTAACTTCATACATGTCTCTAAGAAATAATAATTTAACTCTTGAAGTTGCATATCAATAACACCATAGAATAAAGTCACGTGATAGTGATGCAAATTTGTCACTTTCGTGGATTGCGATGGGGCCAACCACATGGTGCACAACGTGTGAACATGTCATCCATTTTGAGAACATCAATGTAATGTTGTTCACAAAAACAACGAACATTTTATAAAAATGAATCCCAACCATCATCTCTCATCATTTGGAGACAGTGTTTGCATAATTATACCAAATCTATTGCATTCACAATATCCTTACCTTTTTTTTTTTTGGATAAATCATCGACAATTCACTCGAAATCCCTAAGACGTATTTTATCTACACGATTTCATCTAGTGTAGATTGACTGAAAAATTAAATGAAAGAATTGATTCCAATAAATTAAATGCCTTAGTATTCAATCTGGGAACTTGAATCATCTTCTGAATTATTTCAAAGGCATCAGTAAGACCACATAACATGGAAATGAAGTTGATCAAAGAATTGTAATGTGACCCCCAATGTGCATCTCCAGCACGTTGAACGGTAGTTTCTTGTCTAAGTCCCCGATCACTTAAAATCTCAACCCTCTCCAATCCTGCAACAATAACATCTGAATGTTTCTCCCGAAGAAGTTCCAAACATTTGCAAGATGCTACAACATTTACCACATCACCAATAACACGAAAGAAATTAGAAATCAAAAGATTTTTCTTGGCCACAATAATGCGTTCATTTACATGCCTACTACTATCCACGCAACACATAAATGACATTTGCTCCTTTGTTGACACATCAGGAGATTCATCAACTAAAATAGATAACAATAAATCACCAACATATCTGATAATAACATTAATCGTTTTAGTTGTACAAGCACTGATTATGTCCTTATAAATATCAGGTGACATTAACTTGTATTTTTTAGGAGCATTTTTCAACGTCACGTCATTAATCTCTTTACTATGCGTACCTAAAAACTCCGGTTGTATAAGAAAGTTACCTAAATTATGGTAACCTTTGGTCTCGCCATGACCCCGAAATGAATGCCTTTGTTGCAACAAAACTCCGATATAATCAATCGACGCATGAGACAGATGCAATAATCATTCCGCGTTTGCTTTGAATATTTATGAAAAATTGATTGAATGTGTTCATCTTGATTCATCAAAGCTTGACAATTCGTTTGAGCTTTATTATGTTCACTGTCATGCTGGCCAACATGAATATTTAACATATATTTACCCTTCAAATTTGTGAATCCTTCGCTAACAGAAATCTCCCCTACTACTTATTTTCCCTTGGTTGTATTGAAGAGACACCAATACAAACAATATGAGTCATTTTTTTCTATAATATACTGCAATAAATCACAAAATTCCTTAAACCGTGAAGGATTTAACTGTCTCAATTGTCTTACTCGAAATTTTTGTTTTGGGAATTCATATGCGGAAGGTTGTCATGGAACTTCTGTGCAAATACGCTCTTAGAACTTGATCTCTAATGTTAGCACTACATGCACAAATTGGAGTCCATAGTCTACGATCTTTCGATAGTAGTGAAAAATCAAATTCTTCAACCTTAACTTCTCCAATGTTTTGTTCTTCTGGTTCTAGAACTTTTATTTTAAAAATCTATGCAATGTAGATGTATTGATTTCCTAATGAAATAAAATAAAAATATTAATATGTTTAGATTCATCCATACAGTGAAATTAAACAAATTCTATTCCTGTGCAAAAAACTAAACAAAAATTAAACCAATACATATCCATAACCCTTCAATTAATTTAATCTGCATTATGGCTCACATGGACCACTCATTAGATCTTTCAATTTTGCCTAGAGAAACCAACAATACTATTGCCTATTGGCCCTTTAAATAATCCAGACTCGCACATATTTTTGTGGATAACATATCACAATTCTCATCACAAACAAAATTACTTGAATACATCCATTTTTACATACCCAAGTAATTAAGGAGCTCGATCTAGAATCAAAGCAGAAAAGTGATGGCATGGGACTGGCTAGATGATGATCTTTGAAGTTGGGAGGGGTGAAAGCTCTAGAGCAGTTGTGCCAACAGAAGAGTTTTACGCGTAATAATGCAAGGCCCAAATTTTTTTAAAACAAAATTAGGTCCAGTTTGGGTAGCTGCCCACATTGGGTCCATGGAAGCTCTGCCACTGTTTCTCGGGTAAGGCCTGAGGGGATCGCCTTTTACTTGAAAATCTCCTTGAGGGGACAGCTGATCCCTCAGTCTACGCAATGGTGATCCCCTATGCTGGATTTTATTCACCAGACTTAAAATAATGATCCTCTAGGATGTGGTAAGTCCGGTCTCTTGACTCATCAACCCATGATCCTCTTAGATATTGTTGGTTCCTCAGCTCTAGAGCAGACGATCGCTTGAGATATTTTTGGTTCCTCGGACTTGGGGCCAATGAACCCCTATGGTCTACTCCATTCCTTGGTCTTTCAAATGATCTTCGAGGGTATGGCATGTTCCTTGGTCCGATGACTGATAATTCCCAATGACATTCTTGGTAACTTGGCCTTGTGGCCATCGATCCACTACAATTCCTCGGTTTCCACCATTGGTATGATAATTTTACCTTATTGTGGTGTTGATACCTCTTACTTGCTTTGTCCTCATAGTCACATAGATATTTTTTTGCCTTTTATCCGTAGGCACCCAACACTTTTTTACATTTTCTCTTGAACTAATTAATGAGCTCTTGTCCTTGTTTGATCTTCATTTCTTCATTTGGGAAACGCATGTGATTATGTTGGATTCACGTTAACAAAGGAAATAAGTGAAAGAAGATGCTCATACAAAAAATCATCCTCCCTTCGGTGTGGGTGTTGGGACATCGTATTCTCACACCCAAGACGCAGCGAAAGTTAAAAATTTTTGTTCTTGGGCGTCGTGTGTTTAAAAACATTCATAGGGCGTTTAGGATTATACCTCTGCGTTCTTAACTCTTGGACTCCAAACTATTCTGATTTTTACGCGGAGATAGTCCTTCTTATAAATCCCTACGAACGGCTCTTCTCCTTTAATCGTCTAATTGGGTCCACGATCAGAAACTGAATTCTTTGTTTGGATTGCACTAGTAATTCCAAATAATTTGTGCGCTGAGACTGTAATCTTCGAATTTATAAAATCCGGAGATGGTGCAATGATGGCGGCACGACGGTGGAAGGACACAAGATGGCCGAAACTTCACAAAGCTTTTGAATTGGCCGTGAATTTTATTTCACCAAGGAAGGGAGAATTTTGTATGCATCTTTTCATCATTCAACAATGAGCCCTAATGGTGTATTTATAGAGTGAGACTCCTAATCTAATTAGGAGTTCATCTCCCACAAGGATTCTAATAATTTTATTATATTTAAACTCTCATATAAATAATATATAATGTATTTATTAACATTTAATAATACAAAATATAATAATATCATATACGCATATTTTATATCACCATATAAAATATATACATGTATATGTATATTAAATTAAATAAATATTATTTAATTTATAAACCAACTCATTGGTTAATTTAATTCTAGACTCTCCTAGAAATTTATGGGAATTTATGCATATTAGTAGTCACCAGTACTAGCACAATCATTTAATTAGTAAATTCCAAATTCACAAAAAAAATGATTCCGAACTCATTATAACCCTGATCGACGATCCGAGAGCGTCGATGTATCAAGGAAACAAATCTTGTTCATATAATGAAAATCGAAAATTTCGAAAATCAAAATTTTCACTTATCAAATTTAGAACTTACCATATATGGCAGTTACCATATTTGGCAGCTGCCAGTTTTAGTGAACTCCTTGACAAAACAGGCAGTTCACAAAACAAGCAGTTCCACTCTCCTTCCTTATCTAGCAATCATGTCAACTTCTATTTATTTCATCCTATGGAATCAACTCATAAACTCCTTTATAAGCTTCTTGTTTGATCTCCATCAAACTATAGTCGCCAAATTCCAACTCCTTGAAATTTGACTATCTCAACAGGAACACAGAATCCGATACTTGTGTGACCCTCAATGGTTCAAGGATACAGCTAACTGTGGGTTCACATCTCCATGTGATTCAGAATAACATTTATTCTTATTCTGGCTTACCCTAGTTAGCCCCATTCTTTTCATCAACACTTTGATCAAGAATGTCATAACTCATTTCTGATTGCACCCATTGGATCATGATAAGAGCGTCTAGAAGCATCGCCCCATGATCCCCTAGGTATCATTGATAGTGCCTGCAAGAACCTTTGATCATGGTTAGCGTACAGTACGGTCCCTTCAACACATATATCCCGATCGAATCTGCAACCATTGGTATATCGAGAGTTGCATATGAATTCCATAACGATGCGATTTATCTTTGAGTACTAATAGTGGCATGGCATGTGCAACTAGGAAAACACGTTTCCCTAAAACACATTTCTTGCTCTGGCCAGAGACTCCTTGCACTATTAACTCATCAGATCACATAGAATATATTCACCCGTAGGCGAACGGTGAATCCCCGACTACAATGCATTTGCTCCTACGTATTTCGAAACTACAACCAAACTCGCCACCTGATGACCCTCAATGGAGTCGGTAAAAGGATCAAAGTGCATGCTAGTATGTATAGCCCCTACATTGTCCCGAGTCAAAGGACTAAAGGTGTACAACCATAACCGCGGACTATTCTACTCGATAAGTGGGAACTATATGGATAGTTCGAGGGAGGGTTGTTCAGTGCATCATGATATGATCACCCATATGTGTGAATGGACATCTCCATGCCCTTGCCAATGAAACATGGCGTTTACACCACAGATGCTAGTCTCAAGCTCGAGCGACCTTTATCCTTGTTTTAGGCGGCTGATTCAACTAGGAACCTGTTTAGAATATACGGTACACTTCCTAATGAGTTTCATGATCTTACGCTGCGACGCAGACCTAATGGTACTTATTGTATATTTAAGGACTTTATCTATGCAGCTTGCATGTGTATACAGATAAAGTATAATGCATAATCGAATAAAATCGTAAAATATTATTAAAATAAATATTGTTTTGCATTAGAGTCAATAAAGCCCGAGCCGCAAGTTGGCTTCCGGGCACCTACTCTAACAATCTCCCACTTGTCTTATAGCCAACTACCCATAGATCTTAGACCCATTGCTTCGCAATGCTTCTCAAACAATGGTCCTGGCAGGGGCTTCGTCAGTGGATCAGCAACGTTATCTGCGAAGGAGACTCTCTCTACTGATATGTCTCCTCTTCCCACAATCTCCCGGATTATGTGGAACTTCTTCAGTGTATGTTTGGATTGATGATGAGACCTCGGTTCCTTCGCTCGTGCTACGGCACCGGTGTTGTCACAGTAGACCGGGACTGGATCAACTGTTTGAGGAATGACACCCAACTCTTGGATGAAATTCCTCATCCAAACACCCTCCTTTGCTGCAGCCAATGCAGCTATGTATTCGGCCTTACTGGTTGAATCCGCTGTGGTGTCTTGCTTGGAACTCTTCCAAGAGACAGCACCACCATTGAGATTGAATACAAATCCAGAGGTTGATTTCGAATCATCCACATCTGATTGGAAGCTAGAATCAGTGTAGCCTTCCAATTTTAGTTCTACACTCCCGTATACAAAGAACAAATTCTTAGTTCTTCTCAAGTACTTAAGAATGTCCTTCACTGCTTTCCAATGCAGTAGATCGGGATTCTACTTATATCGGCTTGCAACACTCAGTGCATATGCAATATCAGGTCGAGTAGATATCATACCATACATAATACTGCCTGTGGCAGACGCATATGGAATGCGGCTCATGGTTTCTATCTCTTCATCAGTCTTAGGGCACATAGACGTAGATAGATTCACACCATGAGAAATTGGAAGATATCCTCTCATGGACTCCTCCATAGAAAATCTCCTCAGTATGGTATCAATATATGTAGATTGGGTGAGCCCTAGCATCCTCTTTGATCTATCCCTATAGATTTGTATTCCTAATACATATGATGCTTCACCCATATCCTTCATGGAGAACTTACCAGCTAACCATACTTTAGTTGACTGCAACATCCCTACATCATTCTCAATGAGTAGTATGTCATCAACATAAAGTACTAGGAATGTCATTGCACTCCCACTAAACTTCTTGTATACACAAGGTTCCTCAGGATTTTTGGCAAAATCAAACTCTTTGATAGTGATGTCAAATATGAGGTTCCAGCTCCTTGATGCCTGTTTGAGTCCATAAATGGATCTCTGAAGTTTGCATACTTTATGCTCATTTCCTACTGATGTGAATTCTTCAGGTTGAGACATTTAAATATCTTCCTTAAACTCCCCATTAAGGAAAGATGCCTTCACACCCATCTATCATATTTCATAGTCATACAGTGCTGCTATGGCTAGCAGTATCCTAATAGACTTGAACATTGCGACTGGAGAAAGGTTTCCTCATAGTCAACATCTTGCCTTTGAGTATATCCTTTTGCTACCAATCTAGCTTTGAAGGTCACCACCTTCCCATTCGCTCCAAGTTTTTTTTTTTAAATTCATTGGCATCCTATGGGAACAATTCTCACAGGTGGATCTATTAAGGACCATACTTGGTTCGAATACATGGAGTCCATCTCGGACTGCATAACTTCAAGCCATTTAGATGAATCGGCATCAGACAATGCTTCCTTGAAATTTCTTGGATCACATCCAGGAATGGGCTCATCTTGGCCCTTTTCAAGAAGCAGGCTCAACCTATTAGGCGGTTTTGGGATCCATTCGGATCTCCTAGGAGCTTGTGTTTTTTTGATTGGCTGTTGGGGTGTGGATTCTACTACTTGTGTAGTGGATGGTTCTCGAATCTCATCGAGTTCTATCATCCTGCCTTTTCTATCTAATAGAAACTCCTTTTCTAGGAATGTGGCATTCGTTGAAACAAACCCCTTTGTTTCACTAGGATAAATAGAAGTTGTATCCAAAAGAGTTATTTGGATATCCCGCAAAGTAGCACAAATTGTCTCTACTGTCCAATTTGTCTCCCACTGCCTGCTTCACATAAGCAAGGCATCCTCATATTCTTAGATAAGAATATTTGGGCGGCTTTCCCATCCATATCTCATATGGAGTTTTATCCCCTGCCTTTGTATGAACTTGATTCAACAACCTTGCCTCTGTTTCAAGCGCATATCCCCAAAGGGATGGCGGCAACTCAGTGAATCCCATCATAGATCGGACCATGTCCATCAATGTCCGATTACGACGTTCTGACACACCACTCAACTAGGATGTGGTAGGCGGAGTCCACTGTGAGAGAATTCTATTCTCGTTAAGGTAGTCTTGAAACTCAGTACTCAAGTATTCTCCACCTTGATCTAATCGTAGTGTTTTAATACTCTTTCCTAATTGTTTCTCTACTTCTGCTCTGAATTCTTTGAACTTTTCAAAGGCTTCAGACTTGTATTTCATTAAATACACATACCCAAACCTCGAATGGTCATCCGTAAAAGTAATGAAGTAGAAATGGCCAAATCTCGTGCTAACACTTAGCGGGCCACACACATATGTATGGATCAAATTCAACAGATCATGTGCACGTTCCACTTTCCCTAGGAAAAGGGGCCTTGGTCATTTTTCCTTTCAGACAGGACTCACACGTCTCTTAGAGAGTTTATGTCTGACGAGTCAAACATGCCCTCTCCTACTAGCTTGTGGATCCTTCTTTGGGAAATATGTCCTAGCCTAACGTGTCACAAATGTGCTTGGTTAGACTATCTTGTTTTCTTTTGGTTGTTGTTGAAATTGTGTTTACTTGGACAGTCACTTATCATTGCCAAAACATTTCTGACCCAGATAATTTCTTATGTACAGACTTCTTGCAGTGAAGCAAACATGTTCTGACTTATCGGGCTTTGTCAAATTCCAGGCCCACCACCTTCTCATTAGGCCTAATCATACTTACACCATGCTCATGGGCAAGAGCCCTATCTTGCAGGCGTGTGGTCATGAGCTCCTTGAAAGTAGTGTGCATCATTGTACGAGTTTAATGCACTATGCAACATTTGCATGTGTATTGAATGTCAACAACATTCGACATTTCCTCAAACTATCTCTACAGTTCATTTGACATAGAAGCGAGAACATAACACTTTAACTTGCATACTATGGTCCCACCATCTTGCATGCTTTGTCAGTTCAGCAAGACTAACATTAGTGTGTATGCTATTTTCTCCGAATTTAGAACAATTTTCCCAGCCAATCTTGAAAATTAATGTTCGGTTAGCTTGTTTTAATAACATATATGAATTACGCGACGAAATCATAAATATACTGATATGGAAACAGAATAAACATTACCGACTATTTTAAAATATTTTGTAAGACGTAAAATATGGACTTTTGTTTTTACGAACTGCTTCCCACTATTTTGACATTTTCACCACCCAATCATAACTTCCAAAAGGTAGAGCCCAATTGCAACTCCTTGCAATCCTTACGTAATTTTGCCTCACGTTTGAGGAGGGTCCAATAATATGATCCCCTTTCTCTTCACGTGTCGAGCCCGGCCCATCAATGTTGAACCTTAATGGACGGTCGCCATGATATCCCCCAATAATATGAGCCGAAGTCATGGGAGTTCCACGTAGTTCACATCAAATATGTCAGTGGAAGTCACAGCTTTCCGGCATCCAAGCCTCCCCAATAATATGAGCTAGACACTGACCACAGGTAGCGTTCATCATGCAACCACCGTTGATGGAAGGCAAGGAATTATTAAACTTTCTTTTAATTATCCTTTTAATATGCTTGATTTAAATTTTGGATCTCATCCAAAATGAGGGATTTTAATTTTAAAAATTTGTCTCATCATTATTTTAAAACTCGTGCCATGATTGTTTGTATGATTTCCGGACTCATGTAACTTTTGTTATTATATTAATAATAACGCACATACTGATTTTTTATAATATATCACATACATCATAAATAATAAAGGATGATCGATAACCGAGAACTAATTGATCCGTACGAGCCACATACGGATCCATGTCCATAACCTAGGTAAATGCAGGGATATAAATGCAATATTACATAAGCTTCCAATATTTTACATGTCTTCGATCTTCAAAACTCTTTACGAGGATCGGGCTCACCGTCTTCAAATCTTGATCTCCCACTAATTCTAATATTTACATTAAATATCCATGGCACATTAGGATACAAATTTAGGAGGTGAGAACGGACCATAAACCAAGTCAACTTTTAATTATCAAATAATCAAAAAATTAAAATACGTAAAATATCCTAACATACACCTAGCACATTGGTCATGGCTCTCGATCATCCTTTTAACATATAATATCATATATTATATAAATCCGATAATATCACATATTATCAATAAATCGTGTCGTAAATTATCACTAACCGCCATAATTATCAAATTAAATAAACACTTTTATTTAATTTAAAAAATTAAATTTCTTGTATAACACCTTTTACCATAAATAATTAAAATCATATTTTAATTATTTATTTTTAAGAAATTGATTTTATCAAAATTATTGTAAGGGTAAAATCGTCCGTATTTTCACAAAATATCAATTCAGCCCAAAATTTTAAAAAATCAGAAAATCGCCCCTGGCTCGAACAATTCAAGCCCACGACCCGGCACGGTGCCCGAGATGTTCTCAGGTACCCGCCCGCTGCCCGATCCGATCGGGCGCGCTGTACGCTAGCTGCGCGCACAGGCGCGCAAGCCGTGCAGACGCCGCACGCCCACAGGTTGCTCAATCAGTTTACTGGGCTCAATTTGTTCTTGTACCTCTGCTGTTTTGACAAAGTGAATGTATTTCCCTTTGTCTGTTTTTAGCTTTGGTTGAGTATCATTTTGATACATTTCTCCTTGAGTGTTGAACCCTAAACCAGTTTTATCAGAAACTGATTTTTGTGAATTTTGCATCTCATTCAGTGCAGTAGATGACTTGTTCCAAGACTGAATGAGCTCAGACTGTTTTGAGTTTTCAAGAATCAACTTCTGGATTAATGACTGATTTTTGTCTATTTCTGCTTTTAACTCAGCAATTTCCCTTTTTAGACTCAACCCATCAACTGATTCATCAGTTTTGGTTTTATTGTCTGTGGGATCGGTTTGCTTTGCTTTGATTTTTTCAAATGATGATGCAAGCTTTTGATACTCATTTACCATGTCATGTAGTGTTAGAATGAGTTCTTCTCGTGTGAAATCAGTTGAGCTGAAATAAATACATGTTGGCTAGATGATTCTTCTTCTGCATCATTAGCCATCAAGCACTTGACTTCCTCATCATCACTAGAGCTGCATGAGCTTTCTGGTTCTGACTCTTCACTGTCAGTTTCTGCCCATTTAGATTTGTTTTCTTCAGCTAAGAGTACCTCATGTTTCTTTCTGAAGGACTTCTTATCTTCCTTGGGTCTTCTTTTGTGCTCATATGATTTCTTTCTTCTATCAGTTGAGCCTTGACTATCCTTCTTGGGTTTAGGACAATCAGCAATAAAGTGACCTGATTTACCACAGTTGTAGCAGGCATTTGATTCATCTTTGGAGCTGTTTCTTTGGTATGGCTTCTGGAAGTTTCCTTGATTCTTTCTCATGAACCTTCCAAATTTTTTGATGAACAATGACATAGCATCACTGCTCAACTGATCAGCAGATTTCTCGACTGAATTGATTGGTTCTGTTCTGACAGCAGCTAGAGCAGTTGTGGCTGCAGGGGTAGATGGTTCTCCTTCTCTGGTCTGCAGCTCAAATTCATAAGCCTTTAAATCAGCAAATAGATCATGGAGTTCAATCTGGTTCAGATCTTTGGACTCCCTCATTGCCATGGTCTTGACATCTCATTCCTTGGGAAGACCTCTCATTACCTTTAGTGCAATCTCTTTGTTGGTATACAATTTTCCAAGTGCATTTAACTCATTGATGATACTGCTTACTCTTTCATCATACTCGTGCATTGATTCTCCTGCTTTCATTTTTATGTTATCAAACTTTTGAACAGCAACAGAAAGTTTATTTTCTTTGGTTTGATCATTTCCTTCACACAGCTGGATCAGCTTTTCCCAAATTTCTTTGGTTGTCTTACACATTTTTATTTTGCTAAAGGTTACTTTGTCCAGCGTTTTGTATAGAATGTCTTTAGCCACATTATCAAGATTTGCTTTTCTTTTATCTTCAGTTGTCCATTCATCTCTGGGCTTTTCTATTCTTTGTGGTGCCCCTTCTGTTATGGCAACTGTTGTATTTGTTTTTAGAATCTTCATGGGTCCATCAGTTATAACATACCACATGTCATCATTTGTGCAGCTAAATGAGCCTGCATTCTGATTTTTCAATCATCAAATTCTTCTCTGGAGAACATAGGAATTTTGTTGAATGAAGTCATGCTAACAAGTTTATAGATCAAAAGTATTCAAACACAAGATTCAACCGCTCTGATACCACTTGATATGATCGATTAACGTATCAAGAGAGTTTGGAAGGGGGGGTTGAATAAACACTCACAATTAAAACTGATCTTTTCGAATTTTGAGTTCAGTTTGGTGAAAAACTGATTCTCGGAATCTTGTTGGTCAAAGACAATCAGTTAAACTAAAGTAGTTGCGGAAAGTAACTGACTGAAAGATAGAATACAAAAATAAAACACACAAGGATTGTTTCTGGATGTTCGGAGATTTCAATTACTCCTACGTCACCCCTTCTATCTCAAGGATATGATTTCCACTAAAAGACTTTGATCGAATACAAGATTTGTACTGACCCACTTCAGTTTGGACTTATCACTGCCAAAAGCTGAAACTCTTAGTATTACAAAATGTTTTCAGTGCGTAACTGATCTTAGCACTATCGAATTTAACGATTATTACAAGTGCTAGTGAGCTCAAATTGTAGCCTTGACTGCTACGAATAAATCAAGTAAGAGTGAGCTAAGATTTTGGCAGAATAACAGCAAGCTTTGAATGGAATGATCTTCACTTTTACTTCAGCTGTTCTTCTGTCATATTTATAAGCTTCCCTTCCAACGGTAACTTGAGATATATTTGAATCTTTGTATCCGTTGATTGCCACTTCATTATTGTTTGCTTTATTTATTGTAATGCGGCGTCTTAACTGCTTTAGCCGAAATGCGTTGTTCTAAGCTGTATTGATTGAAGTGCGGCGTTTCATATTCAGTTGCATTCTTCTATGTCTCTTTGTCGGTTGAATGTTCTTTTCCGAGACATGTTCAGTTGAAGGATGCTTAGCTTAAAAGCATACTGCTGAATGTATCAACTGATCGGTTTCCAACTGATCAGTTTTCTTTATTAGATCAGCTGATTTCAGTTGTTAAGTCCAGTTGCTGAATATAATCGCGCGTATCAGGTGGTTGATCAGTTTGTCAAACTCCAGAATTTAGAATCTGGTTTTCAACATTATTTTTTTGTTAAATTGATATCATCAATTTAAGATTTTATCTTTCTAGATTAAAAGATCTTGTTTAATTTATTTCTAAATAATAATATCTTTCTTGATTTATCTCTAGATATTATATTATTTGTTTTTAATATGACTTTTATCTCTAAGATGTTTTATCCTTGTGTAAAAAAAAATTCATCCTAATGAAAATGTTTTTTCCATATTTTCTAGAACTCTTTTATGGAAATGTTTTTAGGTCAAGCATTGGGTTTAAATATGTAGAGCCTTACAGCCGTCTATGAGGCTTTGGGAAGGTCGACAGAGGATTTCTTGCATAGAAGAAAAATACTTTGTGCGGCTGATGAAGTTTTTCGTGTGATCGGTTGATCATTTTGTGCAGCTGCTGGAGTTTTTCTGAACTTGCACAAGTCCAGTATTGGAGATTTTTGTTTGAAGACTTTGTGTGATTAATTCACTATTATACCGTGTTGCCGATTGGTGTTGAAGACACGTGCAGAACAAAACTGACGCAGAATGTTGATTGAAGAGTGTTCTTCTATTGTTTTTAAGCAACTTCGGTTTATGCATATATTTTTGAGTTTTGTTGATTTTGATGCATTTTAATTCCTTGAAGTGTCAAGGAATTTGGTTTTGTTATACTCACTAGTATTGTTTTGGTGTAAACAATTTACATAATTTTCTAGTGAATTTTTGCCATGAAGCATTGCACAAATATTCGTACTTGTGCATAATTTAAATCTGGTTCCTATTTATTCAAGTTATACTTATATGTCAATAATTAATTTCCACTGCATATTGTGCGCTCGGGTTGACAATACCCGAACACAATGTTTGAACTTTTCAAGTTCGCAATCTTGATTTTGATGTTGACAAAACTTGTTATTGTGTTTCTAACATATTTACTCAAGTGTGAATTTATTAAAACAAGAAGCAAGCCGAAACTAAATTCTGCACAAACTGAATTTCTGGCAAGCTTCGATATTTTTATGATATCCCTCAACTGGATGATACAAATGACAATCAGCCAACTAAACTGATTAGAAAACTCAATTTGGAACAAATCGTATTTCCCGTCAGTTGGGCAAAATCGGATGTTATCATGGTCTAACTGATCGCTCAATTACCGAATTGATCACACGAAAACAGCAATCAGTTGGGTTTGAGCAGCTGCGGTATTTTGGTCATATCTCTCAGCTCGGTTATTGAAATGAAGTGATTCAGTATGCGTTGGAAATATAAGACGATGATCTACAAATCATCTTCAGAAGTCAAAGTCTGAATCGAAGCTTAAGATGCTGATAATGACGATGAAATTACTGGTTTTGCACAAACTGAAATCAGCTAGGCTGATTTCAGCACACCAGCTGAAACTGAACCAAATGCTGACCAACCAACTGAACTGAACCAGCTGCTGACCAACTGAAGACCAGTTGAACTGAACTAGACCAGTTGAACTGAACCAGACCAGCTGAAACTGAACCGAACCAGACCAGCTGAAACTGAACCAAACCAGCTGACCAACTGAACTGAACCGAACCAGCAGCTGACCAACTGAACTGAACTGAACCAGCAGCTGAACAGTTGAACTGAATGACCAGTTGAGTTGACCAGAGTTGACCAGTCGGGGAAAAGGTCCAGCAAGACAAATTTGACCGTTGCAACATCAGAAACAGTACATAAACATTCCAAACGGTCATATTCTTGTGTCTAACGTATATATCATTGTTGGGGATTATAAATACAACATCTTGAAGATCAAACAAGAGCTTTTGAAGTGGTTTCAAAGCATGGGCAGTTAACATGAAGATAGCAGCTAGTTGAGAGCACAAGCCTTTGTGTGAGGATACATTTGAGATGTACACTGTAAAGGATAAATTCCTCATACACAATCACTCACACATATACAAGAGAGTTGAACTTCAAAGATTAGTTGAGTGAGTCTTGCACAAAGACAATAAACTTGTGTATGTAGTCTTTGCATATGAGACATTAAACAATATGCTAATTGTGAGGTGCTGCCTACAATCTTGAGTGCTAGGAGTTCAGTTTAGGCAGTGGGTAAGTCCTGGCTGAGTGGGTTTGTACAAGTTTTTGTATAAATCAAAGTCTTCTAGTGAATATCATTCCCAAGGAGAAGAAGGGGTGACGTAGGAGTTATTCAATCTCCGAACATCCATAAACAAATTCGTGTCTATTTGTTTATTGCATTTACTTATCATTTTCATAGTTTTAAAGATGCATTGTTGAAGCATTTTTTGTGTTCTTCAAATACCAAAATATTGCATACCAAGTGTTTGATAAAATGCTTCAACCAAAATATTTTTACTCATTCAACTTGCATATATTTTAAATGCTTTACAAAATATTTAATCGGTTTCTACGAAGGATTATTTCGAGTATTTTCCGCTTGGTTTGAACATCAAACTCGATTTAACTCATCGGTGTTCAATATTTCAAGAACCGAACTATTGTAGTTCAACGGTGATCCCCTAGCCGATCCCACTACAAGAAAAATGATTTTCCGCAGCACGTCATCAACAGCATGCATTAAAAGCACGCTGCAAATAGTACTTTTAGCGACGTGCACCCATATGTGCGCTGTTAATATTGTACAACTGACAAAAATAACTGGCGTGCATTAAAAGCACGCTGCAGACAGTAATATCCGCAACACGCATTTATGTGTGCCGTTAATAAAATATATAAACGACAACGTGCGCACGTATGCGCGCTGTTAATATTAGCGTAAATAATTTTTTTAACAGCGAACTAAAAGCGTGCTGTGGAAATTATTATTTACAGCGTTCTCTGACCGCTATTAATAATATTGAAATAAAATTGCGCCAATTTCCCAACTTTATTTCACATCTCCGCGCCTCTCTATTTTCTTTGTAAGCGCACGCCCTTCTCTATTTCCCAAATTTTTTCACGCCCCCATGCCCTTCTTTATTTCCCAAATCTCTGAATCACTCAATCGATCGTCTCTCCTTCACTCAATCGCTCAGTGCTTCTCGGAATCACTCAATCGATCTTCTCACTTCACTCAATCGCTGTGGCTTCTCGCTTCACGCAAGTATGCTTTCTTTTCTCAATAACTCTATCGAGAATTTTTTTGTATGTAAGTCTTTAGAATGAAAAATAGACAAATTTTTCCTTCTAAAATAACTTAATCGCTCCAGTTATTAATGTTATGTATGGAAGAAAAGCCTTACTTGTATGATAGATACAACTTTGTTGTGGGTGTAATAAGAGTTTCCTTGTCATTATTGTGTGTTTCTTATTTTAATAATATTTATTCCCAATTCTAGTGGTTATCGCTCGACTTATACCTCTGCTTACTCAAAAGTTTCCAATTTCGCAGGTAAATTTTCCCTTTTTAAAATTAATAATAATCGATTTATGATCTGTTTTGTTGTGTTTTTCGGATGATTTTTAGCTGTCTAATGTTGGAGTTTCTGTTATTTCTGTATGATTGATTTTTTGTAATCTTAGTCTCTTTTTCGTTTGAATTTGGTGATGCTTTGGCTGTGGTGATTTTACTTTTCGAATGAATATGACTGATTCGTTCCATTGTATTTGTTAAACTGTCATGTTGTTCTTAAAATGACACCTTCATTTCATCCCATCACTGTCATAGTGTTCATAATACTCTGCCTACTAATCGTCTTGATAATAGTCTTCATTGTCGCTCTCATTGCTATCATAGGGCAAGAAACGCCTTGCCCATTGTCCTCTTAAGCTCTCTTGAATTCGATCCCTAATGGCCTTTCCCTGAGAAATAAATGTTTGGAATGATACGAGAGAGTTGATGTATCTGAGTTCAGAAACTAGAGAATTTGAATGCCACCCCCAATGAATTGCTAAGACTGCTGCTTACCAATTTATGACAACCTTCTTCAAACATCACAACAAATCCGGCAACCCAGCGATCAGCATTTTCGACCCAAACATTGGGATGCATGGCAGCTGTTCTTGCAATAGTTTATATCTGCCAGATGGAGTTTCGAAAATGTAAACAAGCTGGTTAGCGTTATAAGTGAACAACAAAGGATAGCAGATAACAATCTAATCATGGATTAGCTAAGTTCAATGCTTAAACCAAATGAGACTTGAAGACAGAGATCAAGACAACCATTAGGTAGTAATACAAGCTTTGAGCATATACAGGGGCATTTGCTATAAAAAGCCTTTGCTTAAGTCTCGGCATTGAAATGGCTCAAGGACGCTTAATTAACAACTGATACATAGGTAGGAGTTGGGGAGGTGGCTTTGGTGGGTGTCACAGTGGTGGAGACGAATGCGCGGTCATTGGCTATATTCTCCATATTTTTTGCTGCATTTTCTTTGTTTATTATCTTCCGTTTTTCAGTGTTTCTCTCTTACATTTTTTATTAAAAATATATTTTCAATATTATTTGGGTAAAAAAATAAACCTGCATATTATAATCAAGTCATGAGGAGACAAATAAGCCAACATTTCCATCACTAGAATACCTTCCCCCTACCTTTTCTTGATGCTCCTTAACTTTCTCTTGCAGCTTCTTCAGTCTCAAATTCACACTCAGTCGTTTTTCCTGCACATGTTCGATATAAGAATTTAGCAACTGCCAAAATTAAAATATGCCACATTAGTTTTGTGGTAATTAAATACCAGAACAAAGATGAATTAAGTTGTATCAGAATCAATATACGACAAAGCACAAAAAATATATATGAATCTCCATGCCTTGACATAGCTAACATTAATTCCTTTCTTGTATAGTCACCACTACAAGAAATCTGGTTTTTTGCGGCACGAAATTAACTGCGAGAAAAAAAAACATTAATTCCTTTCTTGTATAACCTACTTTACAATAATTCAAAATTGAATACTTATAAGAAAAAAAATAGAAAATTTTAGAGAACTGTTTATATTATTTTCTCGATTTACCCGTATTTGTAATTGTTCTAACTACGAGTTTTAGATATGTACTGCATGACTTTTGTGTTTTTCGAACAGCATAGATATTGTTATTGAATTTTAAGAACAGTTGCAAGTAACAATATCACATGAGTAATAAGTTAATTGGCTAAATTCGATCATATAATTTGATAAGGAAAAGTGCATTAAAAATTTGCGGATTTTGAAAATAAGACATATAGTTCATATTTTCAGATAATATTATTTTGTGATTTGAATTAAATCTACTTTAACAATTTTGTGGCTAGTTTTTAATTTTTATGGCAGAATTTTAGGTTATATTTTTATTCATTTTCTCATTTTATTTACGAAGTAATGAAAATTATTTGATGTCATATATTAATTTGAATGTTAAGGTTTGGGTCATTTACGAAATGGATAAAGAATGGATTCATTTGCCTTCAAGACTTGTACCCGAGTATGAAGAAGGGGTTCAAAAATTTCTTGCACAAGCCAAGGACTACGCCAAAACACATGACGTGATATTATGTCCTTGCATACGTTGTAAAAATAAGAAGTATATGACATTTGAAAAAGTGTATGAGCACTTAATTATCAAGGGGTTCGATCCTTCTTACACGATTTGGTTCTTCCATGGTGAAACTGATACCCCACATTTGACGGTGAAGGTAGTTTAGGAGGAGTTCAAGAAGCGGAGGATGAAAGTAGAGAGGCATTTCACTTATATAGGGATGTATTTGTCTCAGATGAAGAGGTTGGACACACTACGTCTGACGCAAGAGATTATGAGTTTGCTGATTTATTAGAAGATGCAGAAACTCCTCTCTTCCCTGGATGTACGACTTATACAAAGTTGTCAGCATCTGTCACATTATACAATTACAAGTCTACCAATGGTCACACTGACAGTAGTTTCAATGAGCTCCTTAAGATCTTAGGTGACATGCTTCCAGAAAAAACCACACTTCCACAAAATGTCAACTCAATGAAAAAGTTGTTGAAACCATTTGATTTAGGATATGAGAAGATTCATGCTTGCCCAAATGATTGTTGTCTATTTAGAAAGGAGCTCAAAGAATTAGACTCATGTCCCAAATGTGGTTCCTCAAGATGGAAGGTGGACAAAGTTACATTCAAAGTTCGTAAAGGAGTTCCTGAAAAGGTGCTAAGGTATTTTCCTGTGATACCAAGATTTAAAAGGATGTTTAAATCAGAAGAAATGGCTGAAGATTTGATTTGGCACTCCAATCACAAAAGTCAAGATCATATGATGCGTCATCCAGTTGATTCAGTAGCTTGGGATACAATAAATCACAAGTGGCCTACTTTTGCATCAAATCCTAAAAATCTTCGTCTTGGTCTTGCAACATATGGATTCAACCCTTTTGATGACCTTAGTTCCAGATATAGTTGTTGGCCTGTTATCTTGGTCAATTACAATCTTCCACCATTGAAGTGCATGTCGAAGGAAAATCTTATGTTAACATTACTAATACCAGGTCCAAAGCAACCGAGAAATGATATAGATGTGTACTTGGAACCTCTTGTGGAGGATTTGAAGGAGTTGTGGGACATAAGTGTGGAGGCATTTGATGCATTTAGCAAGTCAATATTTAATCTGAAGGCTATCTTGATGTGGACAATCAATGATTTTCCAGCTTATGGAAACCTAGCTGGATGTGCCACCAAAGGGAAATTTGGTTGCCTAATATGTGGTGAAGACGTATGTTCTATGTGGCTTAAGTATAGTAGAAAGTTTTCATACTTAGGCCACCGAAGATTTCTTGCTCCTGATCATCCGTTTCGTGAGAAAAAGAAGTGGTTTAATGGGAAAAAAGAGAGAAAAGGAAAACCGAGGACTTTGACTGGCTTAGAAATTCTGAATGCGGCAAAAGTCATTGAAAATGACTGGGGAAAAAAGAAAAGGAGTCAGAATATCAATAATGCAAAGAGAAAGAGAAAAACACATGATATTTCAAAAAATGTACAAAAATCAGATCAAATGTGGAAGAAGAAGTCAATTTTTTTCAGTTTGTCATACTAGAGTGTGAGTTATTTTGCTCTCTATTCATCAAGTTTTATAAATTTGTTTTTTTGTTCATAAACTTTTATGAATCCTGAACTAATACTATGAAATCTGTTAATGGTTACGTACAGGGACTGCTGCTACGTCATAACTTAGATGTGATGCATGTTGAAAAGAATGTCTGCGAAAATATCATAGGCACATTGTTAAACGTGAAGAAAAAATCCAAAGATGGTGTGAATGCTCGCAAAGATTTGATGCACTTAAACATTATAAAAGAATTACATCCTCAAGAGAAAGGGGAAAATATGTTTCACTTGCCTGCTGCACCTAACGCATTGTCTAAAAAAGAAATGAATGTATTTTGCTCTAGATTGAAGAAAATAAAGTTACCCTATGGCTATAGCTCAAATATTGGTAACTGTGTTTCTTTAGAAGATCATAAGCTTATTGGGCTGAAATCTCATGATTGCCATGTTCTAATACAACAATTGCTATCAGTAGCATTGAGAAATCTTTTACCTAAAGGTCCACGTAGTGCTCTATTTTTATTGTGTGCATTTTACAATGAATTATGTCAAAGAGTGTTAGACAGGAACCGTTTAGAACAACTCGAGGAGAATATTGTTGAAACTCTATGCATGTTGGAAAGGTATTTTCCACCCGCTTTCTTCACTATCTCGGTTCATTTGACAATTCATTTAGCAAGAGAGGCTCGCTTGTGTGGGCCTGTCCAATTCCGTTGGATGTATCCATTTGAAAGGTAATAGATATTAATTTATTTTTAGACCAATATTATGTTATACAAAGAATTTATATTTGCTACAAACACTAGTTTCATGTGAAATTTGTTTTGTTACTTAGATTTATGAAAACACTTAAAGAGTATGTGAAGAACCGAGCAAGGCCAGAGGGTTGCATAGCTGAGTGTTACCTTGCAGAAGAATGAATGTGATTTTGTAGTGCTTATATAGAAAAAGCGGCGAGTATTGGTATCCGTTCTAATCGGAATCAGGATATGGACAATGGATTAGTGGAAGGTCGCCCAATTTCTCAAGGAAAAGAAAAAATTTTAGAAGACCATGTGTTGGAAGCTGCACATCGATATGTGTTGTTCAATACTGCTAAGTTGAGCCTTACTTACAGTGAGTATAGTTAATTACATATCATATTAGCCTTTGTCTATTACATAATTCATATATTCTAATAATCACCCTTTAATGATTTTAAATAGGATGCACATTGAGGAGCTTAAACAAACAGATCGTCGTTTCTTAATTAATGAAACATTGTTACAGAAGCAACATATGGAAACATTTGCTCAATGGTTATCAAAACATGTTTGTGATAACTCATCAGACATAATTCAATGGCTAGCACATGGTCCAAGAAAACATGCTATATCTTATATGGGTTATATTATAAATGGATATCGATTCCACACAATTGATGTTGAAAGGTCGACACAAGATAGTGGTGTTTCGATTGAAGCAGATACTGTTTGTCAGTCTAGTGCGAATGATTATTCACATACTGTTGGAAGAGTATTATACTATGGAGTTATACGAGATATTGTTTTACTAGACTACTATTCTTTCAAAGTTCCCGTTTTTAGGTGTGATTGGGCAAATCATGAAACAGGAATCAAAATGGAAGATGGTTTTACACTGGTCAACTTACACCAAGGTCTAAGAACTTTTGAAGGCGATCCTTTCATTTTACCATCACAACCAAAACAAGTATTTTATTCTAGAGACAATGACGAATCAAACTGGTATGTGTTGCTGAAAGCGCCGCCTCGGGGTATGCATAACATGAATTTGCTTGAAGAGGAAGCCTATACATCATCAACACCTCTTGATGTGTCCACACTTGAGATTAACATTACTGAGAAAGAACCGTATGCGAGAAATGAGTGTGAGGGAATTGACATGACTGATCCGTGATTGAAATTTTCGGTTCTAGATTTTATAGTTAATTTAAAAGGTTCCATTAAACTTTATTTACTGTTGCAATATATTTGTCTGTTTTCTTTTTATTTTCTGCGAATTATCATGTTATATTACGTGTTTGATTATTTCTTCATATATAGCATTAAAAAATGAGCAGATTGGGCCAAAAACGCAGCAAGGTATATGTAGATGAAGTTCAGGTGATATTTTATTATTTTGTTAATTTATTATTATTTTAATTTTAATAAAGTCTCAATTTTACATGATAATATGTCTTTGTGATATTTTGTAGGAAAATATAGCTAATAAGCTATCGAGAGGGGACTCCAACACTCCACCTAATTCATCAGAATATTTGTGTGATAAAGAGCTAATTGATGACGCCAAAACTAATAAGAAAAAAAAAGACGAGGTTCATCAAAGTTTAATTTGGTTAGTGGCCAACAACAGCCCAAAGATCTGGAACGTAATGAGTTTGGACAGGCAATTGGAGATAATTCGGTCAAGTACGCCTCTTTTCTAGGTTGCATGGTAAAAGAATTTGTGCCATATACATTAGATCGATGGAATGACTTAAACGAGGAAATGAAGAATAAGATGTGGCGTTGTCTTCAGGTAATGCTTATCACTGTTTTTGTATTCCTATTTTATAACAAAATGTAGAAATATTTTTATGCTTCTTAATGTGTAGTTGAACTATAAAGTTGAGGAGTGGGAGAAACATTCAATCTTTCAAAAGTTAGATAAATTGTGGCGTGATAGAAAATCCAAGTAAGTATCAATTCATTGTTATGGATTTCTTCACTTTTTGATACATGCATATAATTGTTATTATTTTTGGGCTTAAATTTAGTAATATATACAATTGGTTGATCAAGTAATTCACTTAATATGATTTGTTGTATTAAGTTATATATAGTGATTTATATGTAGTTATATATTGATGATCATATAAACACTCTGGATGCTGCATGCATTTGAGTTTTGTAAGCAAAGTGTGATTTGTGATTACTGTGTGGTTACTGCATGGTTGGTGTATGAACAGTTTACTAGAGGAAAGGATTTTGGATGATTTTTAGCTTTTGTGTGGCTGTCAGTAATTGACCCTTCACAGTGAGGGACTTCGATTGTTAGAAAGTGTAGAGGCCCGAAATTCGTACTTGAAAATTTGCGGAAAAATTTAAAATTTTCTTTTAAAATAAGTAATTTGCCTCATTTGTAAAATAAACTGATAAATAGAGTTTAATGTTCAAAATAGCATAGCGGAAGTAAATATTGTTTGCAAAATAACAATTTAAAATAATCCAACAAAGATAAAATGTTTGGGCATAAAAATGGTAAATGCTGAAAATGAGGTCCTCGGGTTCCACTACTGCCGACCCAAGATGGCTCACTGGTCCCCGCCCTCGATCCCGACCTCATCAGTACCTACAACAATCAAGTCTAATGAGTTTAAAGACTCAGCATGCATATATCACAAATAACAAGTAATAATAATAAAATTCCATACATGGTAAAAATATCATGAGTCTGGCGTAACGTAAAATATCATGTCATGAGTAATTATAATACGTGCATAACTGAACTGAAAGTCGTAAGTAAAATGTTTGCTCCATCGAGCCTTGTAATAAAATAACATGTCATAAATTTTCTGTTGAGATTATGTTCTACGCAAGTAGCCCCTGACATGAACTGAACTGGATCGCCTGATCAGACTAAACTACAGTATACTGGGCGGTAGAGATCATCACAGCCCTTGGACTGGATATCCGTACCAATAAATGAACTGAACTGAACCGGTAAGTGACCACCGGGTGAAGTAATAATCTCATGATAATGAAGTGGCCACAAGCAATATCGCATAAGTCTCAAAAATGAATATTTTATATTTTTGCACGTAATATAATTAAATAACATAATTAAATATCCTGTATTAATTTTACCGAATGGGTTGGATCGTTCCCAGGCTCGCTGTAAACCTAAATTTTACATGAAAAATATGCAAATGATTTTCTTTACCAAACTTTGTAATTAAATCCAAAAACGAGATAATTACGCCCAACGACTTCGTATTTAATCATGACTCCGTACCAACCCAAACCCTCATTTAGTCGTGATTAAAATACGCCTAAAATGATGAAATAATGCCCCTAGAATTACAGTACTCGAAATTTTGGTGAATGGAGGTCAAAACAGGAAACGCTCTTTCGAGAGTCACTTTGGCACATTGCACCGTAAGTTCTCGTACGACCTCTAGACTTGACCAAATCGCAAACGGCCAAAAACATGACCTTCCTAACTCAATGGGGTACTGTCCAGTCCAAGTCCATAGGCTAGAAGCCAACCGAGGACTCAAAACGTACCCCTGAGCCGCAACACCACTTGCTGTCAAAAAAAAATACAGCAGCAGTGTCAGCATTTCTTTGCGTTGTTTGCGAGGCAAATGGCCATTGGGGCTTGAACCACCAACCAGAGCCTCTTCCCAACACCTTAAGGCATGGCTAGAACCATGGCTAAGAGCCCTAGGCCAGCCACAATTCAGCCCACACCAGAAACGCCACCACACTCCCAGCCGAGAACAACCAACTACACGCGTGGGGATATTTGCTTCGCTTGCTATCACGGACCATTCCAGTGGCCATTTGATTGACCATGGCACGATCTAGACGTCAAGGGGTATGGTATGAACCGTGGCTAAGGGCCAGAGGCCAACCAAAATCCACACCACACCACAAAACTACACATACAGAAAATGAAGGGGTCGAAGGGGCTGTGCTTGTTTTTATTTGAAAAACCGATTCCATCATGGACCAAGCTTTGAAATACCAACTTGGTCACATCTTAGTCATAACAAAGAGATGTTCTAACCATGGCTGTAGCCCCTAGGGCAGCCAAGATCAGAAACATCCTCCTTGGACAGCAAACTCGAAAATCGAACACAATATGACACTAAGGGGAAGTCGCTGTCATTTCTGAATTTCAGCTTGCATGGGGCTTGAACCAATGGACCAACGTGTTCCTAATATGTCCTAGACATGTCTAGATGCAGCCTTGGGAGCCTAGGATTGAGCCAACCACCTGTACACACAAAAAACGACAAGACCGTGAAGCATACAAGAAGGGGCCGAAAATATGTGCATGTGTTGTTCGAAAATTCTGTTATGTAATTCAGTTTTCATGCCATAAATCCATGAGTGTGATGTTTTTAAAAAAATACTACTATGGCTTGATTGAAGAGTGAAAGAAATATAGTCATGCCTGGATTTTTGTTTTGAAGAAAACAAAAGAAAACACGACGCGGCGCGGAGGAGACGGAGTGCTTCGCTTACTCACTATTCTACTCGATTTTTCTTTCTTGTTTCTCTCGGTTTTCCCACGATTTTTACTCTGAGAATTTCTCTCAATTTCGGTGAAAGGGAGGGGGAGAATGGTTGGGAGGAATGAAGGAAAATCTATTAATTAAATGGGAGAAAATGGCAAGATCAAATCTTGCTATCCTAGAATTTGTTAGGAGGTTTGATATCAAAAGATTTGAAGGATAGTTGGAGTGCACTTAGTCGATGATTAGGTCTAGGAACAATGGAGAAATATGGCTTAATTAATTATTTGTTGGTGATTTAAAAGTGGGGAAAAATCATCTACCAAGAAAGATTATGGAAAGATAATAAGGAATGAGTTGATAAACTAATTTTAAATCCTTAAAAATAAGGGGTGGCTGATTTTATGCTTATAAAATAAGAGAGAATATTGATTAAATATTAATTAGTGGAGAATAAAATTTAGGAAATTATCTAGCAAGAAAAGGTAATGAGAGATATTAAAGGAATGAGTTGTCAAATATCTTTAAATTAATGAAGGAGGGGCCGAATTTGCCATCAAAAATGTGGGTAGGAAATTGCTTAAATTATTAATTATTGATGATTAAATTGAAGGGATTAACAACCATGAAATGGATATGGAAAGGAATAAAAGTTGAGTTGCAAATCAAAAAAACTAAATCTTCTAGAAATGGGGTGGCCGAAAATTTGAATAAAATGGAGGGAAAATATTTCTTAATTATTAAATTTTAAATCTCTAATGTTTTATCTACCCATTAAATATTTTAGTGAATTAAGAAATTGATTATTGAACTTTATTTACTACTTATCTCAAATTATTTAAATAATTCCTTAAACATCCTTTTACATTAAATTTAACTTATTATTTATCTTAAATAAATTCTAGGAATGTTTTCTTAATATTAAATTTTATCTCAATACTCCAACTCCAGTCCGGCTTTACTTATTCATTTGAAAGGTAACAATTAAACTACTGCATCAAATAATTAAATTTAAAGAAAAAAATTTAAATACTCATGCAATAAAAATCATTTTAATTTAAATGTTAGAAATTATGCATGGCTTATACGTAGTCTAATTTACGGGTTCTACAGAAAGAGTAGAGGGAAAAAGTGATTATGCATAAAGATGTGATCAGGAAAATACTAAAATAACATACTTGCAAAAAACATTCCAGCATACTGGTTCATGCATAAAGATGTGATCAGCAAAAAACATTCCAGCATACCAATTCAATATATCAAAATAAACAAAAAAATGCAACCTAGATACCAATATGCTTAAACTGAACCTTATCTGCAGAGCCCTTGTGCCAAGTATTCTAGCTCTTTAATATTTAGCAATCATGTGACTAATCAATTATATATGAATATGTTATATGTTTTTTAATTTCAGGAAAAGAGTGAAAAATTTAAGGCAATGAGGGAAAAGCAAAGACACAACCACACAATGAGCAAGAGAGGTTATGCTCGTTTAGCTCACATTATGGTAATTATTATTATTTGAAAAAACTTATGAAAAGTTCTTTTCAAAGTTTTCTTATTTTTAATTGTAATGATACATTTTTTGAATTATGTTCCTAATGAATTTTTCATATATTTCTATATGCCTCATACTCAAGGAGCAAACAAGTTCTGTTGATATACCAATTACAAGAACAAAAGTATGGGTGGAAGGCCATAAGAAGAAAAATGGACAACCTAGTGGTGAAGCTGTTGGAGAAAAAATGGTAGTAAAATTATTTCTATCAGAAAAAAACTGGTCAACTTAAATTCATTATTTTCTCAAAAATTATTTGTTTGTAATTTGCAGAAAGAAATAGAAGAATGTGCACCTGAATCTCAAAACACTACTAACATTGCTGAGGATGCAATTAGCCTTGTATTTGGGAAGGAAATTCGAGGTAGAGTGCGAGGAATGGGCTTTGGAATTACACCTTCAAAAGTTGGAGCATCTTTGCAACAAAATGGAACTATTAAACAACTTCAAAGTATGATGCACAGCTTTCAACAAGAAGTGCAACAAATGAGGTCCATTGTTTTCCAAAATATGAGGCAACAAAATGAGCAAGAACATGTTAGTAATTAAACGAAATTAGATAAAATAATTTGTATTGATGCTGTTGAGAATTCTTGTTTAGTGACCTATGATTTTGTCTTGATCACTTTTTCGTTTATTGTTGAGTAGAAAAATGGTGTAAGTGTCACTAGTCTTATTTAGTTTACTTTCTAGCTTTAATGCATTTTTATTTTGCACTTGAATTTTTATGTTTAATTTGGTTCATGTGGTCATAATAATTTGTATATTGTCTTCCTTACTAAATAATTAAATTATATTTTAGATTGAAATTGTTGACATGCAATGTGCTTCTTCTGCACAGTAGATTTTATAGTGACCTCACAGTAGAAGTAATTTAATGAAGCTTCTTACATTGGAGATTTGTTGTTTGAGATATTTTTTGCTTTATCTCAGTATGTAGGTTGGTAGTGGTGGCAGTATTGGGATTGGGAATGATATTGGTAGCAGTTGTGATATCAATCGTCCCAAAAAAAGTGGTAATGCTGATAATGTGAACCAACATCAAGCTGCATCTCGGGTAACTATCTTAAAAGTTTGTGTTATTTAAACCACATTTGTTATAAAATAGATATAGCATAATTAATACTTTGTATTGTTTATATGCATTCAAATTCAAAGAATGTGAGTCATGGAGATATCTCTGAAAATACTAAATGTAAGTTGCTTCATTGGTGTGGTGATGGAGTTGTTGCTGAAGGTCGAATTGCATCCACAGATTCAACGGTAAAAGTGCATCACGTTAATCTTGGTGGATCTTGTTGGAAAGTTTGGGTTGATAGAGTTCTTGTGGAGCAGGTAGACTTGATTCGACCGAATTTTGAAATGATATTTCTGGATGATGTTGTTGGAAGCACAGTAGCATGGTTTTCTAAATTTATCGTTTTGTGTGACTGATACAGTTCCTATTGGTTCTAGAATTAAAGACAATATTGCATCAAACCATCATATTACTGAGTATTTTGTTTACTTTTTCAAGTTTTTTGTTTTATTGGATAAAGGAGAATTGACATTATTTACTTAGTTTTTATGTTATTTTATTACATGCTTTTATTCTGGTAATTGGTTGGATGTGGTGTGATAAATCTTTTGAGTTTCGATATTATTGTTTCAATTTTGGTTCATAATAATAAAAATAATGTTAATGTGTTGCACGTTGCTAATAAACCAAATCGATAACACACTTTGTACAATGTTGAATATGTCAACTACAGCTTGCATTGCAACCTGGAAATAGATCACTACTTTTAATCGCAGCGTGCATTTGCACGCTGCCAATAGATCACTTATCAACGGCATATTATGCACGCCTTGGATACCTTTAACCGCCGCGTGCAATGCACGCTGCCAATTGTTCAACATAACAACAGCATGCTTTACACGCCGTTGATACTCTTAACCATAGCGCGCGGTGCCCGCTACCGAAAGATAACTTTCAATAGCACACTCTGCACGCCGTGATTAGAGTAAACTGCAGCGTGCATTGCACGCTGCCAATTGTTGAACATATCAACAGCATGTTTTGCACGTCGTTAATACTTTTAGCCACAGCGCGCGGTGCACGCCGCCGAAAGATAACTATCAATAGCACACTCTGCACGCCGTTATTATAATAAACCGCGGCGTAAACCGCACGCTGCCAATAGTTTCAAACTTAAGACGGCTTTCAATTTTGCGGCGTGCGTCGCAGCGTGCAATGCACGCTGCGGATACCTTTCCGCGGCGCACATTGCACGCTGCGGAAACCCACTTTTCTTGTAGTTTCCCATCACACAATGCTAACTTCTGATACACACAATATATTAATTTCATGTACATTTATGATCAACAGCCCTTTCAAACCTGATTCAACCTTAGGACTTATCTAATGCCTGAGTTGAAACTCCTAGTTAACTCAAACGATTGACATACAATCTAACAAATAATACAATAAAAATGAAGTAAAGAAATGAATCCTCATATTGAAAATGTCGAACAACTCTTCAAACATTCTAAAAACGGTCGACTAGTTTGATAGGAGCCCTTGATGACCTTTGATGATTTGATAAATGATCTTTGATGCAAGGGCGAGCAGTAATCAATATAAAAGTTATGATGCCCAGAAATTTTTTAAGAGAATGCTTCAAGTGTGTACAATCTCGTAGTTGTTAAAGTTCAAGTATTTGAAACTCTTCTTGGCTTTATCTATTTAATGAACTTATTGCATCTTCTCATTCAACGCTCGACTATAGCTCAATAAATGAGCATTAATGCAATAGTATTGATGTCATCCTCGTTTCTCGATTTATCGTACAATTTAATTAATTATCAATTTGACATTTATCAAATGTGAGAAAACGACCACTGATAGCAAAAAGTAACTAGGCCTGCTTATAGAATTTAAAAAAACAATCTGATCTTTTGATATCATGTTTGTTGTTTATGATCAGTCTACTAACTTTATGATAAAGTAAGTGAGATACTTGTAAGACATGTGATTTGTATATGAAGATGATTTTACTCAACCGTTTATAAATGTAGTTCGATAAAGTAAACGGTTGAGTAACTCTTATGCCACAGACTTGTACGCTTGAGCAATACAAGCTTGTGCGATTGAGTAGATCAAATACGTTGTTGATAATAAAACAGTTGAATAGCTTTGCATCTTGAGATCAGTTGAACGACTTCTTATGAATCTTCAGTGGACGGTCGAGTACTGTAACACATTGCAAAACCAGCTTGATATAATATAATAAGTTATTATTTGTTATCCACCAAAACTAAGAGATCTAACAAATTACCTTCAAGCTTTTTATTTTTCTTTGTTAACAATATTTGGTATATTAAATTATTTGATATATTTTTAAGAATAATCCTTTAATATTGGCGAGGGAAATTAAAATTACAAATTATATAAAACTCAATAAACTATTTCAAGAGTATATTTTTTAAAGTACAAAAAAGTGTGATGTGCCACTTTAAGTGGCGGAAGCACGTTTTTAAAAAAAAAAAATCAATTTCAAAAATAAGGTAGATGGTGGAGTTTTGCAAAATTAAGGCAAAACGCCACCATCAATGGCGAAACTAATAGCAGCAGACACAAATTGCAGCGTCCAAGCTGCCATGGCATCAGACTTTTATTTTTATTTTTTATTAAATTTGGACATATATCTTATTAGTAAAATAGGAAGACTACATACAAAAATGACAACTCAAACTCAAGTTCAATAATTTGAATAAAAAATCATTTTAGATGGTCAGTTAATCAACAAAATTTTTTTTAAAAAAATTATTTATAAAATATTAATTAATTTATCTTTCAAAAAAATTGTACTTTTTTAAAAAAAATAAAATAACAGAAGTTGTGTATTTGTGTCGATCAACTTTTTTTTATTTTTAAATCAATGAATTTGAGATCCAACTTCCATTTTTTGTATTTGGATTGGTTTGAAAGATAAATAACTTTTTATTTTTTTCGTGGACAGAAATTTTTGAATCTGTTTTAAAATAAATATTTTTATAAATCATTGTTTAGTTTACCATTTTAAAATCTATTGATATCACTAGTAGAATATACAAATTAAAATAAATCGAAACTCGAACAAATATAAAACAATAATCAATCATCATGAAAAAAATTAAACAAAACAATAAGGTATATATGATACAAGCTAATTATTTCAAATGATAAACTTTAATTTGTTGTGTATTATGTACAAGAAATGAGATAAAAAGGGCAAAACATCCAAGGTTGAACAACAAACTCATGAGTACTTAATTTGAGTCCATGAAACGATGGAATATTTGGCGCTCCATTAGCTTGGTTTTCCGAGGTTTTGCAGCCATCCAATGTTGTAGCCAACTCCAATACCTGCCATTTTTATCAAATTGGTTGTTTTTCATCCAAGAGTCAATGTTTTGGCTCGAGGATCTACGCCTTTATATTGGGACTGCGATTCAAGCACAACTCAGGTGGCAACCAGTAACACACACACTGTTACAAAGAAAATGAAGAACAACCGATCAAGAAATGAAAATTGAAATGAAGAACAAAAGAAAAACATACAACCTTAGTTAGAAGAAATCGACAATTTCTTCTAGGTAGGAAAATATTGGTATACCAAAAGGCATATTCACTACCGAAGCCTTTGAGTTAAAAGGCAGATACTTGCCTTAAACCACAACGTTTGAAGAAAGAAAAGGAGTGGAGAATATAAAATAAAAGCAAGTAACATTGGAGGGAGTGGTCATTTTAAAAAGTTAGCTTTCACCCCTGAGCAAGATAGATGGTGCCTGATACTCTTATAAGAGCCCGGGTCATCCATGACCCGGGATGTTAAATGGATAGCCCAAATTTGGGTGAAAATGCAAGAAAGATTCTTCAGAAGCCGGGTAGGGAACGACCGGGACATTCTCCTCCGAGCGATTGAAAATCCCGGGCCCTCATACAAGTGCCCGAGAACTTCCACCCGATCTATCTCGAGAATTGCACCATACTCGAGGGTATGGATATGGTCAATCTTATCTATCAGAACAACATGTCTTTGGCGTGTCATATAAGTCATCAGAAATATGAGTGGCCGACTTGACATATTTATTAGGTAGGCACTGAAAACAATGTACCTACCATATTTTCTCCTATAAATAGCAGGTATATTTCTCATTTAATGATTTTGAAAATCTTTTAACTCTCAAGCGCACATATACTCTCATATATATTGCTTGTGTTCTTCCTTCTTCGCCTGCTAACTTAAGTATCGGAGTGACCACGCCGGACACTCTTCTGGCGTATTCACGAGTTCCTTTCATTGTTTGCAGGTCACGATCTAAGCCATCCACTTTGCTCATTTTCCTGAATAATATTATCGATTTGATCCAGTGGAGCATTCGACCCGGCTCATCCATTTCATCAAGGTCACATCATTGGCGCCGTCTGTGGGAAATTGAGACTAAGGCGTTGATATGGCTCCAACTAGAAGAACTAACCAGGACACTTCCCGAGCTCCTGGAGATGGTGCGCATACTTCAGGACAAGGTGTTGTTCCTCCCACAGGACCTAACCTTATCACTGTGTCCCCGGAAGATCTGGCTCGGATGGTATCTGAGGCAGTGAAAAAAGCTATGGCCCAGAGAGACCCCTCTCATCATTCTACCCCTCCGGGTAGGGAGCAAGAGCAAGAGCAAGAGGTAGGAGAGCAGGAGATGCGAGAAGAGGATGGGGAGTCTAGTGCCGGGTCCAAATTCCCGACTGTGGCGGAAGAGCTATTGGAGTTGAGACAGAAGATGAAGGTATTGGACGGATAGTTGGAGGGCCGTAGTCTTTCTCGGGCAGTTACCAAGGGATGCCCATTTGCTGAAATTATTGTCCGAGAACCTCTTCCCGGGAACTTCAAATCAGCTAAAGTCAAAGATTACGATGGTAATGCGGACCCGGAGTAACACCTGGCCAGGTTCAAAAATATGGCCATGTTGCATTGTTATACTGATCGAATTAAGTGCAAGGTCTTTTTGACAACTCTGGTGGATTTCGCTCAAAGGTGGTTTGAGGGGTTGGCCCCTCAGAGTATTAATTCTTTCAAGGACTTCCAGAAAGTGTTTCTACAGCATTTCAGTAGCAGCAAAAAGTACAAAAAACTATATTTAGTCTTTTTGAAGTAAAGCAAAGCCCGGAGGAGAGTTTGAGGGCTTACATTAGAAGGTTTAACAGAGTTGCTTTGGATGTTCCTACTTGTGCCACCGAGACAAAGACAACTACATTCACCCAGGGTTTGAGGGAGGGTGAATTTTTTCGTTCATTAACCAAGAAGGTGCCCTAGGACTTTGAGGATTTGTTGTCCGGGCAGAGAAGTACATTAACATGGAGAAAGCACAGAAGCCGAAAAGAGAAGCAAGGAGGAAGGAGAGGGGAGCCCTGGTGGTTAAGCCCGAGGAGAGAGGACCAAGGAAGAGTAGCCAGGGCCATTTTTCCCGACATGTGCCCTTGAAGATTATCCGGGACCGGGAGGTTCAGGAGTTTAGCCAGGATTTACTACCATCTCAGCAGTTCGCTAGGCTTGAGAAGAATGGATTCTGTACTCTCCACGAGGTGTGCTACATTAATACTGAGGATTGTAAAACCTTGAAGAGAGATTATGTCTCGCCCTCCGTCTAGGGACATAGTCAATCCAATAAAAGGCCGAGAGTGCCCCCTTGGATGTCTCGGCAGCCGGGGCCCAGCGCCCGGGGAGATTCAAGAAATGTCCCGAGAAATGACTCTGGTAGGAGGAGAGAGCCGGAGCCCGAGAGGAAAAAAGCCTCACCCCCCGTGGCGGGGTTAATAAATATGATATCAGGAGGTTCCACTGATGGAGATTCCAACCGAGCGAGGAAATCGAGAAGTAGACGAGATTGTATGGAGGTAGAAGGGATGAGGAGGAATGAAGCGGTAATCAGCTTTGGCCCAGAAGATTTAAAGGGTGTCAATATGCCCCACAATGATGCCGTGGTCATCCAAGAGGGTAGCCAATTATGACATTATGAGAGTTTTTGTGGACTCGGGCAGTTCTGTTAATGTCATCTTCAAGGAAGCCTTTGCGCAGATGGATTTGCAAGGATATCAACTGGAAACTGTGGAAACATCACTTTTTGGCTTTGCAGGCCATGCTGTTTATCCGGAAGGGAAAATCGTCCTACCCCTAACTTTGGGTACCGGAGAACTGAAGAAGACGGTAATGACTATTTTCACTGTGGTGGATGCCCCATCATCCTAGAATATTATTTTGGGACAGCCGGCCATGAACGAGCTGAGGGCCATGGCATCTACTTACCACCAAAAGATCAAGTTTCCCGTAGGAAGCCGGGTAGGTGAGGTCCGGGGGGATCAACCTTCTTCCAGGAAATTTTATGTGGAGGCAGTCCGTGTGGATTAGAGTAAGGCCAGGAAGGGGAGGAAAAGGGCAAGACTTGATGAGGGAGGGGGAGAGTAGTGGAGAACGAGGAGGTACATTTTGTAGCTGAGGAGGAGCAGGAGATGGTAGAGATCGGACCAGGCCAGCAGATCTGGGTGGATCGAGACCTCAATTCATCTACCCGGTTCAGTTTAGTCAATTGTTTAAAAACTAATATTCATGTGTTTGCCTGGTCTCAGCAGGAATTGACAGGGATCTCATCCCTGATAGAGCACCATTTAAATATTCTTTCGGGATCTCACTTGGTGAAACAAAAGAAGAGGCATTTTGGTCCTGAGAAGGACATAATTATTGATGAACAGGTGAGAGATCTGCTAAAAGCCGTCCATATTCGGGAAATTCAATTTCCTACATGGCTCTTGAATGTGGTGTTGGTACCAAAGTCCACTGAGAAGTGGAGAATATGTGTGGATTTCCGAGACCTCAATAAAGCTTGCCCCTAAGATCACTATCCCTTGCCCAGGATTGATCAATTGGTAGACTCCACATCGGGCTATGATCTGCTGAGCTTCATGGATGCTTACCAGGGGTATCATCAAATTCCCCTCGCTAGAGATGATCAAGATAAAGTCAGTTTCATCACCTCGGGAGGTACGTTTTGTTACGTTGTCATGCCTTTCGGGTTGGAGAATGTCCCGGGCGTTTCTCTGATGGGATCCGGTGTACATAGATGATATTTTGGGGAAGTCTAAGAAGGATGCTGACTTTATTTCTAATTTGGAGGAAACTTTTGCCACCCTAATGAAGTATGGAATCAAGCTCAACCCGACCAAATGTATTTTTGGCATGAAGAGTGGCAAGTTTCTGGGGTTTATAGTGACAGATTAGGAGAATTGAGGCCCCGACATCTTATTCTAAGAATGGGATATTGGAAGCCCCCGATTCTTTTATAATCTGGAATTAATTATCTTCTTATTAGCCGAGCATGACTATCGGGACAGCGAGTATGACTCTAGCCCGACTATTTTAGGGATGGGTGGTGATACCACTATAAGGGCTCGGGTCATGGATGACCCAGGATGTTAATGAATAGCCCAAATCTGGGTCAATCTGCAAGAAAGATTCTTCAGAAGCCGGGTAGGGAAACGCCTGGGATATTCTTCTCCCGAGCGATTGAAAAACCTGGGCTCTCATACAAGTGCCCGAGAACTTCCACCCGATCTACCTCGAGAATTGCACCACACTCGAGTGTATGTATATGGTAAATCTTATCTGTCAGAACAACATGTCTTTGGTGTGTTATATAAGTCATCAGAAAGTATGAGCGGCTGACTTGATATATTTAGTAGATAGGCACTCAAAACAATGTATCTACCATATTTTCTCCTATAAATAGCAAATATATTTATCATTTAATGATTCTGAAAATCTTTTAACTCTCAAGCGCACATATACTCTCACATATATTGCTTGTGTTCTTCCTTCTTAGCCTGCTGACTTAAGCATGGGCGTGGCCACGCCGGACACCCTTTCGGCGCGCATTCACGAGTTCCTTTCATTGTTTGCAGGTCACGATCTAAGCCATCTACTTTTCTCATTTTCCTGAACAATATTATCGATTTGATCCGGTGGAGCATTCGACCCGGCTCATCCATTTCATCTGGATCACATCAGCGCCATTGCTTCCGGTTTTGAAGAGGTGACACCTATGATCAACAGTATCCGAAAATGATGCAACTGCATCAGAAAAACTTGCAGTATTCCTACATTAGTTTAACAAGTCATATACATGTTGATGGGTTGCGGTTGGTCATATACACCCATCGACTGAAACCTCCTTCCAGCAGACACCAACTGCTTTCCAAGTGCTAACCAACGACAACAAACAATGAGTGAAAAGTACATCGTATAGTAAATTGGGAAACTTGAAACACCATAATACTACAAAGTAGTGAAATCATGTATATGTAGACTTGCCTGATTTATTAAAGCTTGCAAGGGAACCCACTAACAAAGGGAGCTTGCTCACTAATTTTGATGAAGTAGAAATTTCTGCAAGTTCCTATGCTCGACTTATATCTAACAAAATATGTCTCATCTCTTCACCACACTGTATTACTAAAAACTAAAGTCAACACAACAGTTAATATTGCTTGGTTTTCTTACAAATGGGTTACTGCAGTTTGAGCTAAATCCACCTGACAATATACCCTTTGTCCCTGTCTACTAAGTACACAATTATACTAGGTCACACTCCGGACATTCCGACGCATCCCCGAAAAGTCACGACACTACTCATATCTCGTCCTCGCCTCATGACCTCAAGATTGAAAGAAACACATGATCAATGCTGACTTACCAACACTTCGCACCCGACTCACACTACCATCATCGATAGCATGCTCGCCTCACCAACACATAATAGAAAAAAACTGACAAAACAACAATGACAACAATAATCATAGAAAATAATAAAATGTAACGTCTTAGATTTGACGGTTGTCCTCACTGTACCAACATGAGTCTTTCCCACGTGTTTATGTCCTACTCACACACCCTTAGACACTTTTCAGGGGGTCACTCATTCTATAATTGTCTCAAGTCAAACACATTTAACTTTGGAGTTTTAAATTATGAGCTCCCGAAAAGAAGATGTACCTTGAAGATATGAGTAATATTTATCAAATTTTTTTAACTCTCCTCAACTGCACCAGTCTAATACTTGAACAGTTTTTGGAACCATCTCATTCCGACGTGGGATTGGTTCATTTAGGTTTCCTTCGCCTAGAAGTTTTCCAGGAGCCACTCATTGTCCTTGAAACTTCATGACACTAGCGATCAGCCCAGCCCTCTTTGGCCCCGCTAGTCACGTGCTCACTAGCTTCTGCTTGGTTCGACCCTTAACTACACAGTACTAAGAGAGATCGGCTCTAATACGATTTTGTAATGCCCAGATTCGACGACTCTCCCCCCACTATACCAACATGTGACTTTCCAGCGTGCTTATGTCCTCACTCATACGCACCTGAGAAACTTCTTAGATTGTCACTCATCCTATAATTTGTCTCAATTCAAACATACTTAACATTGTAGTTTTTAAATGATGAACTCCCAAAAAAAAGATACACCTTGATGATATGAGTAATAACTATCAAATCTTTTAAACCCTTCTCAATTGCACAGTCCCATACTTAGACAGTTTTGGAATCATTCTTATTCCGGTGTAGGATCACTTCATTCATGTTTCCTTCGTCTAGAAGTATGCCAACAGATGTTCATTGTCCATGAAACCTAATGACATCGACGATAATCTCCCACCGTCTTCAACCCCAGAAGTCACAAAAATAGCCAAATTCGGTTAATCCGCCAAATTTGTGTACCCATCAGTTGTGGTCTCCAAACAAAACCAAATAATTATATCGAATTATAGGGATCTTACAAATCTTCGCTAGCCTCTCCATAGCAAAAGTAATTATTTCCAAGACATATATACTCTCTCCAACACTCCCAATCCATTGGCGTGGCTCAAGAGTAGGGACCTTATGATGTGTCATAACCTAATTTGATCATCTCAAGCGAATGGACCCAATAATTAATTGATTTTTAAACATCCTGTTAGAAAAAATGCTAAAAACAGTAGCCAGAAACGAACTTATAGAGATAAAGCAATAACCGAAACAAGTGTGATGTTTACAATATGACTATTGTGTAAAAGAAAGCAAAATCAAACCAAGGCCTGTAGTGTAATGACCCGATTTAATTATATGTTATTTGGCGATAACAAAGATTAATTATTTTAAATTGAGAAATTTAAAATAATTAAGCCAAATAATTAAATTGTGTGTTTATGCATATTTAAATTTTATAGCAAATAAGAGTTGAAATAAAATAGACCGGGTCAAATTTCGAGCCCCGAAAAGATAAAAGATAAACATGCATAATATATATATATATATATATATATCCGGAAAGCCCTTGACGAGAGCTACATTTTGGTACCAATATGTCAAGGTATTTCGCTACTTTGATTTTCGGTCGTCGGAGTTGGTGGCGATTTTCCGGCCATTTCTTGACTGAATTCGGTAGTTTTGGGTTGTAGGGTTCTTATAGTTGAGTTTATGATGGTTTTTCGCAGCTAGTTAACTCAATTTCCGACGAGTTCAGTCGCCACCGCCGCTCACTGTTGTTTTCCGGCCGAACTCCGCCCCTACACCACCGCACGCTACCGCTTGTTGCCGGTTAGCTTCGGTTTAGGCTCGACCTTAGCCACTGTTATTGGAAGTACAAGTTGTATCGGTGCGAATTATTGCCTATGTGAATTTAAGTCAATTTCGACTCAAATAATGTATCATTATTGATTAATTATTGGGTTATTGTTGTAGGTTCCGGAATTGTGCGAGTTGGAGGTATAATCTGGTGAACCTAGAACTTATCGCAGTCGCTTAAATATTAGTTTGGCGTCATTTAAAGCTAAAAAGAATATTTTGCGACGATAAAATAGAAATAATTGATTTTAGGCATTTTAGTCGAATATTGGAATTTTAGGAATTTAAAATGCCTAAATTGTTGAAATTGGATTTTTAGTAAATTTAAATGGTTCTGGAATTTATATATGATAATAAGACCATTTAAATTAATACTCAGGTGATTTGTCTGAGTCGGCAATTCCAGGACTTTCTTGAGGATTTAAGTTACTGGTAAATTAGTTGAGGTACGTAGAGATCAGTTATTTTCACGATGTCTGGCAGAGGCATCTGATGATCCTGTGTATGATTTATTTGCTATTTGCTGATTTATGTGATATTATATGCTGACTCGCATATTATCAGTTGGTAATTGATGTGCAAAATAAAATAAAATATTTCTTTGGTTCGCACACATTTTATTTTCGTTAGACACATCAATACCACTGAACATATCATATTGAGCCTATCTGTTATTGAGATCCAGTTATATTTCGGTTGAGATCCGTTATATATATGATATGATATGGTGTCCTGGAGATGTTTGGCTACCTTGATTCGGTCCGGCTTAGGTAGTTGCTGGCTTCGAGGCTGGGCCATATCCCAGGCACGGTCCGCTGAGTCGTGGACCAGCTCGAGCATATATGTATGATTGTTGATATCGATCATTTGACTCCTGATATCTTGCACCTATTCATGCATTGCATTCATGCATGGCATCATTATATTTCTATGTCATATATCGTGGTTTCTTGATGTCTCGTACTGGGGTTACTGACCCACGAGAGGAGGCTGTCGTGTCTTTTGTGTGTGGACATGACAGGTGGTACAGGTGGTTCGACTTCAGGCGCTCGAGAGGAAGCCTCAGGAAGTACCAGAGCTCCTTGAGAGTAGACGCAGTTGTATTTAGGTACTGCGTGGTGTTGCTGTCTCCCAGATACTCTATGTATATATTTGGAGGATTGTATTATGGTATTATCGAGCCTTGTCGACTCTATGATATTTTGCTTGGGATATGTCATGATCGTGTCTGGCTGGCACGTGTGTATGCTGTTGTGTTTATTGAGGGCATATGTTGTTTATTTTGAGTATTTGATTTTCTGGTATGTCCTATTTACGGGAAGGTCATGCCGAAATTTTTATAGGCCCAAACGCAAATTTTTAACTAACTTTTCCACTGTTTAATGATTAATCATGATTGCATGCTAATAAATCGTTATTAGGATAACGGGCCCTCACAGTTGGTATCAGAGCGTAGACTGGGATACGCTCGTACTAGAGTTAGTACACTCGAGTTTAGGCACAAGATATTTGTGCGCATGTGTTTGATTATTTGAAATTACTTGCTCTTGCCTGGAATGAATTACATGTTAGTATCTTAGAGATATGACATGTAGACTATACATTTGAGTTTTATTTCAGTGTTTTGGATTACATTGAGGTTATTGAATATTTTGGGAATTTAACCTTAAATCCTGTAGAATGGCAACTAGAGGAAATAAAGGTAAATGAAAAGAAGTGGCTCAGGAGTCTGGGGCACAAAATATCGGAGGAAATGACAGAGTTCCTCGAGGTAGACGCGGGCGTCCTGCTACAGAGATAGCCGCTAAAGCTGATGCAGAGGTAGAACAGTTAGTGCACCGAGTGGATGAAATGGAATTGGCTGTAGCTCGATTTCAGAATATGCATCCTGCAAAATTCTTTGGAAATGAAGGCAGTGATCGAGCAGAAGGATGGCTGAAACACATGGAATTCCTGTTCAACACAGTACATTATGATTCTGATAGAAGGTTAACTATGGCAGTTCTCCAACTATGGGATCGTGCACAGCGTTGGTGGGAGGCTACTACAAATGTACTGCAGCAAACAGGTAGTCAGATTACTTGGGAGGTGTTTCGTGCTAAATTTCTCCAAGAATATGCTCCACCATCCTACTACTCAGCCAGAGAATCGGAATTTCATCGACTAGTTCAGGGCAATATGCCTGTTGAGGAATATGCTCGACAACTTTCTGCTCTTCTCACTTATGTACCCCACGTGGCTGTCAGCAAAAAAGGGAAAATTTCAAAATTTTTGGAAGGACTGGGCTACCAAATACATGCTGTGGTTATGGCTGGATCGCCTACAACTTATGCCGAAGCTGTGGACAAGGCGATTGGAATTGAGGCTGGATTGAAAAGGGGTAGAGACAACCACAGACTCCACAAATGCCTAGTGGTGGTTCATATTTTTCAGCAGGTACACCATCTTTTCCATCTCAACAGTCATACCAATAGAAACAAAAACAATTCAAACCAAAAAGAAAACAGTTTAAAAAGAAATATCAGTCCAGTTCATCTAGTTCGAGCAGTTCACAAAGTGTGACAGGTGGACAGTACCCCGTGATTTACTGTGATCGATGTGGAGGAAGACATCCTACTGTACAGTGTAGTGGAGTATGGGGTTCATGTCATACTTGTGGTCAGTCAGGGCATTTTGCCAGAGTTTGTCCGAGCCGTGCACAGGGACAGATGCAGCCACAGCAGTTGCCTTATGCCAGAGGTAGTTTTCCAGGTGGCTCATCTCAGCGACCATTTACTCCTGCACCGTCCTACCATCAGTCTAGTTACCCACAGGTCAGGGGTAATGTGCCACAGTCTTTCCAGGGTCCTCAACAAGCTCGAGTATATGCTTTGACCGAGGATCAGGCTAGAGAGGCTCCAGGAGGGGTGATCGCAGGTACTTGCCTTATTTATGATCATATTGCACGAGTTTTATTTGATACTGGAGCATCTCATTCATTCATTGCATCCGATTATGTTGATGAATATGAACTTTGGACCACACTATTTCATGAAACTGTATCTGTGTCTACGCCAGCTGGTCGATTTATTCCATCTGGGCAAATTGTGTTAGATTGTGTGTTGCATTTCGATGATAGCATTATGATCACAAATTTGATTGTATTACCGATGCATGATTTTGATTGTATCATTGGTATGCACACACTGTCTAGTTATCGAGCCACTGTAGATTGTTTTCATGGTGTAGTACGATTTAGGCCATACTATGGTAGCAAATGGAATTTTTATGGTCAAAGATCACAGGCTAAGATACCGTTAGCCTCAGCGATGGAAATGTTTAGATTATTATCTTTAGGAAATGAGGGATATATGGTTTATGTTGTGGATGCTACCAAGAAAGAACCGAAATTATCTGATATCCCAGTAGTGAAAGAATTTCCCGATGTCTTTCCTGAAGAAATACCAGGCTTTCCACCGCAGAGAGAAATTGATTTTAGCATCGACTTGATGCCGGGTACTGCGCCGATCTCTAGAGCGCCGTACAGAATGGATCATGCAGAACTGAAAGAATTGAAAGAACAGTTACAGGATTTATTTGAAAAAGGTTATATACGCCCTAGTATGTCACCCTGGGGAGCACCTGTACTGTTCGTAAAGAAGAAAGATGGTTCCATGAGAATGTGCATTGATTATAGGCAGCTCAATCGAGTTACTGTTAAAAATAAATACCCTCTGCCTAGAATTGATGACTTGTTTGATCAGCTTCAAGGAAATTCTGTTTATTCGAAGATTGATCTTCGATCAGGATACCATCAACTACGGGTTAGAGAAGAGGATGTTCCTAAAACAGCTTTTAGAACTAGATATGGGCATTATGAATTTCTAGTAATGCCATTTGGTTTAACAAATGCACCAGCAGTGTTTATGGATCTGATGAATAGAGTATTCAGAAATTTTCTGGATAAATTTGTTATTGTTTTTATTGATGATATACTGGTGTATTCGAGATCAAAACGAGAACATAAAGAGCATTTACGATTGGTTCTTCAAACACTTCGAGATTCTCAATTGTATGCTAAGTTGTCGAAGTGTGAATTTTGGATGGATAGCGTGATATTTTTGGGTCACGTGATATCAGCCCAAGTATATCTGTAGATCCGAGTAAAGTTGAAGCAGTCCTGAATTGGGCTAGACCAACCAATATACCGGAGATTAGAAGTTTTATGGGAATGGCTGGGTATTATAGACGATTCATTGAAGGATTTTTGCAGATTGCCCGACCTATTACCCAACTGACTAAGAAAGATGCAAGATTTATTTGGTCAAATGAATGTGAGAATAGTTTTCTTACATTGAAAGAGAAGCTGACAACAGCACCAGTGTTGGCATTGCCATCTGGATCAGGTGGATTTGTGGTTTGTACTGATGCATCATCAAGAGGTTTGGGAGGTGTTTTAATGCAACATGGAAAAGTTATTGCCTATGCTTCAAGGCAATTGAAAACACACGAATCCCGATATCTAGTTCATGATCTTGAATTAGCAGCCATTGTTTTTGCTTTAAAAGTTTGGCGACATTATCTTTACGGTGAGCAGTTTATTATCTACTCAGATCATAAGAGTTTGAAATATCTGTTTACTCAATCAGAACTGAATGTGAGACAGAGACGATGGTTAGATTTATTGAAGGATTTTGACTGTGAAATACAGTATCGGCCAGGAAAAATGAATCAAGTTGCAGATGCATTAAGACGGAAATATCAGGATGTTATGATAGCATCTATCCATGTCTGGCAGAATTATGATGACTTATGTACTTCTGGTTGGACTTTTCAGCCGAAAGGCAATCATTTTATTGTTTCTGCTTTACAATTTGAGCCGAAGATTATTTCGAAGATCAAGAAAGCTCAAAAGAATGATCCACAAGTTCAGAAATCGAAAGACTTGGTTTTGTCTGGTAACCCAGATAAATACAATATCTCATCAGATGGTTGTTTACGAATGAATAACAGGTCAGTGGTACCAAATGTCACAGGATTGAGAGAAGCATTGCTTCAAGAGGCGCATTGCAGCCGTCATAGTGTTCATCCTGGTACTCATAGAATGTACCACATACTGAAACCATATTTCTGGTGGGATGCGATGAAGAGAGATATTTCAGAATTTTTAGTGAAATGTTTGACATGCCAGCAGGTTAAAGCCGAGAGAATGAAACCTGGAGGTATGTTACAGAGTTTAGAAATACCACAATAGAACTGGGAACATATTGCAATGGATTTCGTGACTCACTTGCCCAGATCAAACAGAGGTTGTGATTCAATCTGGGTGATAGTCAACAGATTGTCTAAATCAGCACACTTTATTCCATACGATCGTACTTATGCTTATAATAAAATGGCACGATTATATGTAGATAATGTTATTCGATTACATGGAGTTCCAGTATCTATTGTATCTGATCGAGATCCTAGATTTGCTTCCAAGTTTTGGAGTAGTCTTCAGAATGCTTTGGGTACTAAGTTGGCAATGAGTACAGCTTATCATCCCCAAACAGATGGTCAGACAAAGAGGACTATACAAACTTTGGAAGATATGTTACGATTTGTGGTCATGGATTTTGGTGGAAACTGGCAAGAATCTTTACCATTGGTCGAATTCTCCTACAATAATAGTTTTCAAACAACTATTGGGATGGCACCATTCGAAGCTTTGTATGATAGAAGGTGTCGATCACCTGTATGTTGGAATGAAGTTGGAGAAAAACCATTGGCACAACCTGAGTTCATTGAAGAAATGAATGAAAAGATAAATTTAATTAGAAAAAGGATGAAAGCATCTCAGGATCGTCGAGCTAGCTACGCAAATAAAAGACGTAGACCTTTAGAATTTCAGGTTGACGATCAAGTTTTCTTGAAAGTTTCACCGTTTCGTGGAACGATGAGATTTGGGCGAAAAGAAAAGTTAGCTCCACGTTATATTGGACCGTATACTATTGTTGAGAGGATCGGCATATTGGCTTATAGATTGGACTTGCCGCAGAGTTTGTCTGTTATACATGATGTGTTTCATGTATCTATGCTGCGGAAGTATGAGCCGGATCCATCTCATGTTCTGCGACCCGAGGATGTGGAGTTAGACAGTTCTCTTAGCTATGTTGAATATCCTATACAGATTCTTAATCGAAAGGATAAGCAACTTCGAAATAAGACGATTCCACTGGTTATGGTATAGTGGAGTAGACATGGGACTGAAGAGGCTACATGGGAGTTGGAGGCTAAAATGCGTCAAGAATGGCCTCACTTGTTTGAAATTGTCACAAATTATTCCATGTACTCTGACTTTCCTATGTACTATCAGTAGTAGATGTCTGACTAGGTTGTATATAAGGTGTGTTGTGTGTTTCGATTTCGAGGACGAAATCTTTTGTTAGAGGGGGAGAAATGTAATGACCCGATTTAATTATATGTTATTTGGCGATAATTAAGATTAATTATTTTAAATTGAGGAATTTAAAATAATTAAGCCAAATAATTAAATTGTGTGTTTATGCATATTTAAATTTTATAGCAAATAAGAGTTGAAATAAAATAGACCGGGTCAAATTTCGAGCCCCGAAAAGATAAAAGATAAACATGCATAATATATATATATATATTATGATACACTCTCTCTCTCACACACTACACCTATAAACACACACCGAATTCCTCATCTCTTCCCGTAACTTTCTGCTGAAATCATTTTCAACCATTTCGTCACCTTTGAACGTTGATTGTGGTCGCACCAGTCGCCGAAAAATTCAAGTAAATATATATCCGGAAAGCCCTTGACGAGAGCTACATTTTGGTACCAATATGTCAAGGTATTTCACTACTTTGATTTTCGGTCGTCGGAGTTGGTGGCGATTTTCCGGCCATTTCTTGACTGAATTCGGTAATTTTGGGTTGTAGGGTTCTTATAGTTGAGTTTATGATGGTTTTTCGCAGCTATTTAACTCAATTTCCGACGAGTTCAGTCGCCACCGCCGCTCACTGTTGTTTTCCGGCCGAACTCCGCCCCTACACCACCGCACGCTACCGCTTGTTGCCGGTTAGCTTCGGTTTAGGCTCGACCTTAGCCACTGTTATTGGAAGTACAAGTTGTATCGGTGCGAATTATTGCCTATGTGAATTTAAGTCAATTTCGACTCAAATAATGTATCATTATTGATTAATTATTGGGTTATTGTTGTAGGTTCCGGAATTGTGCGAGTTGGAGGTATAATCTGGTGAACCTAGAACTTATCGCAGTCGCTTAAATATTAGTTTGGCGTCATTTAAAGCTAAAAAGAATATTTTGCGACGATAAAATAGAAATAATTGATTTTAGGCATTTTAGTCGAATATTGGAATTTTAGGAATTTAAAATGCCTAAATTGTTGAAATTGGATTTTTAGTAAATTTAAATGGTTCTGGAATTTATATATGATAATAAGACCATTTAAATTAATACTCAGGTGATTTGTCTGAGTCGGCAATTCCAGGACTTTCTTGAGGATTTAAGTTACTGGTAAATTAGTTGAGGTACGTAGAGATCAGTTATTTTCACGATGTCTGGCAGAGGCATCTGATGATCATGTGTATGATTTATTTGCTATTTGCTGATTTATGTGATATTATATGCTGACTCGCATATTATCAGTTGGTAATTGATGTGCAAAATAAAATAAAATATTTCTTTGGTTCGCACACATTTTATTTTCGTTAGACACATCAATACCACTGAACATATCATATTGAGCCTATCTGTTATTGAGATCCAGTTATATTTCGGTTGAGATCCGTTATATATATGATATGATATGGTGTCCTGGAGATGTTTGGCTACCTTGATTCGGTCCGGCTTAGGTAGTTGCTGGCTTCGAGGCTGGGCCATATCCCAGGCACGGTCCGCTGAGTCGTGGACCAGCTCGAGCATATATGTATGATTGTTGATATCGATCATTTGACTCCTGATATCTTGCACCTATTCATGCATTGCATTCATGCATGGCATCATTATATTTCTATGTCATATATCGTGGTTTCTTGATGTCTCGTACTGGGGTTACTCATCATTATATTTCTATGTCATATATCGTGGTTTCTTGATGTCTCGTACTGGGGTTACTGACCCACGAGAGGAGGCTGTCGTGTCTTTTGTGTGTGGACATGACAGGTGGTACAGGTGGTTCGACTTCAGGCGCTCGAGAGGAAGCCTCAGGAAGTACCAGAGCTCCTTGAGAGTAGACGCAGTTGTATTTAGGTACTGCGTGGTGTTGCTGTCTCCCAGATACTCTATGTATATATTTGGAGGATTGTATTATGGTATTATCGAGCCTTGTCGACTCTATGATATTTTGCTTGGGATATGTCATGATCGTGTCTGGCTGGCACGTGTGTATGCTGTTGTGTTTATTGAGGGCATATGTTGTTTATTTTGAGTATTTGATTTTTTGGTATGTCCTATTTACGGGAAGGTCATGCCGAAATTTTTATAGGCCCAAACGCAAATTTTTAACTAACTTTTCCACTGTTTAATGATTAATCATGATTGCATGCTAATAAATCGTTATTAGGATAACGGGCCCTCACAGTTGGTATCAGAGCGTAGACTGGGATACGCTCGTACTAGAGTTAGTACACTCGAGTTTAGGCACAAGATATTTGTGCGCATGTGTTTGATTATTTGAAATTACTTGCTCTTGCCTGGAATGAATTACATGTTAGTATCTTAGAGATATGACATGTAGACTATACATTTGAGTTTTATTTCAGTGTTTTGGATTACATTGAGGTTATTGAATATTTTGGGAATTTAACCTTAAATCCTGTAGAATGGCAACTAGAGGAAATAAAGGTAAATGAAAAGAAGTGGCTCAGGAGTCTGGGGCACAAAATATCGGAGGAAATGACAGAGTTCCTCGAGGTAGACGCGGGCGTCCTGCTACAGAGATAGCCGCTAAAGCTGATGCAGAGGTAGAACAGTTAGTGCACCGAGTGGATGAAATGGAATTGGCTGTAGCTCGATTTCAGAATATGCATCCTGCAAAATTCTTTGGAAATGAAGGCAGTGATCGAGCAGAAGGATGGCTGAAACACATGGAATTCCTGTTCAACACAGTACATTATGATTCTGATAGAAGGTTAACTATGGCAGTTCTCCAACTATGGGATCGTGCACAGCGTTGGTGGGAGGCTACTACAAATGTACTGCAGCAAACAGGTAGTCAGATTACTTGGGAGGTGTTTCGTGCTAAATTTCTCCAAGAATATGCTCCACCATCCTACTACTCAGCCAGAGAATCGGAATTTCATCGACTAGTTCAGGGCAATATGCCTGTTGAGGAATATGCTCGACAACTTTCTGCTCTTCTCACTTATGTAGCAGGTACACCAACTTTTCCATCTCAACAGTCATACCAACAGAAACAAAAATAATTCAAACCAAAAGGAAAACAGTTTAAAAAGAAATATCAGTCCAGTTCATCTAGTTCGAGCAGTTCACAAAGTGTGACAGGTGGACAGTACCCCGTGATTTACTGTGATCGATGTGGAGGAAGACATCCTACTGCACTGTGTAGTGGAGTATGGGGTTCATGTCATACTTGTGGTCAGTCAGGGCATTTTGCCAGAGTTTGTCCGAGCCGTGCACAGGGACAGATGCAGCCACAGCAGTTGCCTTATGCCATAGGTAGTTTTCCAGGTGGCTCATCTCAGCGACCATTTACTCCTGCACTGTCCTATCAGCAGTCTAGTTACCCACAGGTCAGGGGTAATGTGCCACAGTCTTTCCAGGGTCCTCAACAAGCTCGAGTATATGCTTTGACCGAGGATCAGGCTAGAGAGGCTCCAGGCGGGGTGATCGCAGGTACTTGCCTTATTTATGATCATATTGCACTAGTTTTATTTGATACTGGAACATCTCATTCATTCATTGCATCCGATTATGTTGATGAATATGAACTTTGGACCACACCATTTCATGAAACTGTATCTGTGTCTACGCCAGCTGGTCGATTTATTCCATCTGGGCAAATTGTGTTAGATTGTGTGTTGCATTTCGATGATAGCAATATGATCACAAATTTGATTGTATTACCGATGCATGATTTTGATTGTATCATTGGTATGGACACACTGTCTAGTTATCGAGCCACTGTAGATTGTTTTCATGGTGTAGTACGATTTAGGCCATACTATGGTAGCAAATGGAATTTTTATGGTCAAGGATCACAGGCTAAGATACCGTTAGCCTCAGCGATGGAAATGTTTAGATTATTATCTTTAGGAAATGAGGGATATATGGTTTATGTTGTGGATGCTTCCAAGAAAGAACCGAAATTATCTGATATCCCAGTAGTGAAAGAATTTCCCGATGTCTTTCCTGAAGAAATACCAGGCTTTCCACCGCAAAGAGAAATTGATTTTAGCATCGACTTGATGCCGGGTACTGCGCCGATCTCTAGAGCGCCGTACAGAATGGCTCCTGCAGAACTGAAAGAATTGAAAGAACAGTTACATGATTGACTTGAAAAAGGTTATATACGCCCTAGTATGTCACCCTGGGGAGCACCTGTACTGTTCGTAAAGAAGAAAGATGGTTCCATGAGAATGTGCATTGATTATAGGCAGCTCAATCGAGTTACTGTTAAAAATAAATACCCTCTGCCTAGAATTGATGACTTGTTTGATCAGCTTCAAGGAAATTCTGTTTATTTGAAGATTGATCTTCGATTAGGATACCATCAACTTCGGGTTAGAGAAGAGGATGTTCCTAAAACAGCTTTTAGAACTAGATATGGGCAATATGAATTTCTAGTAATGTCATTTGGTTTAACAAATGCACCAGCAGTGTTTATGGATCTGATGAATAGAGTATTCAGAAATTTTCTGGATAAATTTGTCATTGTCTTTATTGATGATATACTGGTGTATTCGAGATCAAAACGAGAACATAAAGAGCATTTACGATTGGTTCTTCAAACACTTCGAGATTCTCAATTGTATGCTAAGTTGTCGAAGTGTGAATTTTGGATGGATAGCGTGATATTTTTGGGTCACGTGATATCAGCCCAAGGTATATCTGTAGATCCGAGTAAAGTTGAAGCAGTCCTGAATTGGGCTAGACCAACCAATATACCGGAGATTAGAAGTTTTATGGGAATGGCTGGGTATTATAGACGATTCATTGAAGGATTTTCGCAGATTGCCCGACCTATTACCCAACCGACTAAGAAAGATGCAAGATTTATTTGGTTAAATGAATGTGAGAATAGTTTTCTTACATTGAAAGAGAAGCTGACAACAGCACCAGTGTTGGCATTGCCATCTGGATCAGGTGGATTTGTGGTTTGTACTGATGCATCATCAAGAGGTTTGGGAGGTGTTTTAATGCAACATGGAAAAGTTATTGCCTATGCTTCAAGGCAATTGAAAACACACGAATCCCGATATCCAGTTCATGATCTTGAATTAGCAGCCATTGTTTTTGCTTTAAATGTTTGGCGACATTATCTTTACGGTGAGCAGTTTATTATCTACTCAGATCATAAGAGTTTGAAATATCTGTTTACTTAATCAGAACTGAATATGAGACAGAGACGATGGTTGGATTTATTGAAGGATTTTGACTGTGAAATACAGTATCGGCCAGGAAAAATGAATCAAGTTGCAGATGCATTAAGCCGGAAATATCAGGATGTTATGATATCATCTATCCATGTCTGGCAGAATTATGATGATTTATGTACTTCTGGTTGGACTTTTCAGCCGAAAGGCAATCATTTTATTGTTTCTGCTTTACAATTTGAGCCGAAGATTATTTCGAAGATCAAGAAAGCTCAAAAGAATGATCCACAAGTTCAGAAATCGAAAGACTTGGTTTTGTCTGGTAACCCAGATAAATACAATATCTCATCAGATGGTTGTTTAGGAATGAATAACAGGTTAGTGGTACCAAATGTCACAGGATTGAGAGAAGCATTGCTTCAAGAGGCGCATTGCAGCCGTCATAGTGTTCATCCTGGTACTCATAGAATGTACCACATACTGAAACCATATTTCTAGTGGGATGCGATGAAGATAGATAGTGTTCATCCTGGTTTTCTCTCTCACATAGGTGATTCTATATTCTTCTCATCAGAATCATAAAAAGCCGTAAGCTTATCTTCAACATTCACTGTTTCATAATAGAAATAGGTTAGGGATAACCCCTACAGTGATTCTCTAAATTAGTGCGATTAGGTTGTCCCATTGAACCTAGTTTTTGGGATCTCCAATCAGCGTAGGTTGGGTTTTCCTTCTCACCAATTTATTCTTTAGGCTTGAGCCCCATTCCCCTTGACATTTTCACAACTAACTCTCTGTTTAATCCCTTGGTTAGCGGATCCGCTATATTATCTTTTGACTTTACATAGTCAACAGATATAACTCCAGTTGAGAGTAGTTGTCTAATGGTATTGTGTCTACGACGTATATGCCTAGACTTACTATTATACATTTTATTTTGTGCCTTTCCATCGTGGATCTGGCTATTAGATTTTGTTTAGAAGATTTCCACGCAATTGTTTCACCTCCTAAAGTGAATACAAATACACTCGTAGATTTTGAGTCTTTCATATAAGATATCCAATTTGCATCGATGTATCCTTCAATAACAGCAGGATATCTGGTATAGTGCAGCCCATGATCACGAGTGTACCTTAAGTATCTTAGCAATCTGATAATTGTTTTCCAGTGTTCAACTCCTGGATTAGTCGTGAATCTACTCAATTTGCTCACTGCATAAGCTATGTCTGGTCTTGTACAACTCATTAAGTACATCAAACTTCCAATGACTCGAGAATATTCTAATTGAGACATACTCTCACCTCGATTCTTTGATAGATGCTGACTGATATCTATCGGGGTTCTAGCCAATGCAAAGTCATCCTTATTGAATTTCTCAAGTATTTTGTCAACATAATGTGACTGACTTAGAACTAGCCCTTCTGATGTTCTATGAATTTTAATTCCAAGAATTACGTCGGCTAAGCCCAAATCTTTCATGTCAACTCTTGAGTTCAATAACTTCTTGGTGGATTTGATTATCTTATCATTACTACCAATGATAAGTATGTCATCTACGTAAAGACATAAAATGACATATCAATTTTCAGTGTTTTTTATGTATACACATTTGTCACATTCACTGAATTTAAATCCACTTTCTATCATTGCTTTATCAAATTTTTCGTGTCATTGCTTTGGTGCTTGTTTTAAGCCATACAGAGACTTCAGCAGTTTACAAACCTTATTTTCTTGCCCTGTCGTAGAAAATCATTCAGGTTGTTCCATGTAAATTTTCTCTTCTAAATCTCCATTTAGAAAAGCTGTCTTTACATCCATTTGGTGTACTTCAAGATTTCGTAAGGCGGCAATCGCGAGTATCACACGAATGGAAGTTATTCTCGATAAAGGAGATAAAGGAGAATATGTGTCAAAGTAATCAAGCCCTTCATGTTGATGGTAATCTTTAATTACTAATCTGGCTTTATACTTATCTATAGTTCCATCTGATTTCATTTTCCTTTTGAAAACCCATTTACAGCTTAGTGATTTGCTTCCCGGAAGAAGATTTAATAATTCTCACGTATGGTTTTGTAAAATGGATTCCATTTCGGAATTGATAGCCTCTTTCCATAGAGGTCCCTCAGATGAACTCATTGCTTCCTTGAAGCTTCGAGGTTCACTTTACATTATGAAAGTGATGAAATCCGGACCAAAGGATTTCTCAGTCCTAGCTCTCTTGCTACGTCAAGGTTCAATATCTTGATCAAGCTCTTGTTCTTTATCAATTGTCTCATATAATCTTTTGGATGAACTTGGCTCTTCCTTAGATTTGTATGAAAACATGTGTTCAAAGAACGAAGCATTTCTTGATTCCATTAACGTATTCTTGTGAATATCAGGTATTTGAGATTCATGTACAAGAAAACGATACGCGCTACTGTTTTGAACATATCCAATGAAAATGCAATCAACAGTTTTTGGTCCTATCTTTACTTTCTTTGGAGTGGGTACTGCTACCTTGGCAATACACCCCCACACTCGCAAGTATTGGTAGGAAAGACTTCTACCTTTCCATAACTCATATAGACTTTTATCTTACTTCTTTCGGGGCACCTTATTTAAAAGGTAATTTGCTTTTAGTACAGCTTCCCCCCCACATGTTCTGTGGTAAACCAGAACTTAATAACAACGCATTCATCCTTTCTTTCAAGGTGCGATTCTTTCTCTCTGCAATGCCATTTTGCTGACGAGAATAATGTGCAGTTCTTTCAAGTTTGATACCGTGTTGAGCACAAAACTCAGCAAATGGTGATTCATATTCACCTCCACGATCATTTCTTAGCACCTTAATTTTCTTGCTAAGTTGATTTTCAATTTCACTTTTATATTGGACAAATTTGTCAATAGTTTCATCCTTACTTTTAAGAAGATACACATAACAAAATTTTGTGTTATCGTCAACAAAAGTGATGAAGTATTTATTTCCACCACGAGTTTGCACACCTTTTAGATCACATATATCACTGTGAATTAGATCAAGTGGTTCACTATTTCTTTCAATAGTTCGAAAAGATGATCTTGTTAGTTTTGCCTCAACACAAGTTTCACATTTGTGTTGTTTATCAATTTGGAATGCAGAAATGCTTTTCATGTTAATTAGTCTACAAATTGTATCATAATTAACGTGTCCAAGTCTACCAAGCCACTAACAAGAAGACTCAAGTAAGTAAGCAAAAGTATTAACTTTATTAATCACGGGCTTAACAGCCATAACATTGAGTTTGAATAACCCATTACAAACATAACCTTTGCCAACAAACATTCCACTTTTCGACAAAACCATCTTATCTGACTCGAATACAATGCGGAAACCATGCTTGTTAAGAAGCGACCCTGACACCAAGTTCTTGCGGATGTCAGGCAGATACATCACATTGTTCAAAGTCAGTTCTTTTCCAGATGTCATCTTTAGGACAACTTTCCCTTGACCCTTGATTTAAGAAGTAGCGGAATTTCTCATGAATAGTTCTTCACCATTCTCAGATTCCTCAAGAGTAGCAAACATCTCCTTGTCCGAGCAAACATGGCGAGTGGCACCAGTGTCGATCCACCACTCCTTTGAGTTAGAAACCACCAGATTGACTTCTGATATTAAAACACAGAGATTCATGTTAGAAACCTCATGAGAAATATTCTCTACCACATTTACCTCTCGATTTCTCTTTGGCTTCTTACATTCAGATACCTTGTGACCCATGCCATCATAGTTGTAGCATTTTTCGGAGAACTTTTTCTTCGAAATGCCTCTCTTGGGTCCCATGTTCAACCTTTTGTTGGAGGAGAAGAAATTTTTCTTTTTCGAGCTTTGACCATGCTCGACTATGGCAACAGGAGAAAACAATTGTCTTTCCAAACTCTTGTTGTCTTCCTCGATGCGAAGCCGAACAATGAGCTCTTGAACATTAATCTCCTTGCGCTTGTGCTTCAAATAATTTTTGAAATCCTTCCAAGCTGGTGGTAGCTTTTCAACAATAGCAGCCACTTAGAATGATTCGCTCAAAGTCATCCCCTCACTGTGAATCTCGTGAAGAATCACTTGGAGCTCTTGAACTTGGCTGATAACCGGCTTTGAATACACCATTTTAAAGTCCAGAAAGCGGCCAACAAGAAAATTCTTGGCCCCGGCATCCTCGGTTTTGTACTTTCTGTCAAGGGATTCCCACGGCCCTTTAGTCGTTTTCTTTTCGCAAAACACGTTGTAGAGCGAATCGGTCAATCCGTTTAGCACATAGTTTCGGCATAAGAAATCAGAATGATTCCATGCCTCCACAGCACTAACAGATTCAACATCTCCCTCACCCTCCTCGAGTTTAGAAGCATCCTCAGACAGGAATCTGGCCAGGTTCAGCATCGTCAAGTAGAACAACATCTTCTGCTGCCACCTTTTGAAGTCCACACCAGTGAACTTTTCAGGCTTTTCACCGTGACTGGCTGAGACAGCAACCGCAGCAGCACGTGGGGTAACATGAGGGACAACTTGAGCCACAGTAGGGACAATATAACCAGTTTCCCTTTGCACACTGGTTTCAGCAGCCATATCTGAAACAAACCACGTAATGAGTATTTTGTTTTAAGTTTGTTAGAAAAATTGCTAAAAACAGTAGCGTAGAAACGAACTTGTAGGGATAAAGCAATAACCGAAACAAGTGTGATGTTTACAATATGACTATTGTGTAAAAAAAAGCAAAACCAAACCGATGCCTGTAGCATGTACAATTTCTTTAAAATAGATTTGCCCTCTCCGGTATGTGATTCGAGGTTTCAGCGGACGTCTGTTTCCCATGATACAACGGAACAATCAGCAGTGACTTAGCACGAGACACTACTAAGACGAACATAAAACGTACCTTTACTTTATCACCGGGATTTAACGGAGGTCAAATGGAAAGATAACAATATGTAATGCAAGAGAGTGCTTGAAAGAGATAAAATTTTCATGTGTATGAAATAAGGAAATGAACACACTATTTATAAGCCTCAAAATGCACACCAAGAGTCATGCAAGATTAATTAACTCAATTAATCTTCCCATTAACTCAAGAATATGAAGAGCCAAAACTCTTCAATTAACTCAAGAATGTGAAGATCCAAAAGACACTCCAACATTCATGAGACATAATTTTTTATTCAACATCTAAATTTTATTAAAATTACCAACACATCCATTATAAAACTCCCTCCATGAAGGCTCAAGTGCCCGTATGTGCTCAAAAATCTATAAACAGAGGAGAATCATCATAATTCAAGGCACACGTACATTTTTCATGCTTAAACTATCTAACTTTCATAGAATATTTTGAAATGTTTTCTGAATTGATTGTCATAGTATTTGCACTGAGCAACCCTCGATGCCTCTTATGTTTGTTCGTGACGTATGTAACAACCCACAAAGTTTGCTATCAACCAACTACTTGGACCCATTTACGAGCTAGTCAGATCTTTATTCAGTCTACGATTACGATCCAGTCAGATCTTCCTAACCCTGTCTAAATAATTTCAGCATTACATTGTTTGGCTAAATCAATAATCCCTAATATTTTATTTCTGAAGATGAATAATTTTTTACTTAAAAATAATTTTTAATTTATTTTACGGTTATGAGAATGGGGCTGGGGTTTAAAAAACCTAAGGATTATGTGATTCGGAGGAGATTGTATGCATATATATATATATATATAATATTTATTATTTGGGAAAAGCTTTTTAAATCCCCAGCCCCATTCTCATAACCCTAATCCGCGTATATTCTGTCTTCCCTCTCTTCCCCAAGCCGCCGGCACCAATTTCTCTTGCTCTTTCGCTTCGTTTATCTCCGAATTTGCTACTAATTTCCATTCCCCTTAGTTTAATTCTGAAGTTCTTTGATTTTCATGGCGCCAGTAGACATTCCCGTGCCGCATCCGAGCCAGATCCCAGTTGCCTCCGCCTCGGGTGCCAATTCGAACCCTCCGTCAAACAATTTGTGGATAGGGAATGTTTCGTTGTCAGTAACCGAAGCAGAGTTAAAGGCGCTACTCGAGAAGAACGGAAAAGTGGACAGCTTGACGCTGTACCCATCTCGGAACTACGCGTTCGTGTATTTCCGAGAGATTGAGAGTGCTGTGGCCGCCAAGCAAGGCCTTCAGGGTTACGTTCTTCATGGGAATCCGTTGAAAATTGAGTTCGCGAAATCGGTTGGTTTTTGTGTTGATATTTTATTGTCTGTCCGATTCTTTCACATTTGGTTTTCATTAATCGATATCGATGTATGTTGTTTTTGTTTAAATCTCTGTTCATATCAATTATGTTTATTTCTCACGTCGTTGTGGATGTTAATCTAAATGTAGCAAGGGGATTTGGGTTATTTTTCTGTCTTCTAGTATTTCAAGTTAATATGGAATTTTTGGGGAACTTGAGGGTTCTATTTGGTCTCAAAATCTTTGTCTACGTTGAAAATTTAAGACCTATGTTATGAGGAACAACGAATTAAGACTTTTGGAATTGCATAGATATGCTAAAATCGTTTTCCTTGTCGATTGATTTTTTCATATTTAAAGATCAAATATTCGAGATCTATAAGTTCACACTTTTTCATCGATTCACCTAATATGATATTTAACTTTGTTATCTCGGCCAAAACTGTTATCTCGTTGGCAGACATTTGTTAGTTACTCTGCGAGGCGATTAGAACTGTATGATACTTAAAATCCAGGCTGCAGATATTTGAATCAACAAACATCGTTATAGTTTTCAAACAAGCTACAGTCCCAAGAGAGTTGGACTTGGCTACCAAATCTTTCTTCCCAATTGTGGGGCATTATAATGTATGTTCCAGTTAACCGAAAACAAAAAGCCTTAGTTACCCGATGAAAGCTTAATTCATAATAACTCAATAGTCAATACTCAATGCCAAGTGAATTTTTTAGTTGCTTTGTCCTATCTTCATAATCTCGAAATAAATTCATTGGAGATTCAATTCAAAGTTTGGAAAAGAAACTCCAGAATTCTGTTGACACTGTTTCGGAACAAATTAAACCATGAATGATGAATAACCTTACCAAACCAAACCTAATTGTGGTTTGCTTTGGTTGTATAATTGATTTAAGATTTTTTTGTCAAATTAAATATTTTTTATTATTGCTAAGTGTAATTTAAATTTTTTGATCTAGTTATTATAAATGCACAATAATTTTAAGATTTTTTTGTCAAATTAAATATTCTTTATTATTGCTCAATGTAATTTAATTTTTTTAATATAGCTATTGCAAACAGAGCCGATATATGATCAAGAATCAAAATATTTAACTATACAAATATTAGCATAAGTTTCATATGAAAGTTATATCCATATATATCTTCAGAATAATTTACTTTATTAAAAAAATACTCGATGTTATCATTTACCTATATTATATACAAATCTCTCTCAGAAAGAGTAAAAACAGACTTTAGAAACTGATAAAAATCAATGAAACTATTTTTTTGTATGATATTTTGGCATGTAATATTATCATTTTAGCCACATATTAATATTACTTTCTATACTATATTCTAAAAGCAAATTCATCACGGTGATAATATTTGTAACAAGAAATGTTGCAGAAGATATTGATCTGGTTTAAGTGCGTATGTAAAAAGAGATTTTTCTAGAAAATAATTGGATTGGTTCAGTTTTTTTTTGATTTTTTCATCCAAATCTTAAACCAAACTAATATTTTTGGTTTGGTTTTTGAAACCAATTCAAATGATGATTGTATAAAAACCAAATCAGGCTGTGCAGGTTTTTTGGTTTCTATTTGAATGGGTTCGATTCGGTTTGTCAATACCCTGTGTTCACTACATGGAACATAAATTGAGGGCCCTATAGTGATGTAATGAAATACACTTTGAAACAAAAAATGTTCGTTGGTGACATGTAGCCATTACAAATTCCACAACCTCATCTTCCGATGCAAATGCACTATGGAGGACAGAATCACGAGATGTTTGAAAATACAAATTCATCATAGTTAATTATGTTCAGCCCCCTGTAAAACTCCATGAGAGATAGTGGTTGGCATTACCTCAAAAAAACTTGGCATGACATTAGTAGGAAGTAACAACTAACAAATTGAGGTGTTGAATTTTAAAAAAGTTCTGGGAGACATGGAAAGGTGGTGGTTGTTTTGTGATTCAATTGTTAAGTGATTTCTGAAGAGTGGAGAAGGCACAAAATTCTTGCAGCCTTGGAAGTTATGTAAAATCACTTGGACCCTTAATATACAATTATAAGACAATGTAACCTATGATGGAGATGCAAATGACTTATGAGAACTGTCAAAATACAAATAATGATAACACTAATTGACTAGCAATGATCAATGCTATTTTTTTTGTTGAAATAGTGCATTTGAAGCTGTTATAACTCTTCAACCTTTCTCCTTTTCCTTTAGGCCAAAGCTTCGTGCTTAATCTTCGTTAATAATGTATTTACTGGATGCACAATTACTCACTTGTGACTTGCCAATCTTCTGTATATAATGGTATCAAATAACTAGCACACTTAGCATTGGGAAAGATACTGTAGAATTTGTAGCGGCTACATTTTGGTCATGAACATTGTATATTTCAAAAGGGTATTGCATTACATCATTATAATTCATGTACTCAAGATACATTCCATGTGGTTAAAGGTAGGGGGTATTCAGGAACCGAACCGAACCGAACCAAAAATCAAGCCAAACTACACAATTTGGATTGTTTGTAAACAATTCCTGGTACTTAAGTTTTGACTTAATGATATCAGTAGAAAACTTTATGCGATAACTTTGTGACTGCTACAATGATAAATGTTCTCTGAACCTGTAATTTTCTTAGATAAGTACTATCTAGATCCTATCTGCAAGAAAATTATTGAATCTTGCCCTTTATTCCCCTCGTTTGTGGTTTAGCTGATTTTTTCCTCTGTTTCTTGTTCTTATATCTGGGTAATCGTATTCATTTTTTATTTTTTTATCAATCTTGTTTTCAGGCCAAGCCATGTAAGAGTCTGTGGGTGGCTGGAATTAGCCAATCCATTTCCAAGGAAGAATTGGAGAAAGAGTTCCTCAGATTTGGAAAATTACAAGAATTCAGGTTTCTCAGGGATCGAAATACTGCCTATGTTGATTATGTTACCTTGGAAGATGCTGCAAAGGCATTGAAGGGTATGAATGGGAAACAAATTGGTGGAGATCATCTGCGCGTGGATTATCTTAGGTCGCATTCCTCCAAAAGAGTAAGCTGATGTTTTCAATGATTGGTTCAGCAATTATTAGGACCCCTCATGTTTTTTATTGCAAAATTCCCAGGTTTAGTTGTGTGATAATTTGTGGTCTGAGTACTGATTTTTTCTCATGTGTGGGATTTTATGGAGTCCACAGAATGACAATTTTTTCAACATCAAATTGACTACATAATCAGATTTTTTAAGTCCTACCGATGATGTAAATTTGCATGATTTTCATCTTGATGTTATCCCCTGCTTATTGCCAGGGAATAAACTCAAGATCCTAGTTCATTGCCTTATATAAAATGTGAAATGATATTTATCTTGTATATTTCTACTTCAGTTCCTTTGCTCCCGAAGTCTTGTAAATTTTTTTTACCCTTTCTCTACTTAACAGTTCTTATTTTTTATTTTTGTCTTCAAAATGAGACAGGAGCAAGGTCCAGATAGCCAGTTTCCAAATAGGAGCATGGGGCCTTCTGATTTTCGTTGGATGACACAAAGTCCCTTGAAGAATTATTCTGAGCCAAGTATTGTTGGATCGAAACGGCAAAATGTAATTACCAAGTCCAATGACTATTTTCTTTATTGTGAGAATCTCATCGTCACTTAATATCTTAAAATATCTGAAGTTCAGTGACAATAATTTGGGTACTCCTATTATCATTCTTGAGTAACAATACTGTGTGTGGTAGTGATTGTTCTTTTGTTGAATTTTTGTGGACAATTTTTTTTCATGTCTATCCACTGTATGTACCATTGCCATGTCAACATTCTAAGTGATCTACATTATTTAATTTAATTCCTTGTTTTTATTGTTGCAGTTCCTTTCAGCAGGACCGCAAAATGGAAACTCGCAGCCAACTAGCATTTTGAGAATAAGCTATCCTCCTTCGGCTATTGTTGAAGAGGATATGATTCATAACGCTATGATTCTGTTTGGGGAGATCGAGAGAATAAATACATTTGCAGACAGGAATGATGCATTTGTAGAATTTAGAAGCATTGAAGAAGCCAGACGTGCCAAAGAAGGACTGCAGGGAAAACTTTTTAATGATCCTAGAATTTCTATTGAGTATTTCAGCGGCGAGCGTGGTCCTGAAAATGATTACATCCCTCATTATCCTGGAGTTGAAGGACAGCTTAGAGAATTTCCATTTCAGCCTGTTCGGATGGGCATACCTGGCCTTAACCATCCTGTAATACCTATCAATAATCCTGGACATCAACCATTGAGACCACTCCTAGGTCCTCATGGACCTTTTGACCCAGCACTTCCGGGCCCAGAATTTAGTGACTCGGCTCCGGTTCATAAATTACAGAATCTTACTCAAACACCGATGGGGGTACCAAATTGGAGAAGATCATCTCCCACATCTGGGATAATCTCCTCGCCTCCAGCAGGTTTGAATTTACCAAACAGATCAACTTCTGCTGCATGGAAAGATTTTGATGATAGCCAACATAGAGAATCTAAAAGGCCAAGGTCTAATGCTGCTTTACCTTTTGCAAGAGTGGAAAATCTAGGTGCATTTGACGAACAATATGGGATGATTTCACTGAGTAGTGGTGGAGCATCTGGTTCTTTAACCAGGGTAAGTCGAGTGGGGCAACGTCGTGCTGAGAGTGACTGCATATGGAGGGGGATCATTGCCAAGGGTGGAACGCTTGTTTGTCATGCTCGATGTGTTTCTATTGGAGAAGGGCTTGGTGCTGATATGTAAGTATAGTATCTGAATTAACCAACTGCAATTTCTTTGACTAAAGTTAGTGTTTGTCAACTAGAAAGGATTCAATTTGAAATACTTGAACATAATTTGCTTTACTGGATACTTTATATATACATTGATGGATGTTAACATCTCAATTTAATACTGAATATTCTTTCTTGCAGTCCTGAGGTGGTTAACTGTTCCGCACGAACTGGATTGGATTTATTGAGCAAACATTATGATGAAGCTATTGGGTTTAATATAGTTTTCTTCTTACCCGACAGTGAAGAGGATTTTGCCCCATATACAGAGTTTCTGAGGTATCTGGGTTCAAATGACAGGGCTGGGGTAGCGAAGTTTGATAATGGCGCTACTTTATTTTTAGTGCCTCCATCTGATTTTCTCACTCAAGTTCTCAAAGTTTCTGGGCCAGAGCGCCTTTATGGAGTACTTCTAAAGTTTCCTCAACCAGTCCCTAGTAATGCATCTGTGAATCCCCAATCAATCCAGCCTCATTATGTGAATACGCACAAAACTTCTTCCTTGCAGCAAGGATATAGTGCTATGCCTCGGATGGAAAGGTCTTTGCCTGTGGATTATTCCGGAGTTTTTCCCGAGGATTCAAAAGTACCTCTGAAACCTCCGGCTTCTATGACCAGCAATTCATTCGCTTCACCCTCTGTTCCACCCACCACAATAGTTTCTCAAGCTGGTTTAGCTTTGACGCCAGAACTTATTGCTACTTTAAATTCGTTGCGATCAGCTACTAGTTCTTCTGGTTCACAAATTGTATCATTACCCCAGTCAACCTCTATGCTGGGACCTGCATCAAAGCTTTCTAGTGGTCCAAACATGGATGTTATGCAGTGGAAGCAAGAACTTCATGCCCTAGAGCACATTGTTCAGCCTGCGCGACATATAGGTAGCCAGATCAACTCCCAACTGCAACATGTACCACAGACTCACTCTCAAACAGTTTCAGATATGACTAGCCATTTTCATCAACCGATCAGCTCGTACAGCCAAATGCATGAGCACATCGGTTTTCCATCTCAAGGAGCAGTTTTATCTAAATCAATGATTCCTGTAATTCCACCGAAAGGTGGAATAGTTACAGTTTCACAAGAGATTAACCAGCGATATCAACAAGGAAGTTCTCAGGAGATTTTGAGGGGTCATGGCATAGATTATGGAACAGATGCTTTAGGGTTCTATAGTTCGTCTGTTGTTCAGCAACCGACATATCCTATGGCGTTACCAAATCAGGCTCATGGTAATGATGTCACACAGACACAGCCCTACATGCCCGAGGCTTCCGGTATTGGCCTAACACATAAAGACCAACATCTTCAGACTGCTTCATATGGGGCAGTTCTGGAAAGTACTGAAACTGAGGCTGATAAAAATGAGCGGTACAAGACGACACTGTTATTTGCAGCCAATCTTCTCTCTCGGATAAACCAACCATCTGGTAATCAACCTGGGCAGGGTGGTGGGAGTAATTGATCATTTATCTTCCTCCAGGTAACTACACGCTCTGAACTCAAATGCTTTCTTGAATGTTTCGCTGCCTCTTTTTTTGAACATTAGTTTTCTTGAATCATGCCTAAGAGTTATGGTTTTTTTATTGTTTCTCTTTGTGCTGCTGCTTAGTTCAGGTTCATGTGAAATTTTCTAAATGCTAGCTTCATTGAGTTGCACCTGTGATGGTGGTAGGTTGCTTTAGAGGGAACTAATAGGCATTTATCGATATTTGTAAGATGTATAATTTTGGGATAAAAAAGCTGCAGTAGCAATGCAGCCTTTAGATTGTGGACACTCATAGTGGTTGAATATTTAGCCCAGTATCTTACCTGTATTAATTCTGACTCGAGCTGGTTATTTGGATGGAGCATCTTCATTTATAGGTCAACATAATTTAATAGATCATTTTAATCTTAAATCAGATTTCTTTCATGCATGTAATGATTTGTGTGGCTATGTAACTTCAAGATTGTCCCTCCCAGCATTCTGCTTTATCAGAAACTTGAGATTGGCTAGTAACAGAATGAGTAGCAATTATTGTTCCCCTTTAGATTCTGTATAGTTGATCGAGACACTAGATGCGAGACCATAAAAATGGTACTGTATGGATTGATGTCCGTTATTTTTTTACCACATAGTGCTTGTGTACGCTGCCTGGATTCACGAGCTAGTTATGATTGAGATAGTTTTCTTATATGGTCGTTCTTAGTGTAGAGCTTGGGACAAAAAGTATAATGTGATGATTGGGTCGTTATTTTTCCATCAAGTGTTTTTTCTGTTGTGGTTTAAGAATCATTTCTGATATCATGAGACTGTTGTTCTAGTTTTGAATTTGTGCCATATGTTTCTGCTACTTGGATTTTCTTTTATATCTAGCACATGGCCGTGTCTTTATGAGTTTCGATTTTTGACTTGGAACAAAGTAAAAACTATAGGGCACGTGCTCCCCAGTTTGAATTCCATTTTTGAGTTTTGAAAAGAATCAGGAAGGAGGCATGCTCAAGCTGAGCCCCTGTCCAAAACCTATAGTCCACTGGTCAAATTTGTAGAATTCTTGAGCATAGGGGCTAATACTCTCATGTAGCATGCACTACTTGTGTGAGATGAAAAATGTCGTGCTGTAGAAGCGCCTTTTTGTGTAAGAGCCTTTCTGTTATGAGTGCTTTAAGGACAACAAGGTTGGGAACTAGTGTTTCTGGTATTTTTTGTAAGGTTATAGCTAATCTAGCTTGGTATTCTTGAAATTTCCTATAATAAATCCTGGCAAGGTGAGATAGTTGAGCTGAGTAGACGAGGACATGGGTTCTATGAACCTGAACCTGGTAGAGCTACTTTTCTGCCTCATACTTTACTTGCTTATTGTTTTTCTCCCCTTGCGTGATGCATTTATTGTTCTTTATTTTTACGCATTTGGCCAAAATACTTGTCTTTGTTAGCATTGTTCAGTTTCAGTGCTCATATTTTTATACTTGTGAGTTCCGATTTAACCTACTTGAACTACTTGTGGAAACATGTATCTACAATATTTGGCGTTAGTTAATTATATTCTCTCCTTTTCTTTGTTGAATTATATTTTACACACTCTAGGTATTGAACATTTGATAATAACTCGCACCAACATTGCGGAACCCTATACTTTAGTTATAGGCTGTGACTAGAGTTTTGTGAAAATGCAGCCCAATTCTATTAAAATATTTTCCTGGAAGTCCCAAGTATGGTGAAAAGTATAATATGAATTTAGCACAAACTAAAAGTATATTTATGAATGAAGGGCTCGAATACAAAACCAAAAGTATCTACACAAATACAAATTATACACAACAATCCATGATGGCTTCTATAATTGTTATGATGGGTGCACGGTACGATTAAAAGGACAAACGACCGAGCCCTTTTATTCGCAATCGATAGTGGCTACAAACCATGACTCAAAAACATACCGATGTCGTCAATCCTTGTTGGTTCATGTGATCGTGATCTCGATTGTATTTGGAAATAAAAACTAGTTTTCGTTTTAGTCTTGTGAACTAGGCAATTGTTAAGAGTGACTATTATCCGATTCGATTTTGGATTAGCTTGACCAAATTTCATTTCGAAAATTAGAGGTTTAGACACAAGAAGAAACTTGGGTAATGTTTGGTTTTATTTTCAAAATCATGTTATTGACTCCCCCTTGATAAAAACAGCACCAATTCCACCTCGTTTTCCAGAAAATACTCTCCTTTAAATTTCATTTTTTATGCATTACCCTTTCACCATGGTAAAAGATAACTCAGTATTTTTTTATATTTTAATTCAATAAATCATGCTTTCAAAATTTAAACTATACAACAAATTATCGGAAATCTGAATAACTCAACATATTTTACATATATGTGTCATATATACAGATTAAAACGGGTTTTCTCAAGAAAACGAAATTAATCATAGATTCTCAATTTAAGTTTTGATAATATGTTTTCCAGGTGGAGTTGGATCCAACCAAAGAAAACTATAATAATCCATTCGGAACACCATAGTGAATAATCGTCGATATACAAGAATGAGAAATGGGAAATCGTGTCGAGAGTATAACTAAAGTAATGTATATTATATACTTGCAAATTATATATTATTTCTGATACTGTTATTGCTACTTTTTGTGTGTGGAATCCTAGCTCCCATCTTTTTTCCCATTTCTAGTATAGTACCTTGACCTCGCTTACTCGTGTAAATGGATAATACAAAAATGACCAGTTTCTTAAACTTCGAGTGAAGTAATAATATCAGTTGAAATTTTATAGTGTTCCCTCTTTTAATAATAAATGAGCCCATGGGCATATGAGTAGTTGAAACCAGTGTTTTCAAATTCGATCCGACTGACCGGTGCGACGGTGAATCGGTATCATTTTAGTGATCAAGTTGGTCAAACTCAGTCAAGAACCAGTTGGATCAGCTATGAACAGGGATATCGGTTCAATCGGGTTTTGAATTTTTCTTTGGTTTTTTTTTTTTTGAAAAATTAATTTTCTTATTTTTAAAATCTTAAATTTAATATTTGATTATGTATATACATGATTATTTAGAATTTGGACTCGGTTTAAAATATTATTTTAGAAGAACTAGTGTTCATTGTTTTTGTTTTAAATAACATATAACTATAATTGATATTTTGATTATATATATATGGTAAATATATTTTTGTCTATATACATTTGTTAGGTTTTAAAATTTAAATATATTATTCATTATAAAATATGTATTAATATTTATATAATATAACAGTATTTCGATTTGATTGGTAGTACTTTTTTTTTTATGAGATATATCGGTTTAATAATCAGTCTGGTTATAAAAACACTGGTTGAAACGAGCAAGCTTAAGATTCCTTATTCATGAAATGCAAATTATATTGCCATTTCCTATGGTTATTTCTTTTGATAGTCGATAAACATAAATGCCTTGTGAGAGTGCGAGTGGCGTTAGAATTCAGTATGCACTGTCAAGAATCTGTTCCAACAAGTTTGAAACGATAGCTAATAGTTTTTGAAAGCGAAAGGGAAACTCTTGTTTGATCTCTGGAAATTTGTGGGTTTGATTTCTCGTGTCTGAGGTTGCTCGAGTTCATGGTTGACCCACTCGTGCCGCGAATTTTTGACGTCGGTTTCGCTTATGTTTCGAAGTCTCGGAGCATTCGTATTCACAACTCTAAGCAGCTAGCTTGACCAGATAATAGTTGGGACTAGGCACTTTTTATAGTCGCAGATGGCTTGCAAGTACAAGTATAATAATTTTATCAAAATCTTGGAAAGATTTTAAACTAAAGCTTTCGATTGAGCTGGAACTCAATATAGTTCACAAACTCAAGTTCGTATGGCACCCAAATCAGGCTGGTTCGACAAGTTTGCCGACCGGTTCGATCTATTAAAAAACCGCGGTTATGGGAGACTCACATATCAAACTACGATGGTCTCCTTTTTAAAAGATACAATTGGCTAATTAAGTGTAAATTTAGTCGAGTTGGAAATCTGGTGTAGACAAGTAATGTTCTGCTATAATTCTGTTCTCAGCACAGAGTTTATTTATCAACTCCCTATGAAATGCAATTCACAATAAATATAAACAAGCATATATATATATACACTATACTTTAAAATATATTTTTATTCTAAAAATAATAATAAAGAATTAATTAATTTAATAACAATATGTTATAATGGTGTATATATAAAATAGAAAATATGTGTGTTGTACAAAGTGTTTATTAGATTTTTATAATAATAAAGAGGTTTGTTTTATTTTTCTGAATAAATATAAATTTTTTAATTTTGCAGGGATAAGGAGATTTCGTACATAGGCAATCAAAAATCAATCATCCATCCATCCGAAGGGGTCGTCATCCACTTCCGATGACGATTTCTCCTTATTTTGGAATTAAGTTTTAACGACTCTTTCCTTTTTCTTTCCCCTTATTTTGGAATTAAGTTTTAACGACTCTTCCCTTTTTCTTCTATTCTCGTGTTTCTGTCAACTTCATGGCGTCGGCATTTGTTTCTATCAACTTTAATGACTCAGCTATGATACTGTGGATTTTTGAAAGACCCCTCCCTTGTTATTTAGTTATCAAGTGAGATGTTGGCTTTTATTATTTATGTTTTACTATAAACTTTACTCATCTTGATTTATTTCTTATTATTTTATTTTAGTATTTTTGAAAATTCAAGATATTCCCATATATTTTATTATACCCGAAATGTACGAGTAAAATTATTTAATACCATTACTCGAACAAATTACAAATAATTTTAAACACTGAGTAATTTTAAACCTGCTTCTTAACGTACAACTTATATTGATGTCATATCTAAGTACAACGTAAATATTGCAACGAAAAACGACTAAAATTGTACAAAAATAAATGCACGACACTAAAAATCGAAACTTAATTTGAAGTTTTAATCGTGAATAACTCAAATTTAAAATTTGATCATGATTAATTAATTGGTCAAGACCAAGGATCCTTTGACCCAGTGCCATTGTGCCAAAGGTGAGATCTCAAGATGCAAATGATATTAAGTTCAAATCTCAGAAATAATATTTAAACTATATAAAAAATTCCAGTGATCTATTTCATATATATATATATATATATAATTTAATTGGTCAATTAGATAAATTTGACTTGGTCAAAGAAGGCCAAGTCTTGCAAAATATCCGTACATAATAAAGATCAATTAACTAGTTAATTGTTTTTATAATTGAAATAATTATCTATACACACGATTATTTTCAAATTTTAATTTTTGTTCATATTTTTTTATTTGGAGATATTGTGATCTAATTTTTTTAAAATATATATTATAGGAAAATTTTAAGATAATGTAATTTAAGAAAACCCATAAATGCTTCATTTTCAGTTCACTCACCCTCGACAGGGACACTTCTCCCATTTTTCCGATCTGTAATGGAATGACCATGCAGAAATTCTTGTCCTGATAATTCTGCCGATATTTCTTCAATTAATTTTGCGAAATTGATCGCATGAAGAGCCTGGAATTGAAGCTCTCGTGCCTTAATTTTCTCAGGTATGGAGTTTTTTCTGCTCAATTGATTTCGCTCACTTTTCTTATTTTTAATCTGTGGCCAAGATAAATTAAATCCCTGATGAGGGGACCGAAGTATTAATTGGAGGGTGGCTACAATTTTCGGTTTTTTTTTTTGACAGGATGAATATGGCGTTGTCCTGAATGGTTAATTTAATTTTTTTTTTTGTGGCTTGATTTCTTCTCGGTTCTTGAAATCATGCAAAATGAGAAAATGTTGGTTCTTTTGGGTTCGTTTGAGTTCTGTCGCAATGAAATTGCGTATGAAACAAAAATTTGCTACTGAAAGAGTGAATAACTCGTGTTTTCATAGCACGGATCTTCCCCTATACCGGGTTGTTTTGGACTGTTTAACTGGCTGAAGTTCCACCTCTTTCCTCTTGTCAATAGCACTAGATCTAGAAAAAATTAATCCTTCCTGCATTTATTTTGAGCTATGCGAGTCGATCTCAGACATATTCAGTTGTAATATATAATTGATCATTCTGATTTCTTATGCTTCATCAGTATGTTGTTCATCTGAGACTAGAGAGGGAATCGTTTTCAACTACCACTATCTGGAGAATCGGGGTAATGATGGATATGGCTTCGAAACTGAAGCGCGGTCTATCCCGCCAATTCTCTGCAGGGGTCCATGAAGAAGAGTGGGAAATACAGTTTCGGGCGGCAGAGTTCTCTCGACCCGAGACGGAACAATTTCCGGTTCACCATTGGGAGGCAGTCATCGATGGATCCCATAAGGCGGAGCCCACTGGAAGATGACCCCGGTGATGAATTGAGAGTGCCAGAGAATCTCAATTACACTATGCAGCTTCTATCCATGGCAAGCAAAGGTGATGTGAGCGCGGTGCAGGATTTGTTGGATGAAGGGATTGATGTCAACAGCATTGATTTGGATGGGAGAACTGCCTTGCATATTGCATCATGTGAGGGTCATTTAGAGGTTGTCAAGCTTTTGCTTAGTAGGAAAGCGAATATTGATGCTCGAGACCGGTGGGGAAGCACGGTAGATTCTGTTATTTTCTCATAGTTGATGTCTGTTTTGATTTTGTTCACTTGTCCCTTGCATTCTGTTGCTAAAAATATTTACTTCTAGGTGCTACTTTTGAGCTAAGATTCAGTTATTGATTCTTCTTTGGATGATCTAGTTCCTCTGCAGTTGTATTGTAATTTTGTCATTTGTAGCATGTCCATAAGACATCGAAAAATGGTCTACAGTTTGATAGAATTCCATGAAAGGATTGTTATTGTCTTTGTCTGGTTCAGGAACTTATGTAGGTTGCAAAAAACTAATAAGTAGATCGGTGGTCAACGGGTGGAAGGGGTTAAAAGAATGATAGTTCTATTATTTACTAGCCTCTCTTTAGGAGGTTGCCGAAAGATGTAAGATTAGAGCTGATAAATTTTTCATTGCAAATTTGTAATGAATAAAGCTAAAAGTTGTTTCGTACGTCCTCGGTAATTAACATACGTGCACCCTCATAATTGTGAACTTATAACTGTCCTATAGCAGTATTTTACTTGGGCAGGTTTTGAGATTAGACGAGCCATGGAATACTTTTATTCAAAGATTCATCATTCTACTGTTTCCTTTGTGTTCCTTTGACCAAAACCTGTCAAAATTAGGTGTATTTATGCTGCAGGATAAATTATCGTCGGTGATTGATTTCAACTCGTGTTCATCAATAAATTCATTTCATTTCCAAAACTCTGCATTTTGGTTAGATTTTTAATTTTTAACAATGACAGGCAGCTGCTGATGCCAAATATTATGGAAACACTGAAGTTTATGAGTTTTTGAAGTCTCGTGGGGCCAAATTACCAGTAAGTGTGAACTCTTTTCACTTTTACTGGGAACTTCTTGCTTATAAGCTTATTCTCTGGACAATAACTGACATTTACAATGCTTTATTTTTCTAGAAAGCCAAAAAGACCCCAATGGCTGTTGCAAATCCTCGTGAAGTTCCGGAGTATGAGCTTAATCCATTGGATATTCAAATTCGGAAAAGTGATGGTATCTCAAAGGTATGACCAATTTCTTTCACTGCCATGTGTAGTAAACCATAGGAAAAACACAAAGAATGTGTTGTGCAGAATATTTTTCACATGAGCAAATACCTTTCCTTAATGCAATAGGTCTAGTATCTGTAACATCAAGGTCAATTACAGGAGATTATTAGATTCATCATTAAAATCAGCCATACCTTGTGTATTTTCACTTCGTGTGAGCTTTTCCGTAGAAGAGTAATGACCATGCTGTTGGGCTTCTGTATGTGGTGTTTCGTGCGAGAATAAACCAACAAAGGCTTAAGAGGCTCTAATTGTGATTGTGCTTGTCTAGGAGGCTCTGATACCAGTGTAGTAAACCGTAGGAAAAGCACAAAGGATGTGTTGCGCAGAATCTTATTCACTAATTAATGAAAAACTGATACAATAGGTTTAATTTATAAAGACCTAGTTTACTCAATCTAGGAGTCCTATCTCTAGGGAAATAAGGAGATTTAAATGATTAAAACACAAATACTCTATCCTAAACTCTAGTTATTCGGATAATACGAACACTTCAACACTATGAAATTGTTAACTAAAGGATATGCAGTTTCATGTTATATTGATTGAAGTTCTGTATTATTGTAGGTTCCTTAATTCCAATAGTTAATTAATGAATCAGTTATGTGTCGTTTCAAGTTCTCAATGTTGAAAACATGCAAATGTTATTTATGGAAAAAAAGATAAACGACTTGTATGTATTTATTTACTTTTATATTATTTGCTCTGCAAACTTCAGTTGGTTCAGCATTAAAATATAAGGTGTTTGTTTTCCTTGGACAGGGATTATATCAAGTTGCAAAATGGAATGGCACAAAAGTTTCTGTGAAGATACTTGACAAAGACTGCCATTCAGTTCCTGAATGCATGTACATATGCTTACTTTGTTTTATCCATTTCATTATCGAAACTTCTAGTTCAGTCTTTTAACAATATTTTTACACCTTTCTGTATCGATCAACAGAGCTCTCAAATTATGAAGAATGTTACTAGGGGATTAAGCATCTTCAGTTGCGCTAATTACATCACTTTTGAAATAACATAGCTTCATGTAATTTTTTCTTCAAAATTACACTCTGCTAATGCTGGAAACTGCAGTTTCTTAGTGGTAGGCAATATTGGCACATGGCGCTGAAAACATGTCATATATTTAAGTTAATCATTAAATAAATTCTCAAAAATGAAACTTTTGAAATATTTATTTGTTGGGAGAATGTAGCTGTATTTCTTCATCATTTTAGTAAAAGAAATGTTGTTTAGAAAACTGATGGAAAGCATGTTGCATAGCAAAGGCCCACACAGTTTTCTATTAACTGTATACAACCAGGAATGAGATAAGGAGTTATGTTTCATACATTTGTAACTGTGTCCATATGGAAAAGAAAACAAAGGCCCGTGTAGTTTTTTATTAACTGGATACAACCAGGTATGAGATAAGGAGTTATGTTTTATACATCTGTAACCATATCCCTATGGAAAAGTTCACCAAAATTACTGCAGTTGATAATGAAACTTGCGTTAAGTAATTGTGATATGCCAAAGCCAGATGAAAGAATGGCTTTATTTTATCCATCTTCTCGAAGTTCTCAACATCTAAGGATAAATTGATTTTGTGGCTTCAGGTGCTTTTAAAGAAGATCCTTTTGTATTTTGTGTGAGGAATAAATGCTTTTATGTTTATCGACAAGCAGATATTAAAGTGCTATCAGAATTTTCAACAAAAAAATATACTGGTCTAGTAGAACATTGTTTAGATGCCTAGAAGCTTGCTGTTATATAATTGATCAGTCCTTGGCTGGGCTTCTGTTTTGAAATGTGTCGAGATCTTACTTATTTTTCATGCTGATTTAAATTCTCTGGACTTATTTTGTAAGCATTTGTTGCAGAACCGCATTCAATCATGAGTTAACTTTATTAGAAAAGGTTCGTCATCCAAACGTGGTTCAGTTTGTTGGAGCTGTCACCCAGAATGTTCCTATGATGATTGTTTTGGAGTGTCATTCCAACAGAGTAATAACCTCTATCTCTCCTCACGTCATCTATCTACGTATGGTTCTGCATAATCATGATTTTGTTTGCCTGAATGGAAATCAATCCTTCCTTGACGTATTTTTATGCTTTGCATCCTTGACCAGTTTAATGGTCAATCGCGGAAAATATTTATTTCTACGCTGAACATTTCTCATGTTTGCTGCCCACTTTCAGGGGGACTTAGCTAGTTACCTTAGAAAAAAAGGACGTCTTTCTCCATCCAAAGTGTTGAGATTTGCACTCGAAATAGCCAGGTAAGTTCAAGTTTTCAAAATTTTTTAAAAGCAATTCTACAGTATTTATAACATACAACTTGATTTCTGATTGAATTCAGTTTAGACAGTTTAGACCAAACTGTACTAACCAAATAGTAATACAAGAAAACCAAACCAAAGTGAAATATAATGGATTGATTTTTTGGACGAGGCATTTAAAAAATCGAAAACTAGGAAACCAAACTGAAGTTTAATAAAATCCAACCGAACCGACCGTTGCACACCCCATTCCTTGGGCTAAGATTTTTTCTTCCTTTCAAGTTTGAAATATTTGATAGGCTTGCATTTGCATTTTTTGATGAGGAGTTCTTTTCTGTAACTTTTTCTGAAAACAAGGCATGTATTCCTGCCAGTAAAATTTATTGTGACATCTGCCTGGTCAGATTGAGTTGGGGAATTTCCAGTCTCAATAAAATTTATGGAATTCTTCCAGGCAGATTTGACAAGGATGAAGCTACAGTAGGACAAGATTTTGCGTTGGATTGCTTATTTGGATGATTTATGGACTGTTTAGGTGGAGAAATTTCCCAAGGCTGAGAGGAGTTATGGGCTGGGGACTCATGATGGCCCGAGCTAGGAGTCCCCAAAATTAATGTGGCCTGGTTGGATTTCCTTAGAATGTTTAAGTTGGGCCTGGCCTGACCAAAAGCTGGTCTTGCTTTATCATCTCACAAGAAGGATCGTCACTGGTTGAATTGATTGGCCCAGCCTCGGCTGTAGGACTCATCTACGGGGCCTGGCACAAAGCAGAAAATTGCAGATTTCAGCTGGCCTTCGCCATGCTCACACCTGGACTTTCAAAGGTCTCAGCATTGGGCCAAAGGCTAGAGGAATCTACCTGAATATCCTAAAGTAATTGGAAGTAAATGAGTATTTACATGTAAATACAATGCAAATGGAGACATTGGGAGGTATAAGGCCAGAGTGGTTGCATAAGGATTTAAAATCTGAACATCATGTTGTCTTCTTATCTTGTACCGCAAATCAAAATTGGGAACTCCAACTAGCTGGACCTTGACAATACTTTCTTAAATAATAAGTTGGAGCAGGAAATGTATACGAAATTCCTCCAGAATTTGAGCATGAAGAAGAAAATCAGAGATGTGTAAATTGAATAAGCTCTATATGTTTTCAAACAATCTTCATAAACCAACTTTAAGATATTTCGTACCACACCGTCTCGACTTGGAAACAGGCAAGGTTTGCAGATCATATGGTCTTCATCAAAATGGGACACATGATGGGAATTCATCTAATTGTTTGTGGGATGATAATTACCATAGTTGGAGGTAATGTATGCCAACTTCGAATGCTCAAGCAGCAGTTGAAAGCAAAATTTGTGGTGAATGATTTGGTTGAGTTAAAGTATTTCCTAGGTATGGAAATTTCAAGATGTAGGATTACATTTTATCTATTTATTAAAACGCACAATCTTGACTTAAGGAAATGGAAAAATTGGATGGGAATCAGTGGGAATACATACATTTACAAAAGTTAGAAGTGGAATTCCAAAATCCCCCGATAGACAGAGAAACTATTGGCAGCTAGTTTCATGATTTATTCTGTATATATCACATAAACAGACATTTTTTATGCCACAAGTGTAATGACCCAAGTCATTTTTTCTCCAACCTAACAGCACCTATTTTCCATAAGGTAGGTCATGAAGTATCTAGAAATCCTCCAAGCAGAGGACTGATGTCCAGAAAAAATGAAAAGCGAGTATCAAAGCCTTTGAAGATGCAGATTATACTGGACTGTGGAAACTGGATAATGCACAAAGTTCTGTTGAAATTATGTTACTCTGAGGAACAAACACTTGCAAATGGTAGTTCTGAAGTAGAAGTATTTCCTAGGAGTGATTTGGTTGAAAAATTAATTCGCGATCTACAAATGCAATCTCTATTATATGGTGTTAAATAAATTTCTTATGATCATTATAATGATCAATTGAAATATGTTAGAATTGGTAGGAGCTTTATCATACACGACACGAAGAGGCTGGCACTGATTGATGTTGCATTCCTATATTGAGGAAGCATACATACACACGAAGATATTGATGAAGAACCATATTTGAATTCCTACAATAGACAAGCTGGGAAAGTATATCTGCTTCTGGAAGTTAGAGGAGCGTTGACGGTGGTTACATCTATTTGTGGGTTATTTTTAATTATCATAGACGAATCATTTTCCTTTTTGATAGGAAATTTTTGGGAGTAGATGTACTTAATTTTATTCATTTTAGGTAGATGAAGATAAAGCAATCTACTCCGTATAAATAGCTGCTTACTTGAGTTGAGTAGATAAACTAGTTTTATTCTTTCATGGACTCTCATTTAATTAACCAGCCTGGTATTCTTTTTTCCTCTTGTCTTCATAAATCATATTTAATTCCAGTCTAATTGCATGTTGAAATCCTGCATGATGTTTTCCTCAACAGGGGTATGAATTACCTCCACGAATGCAAGCCGGAACCGATCATCCATTGCGAGTTGAAGCCAAAGTAAGACAACTAGATGCTTAAGTATTGATTGTTGTCAATATATTTAATTGGGTGTTTTGGTTGAATAACAATATTTAACATTTCGGTAAGGTTCCAGAAATATTTTGCTGGATTCAGGAGGACTGGTGAAGGTTGCAGGGTTTGGCGTCATTCAGTTATCAACTATTTCATCTAAAAAAGTAAAATTATTGCGACCTGATGCCATCGATCGTTCAAGTGAGTGCACATAAAATAAATGTAAAATGTTAATTAAAATTATTAGAGTCCGATATGGTTGTCCTTTCTGTTCATTGTATCATAGCACCAAGGAATTTAATTTCCTGATCATGCATTTGTAGGCTAGTCATTATTTGTATATTACAATATGATTGCAACCCTTCTTCCTCGAATATTAAATGCAGATCTCTACATTGCACCTGAAATTTATAAAGATGAAATATTTGACCGAAGTGTGGATGTCCACTCTTTTGGTCTCATATTGTATGAGGTGAATTTCATGTGTGTTATTTGTTTTTGCCAGTTCATTACTGTTATTCCTTAATAACTGTTACGTGTTTTACCCCCTTCTGGTTTGGTCTTTATTTTTAGATGATGGAAGGTGCACCACTATTTGTCTCCAAATCTCCAGAGGAGGCTGCTAGGTTAATTTGCTTAGATGAAATGAGACCGACATTCAAGTCAAAATTGAAATCTTCTCCCCCGGAGCTTAGAGAGTGAGTTGTTCTCTCTTAATGACTGTTAAGATGTGATAACAGAGAAGTTCTCTAGGCCTTAATTCATTGTGTCTAATTTTGAAATCAAGATGTGAAGGCTTCATTTGAACTAGTTTAAGAGATGACTGCTTTTGTCAAGTTATTTATTCTCTTTTCTAATTACTACAAGAACATTGTGCAATGGTAGTTCAGCCTCTATCAGTTGTTAGTTTTGAGGTATTAAATCGTGTTATCTGCCTTTCTAGCTTCTCAATTGAGGTTCATAAAATGTTCACATTATGTTCTCAAAGCTGAGGGTTTGGTTCCTTCGGAAAGAAAGGAACTCCAAGATAGTCTTGCTTCATTGTTGATATCCAGTAGAAAAATGTTTTGGTGTTAAGTCTACATGATAATATCCTAGTGCTGGCTGAAATAGCTTCACTTTTGAAATTTCTTTGAACTGTCATAATAAAAAACTACGGGACCAGTATCATTCGAGTTTGTGACCTCTAAGTGTGTCCGGTTGCCAGACTTCTGCTACCCTAAAATTGATATGGTTTAGAAGCTTTCCTGACTTGAAAATCCAGTGCTTTGTTTGGTTACCTTTCCGGGAAATACTTACATTTACTAGAAATACAAAGAAATGTACTTGTATTATTTTTTATTTCTTTCCGAGAAACTTGCGCACCTCCTTTTCACATTTCCTACTACAATTATTGTTTAATATTCAGCTTTTCGTTGTTACCAAATATATTTTATTTTTTGTATCATATCTAACACATTATATTCAATTTCATGATTGCAAAATAGTCACTTGATAGTTGAAAAACTAATATCCATCGCTTTCTGCCATAAGATGATATCTATAATAGAAAATGTCTCCTCATGAAAACGTATCTAATCATACCTTTTCCCAATTTATCGGAAATCCATTTCTAGGAAATAATTCAAAAATGGTGGAAACATAATCATAAACTTTTCGTTCACTTTTTCATATTATTTAGCTTAATCTTTTCCATTTTTGCATGATTCTATCATGTAATGGCTGAAGTTGAAGATGACATAAGGAATAATTTTTGATACATATGTAACTTACTCGGATAAATATTATTAAATTATGTTTGGATAGATAACAATGTAGATGATGGGTAGAGTGGAATTACCACAATGTTATATAACAAGTCTTTTTGGGAAGTAGTGAATAGTATAATAAAACATGATGACTGTGTTATGAATTGTACAAATTATGAAAAAATGTATTTTTGGGGGAAGAACTAAAAATAAGGTGATGTTAGTTGATTTACTTTTGGGGATGAAAACTGGTTTTCTTCAGAAAACCAAACATTTCCAAACATTTCTTTTATTATTATGGACAGAATCGAATGCTGAAGTGTTATCTTCCTAAGCTAGTTCTGTGACGTCATAGGTTGATTGAAGAATGTTGGCATCCAGATTGTGTTGTAAGGCCTACATTTTCCGAGATCATTGTACGAATAGATAAAATTGCAGTTAACTGTTCCAAACAAGGATGGTGGAAAGATACTTTCAAACTCCCCTGGTATGCACACTCTTTTCCTTCATGTCTTTGTTATTGGTTCACTTGTAATGACCTTTTCACTGTTATACATCTGCACTCCAAATTAAGTGAGCACTGCCAGGATTGTTAGTTTAACTCATAGTTAAAAGTAGAAAGCTCACTCATCTTGCCTTGGTGTCCATGTATCTTACACCTTACACTACAATGGTATTTGCAGCTTAGTATCCTTGGATAATCTGTCCGCTTCTGTGTGTAGAATTTTGTTGATTTTGAAGGCAAAGGTTCATCTTCTTTAATTTCAATAAGATCCCTTCTCCGGATCCATCCATCGCATGATAGAACACAGATATAGGGAACGTCTGAAAGAGTGAGAACGCATTTGAAAATCGATCTTGAACCCGGATAAATCTTATTCTTTGGTGATGCAAAGTTACTCATTATGGAAAAAGTAAATTTCTGAAAAATGAATTAAGCAGATGAACCTTTTCCTGCAATGCATTTTTCTCCGAGATTGAAATTTGATTTTGTGTTGTGTTTTATCTGCAGGAAATGAGAGGTGTCTTCTTTACAATAGAAGGGAAACATATAGCTATTGCCGTTAATAGATAATCGTGCATCTTAGGATGTCCATAGAAATCCGTTTGCTCATATTCTTGAAGCTTAATGTTGTATTATTAAGTTAGCTACTTTCGATACTTTTTATATATCATTAAAACACTCGTAAAATAAAATTAAAAATAAAAATAAAATTAAAAATAAAAATAAAATTAAAATTATAAATTTGTTTGTATAGTTGATATTTTAAATAATATTCTTAATCTGTGGAAAAATCGGAATATAAGATTAACCAGCCACAATAAACCCAAATTTTCTTTTAATTTTAAAAACTTACAATATAAGAATTTCTTTATTCTTTAAGCCGGCTAGGCGGCCATGCCCTCGTTAATTTCTTTATTCTTTAAGCCGGCTAGGCGGCCATACCCTCAACTACTTTTATGTATATATATTAAACCAGAATCTTATCCACCCGACATAGGTATTTAAATTTTTGTGTAAAGGGTTGTCAAGTTAATATATATTTTTTAATAATACTTTTGAGTTTTGATTTTATTACATCATTATTAGAGAAGGATAGAGTTGGAAAATCTAAATTTGGTCATTGACCATGAATGCTACGCATTCTTCACATGCATATATACGTGTTAATTTCAACCCCTAGCTATACAAAACAAAAAAAAGCCCTCAGGGGAAAAAAAGAAGAAAAAAGGTTGGCCTAGTATCTTAAATTAATGGAACCATCCCAAGAAATCCCTGAGAAATCTCATGTTCTTGCAATCATCTTCCCGCTTCAAGGCCACATAAACCCCGCAATTCAGCTCTGCAAACGCCTCGTCGCCGAGAAAATCCGAGTCACCTTACTCACCACAGCCTCCACCAGCAGAACCATACAGAGAGAAGGGTTTAGCAGCGACTGCATGGCCATAGAAATCATCCCCGACATTAACGTGGTCGGAGAAGATAACTCGGACATGTTCGAAGTCTTTTTCCGGGACTACAAATCTAGCATCACGCATGGAGTTCCTCAAATAATCCAGAAATATGACAACACTGGAATCCCAGTCAAAGCCATTCTGTATGATTCCGCGAGTCCATGGATTGTGGACGTAGCTCACGCAAATGGAGTAAAAGGGGCTGTTTTTTTCACTCAGAACTGCTCTGTTTCTTCCATCTTCTACCACTTGCACAGTGGTAGCTTGGAGTTACCATCTGACAAAGGGTGTGGTGAGATACTGCTGCCGGGATTGACGGCTATGAAGTTGAAAGATTTGCCTTCTGTGGCTTATGATATGAATTCATACAAGGCTATAAGGAGACATCTGATAGATCAATTTGAAACCTGTGGAAAGGCAGAGTGGAGATTATTCAACACATTTGATAAGCTTGAACATGAGGTATGCTTGCTTGCACTGCATATACTGCCAAGATTCATTCTATCTACAACATCGTGACTCCTTTTCTTGTGTGCTGCATTACTTTTTGGCCACAAACAAATTTCTTTGCAAAGGCCAAAAGTGAATATTATATTAAAATTATAAATAGCTAGACTTATCTTTCTCGTGATGTTTGGAAAAGGATTCTAATAATAACTAGTCCACCGACGCAGCTTTTGCGTGCTTATATAATATTTTTTATAATTCATTTGATTTATATTTAAACGAGGATCAAAATATAATTATAAGAAATAAATTTTGATATATAAATTAAAAAATAAATTGAAAAATAAAAAATTAAAAAAATGACATAAGTAATAATTGAACCTATAACTTAAACCCCAACCTAAACCCCATGAAACACTGACTCTATACTCTGAACTACATATAACTTACATTAAAATTTTAATATTTTATTAATATATATAATTATCAAAACAGATCATGACACAAAAGTTAGTTGCCTCAATCTTAATAAAATAGTAAAAATAATAATAATAATAATAATAATGAACATTAATTGAACGGAAGTAGAATTAGTTCTTTGATTCAATGTTTTAGGCCTTTATGTCTATTTCTATACAAAATTTAAAATGATTTCTATAAGTTTCTTGTTTTAAGAGAACCGTTGAATACTTGTACTACAAAAAAAGGGCATATTCTCAAGGAGTCATTGGAGTATATAAATAAATATTATGGTTTTTTTTTTAATGAGGATACATACGTTATTTTTTTTTTATGTGTATTAGGTAAATCTAGGACTAACACATTTGCCTCTAAACTACGTTAGTCAGATAAATAATACTGAACAACTATATATATATATATACACTTTTTGATCATATAAATAATCAGGGGTAGGTTAATTTCTTGATTTTTTTTTCCGTCAAAAGGTGCTAAAATGGATGGCTAGACTTTATCCCATCCTTGCTATAGGACCAAGCATTCCATCAATGTACATAGACAAAAGATTGCAAAACAATTACGAGTATGGACTCAACCTCTCCGCTCCAAAAGCTGAATCTTGCCTACGATGGCTCAACAACAAGCAAGACCACTCTGTCATTTACGTATCATTCGGAAGCCTCGCAAACCTAGACCAAAAACAAATGGAGGAGCTTGCATGGGGATTGACAGACAGCGGATGCGACTTTATATGGGTAGTTAGAGATCCTGAATTCACCAAGCTTCCTCAAGGTTTCACTTCTAGCCCATCAAAGAAAGGCCTAATCGTGAAATGGTGCAATCAACTAGAAGTCTTGTCCCACCGAGCCGTAGGGTGTTTTTTGACGCACTGTGGATGGAATTCGACATTGGAGGCATTGAGTTTGGGGGTTCCCATGGTGGCTATGCCTCAATGGACGGATCAAACGACCAACGCTAAGTTGGTCATGGATGTTTGGCAAACGGGGGTTCGCGCTGAGATCGGTGAAGATGGGATTGTTAAGAAAGAGGAAATAGTAGCTTGTGTTAAAGAAGTTATGGAAGGAGATAAAGGGAAAGAAACAAGGAGAAATGCTTTGAAATGGAAGGATTTAGCGAGAGATGCCATTAGTAAAGGAGGAAGCTCGGATAAAAATATTATGAAGTTTGTTATGGAACTTGTGAATTCAAATTAACAGGACCTTTTCTTTGACATCAGATAATTTACTAATATTTAATCATAAATGTATTTTATATTTTCATTTTGTTTTTCTCCAAGGCCTAATAGGATATTCCCTGTATTTATATATATTCAAATGGTAAAAATGGGTTGGCTTTCATTTTGCATCCTTAGAATATATATTGCCTACACGTTCTCCTCTTGAACATTTAATTGCTCCATTTCTTTTTTCAAAGCATCCAAATACAAAATAGACAAACTTAGAAGAAAGCCTACAGATAAATGCACACATGGATTGACTTTATTCCTTGCGCTCTTATTATTACAAACACGGATGAGAAATTTTATTCCAAACAAAGTAAACATCTTCTTCAATTTGTAATGAGCTTGATAACATCTTCATCTTGTTCAAAATAAGCCATGTCGGACTCATGCAAATACACCCATGCCTCAATCCCATCATTCTCTTTGGTATTCATCAATATCACCATGTCTTGAACATATACATTGCTCAAGCTCACCCAGATAGGTTTTCCCCAACCGAAATCGAGCTCATATTCTCCGAACTTGGACCAATCTGTGAACCAAACAACCTTAGAATCCGAGCATGCTGCCTTCTTAGCCACATCGTAGTCCATATCAATCAAAGCCCATCGTCCAAATGCTTTGTCACTTAATATCTTCTCGCAGTCCTTCACACCCTGGATTAATGTTTCCCGCATCTTGGAAACTATTTCTCGATACTCAAGCCTACAACTCTCCTCTGCTGTGTATTCGAATCCGGACATGGAAACTCACGTCCCGCAAGTGTATTTAGAAACCGGCGGAACAGTTCTTTCGTGAATGTTTATAGCTTGCCCGACGTAGGCCGCTCTCGTGCATGTTAGATCTCGGTTTTCTCGTGCCCAAAAACACAGCGAAAATTTTAAAAATTTTATATCTTGACATTCAAGATGTATTTTTGGACACTTGTATGGTTTTAATAAATAAACATACATATGATGTTTAGTTTTTACCTTTAGTGAAATTTCACTTGGCTCCAATTACGCCGGTATAAGCGAACGTAGCTTTTGTTGTAAATCTCACGTACGTTCTTCAAATCTTCTTTCTTCGATCTCCTAATCCGGTCCACGACTAGATTGATTGTTCATCTTCTAAATTTCACTAAAAATTTAGAAGATATTTTTCGTTGAGATGAAAGAACACAAGGAGAGTGGGAGGAGGTGTTTTTCAAAAATCCCTTGGCTTGGAAGTTAGGGTTTTTCGAAAATTATGAATACATTTATTCTAACTCTAAACCTAATACACATATATAAGCTTACGGCCCATTAAATAAATTAAATACTTAATGGGCTTAATCAATTAATTATTATAGTCTAACTAGTGTAATTAATTAATTAATCTTTTTAAAGTCCGATTAAGAACCTTAATAATTTGTATGTTAGTCTTGTACTCCTACAAGCCCATAGTACATACACTCATTACATATAATTTAAATCCTTTATAAATTCAACATTTGAATTTAAATATTTAAATTATAAATTCAACTTCTTGAATTTATCACCTACAAAATTTAATATTTAATAAACTCAACTTATCGAGGGTTGCATAAGAACTCGATAACTATGTGATACATATAAATAGTGGCATCGCATGTACTATTGGAGAACTCCTTCTCTAACGTACATTTCATACTCTGTCCAGAGATTCCACACACTATTATTTCATCAAATCACATAGGATATCCACACCCATAGGTGAGCGGTGAATTCCCGACTACAATGCACTGGCTCCTACATGTGTCGCAACTGTACCCAATCTCGCCACCTGATGACACTCCTGGAGTCGGTAAACGAGTCAAAACACAGGCCTAGCATACAGAGCCGCAGTGTTGTCCCGGGTCGTAAGGACCAATGGTGTACAATCATAACCACGGACTTATCCTCTCGATGAATGATAACCACTTGGAAAGTCCGAGGGAGGGTTGTTCGGTATAATCATCATATGACTACCCATCTGCATGTTTGGACATCTCTATGCCCTTACTAAGAAACGCGGTACACAACATCACAGATGCTAGTTTCGAGCTCAACCGACCTTTATCCATGTTTAGGCAGCTGAATCGACTAGGAACGAATTTAGATCATACAATATTTACAATGAGTTTCAACATCGAATTATGATTAATTTGTATTAAAGTATAATCAAGGTCTTTATCTTTGTTGGATAACATGGGTATACAGATAAAGAAATAACAAACCATGAAATAATGAATTATATTAAAATAAAGATTGTTTATTATATCCGAGTCAATAAATTTTCTAGCCAACAGTTGGCTTACATGACATCTACTCTAACAATCTCCCACTTGCCCTAGAGCCAACTACCAATAAACTTTAACCACATTGCTTCGCGATGCTTCTCAAAAAATGGTCATGGAGGGCTTTGTAAGTGGATCAACAACATAATCTGCAGAGGGGACTCTTTCGACTGATATGTCTCCTCTCCCACAAACCCCCGTATGATGTGGAACTTCCTCAGTACATGTTTGGATCACTGATGAGACCTTGGTTCCTTTGCTTGGGCAACGGCACCAGTGTTGTCACAGTACACCGGAACTGGATCAACTCCATTAGGAATAACGCCCAACCCTTGGACAAAATTCCTTATCCAAACTGTCTCTTTGGATGCATAAGATGCAGCAATGTATTCAACTTCAGTGTGGAATCCGCAACGGTGTCTTGCTTGGAACTTTTCCAATAGACAGCTGCACCATTTAGCATGTATACAAAACCAAAGGTCGATTTCGAATCATCTATGTCACATTGGAAGCTAGAATCAATGTAGCCTTCCAATTTCAATTCTCTACCCCCAATGACCATGAACAAGTTCTTAGTCCTTCTCAAGTACTTAAGAATATCTTTCACGGCCTTCCAATGCATTGGACCAGTGTTCGCCTGATATCTGCTTGTAACACTCAGAGCGTAAGCAACATCGGGACCTGCCGATATCATACCATACATGATACTACCAATGACTGACGCATATGGAATATGTGTCATCATATCTATATCTTCATCAGTTTTGGGACACATAGCTTTAGATAGAATAACACCATGACACATTGATAAGTATACTCTCTTGTACTCTTCCATAGAGAATTGCTTCAGAATGGTATCGATATAGGTGGCTTGGATGATTCCCAGCATCCTCTTTGATCTATCTCTATAGATTTGTATTCTCAATACATAGGATGCTTCACCCATGTCTTTCATGGAGAATTTACTTGCTAACCATACTTTAGTTGATTGCAGTAATCCTACATCATTCGCAATGAGTAGGATGTCATCAACATAAAGTACTAGGAATGTCACTGCACTCACACTAACTTTCTTGTACACGCATGGTTCCTCAGGATTTTTAGCAAAACCAAATTCCTTGATAGTGCTATCAAATCGGAGGTTCCAACTCCTTGACGCCTTCTTGAGACCATATATTGATCTCTGAAGTTTGCATACCTTATGCTCACTTCCTACTGATGTGTATCCCTCAGAACATATAAATTTCTTCTTTGATGTCTCCATTGACGAATTCAGTCTTTACATCCATTTGCCATATCTCATAGTCATACCATGCTGTTATGGCTAGTAGTATTCTGATGGACTTAAACATAGCAAATGCTGAAAAAGTTTCCTCATAGTCAATTCATTGCCTTTGAGTATAACCTTTTGCAACCAGTCTTGCTTTGAAGGTCAATACCTTCCCATCCGCTCCAAGCTTTCTTTTGTAGATCCATTTGCATCCTATGGGAACGATTCCCTCAGGTGGATCCACCAATGTTCAGACTTGGTTTGAATACATAGAGTCCATTTTAGACTGCACGGCTTCAAGCCATTTGGTTGAATCAGTATCAGATATTGCTTCTTTGAAATTCATTGGATCACATCCAACACAATGCTCATCATGACTTTGTTCATGAAGAAGCGTATATCTTGAAGGTGGTCTAGTAACCCTATCAGACCTTCTAGGAGCTTGTACTTCAACTACTGGTTGTTGGGAAATGGGTTCAACTTCTATAGTTGAGGGTGTAGAGTCCAAAATCAGTACACGTAAAACCAATGCATTTATTTAATTGTTAAATCATTTATTTAAGTTTAAATTAATTTCTTAGCGACGCATGATTTATCCAAATGCATTATTTTAAATTAATTATGCTTATGTGATGCACGTTACATGTTTTCTTGAGTTTCATTGTTTCAGGCGATTATTCGATGCAGGATCGAGAAAAAGAGACCAGCGACGATTTTGGCAATTTTAAAATGTGTTAATTTATTTTAAGTTAGGTTTGAGGTATTTTTAAAAGATTTATTTAATTTTAAGCATTTTAAAGCCTAATTTATTTATTAAGTGATTTTATGAGTTTTAAACTTTTAAAGATGTGTCACTTGTGCATCTTATTTTAAAGTAGAGGTGTTAGAAAAGTTAGTATCAGATTAGTATTATTTTATTATTAATTATTTACCCATGCATGATTATCCCCTAATTAGGCAATTAATTATTTTAATTAAGCAATTTTTCCCCACACAAAACGCACGCACACACACACTTTTACACAGACTAAAACCATTCCACACTCACACAATTCTTTACACTCTTATTTCAGAATTTTATTGGAGAAGTAGGGTTCTTAGAAGCAAAACATCCGCCCCTCTCCTCTGTAACATTTCAGCAAATTTTCGTTCTCTGTTCTTCGAGAAGTCGAGCCGCAAGTCGTCCCGGATCAATCCTCGCACCGTTCCCGCTTCGGTATCGTCGTTTCGGTATTTCAATTATTAAAAGGCATGTATATTCTGTTTTTCCTGCGTCGATCTAGTCATATTATGTGTTGTGATGTTTTTATGCGTAAAAATCCATGTGTGATGTAAATAGTTTGAGTAGAAAATTGTTTGATCGATTTATGCAACGTTTTTAGATATCAGAAATTCGTTTTTACTATATTTTTGAGTACTGCGACTTTTCGGTCGATTTTCTAGAAAAACTTTCAATATATGAAACGTAGAACTTTTTGATACCTTCGATTTGATATAAAATTCGAAATATTTGCATAAGCATTGAGTGAGTTATGGCCGTTTTCGTGAGACTGCTCAAACTGCGTTTTTCCGAAAAATATGTTCTTGAAGTTTTATTGTTGCAGGCTTCGTTGGGTGTCGACGGGTGATCGCTGCTTTGTTTAGGTATGTCGAGAATGATGTTGGAATGATTGTTGGTGTTTCGTTTCATGTCATTAGGCACCGGGTGGAATTAGAAGTCGTAGGAATGCTTTTGGTGTCAATTGTTGTGTTCATGAATTTTTGCGTTGTTTGTGATGCATAGTTGTTTTGGGGCGTTTTCATAGGCTCAATTCAGTGCCATAGTATCCTAGGATGGGTCTCGAGGTGTCAGTTCTCGGTTGATATGATCAAGTTAGGAGGAATAAGCCATGAGTATAAGAATTCTCGTTCGTTTATATTCACAGTAGGTACACGGACATTGGCACGGGGTCCGTGCCTTTGTTTCTTCGAGGTGTCAAAATCCAGTAGGTACACGGACCTGTAGACGGACCCTTACACGGGGTCCGTGCCTTGGTTATTTCCTTAGAGTGAAGATAAAGTACCTACCCGGACCCGGACCCGGAGGGGTCCATGGGGTCCGTGTCTTACATATTTGATGATTAATATATTGTTTGCTTTGGGGTTCGGGGACTTCGGTTAGTGCGATGATTAATCAAGGTCGAGACACGATAGATTTAGAATTTCGTCAGGAAATGACCAAGCTTGGGGGTGAGCATGGTTATTATGTCTAAGTTATGCAAGGTAAGTATTTGAACTCATGTTAGTATGTGCAGCAGTGGCCCCAAGCGAGATCCAACGAATCCCTCAACGCCAAGTAAGTAAGAATGTTCGACGTGCAAAAAAAAATATTTTCATGTTTTTGAGGTATGCTAAATGTCTTGTGACCAAATTATGAATAGTATTGGAAAGCGGTAAAGCATGACCAGGTACCAATCCACACCGGTAAAGCATGACCGGGTTTAGATCAGGATTGGAAAGCGGTATAGCATGACCAGGGACCAATCCACCCGTTAAAGCATGAATGAGGATCTCATGTATGTGGCAGTGGATCTTCCCTGTCAGCCCAGTACTATGGTTTAGTCTGATCAAGCGATTTATGTATGGGTCACTTGCTTTGAAACATATCTCTACGCAAAATGATGAAGTTTATGTATGATCAAGTATGTACGATGCAAGCATGTTTAAGAAAAGTTTTACGTTGATAGCACGTCTATGATATGTATGTACGTTCAAGCTTTTGTATGCAAGTTCAAGTTTCAAGTATGTACGATCTATTTTAAAGATGCATGTGGTTTTACTACGTATTATTTGTTATTCCTAATTTATACATGTTGAGTCTTTAGACTCACTAGACTTGATCGATACAGGTGAGGATGACTTTGAGGAGACGAGAGGTGGGGACTAGTGAGCCGGCTTGGACTGAGCGGGAGGCTAAACCCGAGGACCGCACATGTTTTAAGTTTTATGCAATGTTTCAACTACTCTGATTTCACGTTTTGTTTACAATGTTTAAACAAGCATTTTTTTTCTTTAGCAAATTTTATTGGTGATCTCTTTTAACGCAAATATTTTTGGATGAACAATTGATTTATGAACGAAAATTGACAGTCCATTTGGTGTTTAAGAAAAATTTTAGTTTTTCCGCAAATTTCAAGTAGATCAAAATACGGTACGTTATAGAGGGAATATTTTGAATTTCGTCAAGTTCTATCATCTTGCCTTTTCTATCTAATAGAAATTTCTTTTCCAAAAAGGTGGCATTTCTTGAAACAAACACTTTTGCTTCATTGGGATGATAAAAATAATATCCAACAGAATTATTTGGATATCCTACAAAGTAGCACAAAGTGGATCTGCTATCCAATTTGTCTCCCACTGTTTGCTTCATGTAACCAGGACATCCCCATATTTTCATGTAAGAATATTTGGGAGTTTTTCCCATCCATATCTCATATGGTGTTTTATCCACTGCTTTAGTATGAACATTATTCAACAACATTGCCGCAGTTTCAAGCGAAAAACCCCAAAACGATGTAGGCAATTCAGTGAATCCCATCATGGATTGAACCATGTCTATCAAGGTTCGATTTCAATGTTCAGAAAAACCATTCAATTGTGGTGTTGCTGGTGGAGTCCACTGTGAGAGAATCTCATTCTCTTTTAGATAACCCAAAAATTCAGCACTCAAGTATTCTCCACCTCGATCAGATCGAAGTTTTTTAATACTTCTTTCTAGCTGTTTTTCTACTTCAGATCTGAATTCTTTGAACCTTTCAATTGCTTCAGATTTGTGTTTCATCAAATAAACGTACATATACCTCGAATAGTCATCAGTAAAGGTAATGAAGTAGGAATGCCCAAATTTTGTGCTAACACTTAGCGGGCCACAAACGTCCGTGTGGATCAAATCCAGTAGACCATGCGCACGTTTCACGTTTCCATTGAATGGAGTCTTTTGTCATTTTTCCTTTTAGACAGGATTTACAAGTAGGTAGAGAATTTATGTCTGACAAGTCAAACATGCATTCTCCCACTAGTTTGTGCATCTTCTTTGGGAAATGTGACATAGTCTAGCGTGCCATATTTGTGTGGGATTTGAATCATCTAACTTTCTTTTGTTTGTTGTTGAAATCATGTTTACTTGGACATTCACTTATCATTTCCAGAACATTTCTGGCACATATAATTTTTTATGTCCGGACTTCTTGCAGTGAAATAAATATGTTCTAACTTATCGAGCTTTGTAGGCCTTTTAAGTGTCCTTCAGAGTTTGCCTCTTATTGGGTTTGTTTTTCTTGTGAGGGGCAGAACATTTCTTTCCCTTACCTTGTGGGCCATTTTTCGTCTGACGAGATGCCCATTAGAAAAACAACAATTCCCTATTTTATGGTGATCTCATAAGTTATAAGCGTATTGACTAGCTCTTCAAAGCTATCATCTATCTTATTCAAATTGAAGTTCACCATAACCCCGTAAAATGAGGAAGAGAAAGACAACAAATTGATGTTATCTAGTAACTTGTTAGAAATCACATATTCCAAGCCCACCACATTCTCAATAAGCTCAGTCATACGTACACCACGCTCATGGGCCAAAGCCTCATCTTGCATTCGTGTATTCATGAGCTCCTTGAAAATGGTGTGCATCACTGTACGAGCTTCATGTACCATGCAACTCTTGCATGTGTATTAGAATGTCAGCATCATTCAACATTTCCTCAAACTGTTCCTACAGTTCATTTGACATAGAAGCGAGCATGTTACACTTTAGCTCGCATACTATGGTCTTACCATCTTGCATGCTTTGTCAGTTCAACAGAACTGACATTAATGTGTATGCTATTTTCTCCGAATTCAGAACAATTTTTCCAACCAGTCTTGAAAATTAGATTCGATTAGCTTGTTAATAATAAAAATGGATTATGTGACGAAATCGAATATATACTGATATGGAAACAGAATAATGGTTGATGATTATTTTAAAATAATTCTAAGATATAAAATATGGATTTTATTTTATAAATTTTCCTCCCACTATTTTGACATTTCCACCACCCTCTGATGAAAAAGGAAAATCGTATTTCCTTAGTGGGCACGTAGAGTCCAATTAGCCAATTATAATCCCGAATAATATCAGCCAATTATAATTTCTAAAAGGTAGAATCCAATTGCATCCCTATGCAACCTCCACGTGTTTTGCCTCACGTTTAATAAGGACCCAATAATATGACGTCGTTTATTTTCACGTGTCAAACCGACCCATCAATATTGAATTGTAGTGGACAGTCGCCATGAGTTCCCCCAATAATATGAGCCGAAGTCATAGGAGTTCCACTCAATTCACATCATATGTCCCGGTGGAAGTCACAGCTTTTCGGCGTCCAGGCCTCCCTAATAATATGAGCCAGACACTGTCCGCGGGTAGCGATCAACATGCAACCACAGTTGATGGAAGGAAAGGAAAAATTAAACTCTTTTAATTTTTACTTTTTTTCGGTTTGATATAAATATTGAATCTTATTCAATTTAAAATCGCGTGCCATGTTCGTATGTTTGTCTGATTTATGCAACTATATTATTTAATAATATACATACATGCATACTACTAAATATCACATATATATCATAATATGATATTCAACAATAAATAAGGATGATCGATCACCAACACTATTAGATCCATGTGAGCCAGACATGGATCCAGGTCCAAAACCTAGGTGAATGCAGGGATGCAAATGCAACTTATTACAAGAACTTCCAATATTTGACATGTCTTCATCTTGTGCATCGGGCCCACCATCTTCTAGTCTTGATTTCCCACTATTTCTCATAATTACATTTAAATAGTCATGGCACATAAGGGATACATCTCATGGGGTGGGAACATGCCATAAACCAGGTCCACTTTAATAATATCAAATATTAACAAAATGAATAAAATAGTAAAATATCCTAACATACACCTAACACATTGGTCAAGGCTTTCGATCATCTTTCATGCATTTAATATCAAATATTAAAATCAATTAATTAAACAAATTTAATTAACAGATAAATCAAATATATAATAATTTTATCACTAACCACAACAATTATTAAAGAATTTAATAAATAAAATAAACACATTTATTTAATTTCTAATTAATTCAATAATAATTGATTTCTTGTAAAACTCATTTTTACCATAAATAATTAAAATCATATTCTAATTATTTATTTTACAAGAAAATTATTAATTTTACAAAAAATTATTTCCAAAAGAAAAATTGAACCAATTTTCATAAATATCAATTTTGCCCAAAAATTTAAAAAATCAGAAAATTACATCCTAGGCCCAAACAATTCAAGCCCATCATCCAGCACGGTTCTCGAGACACTCCCGGGCAACCGCCCGCGTTGCCCGCGCACTGCCCGAACGTTCCGGGCAGTCGCAGGCACGTTGTGCGTGCCCGCTGCGCGAATGATGCGCGCACTCTGCGCGGATGCTCCGCGCAGCTCCTACGAACACGCTGCGCGCACGGTTTGCCCAGAACAGTTCCAAGCAGATCCGAAATTTTTTTTTATTTCGGGAAAAATAAATTTTTATGGTGCATAAATTTTCTGAAAAATTTTCTTGTATGGTTATAAACAAATTATTCAATATCAAAACCGTACGATTTAGAAAAACCTTGGCTCTGATACCACTGTTAGATCTCAGATTTCTCGCGCACAAAAATGCAGCGGAAGTTTTAAAAATTTTAAATCTTGACATTCAAGATGTATTTTTGGACACTTCTATGGTTTTAATAAATAAACATACATAGGATGTTTATTTTTTACCTTTAGTGAAATTTCACTTGGCTCCAATTATGCCGGTATTAGCGAACGTAGCTCTTGTTATAAATCTCACGTACGTTCTTCAAATCTGCTTTCTTCAATCTCCTAATCTGGTCCACGACTAGATTGATTGTTCCTCTTCTAAATTGCACTAGAAATTTAGAAGATATTTTTCGTTGAGATGGAAGAACACAAGGAGAGTGGAAGGAGGTGTTTTTCATAAATCCCTTGGCTTGGAGGCTAGGGTTTTTTGAAAATTATGAATGAATTTATTCTAATCCTAAACCTAATACACATATATATAAGCTTATGGTCCATTAAATAAATTAAATACTTAATGGACTTAATCAATTAATTATTCTAGTCCAACTAGTTTAATTAATTAATTATTCCTTTTAAAGTCCAATTAAGAACCTTAATAATTTGTATGTTAGTCTTGTACTCTTACAAGCCTATAGTACATACACCCATTATATTTAATTTAAATCCTTTATAAATTCAATATTTGAATTTAAATATTTAAATTATAAATTCAACTCCTTAAATTTATCATCTACAAAATTTAATATTTAATAAATTCAACTTTTGAGTTTAATAATTTAAATTTCCAAATTTTATAAATTCAACTCCTTGAATTTATTCTCTCCAAATTTTATAAATTCATAAATTCAACTTCTTGAATTTACTATATCATAAATTCAACTCCTTGAATTTATTTTCTCAAAATTTAATTATTATAAATTCAACTACTTGAATTTATTCTCTCAACAGGAACAAAATAATACAATACTTGTTTGATCCTCAATGGTTCAGGGATATAGCTGGCCGTGGGTTCAGAACTCTTTATGATTCAGGACATAATCCTTTTTTCAGGTTTACCCTAATTTGCCCCATTCTATGTATCAAAAATTGATCATGAGAATGTCAGAAATCATATTCTGATTAAACCTATCGAATCATGGTAAGAGCGTCTAGTAGCATCGCCCCATGATTCCCTAGGTATCATGATAGTGCATGCAAGAACCATTCGGCTATGATTAACGTACAGTACGGTCCCTTCATCTCATATATCCCGATCGAATCTACAACCACTGGTTCATCGAGGGTTGCACAAGAACTCGATAACTATGTGATACATATAAATAGTGGCATCGCATGTACTATTGGAGAACTCCTTCTCTAACGTACATTTCATACTCTGTCCAGAGATTCCACACACTATTATTTCATCAAATCACATAGGATATCCACACCTGTAGGTGAGCGGTGAATTCCCGACTACAATGCACTGGTTCCTACATGTGTCGCAACTGTACCCAATCTTGCCACCTGATGACTCTCCTGGAGTCGGTAAACGAGTCAAAACACAGGCCTAGCATATAGAGCCTCAGTGTTGTCCCGGGTCATAAGGACTAATGGTGTACAATCATAACCACGGACTTATCCTCTCGATGAATGATAATCACTTGGAAAGTTCGAGGGAGGGTTGTTTGGTATAATCATCATATGACTACCCATCTGCATGTTTGGACATCTCTATGCCCTTACCAAGAAATACGGTACACAACATCACAGATGCTAGTCTCGAGCTCAAGCAATCTTTATCCATGTTTTAGGCGGCTGAATCGACTAGGAACGAATTTAGATCATACGGTGTTTACAAATGAGTTTCAACATCGAATTACGATTCATTTGTATTAAAAATATAATCAAGGTCTTTATCTATGTTGGATAACATTGGCATACAGATAAAGAAGTAACTAACCATGAAATAATGAATTATATTAAAATAAAGATTGTTGAACTTCAAATATTAGTTGAGCGAGTCTTCACAAAAAAACGTAAAACAATGTGTTTGTAGTCTTTACATATGAGACATTAAACAATATGCTGATTGTGAGGTGCTGCCTGCAATCTTGAGTGCTAGGAGTTCTAGTTGGGTGCTGCCCTTCCGGAGTGGGTTTGTACAAAAAGTTTTATAAATCAAAGTCTTCTAATGAATCATTCCCAACGTGGAAGAAGGGGTGACATAGGAGCATTTGAAGTCTCCGTACATCCATAAACAAATTTGTGTCTATTTGTTTATTGCATTTACTTATCATTTTCATTGTTTTAATGATGCAATGTTGAAATATTTTATGTATTATTCAAATACAAAATTATTGCATACCAAGTGTTTGATAAAATGCCTCAACCAAAATATTTTTTATTCATTCAACTTTCATATATTTTAAATGATTTACAAAATATTTAATCGATTTCTACGAATGATTATTTCGAGTGTTTTCTGCTTGGTTTGAAAACCAAACTCGATTTAATTTATCGGTGTTCAATATTTCAAGAACCGAGCTATTGTAGCTCAACGATGATCCCCCTAATCGATCCGAACACACTGAGAATGGATAGAGACATGGTCTGTTTGAAAATTTTCTCCAAGAGCATGAGATTATTGCCCAATATACTATGTCTGGTTTTCTAAACCAAAATGACATAGCTGAGATAAGAAATCGAACAATATTGGATATGGTGCGTAGCATGTTTAATAGCTCCAAACTTTCTAAATTCTGGTGGAATGAAGTTTTTAAGATAGCTGTGTATATATTAAATCGAGTTCCAACTAAGGTTGTCCCAAAAAAGCCATTTGAACTATTTAAAGGTTGGAAACCGAGTTTGCAACATATACGCGTTTGGGTTGTTCTTCTGAAATAAGAGTTTACAACCCACATGAAAAGAAGATGGACTTTAGATCTATGTGTTGAATTTTCATTGGATTTGCTGAAAAATCCAAATGGTACAAATTTTATTGTTGATATCATAACACTATAATTGTTGAATCAAGAAATGAAAAATTTCTTGAGAATGAATTGATTAGTGAGAGTGATCATTTTAATGCCATAGTTTTTTTAGAAAGATCAAATTAATGCACAACAGTGTTATTAAAATAATAGATTGGTCATTATTCATACCCCTCAAGGTCAAAAATGTGTTAGACAACTAGTTACTGGATTTCCACAAATTGCTAATGAAAGTACCATATATCAAGTAGTTAATGATGAACGACAATAAATTGTCGGTCAATTGAACAACCTAAGGAGATCTACTAAAATAAGAATATCAACGATATCTAATTATTATCTCGTGAATTGACAAGAATCGGACTTGAACATTGGAGCCAAAAATTATCCTAAAAAGTGTTTACAAGCCATGAGTTATAATGAGTCAAAACTATGGTTTGATGCTATGAAATAAATACTCGTTAAGTAGCATTGAAAGATATATAGCAAGACTTGTCGCTAAATGATTTACTCGGCGGGAAGGAATCGACTACAAGAAGACATTCTCTCTTGTATCTAAGAAATATTCCATTTGTATATTCAAAATGGATGTGAAAATACCTTTTTCTCAATGGAGAACTGAATAAAGAGGTTTATATAAAACAAGCTAAAGTATTCTCTCTAGTAATGGTGAACACTTGGTTTGCAAACTTAAGAAATCTGGATATGAATTGAAACAAGCTACTCGTCAATAGTATTTGAAATTTCATGATGTTATCTCTCCGTTAAAATTCGTAGAGAGCATCAGAAATCAATGTATATATCACAAGGTTGTGGTAGTAAGATTTGTTTCCTTATTTTATATCTAGATGATATATTACCTGCGACCAATGACAATAATTTGTTACATAAGAGAAAATTTCACTCTAACAATTTCGATATGAAGGATGTGAGTGATGCATCTTAAGCTTGATGCGTGCTCGGATTTGCACTAAACTTGACATTGCATTTAATTATGGTATCTTGGGAAGGTATTAGGGTAATCAAGGTTTAGAAATATGGAAGCTGAGTTTATATCTTGTTTTGAGGCAGCCTCACATGGTGTATGGTTGAAGAGTTTCATTCCGAGATTTAAAATTATTGATTATATATCTAGGCCATCAAGAATATATTGTGACAATTCATCTACTATTTTATGGATAAAAATTACAAAAATAGTAGTCAAAGCAAGCACATCGACATTAAGTATTTATTCAAACGAGAACGTGTTAATGATAAAACAATGATTATCAAACATATTAGCACTAAATTTATTATTGAAGATCATTTGATTAAAGCATGCCAACACTGAAATTTAAGAATCATATAGAAATGATGAGACTCTATTCCTTTGTGTAATTTAGTTGTAAGAAAAAATTAATGAAACTCTGATGTGATATTTTCTCACATTTATTAAGAAAACATTCATTGATTCGAGAAATATCAATAAAGTAGGATATCGAATAAACATAATGCTTATTCATTAAATTATAAATATTTGAGAGACAAAATGCATTATTATACATGAAAGATAATGTTGCTTCTAGAGGACATATCAACAAGATTCATGTATTTTGTATTCTCCTATAGTGAACGTCGAATTATATATGAGTCAAGTGTGAAGATGAAAAAAATTGAATTCAAAAAACCAAATCATATAATGACCCATATAAAATTATAACGAGGAGAGGACAAATTGAGCAGCTGACAATAGTCTTAATTTTGGACGAAATATGCATGTGTTGTCTCAATTTAAAATTTTCAGACGTGCATGAACATTTATTTTTTACATTCAGCCCGTGTTTACTCATTGATGGTGCAAGAATGCTTATAAATACCAGCATTTGAGGTCCTTAAGAACACACTCATAAGAAAAATATTACACCATCTACAGAGGGTTAAGTGCTTAGAAGACTTCAACCAAGGGGAAAGTATAATACTTACAAATCATTCAATGGCTGGAGGTAACGATCGATCTGCTTCCGTATGTTTGTTTATTATGTTCATTCAAGTTTAGAAACATGTTTTTTTGTGGAAAAACTCTAATGAAAGATCCTGAATTCACCAGTCTTCCTCAATATTTCACATCTAGCCCATCAAGAAGGGTCTAATCATGAAATGGTGCAATCAACTAGAAGTCATGTCCTACTGAGCCTTTGGGTGTTTTGTAAAGCATGGTGGATGGAATTCAACGTTGGAGGCATTGATTTTGGGGGTTCCCATGGTAGGTATGCCTCAATGGGCGGATCAAATGACTAACCCTAAGTTGGTCATGGATGTTTGGAAAAAGGGGGGGGATCACATTAAGGTTGGTGAAGATGGGGTTGTTAAGAAAGAAGACATAGTAGCCTTGTGTTAAAGAAGTTATGGAAGAAGATAGAGGGAATGAAACAAGGAGAAATGCTTAGGAATGGAAGGGTTTAGCGAGAGATGCAATTAGTAAAGAAGGAAGCTCAAATAAAAATATTATTAAGTTTGTTATGGAACTTTGTGAATTAAAATTAATAAGAACTTTCTTTGATATCATATAATTTACTAATATTTAATAACAATGATGATTTTTTTTTTTATTTTGTTTTTCCACTTACTCCATAATTTTTTTCACAGCAATATCTTTAATAAAAAATTTTAGTAATGTTATCAGTTATCACACTTCCCTATACGACATAAACCAAATTTATAATAAAAAATTAATTTATTCAATTTAAACTTATTGGATAATATTTATAAAATTAATTGTATATGTTCTTTAACATTTATTTAAATTATTTTAAATGTGATTTTATAATAATTTTATTTGCATACGTTATTTTGATCATACAATTGGGTAATCGGTTTTATCGTGTCCACAATTTAACCTGAAGCTTTAAAATTTTTATTTGACATTCAAATAAAACTTATGGATACTCGTATGATTTAAACAAATTAAACATTCAGAGGGTGTTAAATGTTAATTAATAATTATACTTTTAGTGAATAAATTAATTGACACCAACTATTCCAGGGTTAGCAGATATAGCTCTTGTAGTATTCCCTATGAACGTTCTTCTTGAAATCTTTTCTTCAATTCTCCAATCAAGTCCATGACTAGAAATAATAGTTCATCTTGTAAATTACACTAGAAACTTAGAGGAAATTTAACGTCGAGAACTAAAAATTAAAAGGCAGCTCAAACCCTATTTTTCTTGATGATGGCCGAAACCCTATTGTTCGGTACAATCATCATATGATTACCCATATGCTTGATTGGACATCTCTATGCATTTACCTTGAAACACGGTACACAACATCACATATGATAGTCTCAAGCTCAAGCGGTATTTATCCTTGTTTTTAGGCGGCTGACTCGACTAGGAATAAATTTATAATATACAATGTTTACAAATGAGTTTCAAGATTGAAGTACGATTCATTTGTATTAAAGTATAATCAAGGTCTTTATCTATTTTGATTGCATTGGTATACAGATAAAGTAAAACGAAACCATAAAATGTAAATTATATTATCTGTTAATTATAATTGAGTCAATAAATTCTTTATCCAACCATTGGATTACATGATATGTACTCTAACAATCTTCCACTTGTCATAGAGCCAGCTACCTATAAAATTTAATCTCATTGTTTCCCGATGCTTCTAAAACAATGGTCCTAGCAAAGACTTTGTAAGTGGATCATCAACGTTATCTGTAGAGGCGACTCTCTTGACTGAAATATATCATCTCATCTTCCTACAATCTCCCTGATGATGTGGAATTTCCTCAGTATATGTTTGGATTGCTGATGAGACATTGGTTTCTTTGCCAGTGTTGTCGCAGTACACCGGGATTGAATCAACTCCATTAGGAATAACACCCGACTCTAGGACAAAATTCCTCATCCAAACTACATCTTTGGCTGCAGCAGATGCAACAATATATTCAACTTCAATGGTGGAATCCTCAACGGTGTCATGGAACTCTTACAGGAGTCAACCACACCATTGAACATGAATACAAAACCAGATTTCGATTCAAATCATCTACGTCACTTTGGAAGCTATAATCAATGTAGCCTTCCAATTTTAATTATCCAGCCCCATAAACCATGAACAAGTTCTTAGTCCTACTTAGGCACTTTTTCCCCCATTTTTTTAATTTAAATGATGGTCCTTGCAGGGCCTTCAGATTCTAGTTGCTGCCTTTGAAGAAGAGATTATCTTTCACAATCTTCCAATGTATTGGATCAGGGTTCGCATGATATCTGCTTGTAACACTCAGAGCTTAAGCAACATCAGGACGCGTTGATATCATATCAACATTATAATACCAATATAACGTCCGAAAAATCAATCTACGTAAATCACATGCATGCAAAATTGTTTTAATTGCTTAATTGTTTTATTTAATTGATTTTAATGCTAGAATGGTATTTATTATATGATTATATGATATGATTGCTTCATTAAATGATAATATGACATGATTTCATGAAATTACGGATTTTACCCGAATATTCGATAATAGGCAGGGGAAAGGAGACCGGGAACGATCAAGACAAGAATATGTATTTTTATTTAAATAATGGCAAGACTTCCTAATATGATTAAAAATGATTTAATTTTTCTTAAAATGTCGGAGTTCGAATTATTTTACGAGTCGAGCTCGATTTTTCCCGGGAAGCCGGTTTTGGGCAAACAAAGAGTTTTAAAGGATCTAAAATATTATTTTATGGAAATTAATTTATAAATTTTATTATTTAATTAATTAAGTGTTATTGGGTCTAATTTAATTAATTTAAGTAGGCCCAATCACCCTTAAGCTTGCAAGCCCAAAACCAAAGTCCATTAACATGTTAATTAATTATAAATAAGGCTCCTAGGTCTACGAAACCTCATAATTCAGCCTCCATTCAGCCGATTTTTGCCCTCACACACTTCACAATTTTCGAAAAAAATAAGGAGAAGAAAAGCTTGTGTTCTTCGTCGCCCGTTCGTCCTTCCTCGCCGACGATTGAAAATTAGAGCGTTAAAACGCAAATGCACGTTTTCTAAACTCTTTTAAACATCATACAAATCATAATATGTGTGTTAATTATTTATGCATGAAAAATATTGGTGTTCGATTATTTTACGGCGGGATACGTATTTTTCAAAGTTACAACGATTTTACGTTTATTTGAAAAACATTTTGAATCCAACGGACACGCTGCCAATACATGATAAAAATATGGTTAAATTGTGATTGAAACATGATAAAATCAATAGGACTTAGGCTGGAACCGTAGGACACAAGGGAAGAAAGAAGAACCGTGAGTTTGGGGTTGGCTTTGTGTGCATGATTTGGTTCAAGGGGATCGATGGTTTTGCATGGGGTCTTGGGGCTCGACTAGGTTTGAGGGTTGAGTCCTAAGGGACGTGGGTCAGGGTCAGGGTCAGGAAGGGTCCTAGTATGTCTACGACTCCTTGGTTGCAGCCTAGGAGGAGTCCTTTAAAGCAAGGACTCCTCGCGCACTGGTGGTGTACATCAGCGGCAAAGGGGGCTCATTGCTGGGGCTAGGTGGTTCAGGGTAGGTTCATCAGGGTCCTAGGGTCATGGGCAGGGGTCGGGCTAGCGGCTGGCTCGCTTCTGGCTCGAGCAAAACAAGGGAACTGCAGGGCAGCAAGGTGACGCCCGTAGTTTCTGTTGGTTGCAGGGGTTTGCAGCTTGGGTTCTAGGGGTTGGGCTGGTCTGGGCATGGTCCAGGGGTGGTCAGGGTTGGCTAGCTCGGGTGTGGCTCGGCTGGAGGTGACCTAGGTTGACTAGGAGTCTACTAGCGTGAGTTAGAGAAGGGTACAGATTTTGGTCTCGGTTCCAGGGGTGTTTGAGCGAGCCAAGGCTAGGTTTTTTGGGCTGTGCTTGGTCAGTAGGGTTCCTAGGTGGGTTGGCTTGGGTTTGGCTTGAGGTGACTCGACCATGGCTCGAGTATTTTGGGAGATGGCTCGGTGTGTTAGGTTATGTGTCAATTTCAAAAATTAAAGAACTAAAATTGAATCAATGGGTCCACGGGTGTGGCTCATGACTTGGAAGGGTAGAATAAATACTAAAAATGTTATGTTTAAAATTTGGGATCAAAATAATGAGTTTTGGATTTATCCGAGATTTAATCGCCGCATGAAACGTTAATTAAAGAATTAATTGAAAAGTCTAGTTTTAAGCTTTATAAAATAACAAAAAATTATATTTAAGCTTAAATAATTATTTAGAATAAGTCCATGTCATTAAATATGATAAAAAGATATATTCGAGAATTTTTACGTCCAGGGGCAAAACAATCTTTTTACACTTAGGAAAATAAGAAAAGCTTGGCAGTGTCGCTTGAAAATTGATATTTTTTGATATAAAATTATAATTTTGATAATAATATGTATTTTTATGATTTATGGTAAAGCTGTACAGTTTATACCGTTTAAATGCTATTTTTGGAAAGCTGTCTTATTTTATGATTTTTAAAGAAAAAGAAAAATATTTTGAGCGATGTGTATTGACTGTGACAAAAGATATGATATATGATTTTGTGGGGATGACGTGAGGGTCAAGGCCCCAGAGAGAGCCCATATACGGGCCAATGCCCCAGAGGGACCCTGTTTACGGGTCAAGGCCCCAGAGGGACCCCGTGCATGGGAAAAGGCCCCAGAGGACACCGACGATCATATTTCCACGGTGGAGCCTAGTGCACACCCCATGGACCATGTGGAGCTAAGAATGCAGTCGACCAAAGGATAAAAGCTAGTCACTTTCAAGGATCAAACTTCACACAAAATGATATATGATTTAAAGCTTATGATTAAAATGATTCTTATAATATACGATTTATGATGAGGATTAAAGCTATTTTTAAAATGAATTATTTATGCTCAAAGCTTATTTTAAATTACTTTTGGAAGGATTTATTTAAGCTTAAAGTTATTTTAAATTGATTTTACGATTTATGATTTAATTATGCTAAAATGATTTTAAACTGGTTTATTTATGTTCAAAAACTATTTTAAATAAAAATATGATTTTAATGCATGTGAATATATATGTATTATTTGCTATCCATGTTTAGAACGTGTTGAGTCTTTAAACTCACTAGATTTGTATTATGCATGTTTAGATGATTTATGGGAGATGCTGACGCTTGAGTGGATCGAGTGCAGCAGCACACACCCGAGGGCCTTCATTTTTCCGCACTAGCTTGATAGATTAATGATTTAAAGATTATGTTAATGATTTTTATTAGAGATATTTTTATGCTTAATTTTATTGTTAACTAATCTTTTTAAATGTCGATTTAGGAATTTTGGTTAGTCGATGATTTAGGATTTTATTTTATGCACTTGAGATTTAAATTGTTAATTTATTATGATTCATGATTATGTTAAATTATTTTATTAGAATTTATGATTTAAGATTAGGAAAAAAAATCGAGGTCGTTTCAACCAATGGCTGACACATATGGAATACTTGACATTATCTCTATCTCTTCGTCAGTCTTGGGGCACATCGTTTTAAATAGAGTAACGCCGTGACACATTGGAAATATCATCTCTTGGACTCTTCCAGAAACGTCCACTACTCGTTTTCCTTACAAATATACTTGAATTTTTTTATTCCGATGCTTTCTGCCGAAAATGAACAAACATAGGCATATTTTTAAAATACTTTTATACCATTTAAAATAAATCAACCGATCATATTATTTGAAAATCCACAAGAAAGTAATTCAAATCATAAAATCGTAACGTCAACCAATCTGAACTAACATTAATTCAAAAATAAACTTAACTCTAACATCCTCCCAAAAACCTCTCATAAGCATCATAAGTCATGTAAATATTTAAGTAATCATAATTCATAAACGTAATTTTATTTGTGAAAAACTAGCGACAGTCCTCGGCTTGTGTGCACCTTCAGTCCAGCTAGTTCAACCATCAAGACTTCCATTAACAACAATCTCATGCTCACCTGCATCGATCACATCTAGTGAGTCTATTGACTCAGCAAACCTTAATCATGATAACAAGTAATAAATTTACATTCAAAAGCAACAGTGAAAATAGTTTTAATAAAATAGCTTTTAATGAATATAGACTTTAACATTTTCCTTTCAACATATTGTATCAAATTTTCTTTCATCATATACATATAAGTTTTCCTTTTTATTGAATTCAGATCCTCAATTGTGACTTTCGTATTAGCTGTAGGTCGATGGATCCATCTACGTATTATCACGATATCAGACGGCGGGGACATCAGCGACACTCTCACCTGTCAACTGAGCATTGACCTTGTATATCTTCGTATAATCGTATTAGTCACAATCAATTCACCTCCTTCAACTTTTCATATTTCTATCACTTATAAAAATTCATGTATATATAAATCATTTTTCTTTAAAACCAAGCATGCAACATATCGTTTAGCATTAATGTTTCATCATAAAATTCCATAAACTTTTGAAATATACATTATAACATTTATTATAGCATTCAGGGGACTGCCAGGACGTTTAACATTTTTCAGGTGTAAAATGACCGTTTTGCCCCTGAAACCCTAACTTTCCAATTTTATCCTCAGACCTTTAAAAAACGACCCAAATCATTCCAAATTTAACATGACACCTTAAAATATACCCATAAATATTCCCGACCTTCTACCAGTTCCGGTGTCTTTAACGCACTATCTCGAAATTATCTAATAAAGGAGGATGCTAGTATGCCCTCGCTTTTCGGGTTTTTAGTGCCACTACCAGGCCACCCAAAGGAAGGTGAAATCCCGTTCGTATCTTAATCTTAAGTATGTCAGTTCCTTCCTCAAGGAGCGAGAAAAGGTTCTTAGACGTAAAATTAAGCTTTTTGACTAATTTCCCAATTCGTATTTAAAACTTAGATGTACATTTCGATTTTAACTCGTATTGACTCGAAACTTAACCAAAATTTACCAAAATTTAATTATAGCTTAATGACACCTAACTATAGCCTTATACAACCCAAATCAAGTCAATTGATACCCTTGAACAACCCTAACAGCCTACTAAATTTCTCAGCACCAAATTATCAAACCTTAGCCCTAACCAACCCTCATGTCCTTCCACCCTAGCCATCATCAAACCATCCCAGACCCTATCAAACCCTCCTAGGACCACCGAACCCATAGCAAGCTGCTGGACCAAACTTAACACCCAAACCGTGCCCTTCCCTTCACCCGTGACAAAGAAGCCAAGCGCGCCTCCCCAACAAGCGTGGTTCCTCCCTAGCCCCATTCCAGCCCTCATGCGATCAGCCTAGGACCTTGAATAGCCTCTCTTATGACCCTTGAACACGTCATAAGTGTAGCACACAGCCCTCTATTCCCTAAACACCATAACCGAACCCTAGCATTCTAAAACCCTAAGGAAATGTGTGGCCCTATCTTGCCACAACCAGCCTTGAGCCGTGACTCCTAAGGGTTCTTAAACACACCAAAATCCGTCCCTTTTTATGCCTCTACCATGACAACCCATTCATCATTAATAAGAGTTTTAAAAAAAGAACACACTAGTTTTGTGCATGTATAGCCATAAAAACGAAAATACAAGAAGTGTATCATATTTTTCATGCAATGATAATTAAATATACATAAAATGGTGTGAAAGATGTTTGATGGAAGTTTAATGTGTGCCTTTGCGTATATTACGCTTGAAAATCAACTTGCGGTGCGAGGAACGTTGGCGGAGATGGACCTTTGCTGAATTTTCCTTCAAAATTTCGTGACTTTCCTCTCAAACCCTCATGTAGTGTGTGTTGCTGATGGAGAAGAAGAGTCATATTATTATTTAGAGAGGTGGGGCATTTAGTTGTGAGGGTTTGGGAACGGTTTTATGGTCTTTTATTTTAATTAAAACATAAGGTATAAGCTTAGGCCTATTAACCTAGTATAATAGGCTCATTAGGTCCATTAGTTAATATTAGGTCCATTCGTCGAAAATCGAATACCGTTTAAATATACGACTCGCCATATAAAAACACCTCAAAACACCCCATTTTCGAAAATTTCACTTAAAATACACCACACATTAAATAATTAAAATAATTATTTAATAAAATATTTTTCCTCATATCGTCCCCAGTCTCCGTACTTCGATCGCATCTCGAATAACTTTTAAAAACACAAGTTTTATTCTAAAATAAAACTACATTTTAAACATGTAATCATGCACACCATAATTATTTCATGCTATTAAAACCATTTAATTAGTCATTTTCCATTTTTCCTAAATTTGCATGCAGTTGAATTACGTCATCGTATTATTGACCTTACACTTCCAAAGAGAATCTTTTCGAAATGGTATCTATATAAGTCGTTTGGGTGATCCCCAACATCCTCTTTGATCTATCTCTATAGATTTTTTTCCCCAATAAATATAATGCTTCACCCATGTCGTTAATGGAGAATTTACTTGCTAATTATATTTTAATTGATTACAGTAATCTTACATCATTCCCAATTAGTAGGATATCATAAACATAAAGTACTAGGAATGCCACTGCACTCCTACTAACTTTCTTGTATACACATGGTTCCTCAGGATTCTTATCAAAACCAAGTTCCTTGATAGTGTTGTCAAATCTGAGGTTTCAACTTCTTGACGCCTGCTTGAGACAAGATATTGATATCTGAAGTTTGCATACAATATGATCATTTCCTACTGATGTGTATCCCTCAGGTTGAGACATATAAATATCTTCTTTAATGTCTCCATTGAGGAATGATGTCTTCACATCCATTTGCTATATCTCATAGTCAGACCATGCTGCTATGGCTAGTAGTATTCTAATGGACTTAAACATAACAACTAGTGAAAAAGTATCATCATAGTCAATTCCTTGTCTTTTAGTATAACATTTTTCTACCAGTCTTGCTTTGAAGGTCAACACCTTCCCATCCGTCCCAAGCTTTATTTTGTAGATCTATTTTCATCCTATGGTAATGATTCTCTCAGATGGATCCACTAAAGACATGACTTGGTTTGAATATATCGAGTCCATTTCAGATTGTATGGCTTCAAGCCATTTGGATGAATAAGTATCAGATATTGCTTTTTTGAAGTTCATTGAATCGCATCTGTCACAAGGCTCATCATGGCCTTGTTCATGAAGAAGTGTATATCTAGCAGGTGGTCTAATAATTCTATCAGACCTTCTAGGTTCGTGTACTTCAACTACTGGTTGTTGGGGATTAAGTTCAACTTCTACTGTTGAGGGAGTATCTTGAATTTTTTCAAGTTCTATCATCTCACATTTTCTATCTAATAAAAATTTTTAAAGGGTCAATTTGTAATTTCGATAATTTGAGGATTTAAAATTCAAAATTTTGAGGAACACTTGGGTTAAATCAGTAAATTTTTCAAAGATTTTGGTATAATTGCTGGTAGAAATTCCTTAGTTTCAACACGATCAGATTTGATGGTATGTTTTGTCACAGGAATGATATATATTTCAGGTGTAGCCACGCATGCATTGTCGTACTCCGGAGCTACACATTCGTTATCCGAGACGTTCGTCAAGCGAATAGGAATCATAACGGTGGCGATGGATTCAGGAATCAGAGGATCGATTGCATCTGAGGATCAGATGTTCACTTCCCAGATAGTGAAGGGATTGGAGCTCTGATTACAGAAGAATGCAGTGCATGAAGATCTTATAGTGCTACCATTGGAGTTCGACATCATTTTGGGTATCGACTGGCTTTCCTTGAACGGAGCTGTCATAGACTTTCGTCAGAGTTCAGTATCAGTCCGGCCGCCCAGCAGTAAGCCGTTTATATTTGAGACAGCTAGAGACCAGCAGATGCCTCACATCATTTCTTGCATGTGTGCGAGGAAGCTTATGAAGAGAGGCTGCCAAGCGTTTTTGGCCAGTATTGTGACACTGTCAGAGCCAGTTGGTCAGAGGCTAGAGGACAGTTGATGTGGTCAGAGATTTCTCCAATGTTTTCCCTGACGATATTTCAGGCATTCCACCGGACAGAGAGGTGGACTTTTCTATCAAGCTAATGCCACGTACAGTGCCGATTTCTAAGGTACCCTACCGTCTAGCACCTGCAGAGATGAAGGAGCTGAAAGATTTGATTCAGGACTTGCTAGATAAAGGTTTTATTTGCCCTAGATTTTCTCCATGGGGCGCACCGGTAATGTTTGTTAAGAAGAAAGAGGGCAGCATGCGACTCTGAATTGACTACCGGGAGCTGAACAGAGTCACGGTCAAGAACAAGTATCCACTGCCCAGGATCGATGATTTATTTGATCAGTTTCAGGGAGCGTCGGTATTCTCGAATATAGACCTCCGATCCGGATATCATCAGCTTAATGTGAGAGAGTCTGACGTGCATAAGACAACATTCAGGACGCGTTATGGGCACTATTAATTTATGGTGTTGCCCTTCGATTTGACGAACGCGCCAGCGATCTTCATGGATCTCATGAATTGCGTGTTTCAGCCATATTTCGATCAGTTCGTCATAGTTTTCATTGACGATATCCTGATCTATTCGAATAGCAGAGAGGAGCACAGTCAGCATCTGAGGACCGTACTGCAGACTTTACAGGACAGACGGCTGTATGCCAAGTTCAGTAAGTGTGAGTTCTGGTTTGGCAGAGCTGGCATTCTTGTGACACATTGTATCCCGAGACGGAGTGGAGGTCGATCCTAGCAAGGTTGAGGCAGTCCGAGATTGGCCAGTTCCTAAGAGCGTGACAGAGATCCGCAATTTCTTGGGATTGGCTGGGTACTACTGGAAGTTTCTTCAGTTTTTCTCTTCTATCGCAGTACCTATGAACGCCTTGACGAAGAAGAATGCCAAATTTATTTGATGACTAGAGTGACAAGAGAGCTTCGACAGGCTGAAGCAAGAATTGACTACAACACCAGTTCTAGCTATGCCATCAGGGCAAGGAGATTTTGTGGTTTATACAGATGTTTCAAAGCTCGATTTTAGCGCGATTTTGATGCAGCATGACAGAGTTATATCCTACGCATCCAGACAGTTGAAGTTCCATGAGAAGAACTATCCAACTCATGACCTCGAGCTAGCAGCAGTGGTTTTTGCTCTGAAGATTTGGAAGCATTATCTGTATGGGGAGAAGTGCAAGATTTTCACTTATCACAAGAGGCTGAAGTAATTCTTCATGCAGAAAGAGCTGAACATGATACAATGGAGGTGGCTAGAGTTAGTGAATGATTATGACTATAAAATTAGCTCCCATCCGAGTAAGGCTAATGTGGTTGCAGATGCTCTGAGCAGGAAGCACGCAATGATTTCTCATTTGTCGGTACAGAGACTGATGCAGGCGGAGATTCAGAGGTTTGAGCTTGCAGTTTATGCCAGGGGCAATGCCCCAAATCTTGCTACTCTGACAGTACAACCGACTTTGAGAGACAAAATTCGGGCAAGGAAGACTTCTGACGAGCAATTGTAGAAATGGAGACAGAGGGACGAGGCTAAGGGCCAGAGACTGTATACAGTTGTGGATGGCATAGGCAGATATAGGGACCAACTGTGGGTTCGTAGTAGTGATTCCCTGAGAGCAGATATCTTGAGTGAGATCCACAGCACCCCGTACTCCATCCATCCAGGGAGTACAAAGATATATAAGGATCTTCAGTCTCTATATTGGCGGCCGGGCTTGAAGCGAGATATTCTGTAATTAATCTCCGAGTGTTTGACATGTCAGCAGGTCAAGACAGAGCATCAGAGACCTGCAGGAAATCTGAGGCCTTTCCATATTCTCAAGTGGAAATGGAGATTTTAGTTCGATAAAGATGAATAGGGTGCTTGAGACACCGGTTGTGGATGATTCGGTGTATATGGCATGGGCTGCAGACCCCGACTTAGACTTGATGATACGCAGAATATGCTATCCGGGGTCTCCGTGGATGACACCTGGTTCGTACACTTTTTTCGCTGAGAAATATTTGTTAGTCCCGGCTGCGATGTGGTATGCATTTTTGGCCACACGATTGATGCCAGTCGGGCACACTAGCGACGTACAGATGGAGAGGGGAGTGTTGCTTTACGCACTGATAACCCATATGCCAATCAATGTGGGGAAAATTATTTATTCACAGATCCAGCTGAGTATTCACAATCCGAATGTGACATTATTCTTTCCTCACATTATCACCGAGCTGTGTGCGGACGCTGGGGTTGTTTTTCAGGATGATGATGAGTGGTTGCCACTAACCAAGGCCCTGTATGACGCCAGGTGGCTACAGAAGACCGCAGTACGGCGGAAGGCCTTTCCTAAGTTTGGCTCTATATGGGACGGCTTGACTTTCGATCCACTGCCACAGCAACCCCCACCACCGTCCCCGCGACCTCGACATTGCCTTGTTCAGGACCGGATGTATGAATTTGCTGCATTTTCTGACCATCAGTTACAGTGGCAGGCTATGAGTCAGACATATCAGACCGCTACTAATGCCATGCTGCGTCTGTCCCTGAGCCACTGTGGTATTGACCTGGCCCTTATGACACTACCTATGCCAGCCTTCCTGCCGCCGTTTCAGTTTCACTACGTCGATGTACCAGAGCCGGAAGCTGGCGTCATTCGCCCAGAGGAGCACGAGGAGGATGATCATCGAGATGGGAGTCACTTCTATCCCTTCTTTTATTTCTTGCATTTCGTTTTGATCATTTTATTTATTTATGTTTCTGTTGCATGATTAGGTTCTATTGCATCCATTGTGTTATGCACTATCTGTCTCTTTTTCTATCGTCTATTGCATTGGGGACACTGCTCGACTTTAGTATTGGGGAGTGGATGGGTGTTGTTTTGTGTGCTTTCTTTTTGGTGATTTGTTTGTTTTATTGTTTGACATTTAGTTTTCGTCGTTTTGCATTGGTGTGTGTGTCAGTCGACAGTGTTCGAAGTAGTACTTGTTAGCCAAGGATGATTAAGAGGTGACGAAACATGCCCTGTCTGTCATATACTTGCATTTATTTAGCACATACTGTGGTAAAGACACGAAGTTTCATTAAAACATTGAATTCTCTTTGCACGAATGTTAGAACTAGAAGCATGCATGATTAGATGGTGGAAATTTAAAACTAAAGTGGTGAACAGAGAGGTTTGAAGGCGTGAATTGAACTTGACTATATTCTCTTGAATCGAGGTATCTATCAGCAGCGTAAAAAAAAGAGAAAGATGGAGATGTAAGGTTTGGGGGAGCCGAATAAAGGAATGAAATCCTATTCCTGGCTAAAGTTGGAGAAGTAAGGTGTTGGAGAGCCGAATAAAGGAATGAAATCCTATTCCTGGCGAAAAATGTAAAACACATGGATTTGAATCTGAAATGAAAGTTTCTCATATAGTCCTTTTATTACTGTATTCCAATTCAGTAAATATATATATATATATATATATATATATATATATATATAATGCTGTTGGTGGTTACTGAGTGTAGAGGAATAGATGAGAGTAAGATTTACACTAACAGGATGATTGAAATCTCTGACAATGGTTGAGAATGTATCCCTCTATCATATATGATGCTAGGACTAACGACACACACATACACGTTCAAGTTTTATTTGAAACAATGTCTAGACCAAGAAAAGTGCGAAGAGTTGTGCTTTTACGTTGATCGACAAGGGAATATGTTGAGTTTCGCTGAGGCTAATTGATGACTATGAACTCACTGTCGAGCTACTTTGGATCATGCTCTGTTTTGTTGTGTCACCTGTTTTGCTCAAGGGAGAGTAAAAAGTTAGTATTTGGGGGTTGATATAGGTGGATTTTACTTGTTTTTCATGTCATGTGATGTCCCATTGTGTTGCATTTATCCTTTAGATTGCATGCATTTTGTGTCGTTTTGGCATAATTTATGTTTTCTTGTTGCTAATAAGACCCGTGGTCGAAAATGCAGGCAATTCGTGGATAAACTGAAAAGAATGGGAAGTTTTCGAGAGCTATCCGCTCGGGCGCACATTTATACTCGCCCGGGCGCATGCAAGGTGGGAGAACAAAAAAGAGATTTTTGCGAAAGCCATCCGCCCGGGCGGAAACTTATGTCCGCCTGGGCGCGTCAAAGAAAAATTGAAATACAAGATTTGCGAAAACCATCCGCCCGGGCGGAAACTTATGTCCGCCCGGGCAGAGTTGATTTTTTGGAAAGATTTTTGGCAGATTTCTTCCCTTATTTACTGAAGGAGGCTGAAATGGACGGGATTTGGGATGATTTTTATGGCATTCAGACATAATTCAGCAGCCTAGGGAGGAGAATAAGGGAGAAAAAGCTTGGAGCAATTTCGGGGAGTTGAAGATTCGAAGATTTCCGGGCATCGTTCCTCGCACTTTCGTCACGAATAGTATTTCTAATCTAGTTTTTATCATTTAAACATTATTGTGTTTATTTTCACCATGAATTCTAGTAGCTAAACTTAATTATTTGTTGGAATTTAAGGGGATCCTACCCCGAACTTTGATTTAGTTAATTTATGTTTCGATTTTTGCTTTATTCTTGAGTGTGCTACTCTTTTTCATTGTGCTATTAAAGCGTAGCTACTTCAATAATAGTTTTATATCGCGAGTGACTTCAAGAAAATAGCTTGTGATAAGAACGAGTAGCATAGTCCGTTGATCTATAATTTGCATAGACATATGAAATTAGATACGCGCCGATAGTCATAGTCCGGAAGGGCGAAAACTAGGGGATTTCATAGATCGATATGCGATTCACTCTTGATAAATAATTAAAGACATTTAATTATTTCACTGAGTAGAATTAGTTTGGCATAGCTTGAGAGGACGTGTTCAATTGAACATGAAATCCTGTCGGAAGCATAGATCACTATCGAACAAAATTAATTAATTAACGAGGGGTAGGTGAACCAATATTTCCAACAAATTTATTACTCATCGAAACTTAATTAATTGGTCTAGATTCTATATCTCATTTTTAATTCATGAATTTTATCTTTGCATTTTATTTAATTTTAGTAGTCATAAACAATCATTCAAACTTCGTTGCTAAAGATTTGCTGAATGGGAATAATAATTGTAAAATACAGTCTCCAGTGGAATGATACTCGTACTCTCATACATCATACTATTACTTGACATCGTGCACTTGCGATTAATTTTCGAGTTTACAAAACCATATTGTTATTGAGGATTCCACAGTGCAAGTTTTACTCAATCAAGTTTTTGGCACCGTTGTCGGGGACTGTTAATTCACAATTTTATTTTTAGTTATTTTCTTTAGCATTGTTTTATTTTTCTTGAGCTAACACTCCATATTCTATTCCAGATATCTTTTCCAGTGCATGCCAAAGTCACTTGACGTGAAGCTTGAGCAGTTTGATCCTGAAATTGAAAGAACTTTCCGCAGAAGAAGACAGCAGCGGAAACTGAAGGAACTGATGGAGAGGCACGAACACGAGCATGAGGAGGAACACCATGAAGATACACATGTTTAGATACCACGCCGCATTCTGATGCTAGAGTATGCCCAGCCTTCTTTGGATGGTGTACGCCCCAGCATTGTGAGGCCTATTGTGCGGGCAAATCACTTCGAAATCAAGCCATCTATAATTCAGATGATTTAGAATACAGTTCAGTTTGGAGGATCTGCAGTAGATGACCCAAACACGCACATCGCAGATTTTCTTGAAATTTGCGATACTTTTAAATTTAAAGGAGTTTCTGATGATGCTGTTAGGTTACGTTTATTTCCTTTCTCCTTACGTGACAAAGCTAAAGCATGATTAAATTGTATGCCTGTAGGTTCGATCACCACATGGGAGGATATAGCGAAGGCATTTCTCATTAAATACTTTCCTCCATCTAAGACCATGAAGTTGCGAGCAGATATCACCACATTTGCTCAATTCAAGCAAGAGTCTTTATATGAGGCATGGGAGCGTTTCAAAGATCTATTACGAAGATGCCCTCATCACGAACAGCCACTTGGGTTAGTCGTTCAAAACTTTTATTATGGCTTACTCACTCCTAATCGTACTATGATAGATGCTGCTGCTTGTGGGAACCTATTGAGAAAAACTGCTGAGGAAGGATACGAGTTATTGGATGAGATGGCTGCTAGCAGCTATCATCCTCAATCTGAAAGGAACATCCAGCGGAGAAGTGCAGGAGTTCACCAGGTAACTGACTTCTCTGCTATTACTACACAACTTGATGTCTTGAACAGGAAATTGGGCAGTTTGAATATTGGTGGCACAACTATGCGTCTTCAAAAGATATTCTGTGATAAATGTGGAGGTGAACACTTTGTGAAGGACTGTCAAGATGGAAATCTCTTCTATGTGCAAGAAGAGGCACTAATGAATCAAGTAGAAGTCCAAAACCGTACAAGGAATGATCCGTATTCGAACACATATAATCCTGGATGGAGGCAACATCCCAACTTTTCATGGGGTGGTCAAAACAGTCAGAATCGACCACAAGGAGGACAACCATATAGGAAACAACCGATGTACAGATCTGACCCTCCTAGAGAAGAAAAGTCTAATTTGGAGCAAATAATGTCTAAGTTTATCTCGTCCACTGAAACTAGACTGCAAAACCAAGATGCATCGATAAAGGGGCTAGAAAATCAGATTGGACAGTTAGCAAAGATGATAGCAAGTAGAGAGCCAGGCACCTTGCCCAGTAACACAAAGACCAAACCAAAAGAGCAAGTGACGGCCATCAAGTTGAAGATTGGGAAAATTTTAGAGTCTAGAGAAAAGGAAAAAAGTCAAGTACCGGATGAAAAGACTGAGACATCCAAAGGTAAGTTTTCGAACAATACACCAGCACCCACTACACAATCAAAAATTGTTATACCCCCTCCTTTCCCTGCAGCATTGAAAAAAGCAAAACTCGATGCGCAATTCGGTAAGTTTCTTGAGGTGTTTAAAAAATTGCATATCAATATTCTTTTTGCCGATGCTTTGATGCAAATGCCTATTTATGCTAAATTTTTGAAGGATATCTTAGCAAACAAGAGAAAATTGGAAGGTCACATGACGGTAAATCTAACTGAAAATTGCTCCGCTTTGGTGCAAAACAAAATCCCACCGAAACTTAAAGACCAGGGAGTTTTTCTATTCCTTGCATGATTGGTGATGTTATTTTTCATAAAGCTTTGTGTGATCTTGGTGCGAGTATTAATCTTATGCCTTTCTCTGTGTTTAGGAAACTTGGATTGGGAGAACCTAAGCCAACGAGGATGTCTTTACAGCTAGCAGACAGATCTGTTAAACTATTTCCTTTGAGCAAAACGAGTAGTGTACGTTTCAGCTCTTGTAGTATTCCCTACGAGTGAGTATAGGAGAGTGCAGAATTGGGGCGAGTTTCCAGCAAGTTTTTGAGCGGGTCAGGGCTGGTTTTCCGGGCTGGTCTTGGTCAGTAGGGTCCTTAGGTGGGTTGGCTAGGTTTTGGCTCAAGGTGGCTCAGGCGTGGCTCGAGTAAATTGGGAGATGGCTCGGTTGGTTCGTTAGTGTGTCAAAAACAAAAATAATAAATCTAAAATTGAATCCATGGGTCCACGGGTGTGGCTCATGACTTGAAATGGTAGAATAAATAATAAAAATGTTATTTTTAAAATTTGGAATCAAAATAATGAGTTTTGGATTTATTCGGGATTTAATCGCCGCACGAAACGCTAATTAACGAATTAATTGAAACGCCTAGTTTTAAGCTTTATAAAATTATGAAAAATTAGGTTTAAGCTTAAATAATTATTATAAGTCTAAGTTTTAAATTTGGGAATTTTATATTAAATTTTTGTTTAATTCGGGATTAAAATGCAGTAATACGTCTTATTTAAAGATTAATTTAAAAGTCCTCGATTGATGCTAAATAAAAATATGATAAAATTCATTTAGGCTTAAATAATTATTTGGGACAAGTTAGAGCCAATGAATTCAAGAAAATGTCAAAAACGGGAAATTTTACGTCCAGGGGTAAAACGATCTTTTTACACCTAAAAATTAGTAAACGTCATGGCATTGCTCTAAATGCTATTTTTATGATATTATGATTGTTTTTAAATGTTTATGAAATGTTCATGATTAAATTATGATTTTTAAATGTCTATGGGATTTTTATGATTTAAAGAAGACATTTAAAAGACATGTTGCATGCTTGGTTTCAAAAGGCAAAATTATATGTTATGCATGATTTTTATAAAGTAATGAGAATGTAAACGTTGAAGGAAGTGAAGTAATTGTGACTAATTCGATAATGTTAGAGATATCGTGAGGGTGACGGTCCCAGTGGGAGCCCGACGATCGTATTTCCATTATTACGAATATGAGGTAACAGAATGTGGTAACGGTATGTGGTAACGGTAAGAATGGAATATCGTGAGGGGAAAAGGCTCCAGAGGGAACCCCGACGATCGTATTCTATTCGAAAGAGGATAGGCCATGGCCCAGTTGACCGGTGAGAGTGTTGCTAGTGTCCCCCGCCGCCCAATACTGCGGTTTCATGTAGATGCATCCATCGACTTTTGATGTTTGAGGAAAGTCACAATTAACGATCTGAATTCAACAAAGGAAAAGGAAAATGAAAAAGGAAAAGGAAAAATGTTTATGATCATGAAAAATGTTTTATGTTATGTCATGTTGAGAAAAAGAAAGGAAAATGTTAAGGTTTATGTGATGCATGTCATGAAAATGTTTATGCTTAAAGTCACAACTTACGTATCCTTGTCCTGGCTATTCCCAGGTTTTCCAGCTTTGTTATAACAGGTTGTGCAGCATGTTTCGTGTTTTCTAAGGCCTCTAAATTTGTGTAAAACTATCCCTTTTCAATTCCTAACCATGGCAGCCCCTTATATACATGTAAATCATGATTTTTGGATCAAAACTCAAGTTTTAAAATCACCCTTGATGCATAAACGAAAATAAAATAAGGTGCAACTTGTTTTTCATGCAAAACACAATAAAATAAATACTATGGTGTGAGGGATGAGTAAAAGAAGAATTATGGCGTGCCTTTGCGTTTTATACGCACGAATTCATGTTGACGACGAAGAACGGGCAAGAACCTTGGCTTAGAATCACCTTGAACCCTTCGAAAACCCTTCAGTTGTGTATGTGTGTATCGTGTATGGGGGTGGTGGGGAGAGTTTTTCAGAATTGTGAGTGTGCGGCCGTGAGATTGTGTTGCTTGTATAGGGTTTTTTTTAACATTTTAAATACTAATTAACTACTAACTAGGCTTAAGCCTATTAAGCCAATTAAATTAGGCACATTAGTTTTAATTAGGATTTAATTATCATAAAAATGGTTTTGATAAAATAGGTTTGTGAATTTAATAGCCGGGTTACTTAAAAGATCGTATTTTTCTTGAAAAACCAACATCGATAAAATTTACGTCCCGTCATATGAAATCACCTCAAAACCCCATATTTTCAAAAATAAGAAAAAGCAACACTCATATTTTAAATAATTAAAAACAATTATTTAATAAAAGCATTTTTCGTTTTTCAGGCTTCGGTCCCCGTTCCTCGATCGTCCCTTGAAAAATCCTTTTAAAAATACATTTTAATGCAACCATATAGAAAAATATATTTTAAACATGTAAATATGCACAACATAATTAATTAATACAATTAAAACAATTAATTAAAATACACAAGAAATTTAATAATTGCATGCATGTGGTTCGCGTGGACCATTAAATTTTCGGGGCGTTACACCTAGTATGTAGAGTCTCAGTGTTGTCCTGGGTCGTAAGGACTAATGATGTACAATCACAATCAAGGACTTTTCCTCTCGATGAATGATAACCGCTTGGAAAGTCCGAGGGAGGGTAGTTCGATACAATCATCATATGATTGTCCATCTGCATGATTGCACATCTCTATGCTCTTATCATGAAACACGGTACAAAACATCACAGATACTAATCTCGAGCTCAAGGGCCTTTATACTTGTTTTTAGGCGGCTAAATCTACTATGAAAGAATATAGAATATACAATGTTTACAAACGAGTTTCAAGATCGAAGTATGATTCATTTGTATTCAAAGTATAATCAAAATCTTTATCTATGTCGATTGTATGGGTATACAGATAAATTAAAATGAAACCATTAAATGTGAATTATATCAAAATAAAGACTTTTAATTATAACTGAGTCACTAAATTCTTTAGTCAACTGTTGGCTTACAGGGTATTTTCCTAACGACATCAACATTAGTCACACACACACACACACACACACATATATGTATCGGACCGAACCGGTCCCGTGACAGGTTCCTTGTCGAACCGGACCGATCTGGACATCGATTAAAAACTGTTTGATCGTTCAGACTAGCAAAACCGATATGTATATTGTTTAGATTTTGAACTTGGATAAATATATCTTTTTATTGTTTATATATACATATTTAATATTTTTATAATTTAAAATATATTATTTACTATATTATATTATTATTTTATATAATCTAATGGTTTTTTGGTTCGACGGTTGAACTATTTTTTAAGGTAAACTAGTTTGATCGCCGATCTGTTTATGAAAACGGGTGGATGAATTTCTATTTAAACTACATAAACTGTAAACATAATTTTGCACAGCAGTTACCAGCAGCAAGGTATTCTGCTTCTGTTGTGGAAGTTGCTATGGATGTTTGCTTCTTGTTGAACCATGAAATCAGTCTGTCTCCTAGGAACTGACATGATCCACTGGTGATTTTACGATCTAGCTTACATCCTGCATCTGAATATCCAACTAAATCGAAAGAAGAATCCTTAGCATACCATAACCCCACATTTTGTGTACCTTTAAGATATTTTAAAATTCATTTGACAGCTGAAAAATGTGATTGCTTAGGATCTGCCTGAAATCTAGCACACATACAAACAGCAAATACAATATCACGACGACTAGCAGTTAGGTACAATAATGAACCTATTAAATCTCTGTAAAGTTTCGTCTCAACTGATATCCCCCCTTGATCATTGTCTAGTTTGATTGATGAACTCATGGGAGTACTTGCAGCTGAACATGTTTCCATGCCAAATTTCTTAAGCAATTCCTTGATATATTTGGTCTGACTGATAAAAATACCAGTTTTCAGTTGCTTCACTTGCAGACCGAGGAAAAATGTCAGTTTACCCATCATACTCATCTCGAATTTTTCCTGTATTAACTTGGCAAATTTCTCACATAATTTGGGGTTAGTTGACCCAAAAATAATATCATCAACATGTATTTGCACAAATAAAATATGATAATTCTTTGAAAATTTAAACAGAGTCTTATCAACTGAGCCAACAGTAAAATCATGATCAATTAGGAATTTTGAAAGGATTTCATACCAAGCTCTTGGAGCTTGTTTAAGACCATATAAGGCTTTGTTCAAATGATAAACATGATCAGAAAGAGAGTGATTAATAAAACCTGATGGTTGTTCAAGATATACTTCTTCCTGCAACTGACCGTTCAGAAATGCACTCTTCACATCCATCTGGTAGACTTTAAAGTTCATGAATGAGGCATAAGCAAGGAACATTCTGATTGTTTCTAGTCTTGCAACTGATGCATAAGTTTCATCGTAATCTATCCCTTCTTCTTGCCTATATCCTTGTGCTACAAGCCTCGCTTTGTTGCGCACAACTGAACCATCTTCGTTCAGTTTGTTTATATATACCAACTAAACTCGAGCATCACCCTTGTCACTAGACCAAATTAAAATCATAATTTTGTGTATGCCCTTATGTTTTTACATAATACTGGACCTTAATGTCAAACTAACTCAAAAGTAAAGACAAGTTACTAATAAGATCTCAATAAAAATGAAGGCAATTCCGCAATATTGTATACTGTTGAAGATGGTGCCTATAAATTGGCTTGCTTTGGTGACAGTTATTGGTCCAGTGAGTATTCATAAATGGAGGGAAGTCATTTGGGTATGGTATGATGCTATAAAAGTCCAAGTGAAAAAGAAGCTGGCAACTGGATATCTAGAAGCACAAGTTAACTCATATATAGATAGAGGTTGGTTCAAGAATCAGAAAGGCGATTTTATTCTTTCGATCAGGAATCAGAAAGGCGATCGAAGGAAGAGAAGATAAAGTTTGATATCAGACTTTGGTTTTTGATCATAAACTTGTACTTGTATATTATACTCAAAAGATCAATAAGATTGTGCTGGTTTCTGGTGTTCTTGATTTGTGTGACTGAATCCTTGAAGTGTATGCCTCGGCTCTGAGTAGATTAGTGTTATTCATCATTTCTTAATCGCAATTGATTCTCAAATTCACTACATATACCATAACACAACAACAAACAGATACACGTACACGTTGATTAACTTTATTAAATGGTACATGCATTGCTTGTACGATGTTATTATCACAGACAAAGACAAAGACACAGACACAGATGAGAAATTTTATTCTAAACAAAGTAAACATCTTCTTCAATTTGTAATGTACTTTATAACTTCCTCATCTTGTTCAAAATAAACCATGTCGGACTCATGCAAATTCACCCATGCCTCAATCCCATCATTCTCTTTGGTGTTCACCAATGTCACCAAGTTTGGAATATACACATTGCTCAAGCTCACCCAGATAGGTTTTCCCCAACCGAAATCGAGCTCGTATTCTCCGAACTTGGACCAATCTGTGAACCAAAGAACCTTATAATCCGGGCTCGCTGTCTTCTCAGTCGCATCTATGTTCACATCAATCAAAGCCCATCGTCCAAATGCTTTGTCACTTAATATCTTCTCACAGTCCTTCACACCCTGGATTAATGTTTCCCGCATCTTGGAAACTATTTCTCGATACTCAAGCCTACAATACTCATCTGCTGTATAATCGAAGCCGAACGCGGAAACCCACGTTCCGCAAGTATATTTAGAAACAGGCGGAACAGTTCTTTCGCGAACGTTTGCTACTTGCAAGACTCTGGCAACTCTCGAGCGGCCCCCGAGATTCGCCATGTCGGCGCGTAGAATAGCTTGTGTTATGAGTGCTGACACCACAGCAACCCTCGAGGGTGGCCTCTCAGTAATTGTGTTCGGTTTCCACCCAGGGTTGGCTCTGTCGCGTAGCCTAGATATGGCATCCTTATCAAACACAAATCTTTTAATAACGATACTATGGTCCGGAACTCTAGAAACCTCGAAATAGAGTGGAGCCGCATCCTCAGCCGGGAAGATGGAGGTAGAGTCGAAATCCGGCTTAACAATCGGGTCCCGGCCACCAGTAGCATCGTTGGACCATGCCGCGAGGAACATGCTCATCGAGTACGAGTCGAAAATCCTATACGACGCGCACACGCCGATGGCAAGGCCGCCGCATTGGAACTTGTTGAGCTGAACTGCGAGCATTGGGTCCGTGGGGTCGTCAGCCTCGCCTACTCCTACGGGTAGGAGGTTGTTAAGCCAACTTAACTCGGAATTCACAGGAGGATTCAAGATTTGATGGAGCTCGCAGTCGACTCGTGCTTCTAAAAACACAGCACCCTCGTCATTACAATCAACAAAGTGTTTATCCTTGACGTATCTCCCAGCTAGTGGGTAAAAAAGGGTCAAAACTTCGAGCAAGTGATTCTTCAAAATTTTTGGTCATTTTTTCATCAAACGATTGATAATAGAGGATTCGAATGACATGCATGGTTGGGTTGATCTCATCCATTGCAGAGATGTTGTAGCTTCTGAGATTTGAAGGGGTTGGGGTTGACGGTTTGATCACCTTCCTGCTCGTTACACTTGTCTTCATCGTTCCCGCAATCACTCCCTTGCTGCTGTGAAAAAACAAAAATCGAAATCATTCGGCTGAGCTTGTAAATCTATCTTAAAATTTCTTCAATCTAAGCAGATATGACAAGATTTTTTTTAAATGAAATTACCAAGTTATTGTAAAGCAAAATACGAGAATTATCAGAAGTGAAAATAATAAAACTAAAACTCAATTTTGACAACACAAAGATCAAATCAAAGTGATTAGATAAACATAGAAGACAGAAAAAAAATCCAACTATATTTCTTCAAATTAAATTGAAACTTTTAACAAGGAAAAATTATGACCTGTGAAAATCTGAACAAAAATAAATCCAATTTGGAAGAGTAGAATTGATTGTAACCTGGTCGAAATAAAAGTGATATAATGGATTTAAATAGAGCTTGCAGCTATCTTTCCTACCATTAATTAAATAATTGTTTTATATTATAAAATATATAATTTAATATAAAATATTTAATATAAAATATTTAATATAAAATATTCATACTCTTCCATAATTGTCCCATGGAAATTTTTTTATTTAACAACTCGTGTTTCGCATGATTCGAGATTAAATACATTATACAACTAATGATTTATTTTTTATTAACTTTTTAAAATTTCTAAAGTAATTTATTTTTTTATACACTAATTATGTCATGTCAATATATTTTTTATGTAACGTCGACAATTTGATAACAATAATCAAAAATTATGAACAAAATCCTAAAATTGAAGTAGGAAAAAATATATTTTTCGTAGTTAAAATATTTGTAGTTTTTTCTAGACTACAATTACGATATTTTGTTTCAAACTACAAATATATAATGTAACTAACCGCAACGGGAGTTGAGCGTGGACATGAGAATTATTTATCTCAGGCAAAGAAAGTAAAAAGAAATAATTAAATATATCTAAATAAATTAGAAAAATTGTGCATAATCAACAGGACTCGAATACGAGACTAAGAAATCTCAAAGCATCAAAGTTAATCATTGGATCAATGACTCGTGGGCGGATGATACTTTGGTTGAAAAAGCTGTAATCACATGGTGTATTATGAAATCATTTTCAAATTTTAATTAACTGAATATAATGATATGAACTTAATTATATATATATATATATAATTATTACAAATTTATCTAAAAAATAAAAGATAAAAAATATTTCAGTTTTCCAAATTTTCATTTATCCATATTACTTGACGGCAAAAACTTGTGTGAGACGATCTCACGGGTCGTATTTTGTGAGACGGGTTTCTTATTTGGGTCATCCATGAAAAATTATTACTTTTTATGCTAAGAGTATTACTTTTTATTGTGAATATCTGTAGGGTTGACATGTCTCACAGATAAAGATTCGTGAGACCGTCTCACAAGAGACTTACTCTTACTTAGAACCTTGATACAATTTTTCAAACCATATATGACAAATTTCGTTTCATGCGATTTCACGTTTTCTTATATATTTGCTATTTTTTGTGCCGATTGTGGACCCTATTTTGATTTAAAAAATATATGTGAAAATAAATGAGTTGGGATTTTTAGTAACTTTTGAAAGATTATATTTTTTATTATTATTATTTTCACCTAACTACAGTTTTAAATTTGAAATTGTTTCCATCCCAACAGTTGTTCATGTTCCAGAAAGATTATGTTTTTTTATTATTATTTTCACAATGGAGAGGGATTATGCCGTCTCACGATTCGAACCTAGGCGTCTCCCTTAGGCCTTAGATTACTTGTTGGGGGATAAATATAGATAAACCAACTAATGAACAATCTTATATAACTATCGAAATATCACGATATTGAAATAACAAGAAAACTAGAAAGAGATCACTCAAAGTCTCATTGTCCATAAGTTATTCCGTTCTATTGAGATATCCAAATCCAATATACACCGTTCAAAATGTATCATATCATGGCCAAAGTAAGATGTATAAATTTCAGTCCAATACAACAGTTAGATTCCACAAACTGCCTTCGCAATCAAACTGTGCAGATTCTATCTGAGAAAACAATAAATTATGTTCATCTTCTATAAATTGATTCAAACGACCACAAAACACAATCTTCACCATTCACAATCTAGCTTACTCCGTATATAAACTCAGTTCCATGGTTTGATTTGTCATAAATATAATGCTTTTGAATGTTACCAATATGTGGACTCTCAAAAATCTGAAAACTTTTTCACTCTCTTTCTTTTGTGTATTATCTTTATAGTTTGTTGTATGTATCACATGTTGGGGTATCGTTTTGCGTCGAGAGTTGACCACCGAAATTCTCAAAATTACAGCGGCGGCGTGGGGGTGGCGGCAATTGGTGAGGGAGAGATAGGGAAATTTTGTTGTAGACAAAATTTATGTGAAAAATTTATGTGTGTTATTCAACTATTGAATACACATATATTAAAAGTCTCTCTTTGATATGATAAAGAGTCTCAATTTTTCAAGATATTTTATTTTTATTATTTAAAATTTCGTGTAGTATTTTCTTTCTTGAAAATATAATGCAAAGTCAACTTTAGATAATGTATGATATATACACACACATATACATAGACATATATAAAATTAAATAATCATTATTTAATTTCTTAATTAACTATTAATTAAGTGATCAATTCTAGACTCCTCTAGGATATTCCATGAAAATATTTTACATAGCAGTCATCACTATTAATATTATTATTTAATTAGTAGATTCTGAATTTACTAAATAATTAATTGTGAATTTATTATAATCTCGATCGACGATCAGTTTAAAATTTTTAATAATAAACTAAATTTAGCCACAGCCAATACCTTTTGAAAAGAGGAGTGAATAAAATAACATTTGTACTAATTTGGGTAAATATTAAAAAATTGAAAACCGAACCAAATTGAGTCGTATCTAAGTTCGGTAGCCATCCCGATTATTTTATGAGACGTTGGTCATGCCTAATAATACGTATAATTAATACTATTTTTTTCTCCATTATATAGACAATATTTTTTAAAATATATAGACATGTTTCCAATTTAGTTTTATTTATCTTTTTTTTTCTAATATAGTCCTATTTAATTTGAGATTTTGATATTGGAACGATAACAAACCATTACATAAACAGTAATTAAATAAGAGTAAAATGAAAAAAATGTTATTTATATAATTATATTTCTAATGAATTTATCAATATGTGCGAAAAACAAACTTATATAATTAGGACGGATATAATAATATTTTAAAATAATAATAGTTATATATCGAATCGTCTCAAAAATTTGAAGTTAAGAATTTCAAATTTTTTGGTTTATTTTGGGTAAATAATAATAGTTGTATATCGAATCGTCTCACAAATTTAAGGATGAAGTTGGTTCAGGTTTGTAAGATGAAACTGAAGGTCGGCATAATTTGGTCAGACAATCAATTAAAATTTTAGATTTGGGCTTTTTAATTTAAAACTTTGTCGGGAATAAATAAGAGACAAAAACTTGTGTGAGACGGTCTCACGGATCGTATTTTGTGATACGGATATCTTATTTGGGTCATCCATGAAAAAGTACTACTTTTTATGTTAAGAGTAATACTTTTTATTGTGAATATTGATAGGGTTGACCTGTCTCACATATAAAGATTCATGATACCGTCTCACAAGAGAGATACTCTGAATAAGGATACAAAGGGGAGAGGGGTACAATAATTTTTTATTTTTTATTAAAATTTTAAAATTATAATTTTTTTAAAAAAATTTAGGTAGCATGTAGCTTCAACCTAGCATTAGGGATGGCAATTTTCCCACCACGAGGAAAACCCCAAACAAGGATAGGATCCCAATTTTCTCGGTTTAGGTTCGGGTTCAGAATTTTTTTAAAATCCACGAAGTAGTTCGGGACAGATATGAGATTACTATCTTCATCCACGAACTCGTCCCGAAAATAATATTAATAATAAAATAATATTATTATTACAATTAATATTTTAAAAAATATTATTATATTATTATTAATAATAATAATATATAATAATACATTTTGGTTCGAAAAAATTCATGAACCCGTCTAGTCTCATTAATATTTTTGAAAAGATGATCAGGATTTGATCCCTACAGTTTCGGATTCTGGAATTCCCCGAACTCGAAAAAATTTAGGGATTGGAACGAATATGAAGTGAGAATAGAATTCTAAAACAGAGATGAAGATGATAATCCCGTCTCATCCCGCTTCATTGCCCTCCCTACCTAGCAACTGTCGACAAAGAAGTTAATAGGTGGGGCCAAAGTTGACAAATTTGAATTGCATACTTTGAGAAGAAGAAAAAAACGTGCTGCAGAAAATTCGTGGAAATATGAACACGCGTTTTTAACGCGTATTCACACTGACAGAGGCTCTATAAATAGAGCTCCCCCATTCATTCTGAAATTATCCATTCTTCGAGTTTTCTCTTATCTTATAAGTATTTGAGTGCTTAGTTCTATAATATTTGTGAGGTGTTTTGTTCTCCTGTATTAAGAGAGTGTGTGATCTCTTTGGAAACACAGTGAGTGAGTTGTACACCACAAAATATTATAGTGGAATTCTTTTCATCTTGCTTGTAGGTTTTTACCCTATTAATTTTTAGGGGTTTTTCACGTAAATCTCGGTGTCCATTTTATTCTTTATTTTCGGGTTTTACTATCTCAAATCCCGCACGTGGGACCAACAAGTGGTATCAGAGCCTGGTTTAAAATTTCTTAAAATTCTGAGTATGCTCTGTGGTTGCAGCCTAGACTGATCTTCCACATCAGAAAAGATTTTTTGAGATTTTTTATTTAAGACGGGATTATTTTGTCCAGTCTACTAAATTGTTGTAGACATAATGGCGGGAAGGTACGAGATAGCGAAGTTCAACAGAAGCAATTTTATGCTGTGGAAAATAAAGATACAAGCAGTTTTAAGAAAGGAGAATTTCTTGACACCTATTGGAGATAGACCGGTGGAGATTACGGATGATGGAAAGTGGAATGAGATGAATGATAATGTTGTTGTCAATTTATACTTGGCTATAGCAGACAAAGTTTTGTCAAGTATCTCTGAGATAAAAACAGTCAAAGTTATCTGGAATACTCTGACAAAGATGTACGAGGTCAAGTCACTACACAACATGATTTTCCTAAAGAGAAAGCTTTATACTCTTCGGATGGCGGAATCCTCATCGATGACCGACCATATCAACACACTAAATACTCTATTTGCCCAACTCACTTTCATGGGGCATAAAATAGGGGAAAATGAACGTGCAGAGCTTCTACTTCAAAGTCTACCAGATTCATATGATCAACTTATCATTAACATTACCAACAATATTCTTATGGGCTTTCTAAGATTCGACGATGTCTTAACTACGGTTCTCGGAGAAGAAAGCCGGCGCAAGAATAAGGAAGACAGGTTGGTAACTTCAAAGCAGGCAGAGGCTTTACCAATGATAAGAGGAAGATTTATGGAAAGTGACTCCAGTGGGAGTCAAAGACGAGGTAGATCAAAGTCGAGAAGTAAGAAGAAAAATATTTACTGCTTTAAATGTGGCGGTAAAGGGCACTTCAAGAAAGAGTGTACGAGTATCGATAAAAGTTCTCAAGGAAACGTGGCCAGTACTTCAGGCAGTGGTGAAATATTATTCAGCGAAGCAGCAACTGTTGCAGAAGGCAGGCACAAATTTTGTGACACATGGATTATGGATTCAGGAGCGACGTGGCACATGACGCCTCGGAGAGAATGGTTTGATCATTATGAACCAGTCTCAGGAAGGATCTGTATTCATAGGAAGTGATCATGCCTTGGAAATCGCTGGGGTCGGTACTATCAAAATTAAAATGTTTGATGACACCATTCGCATTATACAGGAGGTACGACATGTGAAAGGACTGACGAAAAATCTTTTGTCTCTGGGGCAATTGGATGATATCTGGTGCAAAACTCGAATTGAGAACGGGATCATGAAAATTGAGAAGGGAGCGCTTGTGGTTATGAAGGCGAAAATAGTTGCTGCAAATCTGTATGTACTTTTGGTAGAAACATACAAAGAGGCAGAATTAGCTGTTGCATCAAATGGTTCAGGAGAAGAATTAACAGTGTTATGGCATAGAAAGCTCGAGCATATGTCAGAACGGGGGTTGAAAATTCTTTCAGAACGGAAGCTGCTGTCGGGACTTACAAAAGTGTCATTACCCTTTTGTGAGCATTGTGTTACCAGTAAACAACACAGATTAAAGTTTGGCACTTCTACTGCCAGGAGCAAAAGTATATTGGATCTGATTCATTCAGATGTTTGGCAAGCACCAGTTGTATCCCTAGGAGGAGCGAGATACTTTGTCTCGTTCATTGATGATTTCTCTTGGAAATGTTGGGTGTATCCAATCAAGAAGAAATCAGACGCTTTCCAGATTTTCAAAGATTTCAAAGTGCGGGTTGAACTTGATTCAGAAAAAAAAATCAAGTGTCTGAGGACTGACAATGGAGGAGAATATACCAGTGACGAATTTGATGCATATTGTCAATATGAGGGCATCAAAAGATAGTTTACGACGGCTTACACACCTGAACAGAATGGAGTGACGGAGCGGATGAATAGAACCTTGTTGGACAGAACAAGAGCTATGTTGAGGACTGCAGGTCTAGAAAAGTCATTTTGGGCAGAAGCAGTCAAAATCGCTTGTTATATTATCAATCGTTCTCCTTCAGTGGCGATTGATCTGAAGACTCCGATGGAGATGTGGACCGAGAAGCCGACAGATTATTCTCATTTGCACACATTTGGAAGTCCTATGTACGTTCTGTACAATGAGCAAGAAAGATCGAAGTTGGATTCGAAATCCAGAAAATGTATCTTCTTGGGTTATGCTGATGGAGTAAAGGGGTTTCGCTTGTGAGATCCTACTGTTCACAAGCTTGTCATCAGCAGGGATGTTATCTTCGAGGAAGTTAAAGTAAAGGGAGACAAAGGCACACAGAATTTAGAAAATACTATTTTTCAGGTGGAAAATAAGACGGACGAAGGTCAAGTTTCTTGTGAAGCAGTACCAGAGCACGAAGAACAAGAACATGTTGAGTTTGAAGTTTCCAATGTGAGGCAGTCAACTCGAGACAGAAGACCACCAGTTTGGCTTTCAGATTATGTCACTGAAAGCAACATTTCATATTGTTTATTATCAGAGGATGGTGAGCCATCGAGTTTCCACGAGGCTACTCAAAGCCCGGATGTATCCTTTTGGATGATAGCAATACAAGAAGAGTTGGAGGCATTAGACAAGAATAAAACTTGGGATCTTGTTACACTACCACGAGGGAGGAAAGCCATTGGAAACAGATGGGTCTATAAGATCAAGCGTGATGGCAATAACCAAGTGGAGCGGCATCGTGCTAGATTGGTGGTAAAAGGGTATGCTCAGAAAGAAGGCATTGACTTCAATTAAATATTTTCTCCTGTGGTTCGGCTTACAACAGTCAGAGTGGTGTTGGCATTGTATGCGGTGTTTGACCTACATCTAGAACAGCTAGATGTGAAAACAGCATTTCTTCATGGAGATCTTGAAGAAGAAATTTATATGCTCCAGCCAGAAGGTTTTGCGAAAAAAGGCAAAGAGAACTTGGTTTGCAGGTTGAACAAATCTCTGTACGGTCTCAAACAGGCGCCGAGGTGTTGGTACAAGAGATTTGATTCCTATATCATGAGCCTTGGATACAACAGACTGAGTGCAGACCCTTGTACGTATTTCAAGAAGTCTGGTGATAATTATATCATTTTGCTGTTGTATGTGGACGACATGTTGGTAGCAGGCCTCAACAAAGATCAGGTCCAAGGATTGAAGGCACAGTTGGCTAGGGAATTTGATGTGAAGGACTTGGGACCAGCAAACAAGATTCTAGGGATGCAAGTTCACCGAGATAGAAGTAACAGAAAAATTATTTGAAGAAAATCTTGCAACGCTTCAACATGCAAGATAGTAAGCCAATCTCGACCCCTCTTCCTGTTAACTTCAAGTTATCCTCCGAGATGTGTCCTAGCAGTGAAGCAGAGAGGATGGAGATGTCTCGATTACCATATGCATCAGCAGTGGGAAGTTTGATGTTCGCCACTGATCTGTACAAGACCGGACATTGCTCAAGCAGTGGGAGCAGTTAGTCGGTATATGACGAATCTTGGACGAGAGCATTGGAGCATTGTTAAGAGGATCCTTAGATACATTAAGGGTAACTCGAATGCTGCATTATGTTATGGAGGATCGGATTTTACACTCAGGGGCTATGTCGATTCAGATTATGCAGGTGATCCTGATAAGAGGAAATCTAATACTGGTTATGTGTTTACACTTGCGAGGGGAGCAGTAAGCTGGGTTTCAAAACTGCAGACAGTTGTGGCATTATCTACAACAGAGGCAGAATACATGGCAGCTACTCAAGGTTACAAGGAGGCAATATGGATTAAAAGGTTATTGGAGGAGATCGGACACAAACAAGAGAATGTTCCTTTGTTTTGCTGACAGTCAGAGTGCCTTGCACATCGCAAGAAATCCAGTCCTTTCATTCCTGGACGAAACACATTGGAGTACAATTTCACTTTGTACGAGAAGTAGTAGAGGAAGGAAGCGTAGATATGCAGAAGATCCATACAAAAGATAACATAGCTGATTTTCTGACCAAGCCAGTGAACATTGATAAGTTTGAGTGGTATAGATCCTCAAGTGGTCTAGCAGAAACGTAAGCAGCAGAGAATGGCAAGATTGAAAGGATGTGTGGAGATGTGTTTGATTCTCAATCAAATCTCCAAGTGGGAGAAATGTCGACAAAGAAGTTAATAGGTGGGGCCAAATTTGAAAATTTTGAATTGCATACTTTGAGAAGAAGAAAAAAACGTGCTGCAGGAAATTTCGTGAAATATGAATACGCGTTTTTAACGCGTATTCACACTGACAGAGGCTCTATAAATAGAGCTCCCCATTCATTCTGAAATCATCCCTTCTTCGAGTTTTCTCTCATCTTATAAGCATTTGAGTGCTTAGTTCTATAATATTTGTGAGGTGTTTTGTTCTCATGTATTAAGAGAGTGTGTGATCTCGTTGGAAACATAGTGAGTGAGTTGTACACCACAAAATATTATAGTGGAATTCTTTTCATCTTGTCCGTGGTTTTTACCCTAATAATTCTTTTCATCTTGTCCGTAGGACCAACAACAGCCACCCACCTCCAAAACTAACAGCTAAAGACAAAAGTTGCTCCACCCACCGTTCCGTCCATTATTTTCAACACAAAATAAGAAGGAATTTAAGAGGAGAAATAATAATTACTTTTTTACTTCCCGATAATGTTTGCTCTTGTCTTCCCTAAAAAGCTTCTTTTTTTTTCTTTTACCCTCCAACCTCCATTTTATGGCTCCGTCCCTGTTCAAGTCGTTCTTTTATTTTTCGTTAAAACAAAACTTTGAAAACAAAATATAAAACATCAAATAACATATAATATGTAAAATAAATATGACATGAACGATATTTTTATTTTTTTGAACAAACGCTTAAATACATCGTGTCGTTTTAATAGCAAAAATATCATCTAAATTTCTTTTACAAATTTTTTGATTTAATTGCAACATTTTCAACTTATTTTCACTTTTATAAAGCATGTGATTCGAAGAAGGCCAAGAGATTTTATTGGGCCCTCCAAATCTTTAGATAATTTAATTTAATTGCTATAATTTAAAAATTAAAATAATTTTTTTATATCTAAAATTAATGTATAATTTAATTTTTGGGGACCTTTTTTGAAGCTTGGCCCTGGGATGGTCAGGTCCGGTCCGGTCCAACCATGTTCACAATCTAAAAATTATGACCGTTGATTGATAAAAGATGAACGATTCACAAGTTACGATCAACTTTGATTGTTTAAAGGTTCTTGTTAAATTAGAGTAAGTCTCTTGTGAGATGATCTCACGAATCTTTATCTGTGAGACGGGTCAACCCTACTGATATTCACAATAAAAAGTAATACTCTTAGCATAAAAATTAACATTTTTCATGGATAACTCAAATAAGAGATCCGTCTCATTAAATACGACATGTGAGACCGTCTCACATAAGTTTTTGTCATTAAATTAATAGCAGGAAACTAGTTATTATTTATATTAGGCAAAAACTTGTGTGTGATGGTCTCACGGATCGTATTTTGTGAGACGGATCTCTATTTGGGTCGTCCAAAAAAAAGTATTACTTTTTATGTTAAGAGTATTACTTTTTATTGTGAATATCGGTAGGATTGACTCGTCTCACAGATAAAGATTCGTGAGACCGTCTCACAAAGACCTACCTACACTTTATATTATATTATTAAAGTTGATGGCTTATATTAACTAATTTTGATGTTGCAATATTTTTTTATAAAAAAATATACCATTCTTCTCTAATTATGAAAAATTTCATTATATTTAATAAAACATAGTTTATTAAATTTGTATCTCGTCTATGTCTAACATATCTTATAAATAAAATATATATCTTTATTTGTATTTTTGAATTTTAAATTATCTTATCGTTTATAACACACAAAAACTATTCCACCAAACCATTTTTATATTTTTAATTTGAATATAATATCTAAAGTTTTTTACAAAAAGTTATTTAAAAAAATTTATAAAAAAAATTGTCTTTTTTAGGTTTGTTGACATGAAAGTTTATCTTTTTTTTCTTGGAAGTGATTTCTTGGTGGAGTGATTTTAAATTAATGTTATTTAAGGATTTTTTTTAACATTTATTTGAGTTTTTTAGTTTATGAATAATGAAGGAAACTTTTAATTAAATAATTGGTTAAATGTCCAGTTATACTTTTCAAGTTGGTTTATATTTTGATGAAAATTTCTAGATTTTAAATGTTGAATTTTAGTTTCAAATTAAGTTCTTTTTTCGAGTTCTTTAAAAAAAAAGCAAAATTTGTGTGCGACAATCTCACGGGTCGTATTTTTTGAAACGGATCTCTTATTTGGGTCATCCATGAAAAAAATATTATTTTTATACTAAGAGTATTACTTTTTATAATGAATATCAGTATGGTTGACTCATCTCACAGGTAAAGATTCGTGAGACCGTCTCACAAGAGACCTACTCAAAAAAATGGGGCTTCGTGAAACGTCCACTCATTTTAAAATTCTACTGAAATATATATATATATATATATATTTTTAAAGGGTACGACCGAAAATACTCATACACAACAACATTTAAATAAGCTGAACTTGAGCTTTTAAAAAGTCGTCCAACCTCTAAATAAAAATTGCTGCATTTAATTAAATCTTAAAGTGAAATCAATCTCTTAGTCTACTGATTTAAAAGAGAAACTCGAACAGAAAACAAAAGTCCGATGAATCGACAGCGTATAACAAGATTCAAAAACATTTAACCATATTGTTTAAACTAATGTCTCCAAACATATTATGCGGAAGAAATGCAAGGTCCTCGGGTTTCCACGTGCACCCCCAACTCAGTCTACTCAGTCTTCAACGCCTCCAGTCTCATCAAGCGAAAGATCACCTGCATCAATCACACCTAGTGAGTCTAAGACTCAACACACCTGAACCGTTATAACAAGTATATATACATATCAATCAGCAGTGAACAGTATTGTAATTAAAATATCTTTCATGATCTTAAAAACATGAACTTAAACGTAAGGTGTCAAAGCATTACATGTCAAACATGTCTCATCATAGCAGCATATACATATACATTTTCTTTATTTGAATTATGTTCATTAGTTGTGACTTTCGTATCAGCTCTATCATATCAGCTATATTGGATGGATCCATCTACATATAACCGTGGTACCCAGCGGAGGGGACATCAGCAATAGTATTACACATCCACTGAGCTTTGGCCTTACATGTCTCCGTATTCGTATTAGTCACAACCAACTCTCATCATTCAAAACGTGTCAATATATTTATCACTTATAAAAATCATGCATATACGTAAATTTCCTAAAAATCAAACATGCAACGTGTTTCCATATTTACATAAAAAGTCATGTTCATGATAACGTATACATTTAAAACATGTCAATTTGCGATCAGGGCGCTGCCAGGACTGCTAACTTGACCCGGTGCAAAATGATCATTTTGCCCCTACAAACCCTAATTGACCGTTTACCCTTGGACCTCAAAATTTCGACCCGAAGTCAACCAAACATCTCAAAACATATTTATAATTGTTTCTTAGACGTAAGATCAAGCCCATTTCAAAACTTAATCGATTCATTTTAAAACTTGGATTGGGGTCCCGATTTTAACCCGAAACTTAACCAAACTTTTCTCAACTAAAACCACGACTTGAACTTACATGACCAGCCCTTAAACCCCTTGTTCTAGACCACCTAGGACCCTCGGAAAAGGCCATATAGTTGCTGGAAAATTCTGCCCTTAGCCACCATCAAACCCTAGCGCACCTAATCCTCAAATAATCGAACCTAGCCCACACTAAGCCGGACCATCCCTGCACCAGACCACTCCAAGCCCACCTCTGGACCCTCCTGGACTGAACTAACCACATCTACAGCCCCCATACACGCGGACGTGCATGGTACTTCATCAACAACTCACTCGAGCCCCTTATTCGAAGCACGCCTACTCGTTCCACCCTCGGCTCACAACCAGCCATGCATGGACCTCCCTTGACCACGGCTTGGACCCACCAAGACCCGCACCATGGTCTGGTTCAACCCACACAGCCGAGTCCCTCTTCCTTTCCTCACTCGATCGGCTAAGCATCACCAAACACCCTAGGATTCAATCGCTTTCCCACGGCTCAATTCAAATCCAACTCCAGCACCTAGACACCCTTGATCTGAATGCGCACAACCCTTACTAGCCTTAAACTAGCAGCCCCTTACATGCACAAAGGAAAACGTGAGCACATGGCCGAGTTTATGCATATTTTCATGTCAAAATCGTGTAACACGACGTAATTCAATGGATCAACGTATTATCATGCAAAAACTATATAATAAAATGCATATCATGATGTGGTTGATGAGAAAAAAGAGGTATAGGGAGTACCTTTGAGTTTTTATGCTCGAAAACTTTGAGATATACGTGTAGAACTTGTACCGGGGAGGCGGGAAAGGAGATTTCTTGAAAACCTTGGAGAATTTCGGTGGTTTGCTGAAGGGAAATTTCGAATGGCAGCTGCTGCCATGGGGGAGGGGTGGCCGTGTGGTATGGGAGGGGTTTAGGGTTTGATTTGTGTGTTTAGGTCAATTAATTATACCCTAATAGGCCAATAAAAATAATTAAAAGAGTTTAAAAAGGTTTCGGGCCATTAAGCAATATATAAACCCATCAAACCCAATAATACTCCCTAAAAATATTTCGTTTAGTTGTGTTTTTGAAATATTGTCCGAGCCCTCAAAAAGTTCCTCGACTCGCTAAAATTTGCGTATCGGTTTAAAATATGACCCGACAAATAAAAATACTCTAACAAGGCCTATTTTCGAAAATCACACTTAAATACACCATATATTAAATAATTAAAACTAATTATTTAATAAAAATATTTTTCCTTAATTATCTCTGGTCTCCGTACCTCGTTCGAGCGCGAAAACTACAAAAAGTCCCTATACATGAGACTTAAATAAACCATGAAATAAACCACATGTCCAAGCAATAAACATGCATTTAATGCATTAAAATAATTTAATTAAAATACAAAAAAAATTGATAACTTGCATACATGTAGTTCACGTGGACTTTCAAATTTTTGGGATGTTACACTTCAGTTCGTCACAAGTCACAACTTCAATATTTTTTAGGAATAGTAGAGTACAACTTCAATATGAATTCTAATATATATTACTGTATACTTTTGGTATTTTTTTAGTGGTGTCAATCGGGTCGGGTGGGTCTGGTTTCGGGTCAACCCGCGAAATTTTTTATTTTTTTTCAATCCGAACCCAACCCGAACCCGAAGCAACCCGAAAACCCCCAACCCGAACACGAACCCGCCTAACCCGAATTTTATTTATTTTTAAAAAAAAATTTAATGAAAAAAATTCGAAAAAATAAAAAATAATAATAATATTTTAACTTAAACACATAATAACAAAATTTTCGATTTAAATTTGAAAGTTTAATTGTAGAAAATTAAAGTATATTTATTAAATCAAATAAACAATTGTTAAAAAAATAAAAAATATATACAAAATAAATATTAAATTATGAAAATTTATCATATAAATATACAATAAATTTTGTTCAAACATACAATATATGTCACGCCCTGGAACGGGGGTTGGTTGACACCGACGTTGCTCTCAAATTTACATTCGAAAACAACAAGCCTCAGAAGTACGAAATTCAGAAACCAGTCTCTTTATTCATAATACGGAATAAATCAATTGTCTGTTACAACTTGAATACTAATGTTTTACAGCGGAAATGTAAAACCAGACATAACAGTGTCTTAACAGGTGTAGCGGAAATAGCATAACATAAACTGAAAACTATAGTCTTCTTCACCAGCCCCAGAACTGGATCTGCTCTTCTTCTTCTAACTTTTCTTTCTCGTTCTTATCTGAGATGTATTTGGTGGGTGAGTGATATGGTTGTCACTCAGTAAGCAGGGGCGGGAATAACTCCCAATTTTCGAAATCATTTTCATACAGAAACAGTAATACGGATAATATACAGAAATTCTTATTTTCATAACAGAGATCAGTATTCAGAAATCAGTAATCGGAAATTAGTATTCGGTGTTCAGTAATCAAAATTTAACAAGAAAGCACTGAGCACGTTTGTGAATTTCATGGCTAAACTGATATCAGTCCCCTATATGTTCTCTCCTCTAAGGGGTGAGGCCAGTAATCAGTAATCAGTAATGTTCAGAATATATATTCCTACCATTAGTTCACTAAGTTTCAGTGCTTCGAAATCAAATATCAGCAATCAAGAATATACTTTGCTTTAAAACAGAAATCATCAAACGGTTTTCAAGATATTTATAAATAAGCCCACTTACCGTAATTTGCTAAAAGTGTTTCGGTTGAAGTCTGAAATCTGCTTGTTCCTGCTACTGGTTTCTACTGCTCGAAAATCAGCACTCTCTTAGCTCGAAAATTCAAGTCAAAATTTGTGTAACACAATTCAGAGGTTTGAGAGTATTATTTATAGGCCAAATTATGATTGTTAGCCTCCCAATTAATGACCATAATCTGACATTAACAGCCGTTATTCCATGTTAATGCTTCAGTTACAAGTTTAAGCTGAATCAGTAACTGTCTGCTGCTTTCTCGCTCTTCTGCTGCTGGATTCTGTCTGCTGGAAAATACATGTCTGCTGGAAAAATATCAGCTTCTGAAATATGAGTTGCTGCTGGAATTTTGATAGCTGCTGAAACATTTCTAGCTGCTGGAAATTTAGGTTCTCACAATATATAAAAATATAAGTAAAATTTTCAAAAAAAAAAAGTTTTTGGGTCAACCTGCGACCCAACCCGAACTCACCCGACCCGAACCCGAAAAACACCAACCCGAACCTGATTTGCAAAAATTTCTTCGGAAATAATATTTATGAGAACACCGATGACGACGACAACGACTACGTTAGTACTGGTAGTGGGTGTTGTTATGATCATATAATAACACCAACCAAGTTGCTGGAACAATATATGGCTAATGAGAAAGTGAAGATAAATGATGTGAACTTTCAAAGCCAATTACATATTATTTACTTACTTTCAAATTTTACACACATTACATTACAAATGTACCGATCCAAAAATCTTCTGCATACAAATTCTAAAATGAAGCGACAGAAATCTGAAAGTGTTATTCGACTACATGACATGACACAAGCGGCTAAGTCGAGGACGAGCTTTCCCCATCCGAAGAACTATACTGTGGACTTCCATTTAATCTCGGAAACACTCGAGGAAGGCATGGATTAGCCGGTATCTGGATTTGCGACCCTGAGTTTGAGTTTACCATTGCGCGCTCGTTTATCTTGCCAACATCCTTGCACACCTGATCGAGGATGGATAGAAAGTCCCTTACAATGACAAATAACCAAAAAGACCGAGTGTCTTCCTTAGCTGAGTCACCACGGAAAAACTCGGTTAACCCCTTCACCATCGAGAGAGCTATGCCTTCTTGTGCTTGAATGCGTGCTATTTCTGACTCTGCCTTGTTCAAAAACTCATTCGTATGGCAAGCAAACTTTCCAGTGTCGTCCTTTGAGGCGACCTCTTCGTGGAGTTTCAAGACTTGGGTGACCTTGGAAATTCCAGCAACTAGCTTGGTAACATCGTTACCAAGAACGTTGGCATCTATAGAAGCTGCTTTTTTCACATTTGTCAGTTCCCCACTCAGCCCAGAAACTACTTGAAGGCCGATCTTCCGAAATTCAACTTCATCACGGAGTGTGGGCTGCTGACTTTTTTCAGACTCTGTATTGTGATCGACACCTGAAAGACGGGCACCCTCTGTCCTGATAATTTCTTGGACTACAAAATGTAAAAGGGTCGTTTTCCCATCCGCCCCCTTAACATCTACAAGCTTCAGAAGAGCATGGAGATTGAATGCATGGGCATCCCCTCGATTGGTGCCAACATTCATGCGATTCCCAGTCTTCAGCACTGCTTCCAAAAGTTTGCGGAACATCCTGCTGCTCTTCAATTCCTTGCAAGCTGACTGTAGGGAAATAGAAATATACATATTTTACTTTGATGTGCAATTATTTATTCTTGGGATATAAATCAGCGTTTAGCCGCCTTATTGAGGATCGCTTCACACAAAAATTGTATGCTCCACAAGTAAAAGTGTATGGTCCATTATACAGCATTCCACACAAGTATTGATTTTGATCATCGGGCAAGGTGTGCTTGAAATTCAGAAGTTCAACAAAAAAGGGTGTTAAAGTAAAATAAAATAGCATGTGCACCACGATACGAAAAAAAAAAAAAAGGTTAATTCCAGATTACTATACTTGAAATTTGGACTGTTAAGTTGCCGCAACTATCTCGGTCCAACCCCGTTCGGATCTACTCTTCGTGCAAAGCATTCGAAATGAGCAAATTTGTAATGGTGTTTTAATTATTTTCCTAGATCAATAATGAAGAGCATGCTAGCATCACGTGGCAAACGTCCAATCAGACAGACGTGACAGGGTAAGAGGCTAAGCTTCATTTGATCCTTGAAATGCAAGTAAAAGTTCAAAATGCACAAGGCCAGATTGTTTCGTCACAGTAATAGATCAGATGACTCGATTTACCTCTAACGTCTCGAATGACCTGTTCAGGTACTCAACTTCCGACTCAAAACTGGCCATGTAAAGCATGGCATCCACTCTCTTGAATGCAAATGGTATGTCAAGCAATGCCTTGAGAAATGTCTCCGCAGTGCCAAGCTTGAATGGGGATTCTTCCATTAGATCCTTCAATTTCCGTTCCTCCTCCTTAGTAGGAGCCATCTTTAATAAACTTTCGAGAAGCTCGGTACCAAGTGTATCAGCATTACCTGTTCCATCGAGTCCCCCCAAAGACTTATTACGTTCAGAACTTTTAAAACATTGTAAAGGGCAGCTTCAATGGACAAATTGAGGACTAATAACCCTTTCTATCAAGAAAATATGACAATGGAATTCATAACTAATAAAGAACCAGTGCCATCTCACACAGTTGTATATTAACCAAACAGATAGCAAAGAAAATTGTCCTAAATAGCCAAGACCAAAGCAAGAACACTTCGTTGAGATCTAACATTGTTAGGAATGATAACAAATCCCTCTTCTTGGAAAGTGAGAAAAAATGAGACTAATCAGTAAGTAGCATATTTTTTCAAACAGATGAATTAATACTAGTCCCTAATCACCAGGCATCTGTATTAATATAAGTATTGAAGTAAAGAGCTAATAATCCTAAATTGAAAATTTCATTTACGAACAAGTAAAAGATTATCTACTCACAGTCAATGGAAGACCTATCAATTGGTTATGTGACCCGAGCTCAGTCCAATTTAAAATTCATTACTTCTGGACCAAGCTCGGCGCGATACAGATGACATACACGCGGCCAATACTCAACTCACAAAATTGTTCAGATTTCGGGCAAAATACTCAAGCCCAAACTCAACTCCACTCACAATTATATTAGGCTCAGTCCCATTTTCATCGAGCTGGCTGAGGTTGGGTTGGTCCGATCCAATTGACTATCCTAGTTGAAGCAAAGGAAAAGGAGAGCGGATAATGTGAGCAACCAACTTTCTCGATGGCAAGACTCTGGCATCTTGGTTGCTTGGTCTCGACTTCGAGACAAATCTTTCTAAAGTTCATTCCATGTATTCAAAGAGCCTAGAATGTTTTGACATCAACATATCAACTCTCGTTCTTCTTTCCCTCCCTTAAAAAGTAAAAATTCAATTGCTTGCCATAGAGAACACCGGAAAAGGAAAAGAAACACCAACCAATGTACGACTCGTACAAACAACGCCAAAACATAAATATCATTTTTGGATTAACCAACTATGATGAATTTGTGGACAGGAGCTGGAAGCTAAAGGTGTGTCAACCTGAACCACAAACAGTCCAAATTGAGCTAAATTTGAGTCAATACCAGGCACAAATAACAGTGTTAGACGCGTGATCGAAACACAGAAGGAGAGAAGAAAACCACCTTCCACGAGTGCTTCACAAACTTCATCTACAGTAACATTAAGCGCCCGCAACAATATAGCAATATTTTGGGACTTCTTCGGATCAAGCACCATATTTTTTTGATTCGTGTCAGGGAAAATCTGGCACCCGACGGTGTTCTTTGCATTCATATTGGAAGAATTCGCGGGGAACAGTGTCTCGATCATTTCCTCATTCAACCTACAATAAGATTCATGTTCCAAATAGCTTGACAAAGAAAACCTTAAAAACAACCTTAAGTAACGGAAAATTGAAGGTTAAAATATTATTCCTAACACAGAGGAATATCCTACTAAAAACTCCTTAAAAACAATAATTTGTACTAGGATCATGACAGATCTTACGAAAAATCAAGCCCACCAAAAATATTTTTTTTATCAGGAGCAAGAATGATAAATAAATAATAAAAAAAAGTCCAGAAAGTCAAGAAAATCTTACTGAAAGGAACTGGATTTCATCTGATCCCAAACCATTGTCCTATCGGAACTAGTTCTTACTTTATCCCAGTGCAAAGGCTTCAGCTTTGGCTTAACATTTTCCTCATTCCCTCCTTCCAAATTTGACGAACTGCGTTTCCCTTCGTCCACATTCTGAACAACTTTCAGAGACGGGGCAAGCAGCTCCGGCGGTCCACTTGGTGGCACAGATTCCCACAACCTTTCCGGAGGCGGCGGTGCCTGAGGAGGTGACGGCACATACTCTACACCGGGAAAATCTGGCGAGTAATCGGTAGTGTGCCCATCCGAGGAGGAAATTGCCGAAAACACTCTCGGCTGCCGTGCCGGTGGAGGAGGAATAAACCGCGGTAAATCAGGTGGGAATATCACCAAACTGTCCGGAGATTTCGACTCTACACTTAGCGGGCTACAAGAATTCAATACGACTGACGGGCTACAATCAGATGATAAAGAGTTTCTTGAAGAATTCTCGTTCGTTGAGATAAATATTCTTCCTTTAAAATCATTTCCACTATTATTAAAAGTGTTGACATGGAGGAATTCTCCTTCATTGTTTCCTGTGGACCCTCCAGGAGAAAAGAACACTTCCGCGTCTTTTTTTTCACTGCCATTATCATTTCCGTCTCCTCCCGAAGAAGAACTCAAACGGGCATTGTCGTACACTCGGTTGGAGTGCTCGCGCGGCAATGGAGGGAGGGGCTGGAGCTCCGGCGAGCCGAGCCTTTGATAGTTAAGAGATGCAGCAGCTAAAGGAGGGGCTTTTTTCTCATTTAGTTCGGAAGTTGAGCTACCATTGGCGTCACGTGAGCTGACAAGCGTGCCGAGGTAGAGGAATTCGGAGGAGTTCGAGGAAGCGGTGTAGCGAGGAAGCGGCGGCGCGTACTTGGAAGTTGTGGTAGCAGATGTGTCGGAGGGAGTGGAGTTGGGAGGAAAAAGGGGACGTTTTTCAGTTCTCTGGTTATGGCGGTGGTGGCAACAGCGGTGAAGGAAGACGGACAAAGCCAAAAGGACTACGGAGAGGAGTGAGACGGACAGTACGATCAAAATGAGTTTGGTGGGCTTGTGGGAAGTGGGTGAGGAAGAAGAAGGGAGGACCAGGGAGGAGATGTTGGCAGGGAACGTGGGGAATGCAGTGGTGGAAGTCGGCGGAGGTGGCGGCGGCGGCGGGGAATAGTAAACCGGGAAGAATGGGTTCCGAGTGGCAGTGTCAGGGGGATAGAGCGCGGAGAATGGATATGTGAGGGGTGGTTGGCCTACTGGTTGTGGGGAGGGAGAGGAGAAGGGGGGCTGAGAAATGGTGGCGGCGGGGGTGGGAGGGAGAAGTTGGTCTACCGGGAAAAGGGGCTGGTGGAGTAGACGCCGGTTTGCGGCGGCGGTGGTGACGGTGAGGATGGTAAGAACAATGGTTGGGAGGTATAAATGGAGCATATTTGCTATGGTTGTGTTCAGAAAGAGTGAAGAAGATGAAAGTTTGGGTGTAACGTAAAATTTTAAAATAATATATTTAAATGTGTATTTTATAATTACTATTCTTCAAACAAAATATTACTATTTATATATAATATAATATAAATATTAAATTATATAATTATGACTGTATAAATTTTAAAAATGAGGTGAGTGTGAACTTAAATTTGACTAAAACAAGGTAATTTGTATGAAGCTTGCAACTTTGCTTTCGATTTATTAAACATAAAGCACGAACTCCCAAGTCCTGCCATTTTTAGGCAAACCACCCTCTCATATAAGGATTCAAATTAAAAAATAAAAGGGAAAAAAAAATGCACAACAGTCGTTTGATATGGTTTGATTTTTATGTTTTATATTAGATTTTTTCGATTAAATATTTTGATTTTTATGAACAAAATTTAGATCTAGTTATTTTAAATAAATAAATAAAGGAAATTTACTTTTTTTAAAAAATACTTTGCATATTCCAAATATATACTAGAAGGGTATTTCAAAATATAAAATCTTTTGTGATAAGGTCTCACAAGTTAATTTTATAGGACAGATATCCTATTTGGGCTATCCATGAAAAAATATTATTTTTTATACCAAGAATAATACTTATTATTATAAATATGGACAGATTTGACTTATCTCATATATAAAAATATGTGAAATCGTGAGACCTACTTTTTTTCAAAGTAGCAGTTTTTGTTAAATATTATACACCAAGTAGTCTTTTGTATGTTAATATCCTAATATATCTTTTGTTTATCCTTTTCTCCAATGAAACTAATTACTGTGATTTAATAAAATAATTTTTTTTCAAAATAAGTAAATACATTTATCTAATTTTGCATCTGATCGCTTGTCGTTTTAGTAAAACTTATAATTGATGGTAACGGTATAAATCAGATCTTTTTAAATTGTACAACAGTTCAAGCACCATATTTTGATGGTTCTATCCAGCAAAGATAATTATTACATAAAACAATATGCATCTCAATAATTTATATAATAATTTTGTATAAATTATCTATTGGAGTCTCTTTCCATAATTTATTTATTATTTTATTTTTAGGCAAAAATTCTTGTGAGACGGTCTCACGGGTTATTTAAAAATTCGTATGCTAAGAGTATTATTTTTTATTGTAAATATTAGTAGGATTGACTCGTCTCAGAGAAAAAGATTCGTGAGACCGTCTCACAAAAGATGTACGGTTAATTTTATGATTTACTCGCTTTCCCGTCAAATGGATAAACTGGGAAATCATGTATAACTGAAGGGGTAAGTTGCAAATAAAAGAAGTTGAGGGAGTTAATGGAATTCTTCCATTTGCTTTCTACTGACGAATATGCTCGATGGAATGTCAAATCCATCTGTCTTTTACCGATAATAAAAGGGGGAATTTAATGGAGACTTTTGGGTTAACTTTCTTTAAATAATTAGGCATATTTTTTTAAAAAAAATTAATAAATTTATCTTTTTTCCACTTACCACTTTTTAGATTTTGATACCCGTGAATACAAAAAATTTGATGAGAGGAGTTTATGATATCATTTTACTAGAGAAATCTTTTATTTAAGTTATTCATAAAAAAATATTGAATATGGTTGACATATTTTACGAACCGTCTCACAACCTACTGGATGGAAAAATCATATTAAGCTATATTTTTTATTCGATTTTTAGTCAATCATTGTTTGAATCGATTTTCTAAAAATAGTTATAACGAAAATGAAAAAAAATTATGACGATCTCGCTACATTATTTAGAAAGAGTGACGTAAACTTGTTCGAGCGATTTGGTTCGAAACGAAGTTCGTTCCAAGAATCAAGTTAATTAATTTATCATAAAACAACCAAATCGATTGATTCTTCTTCATGAAAACTTAACTAACAAAAGCGTTGGTGTACACAAATTGATATACACGAACAAAAATAAAAACACATATGTTGTCTGATTATTTCGAGTGAAATTTCTAAATAAATTGTATCAATATAATATTTATTTTCGTTTTATATATATAAAAATTTACAATAGACATAACCATGAATTTAATATTTTGAACAATTGTTTCAATTATTGCTGAAATTCGAAAATTCGGACAAAATTTAATCTCATGATATAAACAAACAAATGTCTGACAATCACAGGCATCCTCGGGCTTTGCAATTTTTCACTGTTACTGAAACGTAAGTATAGCCCACTACTAAAAATAATATATTATTTATTTATATATTCATTTTTTTTATTGTTGAGATTATGTTTATTTATTGAATTTGATTAAATATATTAAAATTGAACGTTTAACAAGTAAATGTCACACCGATGATGAATGCATAAATAAATAAGATTGATGAATAATATATCAAAACTGTTATATAATTGTATATAACATGAACCAAAAAATGTGTATAATATGCTAATATAATTTAGAATTGTAAAAATTATAAAATCTCAATGTTATTTATATTCTAATTTAAAATTGCACACATTTTAAAAAAGAAATTAACACTGCTCAGAAAATAATAATGATATAAAAAATGAGTAAATCAAAATTAAATGCAAGGTAAATAATAATAATAACAATAATAATAATAATAATAAAGCAAGTCGGCCATAAATGAGATGCGGAATGTGACATCTGACAAATGCCTTTCACATCCCATTCCTTGACTTGAAAAAAGAAGCATTTTAGGCTTTGTTTTATGTTATTTTTGTGATTCTTATAAAAGATGTTTATAAAATTATATAAATTTAAAATAAATATTATACATTCATATGAAAATCATATAAATATCTTGTATCGAATTACCTCCTTACAAAAATGAAATATTTAGTTGATTTGGGTGATGTCATAATTAAATTATCCATTTTAGTTATTTTTTAACTAAGCTGAAAACATTTATTATAGTAAAGAGTACGAGATTTTACCTCCATAGCTTTCTATTTTCCTTGGACTCATAAGATCTATATGTAGTAGTTCAAGGCAGCATGTTGTGCTGAAGTATTGCAACACAGGGTGTGATACCCGATTTTGCTTGCCTTTTTTACACGCTTCGCAAATGTATGGTACTCATGATGATAAATTGGGCATACATCGTACAACATCATACTTACAGAAGTTCTTTAGTGTTTTGAAGTTTTCATGGCCCAACTTTTGATGTCGTAAATCTAGTTTATTCACTTTTGCATGTTTGCCTTTAAGATAATTTCCTAATTGATAAAACTTATCTGTAGATGTTATATCAGACATGACATACATAATAGTCTTTTCAAAAACTTTACACGAATTTTTGAAAATTCACATGCAAGTCATTATCATGCAATTGACTAATGTTTATGAGGTTTGAGTTTAGCTCCTCAACATGTAGCATATTGTGAAGCTTAAGGTGGTGTGAGCTTCCACTATTGAAGTACCAATGATCTGCAATGCTAGTTTTTAATGATGTATACACAACATGACAATGACTTTTGACTTTCGGTACCCAAATCTGTTGTTGTAGGTGTTGTGCAACACTTTGGGCAACATCTGAGTAGCTTCCTCATATATGTAGTCTTCTCCGAGCTTAAAAAAGTAGGTCTTGATATGAACATGTTTGAAATGTTTCTTACACATAAAATTGTATTTCCTTTGCTTTAGCTTTTGAGCAGTAGTTTGCTTCTTTGGTGGAAACGTCTTAGCCATAGTAGCAATTGAAGGTGGTCATGATGTATCACTAGTTTCTTTCACAAGTATAGTTGGTTTAGATGTTTCACCAAATTCAAACACAATGTTGTTGAACCTAGCTCGGTCTTGCCATTCTTTCCCATAATCAGCATGAAATTAAGCTTGGTTGTGCTGGTGTTAAACTTAGTAAAGGTTTGAGTTGTCGTTTCAAGTTCACCCTTGATCTTGCACAATTCCAAATCTTTCTCGCTTAGGATTATTTCAAATTTTGTCACAACACCCTTTAGCTCAATATTTCTTTTGAGAAAATGATGTTCATTTTATTTCTCTTGATCCAACAAGCATACAGCTATTCATATAATTTTTATACACTCTCTAGAGTAACTTCCTCTTCATCTTCCTCTATAGTTTTTTGAATACTCGATCATCGAGAGTTTTTACAGAGAACGATTTTGAAGAGATGTCACGACATGATGTTGCAACACTAGAAACAACACCTAGAGGATTGACTTGCAACCAGCATTTTTTCTTCAAAACAACAGACATATATGTGTTATTATCTTCTTTACTAGATTCTTACTCTTCTTCAGATTTTTCATCACTTAAAGAGACGGTTATACCTTGATCTTGCGAAGTCTGTTAGTCCATTCATTTGCATAATGACTGAATCCAAAACATTCTCTGTACCAAACCAATTCTAATCTTTTTGCATCTGGTTGAATCATCAATTCATTATGTGGTCTAAATTGCCCGAGTAAGTGAAAGCCTTTTATTTTTCTCAGAGTTGATAGTTTAGGTGATTGAACATATTTATTCTTGTCCATCGTCTTTTTAAATAATCACCAAATTTCTTTGTAATCAAGGAGATGAAATCTTTACATAAATCATATGAGATGGATCCATTCAAAATCGACGGTCGAAAAGCAGTGTTAACAAATAACACATTCACTGTACTCTTACTTGTTTAAACAAAAATAATCAGAATAACACTTAGTATATCAAGAGTAGATTCTGATACCAATTGTAAGGAAATTTGTTTAACATGAACGATACAAACATTGTGTGTATCAGATATCAATATTCTCCCATATATTGTAACACCTAGTGACAACACGCGACGGAATAATAAAACACACAAATAAATAACTTAAATAAAAATAACTCAGAGATAATTATGGATAAGTATAAATACTTGCACAATGACTCGAAAAACAATTACTAAAAAACACATCGAGTTTACAAAACACAACAATGATGATTGTATAAAAAACTATCTTCCCTAACAAGTTATGGTATCAATTTGCATTCTAAAAAAACAATAATAAACTAACAAAGAATGCAAAAACTATGTATCAAAAACTGGAGCAACAAAATGAAATCTTCAATCAGCACTTTCACAAGTGTTGTCTTCAGATATCTCTAACAACTACAACAACACAGTTATAAAGAACTTTATTCTTCAAACTACAACGCTTTAAGACTTAATTCTTCTCTCTTTGAGTATTTCTCTATATCTCTCTTATCTCATCCGTAATATACGATCCTCATATTATAGGCATGATTTTTCCTAGAATTATTTGCTTGATTTTGTTATAGTAGATGCCCTGCAAGCCAACGGTTGGTTAGGAAATTTATTGACTCAAGTGTAATAAAAAATCTTTATTTTAATATAATTTTACTTTTTATGGTCTTGTTTTACTTTATCTGTATACTCATGCAATCAGCATAGATAAAGTCCTTGATTATACTTTAATACAAATGAATCGTAATTCGATGTTGAAACTCATTTGTAAACATTGTATAATCTAAATTTGTTCCTAGTCGACTCAGCCTCCTAAAACTTGGATAAATGTCGCTTAAGCTCGAGACTAGCATCTGTGATGTTGTGTGCCGCGTTTCTTGGTAAGGACATAGAGATGTCCAAATATACAGATGGATAATCATATAATGATTATACTGAACTACCCACCCTCGGACTTTCCAAGTAGTTATCATTCATCGAGAGGATAAGTCCGTGGTTATGATTGTATATCATTAGTCTTTACGACCCAGGACAACACTGAGGCTCTATATGCTAGGGCTATGCTTTGACTCGTTTACTGACTCCAGGAGAGACATCAGGTGGCGAGATTGGGTACAATTGCGACACATGTAGGAGCCAGTTCATTGTAGTCGGGGATTCACCACTCACCTACGGGTGTGAATATCCTATGTGATATGATGAAATAATAGTGCGTGGAATCTCTGGCCAGAGTATGTGATGTAAGTTGGAGAAGGAGTTCTCCAATAGTACATGTGATGCCACTATTTATATGTGTCACATATTTATTGAATTATTATGCAACCCTCGATGAACCAATGATTGCATATTCGATCGGGATATATGAGATGAAGGGACCGTACTGTACATTAATCATAATCGACTGGTTCTTGCAGGCACTATCAGTGATACATAGGGAATCATGGGGCGATGCTACTAGACGCTCTTACCATGATTCGATGGATTTAATCAGAAATATGATTTCTGACATTCTCATGATCAGTAGTTGATACATAGAATGGGGCAAATTAGGGTAAACACGAATAAAGGATTATGTCCTGAATCACAAATAGTTGTGAACTCACGGCTAGTTGTATCCCTGAACCATTGAGGGTCACACAAGCACTGGTTTACTTGTTCCCGTTGAGATATAAAATTCAATGAATTGAATTTATAAGAAATAAGTTTGATATGATCAATCAATAAGCTTATAACTAAAGTTTATAAAAGCTTATAGAAATTTTGAGAGCATGTTTGCTAAAGACAGTCAAAGGAGCACACCTGCCTTTTTAGATATTAGTGATCTCGAAATTAAAGTGTGCATCATAATAACAAACAAGTTGAAATTGTCACATCGATGATATTGGATCGTCGATCAGGATTATGGTGAGATTAATGTAATGAGAGCATAGATCATGTGCTTGTGAGAGTATAAGCTCATCATGCAAATTTATTAAAGTTAAAATGAGCTTTAATAATTAAATTATATTTAGTGAATTAAAATATAGCTCATTAAGTTTTTATTAAATATGGTATTGATTTATATAATATGAAAATATTAATGATACCATAATTTAAAACTTGCACACAAAACAAAATAATATTAATGCATGATATTCTCAAAATATATGTATTAATATTCGAGATTACATTTAATATGTCATGGATTTAGAATCTTTAGCTAATTTAATTAATTGGATTAATTAAGTAAAAAGAAAGATTAGAAATATAATTAAATATTTTTTAAATTATTATTCTAATAAGAAGGCATGCATCGAGAATGACCGGGGATGAATTTTTTTGAATCTTTAATTAACTTAATTAATATGATTAATTTAGTAAATAAAAGATTAGAAAAATTATTAAAGATTTTTTCCTTATTTACTAAATGGCAACCGAAAGGCTTTTATGCAAGTTAGAAGACATGATACTTTCGGCTCTTCCCAAGATCAATTTTGAGCTCTAGAAATTCCCTTCTCAAAAGAAGAAAAATTTGGCTACTCCAAATTTTGAGAGTTGTGCCGATTTTTAGTATTCTATCTCTACGAAAAATATCTTATATTTTTCTAGTGCAATTTAGAAGAGAAATAAATATTACAGTCGAGGACTGGATTAGGAGATCGAAGAACGTTTGTAGGGATTTACAACAAGAGCTACGTCTGCTAATACCAGAGTAGTTGGAGCCGAGTGAATTAATTCACTAAAGATATATTACTAAACATCCTTTGTATGTTTATTTAATTTAAACCATACGAGTGTCCAAATAATATTTTGAACGTCAAAATAATTTTTTTTAAAACTTCTGCTGCATTTTGGACACGAGAAAACCGAGATCCAACAGATTTGATATGTACAAATCATGGTAAAATAGAGCTTATAAGAAAATAAACACTTTTAAACATATCAAATCACATCTAGAATCAATCCCTATAAAAATCTTGAAAAACAAAACTCATAATTAAATGTTTAACAAAATCTTATTAATAAAGAACTGATAATTTAAGGAATAAATTATATCTTAAAACTCAAAAATTTATTTTTTCTTTCATGAAGTTTAGTAATTGAATTAATCAAAATCTAAATGGATGATATTTTTAGACAAAAAATTACCAATGTGAGGAGGATAACATAGATCTACTCATAATTCAGTCACTGATATCTCAAAAATATGGCGTCAACAACCATAACTTCATATTACACAACCCGATTGTGACACTATCACTTTATTTTCTTTGTAGCCTAAATATATATATTTAAAATAAAATTATCTTTTTAAATATGTATCATCTTCGTCTATGGTTTACACTGAGTGTGAACGAATAGAGCCGATTTGCGAGCTTTTTGAGCCGGCTCGAAAAATATGTGATTCGTATTTGAGATTATCGAACAAGAACTCGAACATGCTATTAATTTTTTCGATAGTTCTTGAATTTAATATTTTATTAATATAATTATATATTAATTAAATAAATTTCGAGTCTTTCAAGTATTTATTTTCTAACAACAGTTCGAATATTTCGCGAATATGTTCGAATCTTTCGAGCCGGTCTCAAACTCGAGCTTTAATTCGAACTGAATTCAAGCCCAAAAGTTGAAAATTTCGAGTTTCGAATCGAACTCAAACTCGAACAAATTCGAGTTGAATTCGAGTTTTAAATTTTTTGTCATTTTCAGTTCGTTTACACCTTTAATTTACATCAAATTCCGAATGACATTGGATTTGCATGCTTTTGGATCTATTTAATTATTTCATTAAATCTATTTAATTCACACTAAAAGCATAATAAATATCATAGATCCATAACCTCAAATGTCTCGTGTCAATTAGGGATGTAAACGATTCGACTAAAGCATAACAGTAACAGGTTCGAACTTGATTTGTTTAAGGATATATATAAACTTGAGCTCGACTTGTTTAATATATATATTAAGCTCGTCTTGTTTAAGGTATATATAAGGTTGAGTTCGACTTGTTTAAGGTATATATTAAGCTCGTGAATAACTCTGGATCGGTTCGTTAATAGCCCGTTTATCATGTTTAACGATTCTGGCTCGAGCTCAGCTCGTTAAGCGGGCTCATTTTTGAGGTCGTTAAACAAGATCGATCTTGAGCTCTTTAAACTAGCTCGTTTTCAAGATCGTCAAACATTCTTAGCAAAAAGTCAACTAAAACATAAAAATTTAAAGGGGTTGGCTTCCCATTTTATAGTTTTCAATCACTTCCCTTAATCTCAAATTTCTATGTGTGACAATGCAAGTTATTATTGTACACTCAAGGCCCAGTAGAGCTCGAGCTCGCAAGCTTAAGAGTTGAATAGAATATCCTTAAACTCGAGCTCGGCTATATAAAATTGTTGAGTTCGGCTCGATAAACTTAACGAACGATTTCGAATGAGCCTATTACCGAGTCAAGCTAAGCTCCGAGTACCTCTCAAACTGCTTGGTTCGTTTGCATCTCTAATGTCAATGATTTATAGCTCATCTTATATTAAGGTATTAAGTTTGTGTTGAAGTCTAAGATTTGAAAACCAATTGTAATAACCATCTCCCCTAACTAAAAAAAAGCCTCAAACAATCCATGTAATGGGAGTATAACATTTATGAAGCTAACCAAACTTAGTACTATTATTTGTATTACTTTAAATCAGAAAAATAAAACCAAAATAATAATAATAATAGTAATGTTGTGAAAAAGTAAAAATTTATGGTAAAAAGTAAAAATCTCAAACTCTCAAAATTTACCAAACTACACACTTTATAATATTTTTCTCTCTACTCAATTGTGATTTTCTTCACAAATGAGAGATCTATTTATAGGAAATCTTTACAAATAATCCAAAAATAAAATACATCATTACCTACATCATCACACACTAATTTTCAATATTTACAACTCTTATTTTCAACATTCAAATATTCAACATTCAAATATTCAATACACACATTTTAAATATATTTTTCAACACTCTCCCTTGTGATGATGATCATAATGATTGTCTTCATTACGTGTTTTTATACTGCCTCGTTAAAAACCTTACTAGGAAAAATCCATTGGGATAAAAACCATAGCAAGGTAAAAAGAGTGCAGTCACGTAAACTCCCCCTCATGTTGACACGAACAATTCTTCACAAATTTCGTAGATTGCGCATCCCAATATTATATATATGCTTTCTGAATATTGACGTAGGAAGTGTCTTTGTGAAGAGATATGATGAGTTTTTACTTGATTGAATGTGACGAACATCAATACATTTATTCTTCTCTAGCTCCTTGGTGAATGCGAAGAACTTAGGAGGAATATGTTTAGTTCTGTCGCTTTTTATGTATCCCTCTTTCATTTGAGCAACACATGCAGCATTATCTTCATATAGTATCACAGGCTTCTCGTCGAATGATAATCCACATGAGATTTGGATATGTTGGGTCATTGATTTTAACCACACACATTCGCGACTTGCTTCATGTAGTGCAATAATCTCGGCATGATTTGATGAAGTTGTTACGAGCGTTTGTTTCTGTGAACGCCAAGAAATTGCAGTGCCTCCACGAGTAAATACATATCCAGTTTGGGAACGTGCCTTGTGGGGATCAGATAAGTATCCAGCATCAGCATAACCAATTATACTTGGATTAGCATCTTTTGAATACAAAAGTCCCAAGTCTGTCGTTCCTCGTAGATAACGGAATATATGTTTAATTCCGTTCCAGTGTCTCTTTGTTGGATATGTGCTAAATCTTGCCAACAAATTTACGGCAAAAGATATATCAGGCCTTGTACAATTTGTAAGATACATAAGGGCACCGATAGCACTTAGATATGGTACTTCTGGACCAAAAATATCTTCATCTTCTTCATATGGTCGGAATGGATCCTTTTCTATGTTTAATGATCTAACAACAATTGGAGTACTTAAAGGATTTGATTTATCCATATTAAAACGTTTAAGGATCTTTTCTGTATAATTTGTCTGGTGAACAAACATTCCACATTCTTTTTGTTCAATTTGTAAACCCAGACAATACTTGGTTTTTCCAAGATCCTTCATTTCAAATTCTTCCTTCAAGTATGACACAACTTCTTGAATTTCCTTATTCGTTCCAATGATGTTTAAATCATCAACATATACAACAATAATTACGCATCCGGATGTTGTTTTCTTAATGAAAACACAAGGGCATATTGAATTATTTACATATCCCTTTTTCATCAAGTGATCACTTAGTCGATTATACCACATTCGACCAGATTGCTTTAACCCATATAATGATCTTTGTAATTTCACAGAATAACATTCTCTGGGTTTTGAATTTTGTGCTTCAGGCATCTTAAATCCTTCAGGGATTTTCATATATATATTACTATCAAGTGATCCATATAAGTAATCTGTAACAACATCCATAAGACGCATTTCTAAATTTTCAGATACCGCCAAGCTAATCAAATACCGAAACGTAATTGCATCCATCACGGGAGAATACGTTTCTTCATAATCAATTCCAGGCCTTTGAGAAAAACCTTGTGCAACAAGTCGAGCTTTATATCTCACCATTTCATTTTTCTCATTTCGCTTTCGAATAAAAACTCAATTGTATCCAACAGATTTTACGCCTTCAGGTGTAAGGACTATAGGTCCAAAAACATTACGTTTATTTAGCGAATCCAATTTAACCTGGATGGCTTCTTTCCATTTTATCCAATCCTGCTGATTTTTACATTCACCAAAAAATTTTGGTTCATGATCTTCATTATCATTTATGATGTCGATTGCCACATTATAAGAAAATATATCATCAATTTCTTCTATATCTTTTCGGTTCCATATTTTTCCAGTATTAATGTAATTGATAGAGATTTCATGATTCTCTTCAGTTTGTGGTTTTGACAGAATATTTTCATCATCATGTGTTTCTTCAGGAACACCATTCTCTATTTTGTGATCATCATGTGTTTCTTCAGGAACATCATTCTTTATTTTGTGATAATCGTGTTTCTCTATAAATTTTTTTTTTCGAGTATTTTTATCCTTGGAACCGACTGGCTTTCCACGCTTCAGGCGTTTAATGACATCATGAGTATCTTCAATTTGTTTCTTTGGAATTTCAATTCGAGCAGGGGCATTTGCAGCATGTATATATGATTTAGTTACCCCTTTTGTGTCAGCAAATGCATCTGGTATTTGATTGGCTATTCTTTGCAAGTGTACAATTTGTTGTACATCTTTTTCACATTGTTTTGTTCTTGGATCCAGATGTAACAATGATGATACATGCCATGTAATTTCCTTTTCGGTATGTTTCTGTTCTCCCCCTAACATTGGGAAGATTTTCTCATTAAAATGACAATCAGCAAAACGTGCTGTGAACACGTCGCCTGTCTGAGGTTCAAGATATCGAATGATTGATGGACTATCATAACCGATATAAATTCTAACCTTTCTTTGAGGTCCCATTTTCTTTCGTTGCGGTGGTGCAATAGGCACATACACCATACATCCAAAAATTCTCAGATGAGAAATGTCTGGTTCTTTACCAAATGCAAGCTGCAATAGGGAGTATTTATGATATGCACTTGGTCTGATGCGAATTAATGAAGCAGCGTGTAAAATTGCATGTCCCCATATAGAAATAGGGAGCTTTGTTTTCATAATCATTGGTCTAGCAATCATTTGCAGACGTTTAATCAATGATTCAGCCAATCCATTCTGTGTATGTACATGAGCAACAGGATGCTCAACAATGATTCCCATAGACATACAATAATCATTGAAAGTTTGGGAAGTAAATTCACCAGCATTATCAAGTTTAATTTTCTTGATTGTATAATCGGGAAATTGATTCCCCCAATTTTATTATTTGAGCAAGTAATCTTGCAAATGCAACATTTCGAGTTGACAATAAACATACATGTGACCATCTGCTGGAGGCATCAATCAATACCATAAAGTATCTGAATGGTCCACATGGTGGATGGATTGGTCCACAAATATCACCCTGAATACGTTCAAGAAGCATTGGTGATTCAGTTTGGATTTTGGCTGGTGATGGTCTTATAATAAGTTTTCCAAGAGAACATGCTTTACATTGAAACTTATTATTCTGAAAGATCTTCTGGTCTTTCAGCGGATGACCATGTGTATTTTCTATAATTCTTCGCATCATTGTTGAACCAGGATGTCCCAATCGATCATGCCAATTGGTTAATATTGAAGAATTATCAACTACCATGTTTGATTCAATCGGACTTATATGTGTATAATGCAATCCAGTAGGGAGCATTGGTAGTTTTTCAATCACATATTTCTTTCCTGATTTATATGGGATAAGACACATATATTTCTTATTCTCTTCATTCATTGTTTGAGTATCATACCCATGGGAATATATATCATTAAAACTCAACAAATTTCTTTTCGATTGTGGTGAATATAAAGTATCATTGATCAAAAATTTTGTACCATTAGGTAACAAAAATTGTGCTTTACCACATCCTTTAATCAAGTCTACAGGACCTGATATTGTATTCACCGTTGTTTTTGTTGGTTTTAGTTCCAAGAAATATCTTTTATCTCGGAGGATAGTGTGCGTTGTACCACTATCGGGTATGCAAACTTCAGCTTTGCTCATAGCATTTTCCATTTTTTGAACTTCAAAAAAATATGCAATGAAATAAAATTACTGGCAATAAATATTTAAATATAACACATATCATAATTATACAATAAAACATTATATGGATACATGAAAAATAAATTATTGTACATTTATATTCTACCACTATATTGTTCATTTTCAGAGAAATCATTGAGAAAATCTGCAGCATCAATATTGTTCATTTCTATCCCACCAACATATTGATCATTTCCAGAGAAATTATTCATAAAATTACCAGCATCAAAATGAGTTGAATCACTCAAATGGTCACCGCGTTCAGTGAAATTGATCTCCTTTTCTTTCCCCTTTAATGATTCTTTATAAAGTTTACAAAGGTGTTCAGGGGCTCGACAAATTTTGGACCAATGTCCTGGAGTACCACATCTGAAACAAGAACTTTCATATCTTTTTGAGTGATTCTCATTAACACTTGTATTCTCATGATGCCTTTTCTGTGGATGGTTTGAGACGCTCTTTTGAGATGAATTATAAAAATAACTATCTCTATTGTTTTCAAAACCACGGCCTCGACCACGACCACAGCCAATTCCACGTCCACGTCCACGACCTCGACCTCGACCAAAACCTTGTCTTTGAATTTGATTTTGGTTTCCAGGTTTAAATTCATTTTTACTTACAGCATTTACTTCTGGAAATGCTGTTGATCCAGTGGGTCGGGACTGATGATTTCTCATTAATAGCTCGTTGTTTTTTTCCGCCACAAGAAGACAGGCGATGAGTTTAGAATATCTCGCAAATCCACGTACTCTATATTGTTGCTGTAGAGTAATATTTGATGCATGAAACGTGGAAAATATTTTTCAAGCATTTTCGATTCTGTGACCTCATGTCCACAAAATTTTAGCTGCGAGATTATTCGATACATCGCTGAATTATAATCGCTGACTTTCTTAAAATCTTGGAATCTTAACATATTCCATTCATCACGGGCGGTCGGAAGTATAACTTCCCTTATATGTTCAAATCTTTCTTTCAATCCTTTCCACAAAGCCATGAGATCTTTTTCAATTAAATATTCACATTTCAATCCCTCATCGAGATGTCGACGCAAAAATATAATGGCTTTTGCCTTTTCTTGTGATGTCGATATGCCATTTTCTTTTATTGTCTCACTTAGACCCAATGACTCAAGATGCATTTCTACATCGAGAGTCCATGTCATATAATTTTTTCCCGTGATGTCGAGCGCAACAAATTCGAGCTTTGTCAAATTTGACATGGTGGTACTAAAAAAAATTACGATGCATTTTATTAGTTAATGAATATTGCAATACAAAGTAATGGATAAACAACAAGTAAAAGCATTTGTAAAAATAAAGAAAACACACGAGGAGGATATTCTCCGATAAATAAAAGACTCGTGAGTATGATAACCAAAATAATTAAAAATAACCTTGAGAAAGCCATCTTCTTTTTTCTTCGAAAATTTAGTGAAGAATAATTTTTAGAGAAGAAGAGAAAGTTGGAGTGATTGAATGTGTTTATGAGATCATATTTATAGGGCAAAAACTAGCCGTTTTGTTACCGTTTATGACCGTTGGTGTATAAAAAAAATAAAGGTATGTATTTGTATAATTTTATGGTAATAATATGGTGTATATAATATTAGACATATTTAAATAATTATGTATATCATATCATATTATTATAATGATGTGTCATAAGATATTTTATTTAAAAATCTTATAGGCTTTTATACTTGTCGTATCCCTTACCGGGAGTGTGGGATGTCGTCTTAACATCCTCCCAGGATTTATAACAAGTTTTTGAAAAATTTATTTTTATTATTAATAATAACATTATATTATATATTAAATATATACACAATAAATAAATAACAGTAAAATAAATATTATTACTTTTGTTACCTTTTTCTTCTGTTTGGAGCTTGGAAAAGGATGGAGGACTTTTAGAGCTTCGTGCTGATAACGTGTTGTGAAAAAGTAAAAATTTATGGTAAAAAGTAAAAATCTCAAACTCTCAAAATTTACCAAACTACACACTTTATAATATTTTTCTCTCTACTCAATTGTGATTTTCTTCACAAATGAGAGATCTATTTATAGGAAATCTTTACAAATAATCCAAAAAAAAAAAAAATACATCATTACCTACATCATCACACACTAATTTTCAATATTTACAACTCTTATTTTCAACATTCAAATATTCAACATTCAAATATTCAATACACACATTTTAAATATATTTTTCAACGAATAATAATTTTTTGAAACCACAACCAGAATAATTACTTTACTGTTGATAAAGTTGTCAAAACGGAGCCTTAAGCTCCAACCTCTTTAGTCTACGGCTCTACCTAGGTTTTTAAATCAATGGGACTTCTTTTATGGGATATTGCGAACTATAACAATTATAATAATAACAAATTTGATACCTTTGTTTTGACCAAATTATTTTGGTCACTTTTAAGGTTTGAACCCAATTTCCAATTTTTCGTTCATAGGCTGTCTTTATTTGTTCCCATTTGTCGAAAATAAATTTCCATATGGAAAAACACAAACAAGACTTATGTATAACAATCTCTAAATATAATCATTTCCCTAAATAACTTCTTGTTTCTTCTCAAAAGTCTTCAGTATATTATATACAATATAATATTATAGTACACCAAAAATACTCCACACATTATTGCAAATTCAATTACTGGTAGAGTAGAAAGTAGAAACCTACAAAATTGATTAAAATGCTTCTTTTCAAAAGGAAAAATAAATATTTAAATTTGTTTCCTATATATATATTTTTTTAAAAATATTAATCTTTTCTTGAACAAACCTATTTTCGACTTAAAAGCAAATATTAAGAACATATTTTTATGTTAAATGGGGTGAATTTTACTTATTACAACGGATCCCGTTTGAACGTGGGAGTCCCCACCACATATTTTTGAATGCCCCAATATTGCAATAGTATTTTTGTCTTACCATGAGAAATCTAAGACATGCGTATCTTCCACTTTTTGCTCTCCGGTTTTGGTTCCCTTTTTCCATCCTTTTTTTGTTCTTTTTTCAAACTTAAATAATCCTTTTCTATGGTAACTGTCCCTACATGATTATTGATTCCCATCAAAACTCTAGAATCTAGAGCGATATGCAATACTCTGCTCTACTTTTGGTTTGTTGCCTTGAGATTTTTACGGAATCCATCTTTATCTTTTAAAATTTTATTATTGTCTTAAAATGGCCAAAGTATTTGACAAGTGCCACCATTGTGCTAACATCCTTCTGTTGATATGTTCGAGTTCCCCACATATACCAAAAACGAATTTCAGCTTTCAAATTTTTTTACCCAAAAATTTTCACTATAATTTCTGTAATATTCGAATTTTGTCAGAATATTTTGTTTTTTAAAAAATTGATTTATTGTTCGAATCACACCCATGGCCGGGTCTAATAATCCCTACAAAACTCCCCCTAGATCAAATCCGGTGCTCCTAGCTATTTTGGGCTATTTGGGAAGTAGAAATATACAAGCAGGATATGAAATGATAACTCCATAATTTCCTATTTCATTAACACAACAGTAAAAATTTCCGGGAGTCAATATGTCGAACAAATAACCAATACAACGGCTACTCTCGACACGAAAAATACAAAACAAAGAATCAGAAATCTCTAATTTACATAAGAAAACATCATACTCAACCAAGGAAAAAATAGGGAACAAAATCGTGCTTCCAGTCTCACTATATACTCAAGAAATCGAGTTGAGTAGTATTCTATGAGTATCCAAGAAAGTATGGGAAACTAATGGATGGTATATTTAGGGGGTTGCGAGTTCAATCAGATTGCAGAAAGACTTGCCCATTTTCCGAGTTCGTAAGGGTCAGCATAATAATACAACTTAATTTTGTTTGTCAGTGACAAACCTATAGGCCACGGATGAGCTCCGAATTCTGAATCATCTTGTTCTGATGGGTCATCTGAGAATCCAGCTATGTCTCCAAGAAGTCGAAATTTAATGCGACGGGTGCTTATTTGCTGAGGGAAATCAAAGTACATGGGCGTACCGGCCTTCACTTCTGGTAGACGATACTCTGCAATGGAGACCATATTGTGGTGTTCCTGTGAATTTAGATATAAAATACAAAACAAATCGTCAAGATTTAAATACGAATCGAGTACGTTACCAGTTTATATTTTCTACTTATTGATGCTATCCCAATCAACACTTATTTCCGTTCATTAATTCAAATTCACAAGTCATCAAGACCTCGTGACAAAATGCAAGCAAGATCCTTGCGAATTCTAACGAGGTCTATATTGTTTGTCATCATCCATTATCCTCATGAATTCTAACGAGGTCCATAAAGAGTAGTTGTTTTGATAAAGAAGGTCTATATTGTCAGTCATCATTGATCTAATCTGTTGCAAGATCTCAGCAGATTAAGAGTTTACCCTGCAAATAATACCATTTTAGAAAGCACGTGTAAAAAGTGATGGGAAAAGGAGTTCTATGAGACTGAAGGAAAGATGATTTCAGCTGTCATCATTTGTTTTGGTCAACGGTACACCTAGTAGGCTGAGCTTGAAGCCCTTGCAAGGGAATTCGATTTTGTAGACAAGAAGACGTCACTCTCTATGGATTAATTGGATGCTAGTTCAAGATTTTTGTTTTTTTCAGGACCATCAATAGAGAAGGCTAACCATCATTGGGCCATCAGCTAGCAAATAGGGTATGGCATTTTAAATGTTCGGATTGAGCCAATAATAGGTAAAAATTTAAGTAGCTTACTTGAGAAGTAAAACAACAGTAAGTCATCAATTATTTCTGGCATTGCCAAAGTACGTCATGCTCTTAGGCCATGATTATGTAATAAGGTAGGAATCAAAATCAAAATCAAAATCACCATAATTTGAGTGGCCATAATTTTTTATTCTTTAATGAAAACTTTTGGAACGAGTACCAAAATATGTCACATTAATTACTAATTTATATTACGTCAGCATTGAGGATGTCTTCTATGTCATTGGATCAAGATGCTAAATCAAAACAAGGGATTTGCAATACCTGAAGGGCGGACACTTGAATATAAAGGACAGCAGGAGATATGAGCCTTTCATCTAAGAGACACGTGGTAGAATCCTCTGCATTCACATCTATGGAAGGTGAGTGGAAAATTCGGTGCTTTATTGCACTGAAGCCGTCCAGGCGAAATCCAGCCAGCATTGGTGAAGCAGGAGATAGAAATTGTTCCAGAACAAGATCATTGTCAATTAACCTTTCAACCTCAATTGGAACCTGAAGAGTGAGAAAAAATTAGATCATAAAACAAAAACAGTTTTGAACAATAAATTGTTTGTGAGCTCTTAAGTTTTACCTTGAATCTGTTCAATTGAGGAACTCTCTCCAGCCAGTTTCTGACATTTACTTGGTCAGAATCGAGTGGGGATGCCACATTTTCTTTTCTCACTGTTCTCCCAACAATTAAAACTCTTTTAGCATGAATGCACGGATCAGTTTCCACTCGTCCTCCTAAAGAAGCACGTCTACCAAGTTGTGAAAAGGGATTTTCATCGAAAGACAAAAGATTAAAGTTTCTATCCAAGTTCACAGAATTTGAACCAAGTCTCTGAAGACGCAGAGTTATCCAAATAATACGGCATCGAACAGGATTCTTGAAGGAAAATTTTATGTGTCTGGGCACTTTATCATCTTTAGTTAATTTCTCAGGCCCACAAAGTTCAGTTGAAGATGTTATCAGGGATTGCAAATCCCATTTCCCAGTGCAAGTTCTTTCTTCAAGGTCTACTTTATGGCCAGCCCAGATTTGCACCTGCAGATACACCAGACAGAAGCAATTTAAATGATAACTTTACTGGAAAATAAACTGACCTTGAAATCAGGAATTAGTTTTCAGAACTTGTCTTTTGACCTGTAAGATCCGATAATAATCCTGTAGAGTTAATGGCAATATGTGCAACATGCATGCACAGATGTGCATGAAGGGCGCGGCAGGGTTGAAGAGTTGCCTTAATAGACAAGTCTACATTTTATTTCAGATAGCGAAGTAGCAGGCACTGAAAATTTGTCACTGTATTTCTCCAACATCAACTATCAACAAGACTCGACATCACATGGTATTTCATCTCAACAACTTTCAATAATAATTTTCCATTGAAAAACCAGCCTTCAGCATAATTGTCCTAAAAAATGAAATACTTTTTGTTCCAGGGGATATCCAAGACATATTTGGTTTTATAAGTGTTCTTTATATTTTTCTTCCCAATTTACCAGAAGAAATCAATTAATTTATTTTTTGATTCGTTCATTTTAAAGGGTTGAGGATAAAATATATAATCAAACTGTGTAATTTCACAATAGAATTGCTATGCTCCAGTAATATTCTCTTCATGACCGTATTTTTCACAAGGATGGATACAAGAAAAAACTAGAGAATTTATACCACCACACACGTCATTCAAAAACATACATGCACATATGTGTGCACACATATCCTCACGGCACACAAGAACTAACTGATTTTTCCATAATAGACTGTCATGGTAAAGTTTTTGCATAATTTAAGTACAGTTTGAGTAGCTTAAATGCTTAACCTCTGTAATCAAGTAAACAGAAAGAATACTTACAGTAGGAGCATCGCTCATTGAGTAGCCACACGGACTAACTAGAAGGACAACACCTGATACGTCAGAATGACTGCTGAGCACAATAACAAACTCCACATATGAGACGCTAGGGGGAGCCTTCCAATATGACTCATGTGATCCAGAATATAAAGGACTAAGCAATGATAGCAAGGGTGCTGAATCAACCGCCGTTTCAACCTGTACAACATAAAGCATATCTAAGTATTTAGGCAATAATTGATTCTGATTACAAGTACTTACATAAAGAAAATAAACATGCACACATGCAACTTACTTGGAAAAAATTATGTTTGTTCATAAGGTATTAGGCAGAAGAACATCTGATTGTCTTTCCTAAATGGATAGTTGTCATATTGTGTAAAGGCGGCCTTTTCATGTTTACACAGCAACTCAAACATGCTGTATTCACATTCCTCCAAGTATGTTTCAAATTCCAAATTTAATTGTATAACTAGAAATATGATTAATACTGAAAGATAAGAAAACTATAAAAACACATATGGAGTTAAACATTAGAAAAGGAAACACTGCCTTTAAGGAGCATGTGGCGACAGGTTGTATAGATCTTGAAAACAATATAGTTATTGCTCAATTTAGATTATTTACTCGACACAATTGAAGTAAGTTAAGACTTGAATATATGCAATCTTCTCAATTAATTATGAAAAGTAAAATAAAAACGTCAAAACGGATCTTATGTTGTTTATATACACATCAGAAAACTACTTTAGTTCAAAAAAATCTCGACTTAGGTGAGCCTTTTTAGAATGATTTATAAGATACACATCATCAGACGTCAAGACATCCAGTTTTCAGCAAAATACCTGTTGTAGAAAGCTGGCAAATGGAAACTCCGCAAGTGATTCCTCACCATTTGTTAACTTCTTTAAGAGCTCAACATTTCCTTGAGCATTTAGAAATCGATCTCTTTCATGAACAAAATTTATCAAGGGTAATCCAGTCACAAGGTTCAGGGCTTTCCTTGCAGCATCATCTGCCCTAGTTCTTCTTCTTAGGCTTATCAAGAATCTGATGTAATCTAATATCAAGGCATCAAGGACAATTTCATTGCAACACAGTTTACAGATAATCCCATCAAGATTTGTCAACCGGTTGGACGATGCATCAGTTGAATATCCATGGACTGATTCTCCCTGATTAGTAACACCGTTATAATTTGAAGAGTCCTTTGAGTTATATATTGCAAGAAGAAGTGCTCCTTTTCCAGCAGAACAAATTTTGCAGACCTTCCTTCCACATTCAGAACACACAAAAAGGGGTTCTGAAGATGTGAAAGATGATGACTTAGTGGATGCACCAGCCACAAACCCATACTCAGCACGAACCTGACAAACACCGCCGGAACATTTATCCCCAATTGCATTAATATTCCAGAAATCAACAGTACATTCATCAACTATCTCAAGCCCGATTGAAGCAACAATTTTATCTTCAACAGAAGCCTCTCCAAGCAATGCAAGTGTTCTGGCCACCCTATATAATCTGCTCATGTATGAATCTTCAAGCAGCATATTTGGATTTATACTAGCAGGATCAATGCCTATGGATAAGAGGGCCCTGTCCCTTTCAGCTGCAGAAAGATTCATCCGTAGGCGTTCTATTTCAAGTTTAATAGCTTCTGTGAAATCTAATCTTCTATCCTGCTAATTTTATTGATGAAATAAATTATGTTAAACAATGGATTTAATCCATAAACCTGTCAATTTATACTTAGCAAGTGAACAATGCATGTATAGAAAATCACATTATCTTCTAATCCGTAAGATCTTGCAAATTAGCTACACAATGAAGTTCGATAAAAGAAGCAAAAATTCAAATTAGTCCCATCTCTCTCAACTACATAGTTGACTCTGCTGTGAATTTATCCTTCCATAATCACATGATATATTATCAATATGACTGAATCTAACATGCGTCTTATGTGGAAGTAATGCAAGCTTCTAAAGGAATTGTTAAAGAATAATAACACCAACTTTCCAACTCCACAAAAAAACAAAAGAAAAGTTCTCTTTTAATCTTCTACTCTGGAAAAAGCAAAATTATGACAACTCTAATATACGATCATGTACTATCAAATTGACTGATTCATACAACCATTTAACGTGGTAGCAAAGTTCTAAAAGAATTTTTAAGGATCGTTTACTATCAAATTGACTGAATCATACAACCATTTAATGTGGCAGAAAAGTTTACAGAATTTGTAAAGAAAAGTAATACAATTTCCAACTTCACGAAAACACAAAAATAGTTCTCTTTTAATCTTCCACTTTGGAAAAAGCAAAATTATGATGACTACAATTCATGATTGCATGTCATCAGTTTGGCTGAATCATGCATCCATTTGTTATGGAAACAATAGAAGCTTCCAAAGAATTTGCAAAAGAAAAATAACACAACTTTCCAATTCCACAAAAACTCAAAAGAGAAGAAGTTTTCTTTTAAACTTCCACTCTGGAAAAGCAAAATTACACTGACTATCATGCACGTCATGCATTATCAATTTGATTGAACTGTATATCCGTTTGATGTAACAGCAATACAAGCTTCCGTGATAAGGAACATGGCGATTTTTCTTGGATCGGCTCTTTCAGATTACTCTTCAGATTTGTTGCATCTTCTTAGTTCGTTTCTTCTTCTGATTCTGGATCTCCTTTAAGATCTTCTGCTACATCCCACTGGTCCACTATGGCTGCTTGTGAGTTTACTTCTCGCGATTCTGCGCAGAGTACGCTGTGGTATAGCGTTTTTGGTCTAGGGCTCTTATTGCTGATTTTATTGTGTTCTATCTTGTTGCTGGCTGGTTTTATTGGGATATTGTGCTATTTGTGAGCTTGTATTTGTTGCTTTAGATCTCTTCAAGGAGCTGCTACTGGTACACATTGTGTTCTTATTTACTACAGTTCATCTGTTGCTCGGCAAGTGTTTGTGGTATCGTTGCAATGGGCAAGCAGTGTGCAGGGGAAGTAGATGGCTCTAGTTCTGTGGAATTAATAAGGATCTTTTTTTCTTTTAATAAAAATTGTGATTTTTGATTTCTTTAAGTTATATTTTTGGTTAGATAAGATTTTATTTCCTTGTTTGTAGGACCGGAATTATGGAGAGTCTCCAACCTGTGGTGTCCTCATCCTCTATTTAACTTCTTGTACGCTTTGACAGGAATAAAATGAATTTTTCATCGCATTCTATATGGTACTAGAGCCGATGGTAAAATATGGCATGTCAACCGATAAAATAGCAGCCACTCCGAGGTCACTTCCTCTGCAGAGGATGTCATTAACACCCGTGGAAATTTAGAGAATTTTGTGATACCCATCACAGGTCACAAACTCAACGGTCAAAATTATCTACAATTGGTTCAATCTATCATGCTATTTGGGATACCCACTCTTCCTTCTGAGATATATGGGTGCATTATATATGCTCAAGTACTTCCTTGGCATGGAAATTGCTCGAACAAGTAAAGGCATATCAGTTTCTCAAAGAAAGTATATTTTAGATCTTCTCAAACAAACAAGTATGCTTGGTCGTAAACCCGCAGACACACCAATGGATCCAACTTGCAAAATTGGGATGAAAATGGATTGTGGTCCTACTGACAATGGGAGCTACAAACGCCTCGAGGGCATTGGATTTTCAACAAGTGTAGCAAGTCAATTTATGAATGATCCTACAAAAAAACATCTTGATGCAACTTATCGTATCCTTAGATACCTAAAGATGACTCCAGGGAAAATGATTGTACTTCAAGAAGGGAAACAACAAAACTCTTGAGATATTTTCAGATGCTGATTGGGCAGGTTCTCTAACCGATCGAAGATCAACATCTGGGAATTGTACCTATGTTTGGGGTAATCTAGTTACTTGAAGGAGTAAAAAAAAACAACTAGTTGTGGCAACAAGTAGTGCCGAAGCCAAGTTTAAAGCTTTGACTAATGGAATTTGTGAAGGGATATGGTTGAAAAGACTTTTAAATGAGTTGAAGATTCCTTATGAAGGCTCCATAAGATTGCTATGTGATAATCAATCAGCTATCGGTAAGTGCAAAAAATCTGATGCATCAAATACAGAACATGACAAGTGAAGATTGATCGACATTTTATCAAATAGATAATTGAGGAAGGAATCATTAAGTTGGTTTATACACCAACTGGATTGCAAACATCAGACATTCTCACGAAGGATCTTCAATGAAGCACATTTGAGACCCTTACTTCCAAGCTAGGAATGATCAACATATATCTCCCATCTTGAGGTCGAGTGTGAAATTAATAAGGATTTTTTTTTTCCTGTTAATAAAGATTGTGATTTCTGATTTCCTTAAGTTTAGCTTATATTTTAGGTTAGATAGGATTTTATTTCCTTGTTTGTAGGACTGGAATTATGGAGAGTCACCAGCCTATGGTGTCCTCATCCTCTATTTAATTTCCTGTACGCTTTGACAGAAATAAGATGAATTTTACATCTCATTCTATAAGTTCCGAAGAGAATGGGTATGTTAATTCACATCCTAATCGTGAACCATCACCCCGTGTGGCTGAATCTGATATTATGAGAGGGGAGAAGAGTGCTACCAAGACAGGGGATGCTAATGGGCAGAATGGTAATGCACGTGTAACACACCCAAAGATTAGCAAGCACACTCGTGTGCCCTAGTGCCCTATGTTAATATTTTCAAGAATAACAGAATGGCTAATGAGAACCATAAACTTGAATTCACCGCTCCTGGTACTGATAAGCTTAAGTTCAGCTATGACGATATTGACTCAGTTGAGACAACCTATGGGGTACGTTTGTTGGGCTATGTGGTGAGTGGGAGACCTCCAACAGCTGCTCTTCTTGATCTTGTCAGGCAATGGGGGAAAGATGTTCACTTCCAAACACGAGAGTGGGTGGATTGTGTTGTACTTTTCCATATAATGAAGTGGAGGAGCATTTACTAAGCGGTGGATCATACATGGTGTTTGGGTTTCACTTGTTTCTTAAAGAAATGCCGCGATGTTTCAGATTTAGGGAAGAAGATATGAACACTTTACCATCATGAGTGCAAGCTTGTGGCCTTCCTCCGGATTGTTGGAACCATTACATCCTAAATAAAGTGACTTATATGGAAAACCGGTAGAAATGGATATGCTGACTAAGGGACATAAGAGGGTGAAATATGCTCGGGTACTGGTTGAGATTGACGCTTCACTGCCTTGAATTTCCGATTTGAACATTGAATTGCCTACTGGTCATAGTTATTAAAAGTGTGCGCCTGGCTGCGCCTAGGCGACAGGCCCAGCCAGGCGCACCCATTGCGCCTGGGTTATTATCCAGGCGAAGCACTTGAAACAAGCGCGCTTAAACGTGCGCCTTGACAGACTCCGAGAGGCGCAAAATCGTGCGCTTTAAAGAAGTTGACTGATATTTTGTAGGTGAATAAAAATTAACTCGAACTCAACCAATTTTGAAGCTCAATTAGCAAAGCCCGCGGCTATTTAATGATTAAAGAAATCCAATTGTCGCTCATTTATGCAAAATTTTTTTAAAACTGAAATTTCATAAGTCATTTATTCAAACTTTTACTATAATCTTCCTTCTTTTACGAATGATGATGATAGTTTAATCCTTTATACAAACTTTTAATCTAATTTCGTCTACACTCATGACTCATCATTGTTTTGGATGATGACGACGACGACGACCTAGTTGCAGACGTTGAACAAGAATTTGATGATTTAGATATTTGAATTTTTTTAATATACTATGAATTGATGATTTACTAATGAACTTTAAATGAATAATTTTTTTACTGGTCATGATTTACTTTACATTATCTATTAGTGAACTTTTTATTTATAATGTATGATATCTTTGTGAAAAATATTTAATTTATATAATATTATAGTATAAATCACTTTATATTGAATTTTAAAATTTATCTTAAATGCGCTTTCCTTCAATAAAGCGTGCTCTTTGTGTTACGCCTTGCGTCTCAGGCTCCAAGGTACCCTGGTGCTTTAGTGCGCCTTGCGCCCTAAATAACTATGCTACTGGTGATGTGGATATCAGGTTTGTGTTCGAACAAGGCATGAAATTATGTACTCTTTGCAAACAAGCTGGTCATATTGCAGAAGCTTATGTTCATGATAAGAAGAATGATGATAATGGTGATCCTGAACGTGGAGTTTACAATCACCAACAATATCGTTCTAAAAGTGTGGTGTGGTGCCAAAATAGATCAAGAAGCCATTCGAGATTACATTCTGCCAACCGACATGCTCCTGCTCGATCAGAATCAGTAGCCAAGTCTGATGGTGACAAAGGGGAAGTACCTACTGCCGATATGACAAGGATGGGATGGACCAAGATGATTGTGTACCAAACAAGAAGGTTTTATGTGATGTGAATATAACACAAGTTACGGTGGATAAAGGTAAAAAAACCGGCTGTTGAGGATGCTTCATTACGGAAAAACAATGGCACTAGAGACATGATTGATGATGATGGCTTTACTGAGGTTTACCACAGAAAGAAGAATATGAAAAAGAAGGAGAATAATTCTGAGCAGCATGCTAATATTACAAAGTTCTTTGAGGGGGTGGAGGACTTTAGCTCTTGTGATACGGAGTACGTCCCGGTTCCGAATAATACAAATGATGGCAGATTCTTTAGTGATGATAAGAAGGGCCCCGGGTTCTAGATGAAGGTGGCTCGTTGGAACATTAGAGGTTTTCACAAACCTCTAAAACAAAAGAGTGCCATAACAAAGTTCTTTGAGGGGGTGGTGGACTTTAGCTCTTGTGATACGGAGTACGTCCCGGTTCCGAATAATACACAGGATGGCAGATTCTTTAGTAATGATAAGAAGGGCCTCGGGTTCTAGATGAAGGTGGCTCCTTGGAACATTAGAGGTTTTCACAAACCTCTAAAACAAAAGAGTGCCCGTGATCTAATGGGTACTCACAAAATTGATATTTTTGGTTTCTTGGAGAATAAATTGGATGATAAGGAGCCTTGGGAATTTGATGAGGATTCGCTTCATAGGTATGAAAGTTTTGCATAACCTTTCTTACGGTGGTAAAGGGCGTATTATTGTTCTTTGGAATCCATCTACTGTTGATCTTAGTTTATTTGATATGGGATGTCAATATATGCATGCTATAGTTTGTTGCTTGAAGAGTAAGAAGACTTTTTATGCATCTTTTGTTTATGGTTTGAATAAAATCATGGAAAGAAGACCTCTTTGCGAAAATTTGAAATTGTTTGGTAACTCAATTAATCTGCCTTGGATTTTCATGGGGGACTTTCACAAAGTGCTGTCCCCGGAGGAAAAAAGAGATGGTCTAGCAGTTAGGAATTTACGATATACACAACTTTGCTGATTGTGTAGCTCATCTTGATTTATTGGATCTTAAACAAACTGGTTGCTATTACACTTGGATGAGTCCAAAAGTTTGCTCTAAGCTACACCGTGTAATGGTTAATAAGTGTTGGATGACTTCAAATTTTGATGGGATTGCTGATTTTATTGCTCTGGGATGTACCTCTGATAATTCTCTTAGCATCGTGTCATTCTTTGCCCATTGACACGAATGTGATAAAGAAAAATCCGTTCAAGTTCTTTAATATGTTGGCTCTTAGTGACAAGTTTTTTAGTTTTGTTGAAGAGAGGTGGAAGCTCTTCGGTAGGGGACGATCCAATATGTCCTTAACCAAAAACTTAAAGGACTCAAATCCCCGCTAAAACTCCTGAACATCAAACAATTTGGCCATATTTCTGTTCGGGCTGAGAATGCTAAAAAGAATCTAGATCGATGCAATACAAGGTGGGACTTTGGAAAATGAGTACAGAGAAGTGAGAAAGGAAGTTGAATTATTGTTGGAGGCAGGACGTTTGTTTTTATCAGAAAAAGCGAAATGTGCTCACATGAAACAAGGGGATAGATGTACCATATTCTTTCATGACTTGATCAAATGCGATAACAAGCGTAAAGCCATTGTGTCCCTCCTTGCTTCTGATGGGAATACTACTACGAATGCTGATGTTATTGTTACAGAATTTGTGCGATTCTATAAACATTTGTTCGGTACTAAAGAGCATAGGGTGACTCTGATCCGAGATGCTCTCCATCATGTCCCTCGTGTTTCGAATGAGTATATGGAGGGGTTGACTGCACATGTCACGGTTGATGAAGTTAGGGATGCCTTATTCGATATCGACAATGATAAAGGCACCTAGCTCGAATGGTTTTGGTTCTCATTTATTTAAATCATCTTGGAACATTGTTGGTTTGGATGTTTATGTTGCATTTGCCGAAATTTTTCATATTGGGAGGTTACTGAAGCAATGGAATCATGTTGATATTGCTCTTGGTCCGAAATCACCACATGCAAACACGGTTAGTGACTTCCGTCCCATATGATGTTGTACGGTTTTTTACAAAATTATTTCGAAGGTTTTGGTGGACAGGTTGAAAAAAGTGAATGGGGATGTGGTGGATGTAGTGCAAACGGCCTTTACACATGGAAGGTCCATTGTGGATAACATCCACCTTGCACAAGAGCTTTTGAGGAAGTACGTTCGCATGGGAATTTCTGCAAGATGTATTTTGAAAGTGGATTCCCAAAAAACATATGATATCGTGGACTACATTTCTTGAAAGAAGTGTTGATCCGATTTAACTTTCCATCTCGATTTGTGGGATGGATTATGGAGTGTGTCACAACAACCTCGTATTATGCATCTTTGAATGGGCAGATTCATGGGTTCTTTCTTGGTCAACGGGGCCTCAGACAAGGTGACCCGTCATCCCTTTTCTGTTTACATTATGTATTGACGTGTTATCGAGGTCATTGAATCACGTCTTCATCCCCATCTTTTGGGTTCCACCCGAGATGTGGTAAGCTGGGTATTACACACCTTTCATATGCGGATGATTTACTTCTATTCTCGAAAGAGTATATTAGCAATGTTTCTATGATGATGGATTGCTAACGATACGGTGGGGTTGAGAGTGAGTCATATGAAGTTGAACATATTTTACGGCTGGCATGGATGATGGTGTAAGGGAGTCCATTTTATATATGACACTCACTATCATAATGCTGGTCACCTTCCGTTTCGATACCTCGGTATTCCTCTTGCATCTAGGAAGTTGCACATCTCAGATTATAGCCTACTTGTGGATGTGATTGGGGCTAAAATTAGCTCCTGGCCGAGACACTCACTATCATATGCCGGGAAGATAGAATGATTCGATATATGAAGTTGAACATATTTTATGGCTGGCATGGATGATGGTGTAAGGGAGTCCATTTTGTATATGACACTCACTATCATAATGTTGGTCGCCTTCCGTTTCGATACCTCGATATTTTTCTTGCATCTAGGAAGTCGCACAACTCAGATTATAGCCTACTTGTGGATGCGATTAGGGCTAAAATTAGCTCCTGACCGAGACATTCACTATCATATGCCGGGAAGATCGAATGATTCGATCGATACTTAAAGGAGTGGAATGCTTCTGGTTATCTATTCTACCACTCCATTCTAATAACGTGGATGACATTTACAGGATTTGTAGGAAGTTTGTGTGGCCCTCGAAGCACACTCATATCTCGTGGAACATGTTTTATAGACCAAATAAAGATGAGGGCATGGGCTTAAAAATTTATTTGCTTGGAACAATTCTTTGATTGCAAAAACATTATGGAAGATTCACATGAAGAAGGATAACATGTGGGTGAAATGGGTGAATGAGATCCATGTACGGTTTGGTAGCGTTTGGGAATGGAATTGGAACAAAGATGAGTCTCCTTTGATTAAACAAATTCTGGGAATCCGAGATGTTCTTCTACTTAGACAACCCTTGACTGCGAGTGCAGGGATGCTGAATTGGTTATGATGTCAATGTGGTCTTGCCCGAGCTTATGATTTCTTTGCTCAAAAAGAAGCGCAATGGCCATGGAAACCTATTATTTGGAAACATTGTATACTCCCCAAGTATCATTTTGTCATGTGGTTGTTTGCACACGGTAAATTCTTAACTAAATATAGACAATGCTATATTGAGAACAAGATGTGTGAACTTTGTAATAACAATGAGGAATCAGACGGTCATCTCTTCTTTGCTTGTGATTTATCGAAGAGAATCTAGAATGACATCAAAGAACGGTTAGGCATGCGCAAAATCATGGGATATGCAACATCGGTTCTAAAACCTTGTCAAGGTGTCTATAGAGATAATTCTGCATTGTCCAAGATGAGATGCTTGGAATGCACTGAGCTATTTTTGAAGAAGAAATGTCGTGTCCTGAGGATATCATTAGGAAAATCAAGACTTACTCTTTGATGTTCTTCAAGCCATCTGGATATAGGCTCCTGATTGCATTATTATTTTTTCTTATGTTGTCTGTGAATATGATCATCTTCGCTTGTTTCTAGAACCGGGGTATGGCCCGTGTAGTTGGTGATAGTATTGTTGGTTCTATTGGTTCGATACATGCTATCTCCAGGGGAAGTCCAGTGTACTTGTACAAAAAAAATTACCTTTTTAAATGGATGCTATTTTAAAAAAAATACAAGCTTCCAAACGATTTGTCAAAGAACAATAACATAACTTTCCAACTCGACAAAAACCATAGTTGTCAAAGGCGCGCCTCAGGCGCTAGGCGGAGCTTCAGCGCCTTATGGACAACCAGGCGACGTGCATGGCTGGGCGAGCGCCTTTAGCGCCTTGAAGCCGCCTTTCTCCAGGCGATGGGCGTTCCAGGCCTTCCGCCTCTTTGCAGCAGCCTGTGCGCATCGCATAAGCAGGCTTCTCCTTTATTTTTTAATGACCCAAAGCCCAACTAAATAAGCTCATAACTAATTTATTTTTAAAAAAAGCCTAGTATTGCATGTCGATACGTATTCTCATTTCTCCCCTGCCGATTGAAGCTTCTGCCGTGCCGTTTTGCGCACACCATTCTCCCCTGCCGATTGATGATTGAAGCTCCTGGACCTGTTCTTCTCTGCCGCATGCTTCTGTTTTCAGGCTTCTCTTTCAATTATTCTTCTCTGCCGCAGGCTTCTTCTCTTTCAGGCTTCTGTTTTGCATTTATTTTAAAAAAATAGCCTAGTATGGCTTCTCATCCTCAATCAGAAAACACACAACCAGATGAGGATAATAAGAAAGACCCCGGTTGGAAGCATTGTTATTTGAAAAATCCAACTGATACTAATAGTGTGACGTGTAGGTTTTGTGGCTTCACGTCCAATGGAGGAATTTTTCGAACCAAACAACATATTGCTGGGAATTCAAAAAATGTCAGAAAATGCAAAGAGTGTCCTCAAAGTGTCCGTGATGAGCTGTTGAATTATATGAATGAAAAAAAGAAGCAAACATTGAGAGCTTGCGGTGGAATGAAGCAAGATTTTTGCTTTCTTGATATCGATGAAGATGAAGACGATGAAGAAGATGTACAACCAAGCAAAAAGAGAAGTTTGACTTCCATACACGAGGCTGGAACTGGAAGTGGAAATGGCAGTGTTAAAGGGCCGATGGATCTCTTTATCACGAAGAAGAAAACCAAAGGGGGAAATTGAGGCAAACAAACATAAACGATGCTTGTGATAAAGAGCTTAGAGATCGAACAGTTCAAAAGATAGCTCGTTTCATGTATCAAGCTGTGATTTCTTTCAAAGCTGCCCATTTAGATAGCTTCGAGGAAATGATTGAAGCCATAGGTCAGTACGGGCCGAATTTGAAACCACCAAGTTATCATGAATTGAGGGTACCACTTTTACAGAAAGAAATTGCCTACACAAATGAGTTGTTGAAAGAAAACAGAGATGAATGTGAGAAATATGGTTGCTCAATTATGTCTGATGGGTGGACTGATAGGAAGCATAGAACATTGATCAACTTTTTGGTTAATTCACCCAAAGGAACAATGTTCTTGGAATCTGTGGATGCATCCGCCCATGTCAAGACTGGAATCCTGTTATATGAGTTGCTTGATAGATTTGTAGAGCGTGTGGGAGAGAAAAATGTCGTGCAAGTGATTACAGACAATGGCAGCAATTATGTTTTAGCTGGTAAGTGAAGTATTGAAATTTTATTTCCTTAGATATTATATTACATATAACATAAATTGATTCTTTTTTGTTTTGTTCTCTTTTTTTTGTAGGTAAACTTCTACAAGCAAAAAGATCGAATTTGTTTTGGACTCCATGTGCTGCTCATTGCATTGATTTGATGCTAGAGGATATTGGCAAAATTGAGGTGGTTCGGAAGACTATTTCTAGAGCAATTGCTCTTGTTGGTTACATTTACAACCATGAAGGTGTTTTGCACATGATGAGAGAATTTACTGGAAACAAAGAGCTGGCAAGACATGGAGTCACCCGTTTTGCTACTACATTTCTCACTTTGCAAAACCTCCACAAACGACAAAAGGCTTTGAAGAGAATGTTCATATCAACACAGTGGATAGAAAGTAAATGGTCAAATGATATAAAGGGTAAGAAGGCAAATGATACTGTTTTCAAGCCTTCATTTTGGAATAATGTGACATACACCCTTAAAGTGATGTGTCCTCTAGTGATGGTTCTTCGCATTGCCGATAATGAAACAAGGCCAGCGATGGGTTATATCTATGAAGCTATGGACAGAGCAAAAGAAACAATTCTCAAGTCCTTTGATAACAACAGAGAGAAATGTAAAAAAGTGTTAGAATTTATTGATGCTAGATGGGATAATCAGCTTCATCATCCTTTGCACGCGGCAGGATATTACTTAAACCCATATTTTTACTATCACAATCCGAAAGTTGAGACGGATGCAGAAGTCACAAATGGGTTGTTTGCATGCATACAAAGATTGATTCCAAGCCATGACGTGAGGGATAAGATTATTATGGAGGAGTTGCCGGTATATAAGAACTCGGAGTCATTGTTCGGCAACGAATTTGCCATTAGAGCAAGGAATAATAAAGACCAACCAATGGCGCCTGGTATGTGTTTTTTTTGCAAGAAGTTAAATAGTTAAATACTTAAATATCAAATGAAAATGATGAGATACATTTTTTTTTCAGCGGATTGGTGGAAAATGTTTGGCAATGGTACTCCAAATTTGAAAGAATTTGCTATCAAAGTTCTTAGCCTCACATGTAGTGCTTCGGGTTGTGAAAGGAATTGGAGCATATTTGAGCATGTGAGTAAATACTATTACGGTATTACATGACTTCTTTCACTTTTCTTTTCAATTTATAGTTTATGATGGTTTCGTCATTCGTGTCACAGATACATTCAAAGAAAAGGAATAGACTAGATCACAAGAAACTAAGAGATTTGGTATATGTGAAGTACAATCAAACACTCAAGGCTCGTGCGGCTAAGAAGGATAAAAGAAATCCTATAGTTTTGAGGAATATTGATGATTGTAATAATGAGTGGTTGATTGGAATGATGGAAGCTGGAGAGGAACCTGTTTTTGATGATGATGATGATAGACGACAACGGACCTCGAACCCTATTTATAGGGGAGCTTCAACTTCTACAGGCAAAGGTAGGGGAGGACGAAGAGGTCGGGTGACAAGCCAAACTACTCATGCTCTACAATCACCAATGGATGTAGATGAAGAATCTACTGACGAGGGAGAGTTTGATGATGATGTGTTAAAAGATGATTATTCAGACATTGATGAAAATGTGGAGGATGGTGATGTGGATGAAATGATTGAATTAGAAAGTGATTGATCTGAGTCTAGATTGTTTTGGAAAAATTAAATTGTCTAGCATAAGATTTGAATGTGTTGATTTATCGACAATATTGAGATATTTTTGTTTTTTGTTACTTGAAGCTTTATATATTTAGTTTTTCATATAGTTCATTATTATTAATAGTTGATTTTTAGTAGAACATAAATATATAATACATTCTCTCTATATTATCGTCTCGTGGCTAGGCGATCGCCTTTTGTCGCCTAGGCGTTCGGGCACTAGGCAGTGGCTCGTCGCCTTGACGTCGCCTAGCGCCTTGACAACTATGACAAAAACACAAAAGAGAAGCTCTCTTTTAATTTTCCACTCTGGAAAAAGAAGAATTAGAAAAGACAAAAGGAGTTAGATACATAGGCAAATGCATGATACACGCAGTGTTGATGAATTGTTGTTGGAGCACAAGATGTGGCATTTGAATCTTTATTTCCTCTATGAAACTTTTTTTTTTATAAGAAACAATCTCTATGAAACTCATTTTGGATGGTATAGTCACATGATGCAGAACCAAAATAAAGCAAAAAACTGAACATATCTGTCTTGACCATCTAATCATGGCAACTCATATGGAGAATTTACACAATAAATTGAGCAATTAAATATTGGAATCATGTAATAACCGTTCGTGTTCATAATAGATCAGTTTAGCAGATGATAATCTTTTAACACTTCCTTCTCATTACAGTTACTGTACTGGCTAACTTCGCCCAATGTTTGACACTTTAACGGCGACAGAAGTAATGATTTTCAAATCATTCTGAAATTCACAGAAGGATTTACAGAAGCATGTTTGAGTGTAAAAAAGTGATCAATGATATCAAATATTTAGAGCATGAATTCCTGGATGCAACAATAGAACTCTGTCTTCTAAAATTATAGAATTGAGTATCAATTTTTATCCCTACAAATGCTTGACAGAAGTAAAAAAAATCTAGAAAATCAGCACAATCACGGTTGAGCCACTTGAGAGATGAGTCTCATTGAATACCCAATGTAATTGAAATTCAAAACTTAAAACAAAAAAATCAACAACTACAATTGAGCACAAGCATAAGACAGATGGATTTCAGTTCAGAATTAAAACATACCCAGTGAGGTCCTGCGAGAAGTTTGAAAGATCTAACGTAAAGTTGAGAAGCATTATCAGAAGGTCCTTGAGATGAAATAATATTGGAGTCATTATGTACATCAGCAACCAGCTCAGTCACAGGATCATCCCAAAAGTCAAGTAAGTCACTCCCTTGGTGATCAACAGTTCCTGTAGATGGCTGAGGAATGGAGTCTGAAAGTTGCAATTCTCCTGTCAAAAGGTCTACCAATGAATTGGCAGATGGTTCCGAATGAAATGATGGAGGCTCTTTATCATGTACCATGGTAGCCGCAAAAGGGTTGGTATCCAAAACAGAACAGTTCGATTCCATTTGCTGAGAATTTATCCGTTGAAAAATTTTGGAGCTGCTGTCTTCGCAGGACAAAATAGATCTCCATGGAAATGAAACTCCAAGGATCTCTACCTGCACGTAATCCACTACAGGATCATAATCTTCTTAATGAGAAGTTATGACAGCATAAAATTCTGATCAAATAATTATAACAAAAATGGCCAAGTTGAATAATCATATCCTTCTATATTTCTTCAAAATCATTCTTATTTTATAAAAAGTGGTCCTGAAGATTTTTCTCTTTGTTGAGCTTAAATTGATGGCAGATACCATGTTCAGTGTGCAATTTGTTATGCCCCATCTTAAACGAGTGTGGACAATGGTATGTCTTGGTCATATTGCCTTGGCAGCAAACAATATGAATGTTTAGCAACTTTAACTAGTACTTAACCAATCAACTGTGAAAAGACAAAATATTAACCAAATATGTACCACAAATCGTAAAAAAAAAATAAAACTTAAGACTCATTATGAAAAATATATCATGCACTTCGACAAAAATTTAAGCTTCCATGGCAAAGATAATCACAGGACAGGGGCCAATAAGATATGTTAATAGAGCTCAATCTTGTCCAGGATCTCTAAAACATGATATATACGTATTGGAGGTGTCGTCTCAAAACACACAAGAAGAACACTAGATGAATTTGTGAGGGAAACATGATCCCATTACATTTTAAGATTTGATTTACACTAAATTTTTTACCCAAATCTCAACCAATGATGCATACTCATCTAGAAAAAAATGAAACAGATGAAACACAATACTGAAGCCTAGAAGACAACATTTACTTATTTCTTCATACCTCGCCAAGTGTCATTGGACCTCTTCCAGCCACTGCAGGATAAAATGTAAGCGCAACAACACGAGTAAGAAAATCCAGTTCTCCTTCCAATTCTTCAAAGTCGTACAACATGGAAGGACTAGAAGTCTCTTGGCCATGCAAACGAGCACCTGCCCCAGTAACAGCCACATCCTCAGCATTAATTGATCCTGTTAGTGGTATCAGAATGTTTGTCCCACTAGCACATTGAGGTATGGAAGCTCCCTATGGACAGTCAATATGTTAACAGAAAACCATAAGGTCGACAGCACCAATTCAAAGTAAAGGAAACATTAAAAAAAGCAATTTCTATTTACTTTAATAGCTTTTGTTTTAATATGAAAAATGATCCAGAGACAAATCACAAAATCAGATAAATCATAAAACACTAGAAAGACAAACCTAATTACCTACCACAGGAATGAAGCAAAACCAACAAAGCAATGTGTATCTATATGCCAAGAATTTGGCCAATGTTCTAAATGGGGGCCAAGGCGGGCGTTGACCCGCACCACTTGCCTTTGCCTTAGGCGGTACAAGATGAGAAGGGGTGGGTGAGGGGGCGAAGCAGGCAGGCGAGGAGGTCAAAGTCAACAAAAATTAAAAAAACTCTAATTAATAGTACACTTGTACACTTTCTCTTCCAAAACATGATAGGCCCACCAGCCCAGTCACTCACACACCCCCGGCCTCCTTTCGCCTCGAACTGCCCACCACCAGCCCACTAGGTCAGCTCTTGTATATGTCCGAAAAATTCTTGTTCTAATTTTTTATCTTTTATTTAATTGTTGAAGAAAAAGAGAAACTTTGAATTTTAAACTTAGACTTTTGGTAAGTAATAAAATTAATTTTTTAGTAATAATACAGTGATGAATCTTTGTTAATTATCTATTTAGTTGCATTTATATATTTATTTGCACCTTATGTAAATTATATTTTATTGTATGAAGCTCACTTATGCATAAACATCAATTAATTACATATATCACATAAAGAATGATGATTATTTGTAATTGCATTGCATGATTATATCAAATTATGTAAAAAAAATTCAACAGTCTAGGCAGCCGAGGCGGTAAGATGTCACAGACCGCCTCGTCACCGCCATTTACAACACTTAATGGACTAATCCAAAAAAGATTTATCATCCTCATTGCAAATATAGTTCTCAATCATGACAAAGTTAGGTCTGCTAATGAGCTACACCTTTGCAACCATCAAGCATTTCCAACTAAAAGAGATTGGGTGATAGAGCATCTCGAACTAAGGCTTAAGGAGCAAAATGAGACTCGCTTTATTAAAGTCAGGTATATCAAAGTCAACAAAATTTATCACATGTACATATAATTTAATACCTAAAATAATGAGGAATAAATTTTCCATTGTCGTTGAAACTGAAACACGAAATAAAAGAATTCCTTAATGATGCATGCCTGAGCACTTGTACCTAGTTTTGGCTGTAAATACAGCTACAATCAAGTTTTTCCATCAAAGAAAAGAGAACAAAACGATTCAAAAACAGGTTGAAAGGATAAATTTTCTTTAGTTCAACAACGTAACTGAAAGTTTTGGCTGTAAATACAGCTACAATCAAGTTTTTCCATCAAAGAAAAGAGAACAAAACGATTCAAAAACAGGTTTAAAGGATAAATTTTCTTTAGTTCAACAACGTAACTGAAAGAGCACCAGATCATAGAAAACTATTTTCGGTGCTAACCACGTCACTGATAGTTCAAAAATCAATGTCAGTGATATGCCAGACCTCGAGAACAAGTTTAAGTCCATCCAGAGAACGCCCTGTTCTGACGTCAACTGTTGAGGGAAAAGTAGTGTCATCCACCCCATGTGAAACAGTGAGAAGAAGCTGACAGACATGGCAAGGCTCTCCAAGATAGATGAAGAGCTCAATCACATCTGCATCCTGTGAAGAAACCTATACACACAAAAGCAGTAATCAACGACTTGAATCCAACAATTTGAAACCTGAGGAAGATGGTTTGATTATGAATCTATGATACATGGGGTGGAGGGTTTGGTGAGTTGAATTAAATTCACCCAAATTCTTAAGTGCCATAAAAGTCCTATAAAACAACAAACATAAAGTAACATACCCATATGAGGTCTTTTCTTTTGAAACTCAGAAGATCAGCTCCCCCATCGGAACGTGATAGCATGCTTGGGACTGGTTTCAGAAAGCATCCAAATGGTCGAGAAGGTACCTGTAAAAATCAGCACGAAGAATAAAATAATGCCAGTTTCAACATGAGAAAACTAACATGGTGCAGAAATTCTGCGCCGTGACTGAAATAAAAAATGGCATGTCTGACTAAAGCAACCTTTCACAAATGATAAGAACGGAAGAGCTGCTACAACTGTTTCACACATCATAATTTTTCCAACCATTTCTTACCTACAACTTGTCATTCTACCACCTTGTAATTTTTTTTATAAGAAACGATATTTTATTAATAATAAAATAAGAGAGAGTACATCAGTGGACCATTCTACAACCTTGTAATACATATTAAATAGTGTTCTAACAACTGGCGGCCAACAGAGTGTAACAACATACAGTACATGAATAGACCAAGCCACTTGAATCTCAAACATCAGTCATTTTCAATTAAGATTAGATTTAAGTCATTACCAGTATGTGGCCAATTCACTTGTCAATATATCCATATGGATTATCCATTAACATACATTTCATAATGAGAGCATTGCAAACATATTCCACAAATAGTTGCCATGCATTTTAAATAATTCTACATGATCTCCTAATGAACAGGCCTAACCATCTTCAGACTTCCAGTCACCACTTACTACCTCAACCTCGAAAATACGTGTTTGCTTAATAAGAACTTGCAAAAAAAAAAATTTCCCTTCATGAAATAGTTGGGTCGGTAGCTGCATTGCATTCATCAGGTTCCAACAATGTCCATTCATGTTATAGAAGTTAATAATATAGTAAATTAGCTTATAAATAAAATTCAATCCACCAGAAAGGAAGCAAAAATTAAAAAAGAATAAGAAATTGACAGGCAAACTTAAAACCAATTTTATTTAGTTGTTAAGACTGGAGCAAAGAAAAAGAGGGAGGAATTTCAGTGGTTTACTGATCTGACAACTATCATAAGTTACTAAATGGCCATCAATGGGTAAAATGACGGGAATGAACAGAAAACCTTGTGAAAGTTTAAAAGAAATCAGTTTACTCAACAAGACAGTAAAATTAGGGAGAGTCAGAAACAACATAAGTAACCAGACGGCTTAAAAGAAGACTTAAACTACAAAGACAAAATAATTTGTTGAGATCTATAATAGCATACATGTATGGGATGAATCATTGCTGAAGGGAAATGCTTGAAGAGCCTTAATCCCAGAAAAATCTGTAGTTGCTTCTGACGCGAGCTATCAACAACTGCATTCTTATACCTTCTCTGCAGGGTGATTTTCATATTCTGTGCAGCAGAAAACTGCTTGAACTTTCCAGATTCCTCATTAAAAATGCTAAGAATTTGGCTGTGCATAGCTTTGGAACCCGTATACAACGTTGCATGAATATCACCGGCAGCCAAAAAAAGATCCGCAAGTTGAGATATAGGTGATAAGATTGTTGATCTCTTAAACTCCTCAAAGGTCATGTCAAACCTCTTCCAAGGTTTATCTGGACAAGGATGATTCCATGTAGTAGTCCTAGTGTTGTGATCAATGAAATATGTTTTCCCCGTCACAGAATCAGATCGTTTTTCCCAGCCAGGTGGCAATGGAGCAACATATCCAGCATAGTTACCAGATGATTGTGAACCGTATGCCAAATCACTATCAAGTGATATGCCTAACCGTCTACACTGTTCCATAAAAACCTGGAGAGCTCCAAAAAAACTAGCAGCATTTGTTCTATCCAAAGAATCCGCACAATTAAAACGTAGTACTCCATTTTGATGCAATCTTAGGCAGAAAGCACCATCATAGTCCTCGTTATATATTATCTCACCTTTGCAGTCTTTAATTCGTTGACGAGATCTCAGATAATCACCCTCAGAAATATCAATAGAAACAGTAGGGGCCTTAAGAAGATACCAAAGCCCTTCAATTGTTTGCTGTTCTCCCTTGAGTTTTACACTAGCATGCCAATCATAGTTTATCAAGTGAATTCGAGTATAAGGAAGTGTTCCTATTGATCGAATATAGTTTAAAGATTCTTCAAAATGTTGGACTAAAATGGATTCAGATTTCCCTTCCGCATTCCTTAGCAAGTTGACACAAACGATTGGAACCAAAGCACTCCTTTTCTTATATCCACCAACAGCCACATCCAGATTTCGCGAATCATATTTTTGAGTCAACCTCTGGTAATACTGAGAACTCCCCCTATAAGGATCACGGTCTGAAACATATATCTCTGCTTCTGCAGCAGTAAGTTTTAGCTCTGCACCCCACCAGATAGGGATGGTACCTCTTCGCCAAATGTATGTGTTGAAAGGAACACTTTGACCAGCTCTTTTGGGAATCCAAACAAGTTGTTCACACTCAACTTCATTGCCTGCTCATTGAAAATAGTAGATGATCGGAAGAGGAAAAGACCCATAGAAGAAAAGGTCATTGATGGATACAGTAACACTGTATTGAAAATCTGGGTGTGAAAAGTAATATGATACAAAGATGAAAGAATGCTTTTAAGTGCAAGCAGCAACATGATGTGATAATCCATAAATATGAAAAGATGTACCAAATCAAGATACAGAGATGTAAGGAGAAATAGATACGAATGGAGAGATGAACACACTCAGTGCGGCTAAATTTTTTTATTGATGGGATAATGGATCGATTATTTGTTGAATGATATATAATATAATTTTATGAGATAAGAATAAAATGGGATAATTAGTTAAGATCAGTCGACTAGACTACCATTGCAAAAAATTAATATGTCTCCCGTTTGTAATCTTCTCAACTCTTCCCTCTCTCGTGCCACTCCCACCATTATTCCAAAATCCCAACCACATGTAATCTTCTCTCCCCTTTTTAGTTCCCATCTTAACTTGTATGAAACTTACTAGCTTCATTTTCCACATTTCTCAAAGTAGAAAAGGAGGTGAAGGTGTGACATCTCCACCCACTCACCTTTCTCATTGTATATACCACAAATATAAATTGGAGAATATGGGGTCGAGATTAGAGTAAAAGACTTAAAAAAGGAGATGGAAAATTTTGGGAAGTGCCAAAAAATAAGACAGGAGAGGCTTTAAGAAACAGAAAAGAAAAGTTGGACTTGGATCTTGAAAAATTATTTTGAACTTGTTTAGATCTATGTTTCAGTGAAGAATTGGATTAATCTGAAGAATGTTTCCTCCTCAGCCACACAGCATTTTCAATTATAAGTTGTCAAGTAGGTGATAACTACTCTGCGATCTGGAGGAAATTCCAAGTAAAACTTCGGTGGTGACGGAGTGTTGATAGACATTTCTCTTCCTACCTTTAAAGATCATGACAAAGAAATGACAAGAATACAATTTTTTCCGAGGAATGTATATATCATACTTAAAAGGGAACTATCCAAAAGAGTGATTAAGTTCAACCTGTAAAAGAAGAAAGCAGATACAATATAAAGAAATAAATCATAGGAAGAATTACCTGTGCTATAACATGAGTTTAAACCCCTTGCTAGGTATCGAGTTCCAGGATGCAACCTACTGCGACGAGCAGTGAGTGCAACAACACCCTCCTGCTGACCTAGGCTACCAAAGGTCTTGCATTCCGCAAACCCCTGTACATTTTATAAGTATCCATAGAAAAACAGATGATTCAGATTAAAATAATAAAATTACACTTAGAAAAATTATTACTTTCACAATGAAATTAGAATGTAAAGTCCATAAAATAAAGGCAACCAACTGCACATATGACCACAAAAGAAAAGACACCTAGCTACTGAAGGTATATTTTTAATAGAAAAGAGATCTAACTTTTTTATCACAAAAAATGAGTATTCTTTTCTTCGAAGAACAGAATACCATACTTTATTTTTTAACAGCACTAAATATTTAAAGAAATACGGATTCCAGAATTTTAAATCTATTTACAGTTAATAAGGACACAATGCGACATGGCCATCCAGGTTAAATACACTTCTAAAATTAATGGAGCTTAATAGAATGTCAGCCCACAAAGAAGACAGTTACAGAGAGATAGCATAAGTCAGCAAATAGATTCTAAACAAACTACAGAAAATAAAAGCGTACACCCAAAAAAAATCAAGTACAACTCACTTCATCTTATTTTCAGGAGCTCCTTTGCTTTTCTAGAGGATTACTCGAGGAAATAATGCATTTAAAACATTCTCCAAACAACTAGTGACTGCATTAATTTTCGTCCTTCGGTTCTCCGCCATCGGATCATACCATTTCTCTTTAGCTTTTCATTTAATCATTTGTTATCATTATATTCTTACTCTTAAGCAATAAATCCTGTTTTAACAGTCGCAATAATCATACCTGTGCTTTTAAAAATCCGATTTACACCCCCTGCAAATCGGGCACAGATGTTTTAAAAGACATTTAATTTAACATAGGGGGTTTTATGCTTTTTGATATTTCACATGAGTAATAAATGAAATTTGCCACATATTATTCTAAAATGTGTACTCCGGCTGCTTCTTCAGGTTCCTTCATCTCTTTTGAAGACAGCATGACACAAAAGCAAATTATACTGCAATAATTCAAGGATCTACCCTATAATTAAGACGCACATGTTTACCAACAGTCAGAGGGCCAAGACAAACATGTCAAAAATTCAGACTGGTGGTGATGCTATATATAAATGCTAAGCAGTCAACAACATCTAAAGTAACTCTTAACACTAAAGGTACAAATAAAGTATTGGTAGAAGCTTCAAGTGCATGTTTTGTTTTGTTTATGATATTCTGAAAAATAATTGGGGAAAGGTTATGAGAATGGTTTTGAAAGATAAAAACATATCTGTATTATTTTTTAAGAAGATTTTTTTAAGAATTCAACAGAAAAGATAACACTGTGCAGATAAACAGTATTGAGTTAAACTTTCAACATCATTTATACTTTTAGCCTTTTTATACAAAGATAACATACACAAACAATTTTAGAACCACAGCTTCTGAGATCTAAAATAAACAGAAAGTCCGTAGAAAAGAAATCCAAATAAGTCAAAAAGTTCAGATGATAACAGATATAAAGCTACAGAGTGACTTAAACCTGCAGAAGAATGACACAATGCTGTGAAAGCCCAATGTTTTTGAAAGGCATTGAAAACCATTTATTCCACACGAATTCCTCATCAGGACTCTGCAAGGGCATGCGGCTAGGAAATGGCCGAGTTATGTCCCTCGTTTCACAGAAGTAATGTTTCCCATCGATGTCAGACTCAGTGAGTTCTTGAATATTTTTGTTCTCAGTTTTACTCTGTGGTTGAGGGTTTTGAAGAGAAATTTTAATCCACTGGCTCTCAATTACAGTGTAAACACATCCTCCACCAGGCAAATTAGGTATGCTGGGAATCAACCTCGTTGCCACAAGCAGTACTGCAAAGCTACCAAGGGCAGCATAGCCTAATATAGCCCGTGCATGGGTTACACTCTTGCAAAGCCACTTTGAACCGTTGGTTAAATAATCTAGCGCTTCCTTTTGAGACTTGAAAATATCATAACCCTGCTTTGCTGTATAACGAAGAGCCCCAGTAGTTGGATCAACATAGATCAACTGAGTATCACTTCTAGTAGACAAGCTAACAATGATATATACTTCACCAGAGTCCAACGTAACAACAAGGACAGATGTATCTCTTAGACCACCATCTGCAGTAGGTATCAGGAAACATCAGATATAAAAAAAAAAAAAAAAACCCATGATTAAAGCTGATAAACACAGAATCTGAATACTTCAAACCTATTTGATCTAAAAACACACCCATGTCTCCATTTCTTATATTTCAAAACCACACTTAACTTCTGCCCAAAGGAGAATGTCCAATTTTACTAAAATTCACAACAATTAACAAATATATTGTGCTCATTACCACAGAATTTCACTTAAGAAACATATGAAAATTTCCAGCTTAGTCAACTGAAATTCTATAACTCCCTAATTAATGCTGCTAGTTCGTACAACTAGAGTTTGATGGGAAGAACAAACAAACCCATGAGAGCTTCGGAGGGCCGAGGCCCGCACAGGATCCGATATAGCTGCGAATGTTTCAGACCCAAAGCATCGAAGAAGCCGGCAGAATTTTCCTTGGCGCAGACGTGCCGTGACCTTCGCCATCACTCGATCCACTATACATGCTTCGCTTAAAAAAAAAAAAACCTAAACCGTGAATCAAGGCCAAATTCAGAGAAAAAAAGAAGACCAATTTTTTTCAAAATGGGAAATGCTGCAATTGGGAAAGCTCCGAAAAGCCGAACCAACGAAGATAAAAATACAATTGGTTTCAAAATAAAATATACAAGGGGTTTCTTGGTTGGAAGGAGGATTATAAATAAATCTGTTAGAACACACACTTGAATCACATTTTCCTTTACTTCCAATTTTATTATTCTTATTTTTTATATTTTTTCTTTTAAAAAAAATCAATTTATTGTTATGTATTTTCTTAAAATTATTTTTCATAACAAACACAAAACATATATATATAAAAAAGTTCAAAATAATATTTTTACTTTACACAAATTATAAATAATATATTAGATATTTTGTAAAATAACTTAAAAATCTTACCTTTAAGCTCAAATTTTAATGTGTTCCACATTTTATCACAAAATTTTGCGCACTTCAAATTTTTAGATACTTTATAAAAAAAACACCAAAATTGTGTACCTCCTTATTAAAGCATGGGGATAATTTATGAAACATATTGAAATTTCAGAATAAAATTAGATTTTTATGTAATTTTATGTTATATTTATTTATATAAATTTTGATTGAATTTTTTTAATATGAAAATTTTAATTGTTAAAACACACAATTATGCATTTGAATTTTTTGGGGTTGACGGAAATTTTGTTATAAAAAGAAACTAATATATAGAAAATCACGGCACAATCACGATTTCATGTTAGGATAGGCGATACATCCATCTTTTGAAGAAACCGAACATGATAATCTTTATCATCTAGCTCGAACAAAGCTTAATATCATCATACTTACATGCATTAGTCATTATTAATCACTTGTATTGAAGAGTTGGTACTGATAGTACTTACATGTATCAATCATTATTGACCACTTAGATTGAAGAGTTTGTATCGATAGTATAACTTTCTGTATTTTAGTTAAAAGGCCTGAAGAATCAAAGTCTAGGGAAAAAATAACACTTGAGCCAATTATTGTTCTTGGAATTATTTATTTATTTATTTTTGAAGTATGGAACTATATGAATAAGAGAAAAACTCAATGAAAGAAATATTAATATACAGATCAATTAGGTTAAAATGTTCCGAATATATTCAACGAGAAACTTATGCCAATTTCGAATAAATCATATAGCTTTATGATTTCATCGAATTAAAAGAGATATCAATTTAATCGTAAGTACAGTTAAAACAAGTGAAAAATAGTTAATAAATGCTCTAAGATTGAAAATGTCATAGATTCCTATTATTAGGATCGACCGAAAATTCAATTTTTTCTTTAACTAATCATTTTCAAATGATATCCACGTTATTAACAAATAATAATTTTTTTATTTGAAAAAATCTTTGTAATTTAATTCATAGCAATTTTCGGATCGAACCCTTAAATTGAAGCTAAGTGTCACAAACATGCACCTTTGTGCGCAATTCCAGAACTTTTTAACTATGGTGTCCAAAGAGGCTCACTCACTTCTAGATAGAGTGAAATTATCTAGATTTTTGTATGTAGTTTTTGAAGACCGGATCCCTATAGTTGGATCAAGTAGATCTTGGTCATTCATTGTAGAGCTCTACTAATATAAATTGGGTAGAGACTTCATTTGTTATCTGGCAAGTTTTGTAAGCAATATATTACTTTATCATTTTAAATAGAATCGGAGTCTTTAATTGGAAAACATGACCACGAATTTGTAGTTTCAAATGGAGCGAACAATACGCTAAGTTCAAGGATCCCAATTTGATAGCATGCATTTACAGCCTCGTAAGAAAGTAATATGATCCAAGTCAAGAACATCGAGAGCATTTTTGTTTAGTGTTTGAAAAGAACCACACTATGTTTAAGAATATTTAGAGCATGTATTCTTGGATGCGACAACATAACATTGTCTTATAAAATTTTAATCCACTGGCTCCCAGTTATAGTGTAAACACATCCTCCACGAGGCAAATTAGGCACGCTGGGAATCAACCTTGTTGCCACAAGCGGTACTACAAAGCTACCAAGAGATGCATAGCTTAATATAGCCCATGCATGGGTTACGCTCTTGCAAAGCCTATAAGGTCCAAAATGCGATAATGTAATTCAACTGCATGTAAATTTAGGAAAATGAAAAATAGCTAATTAAATTATTTTAATTGTATTGATTAAATGTTGTAGGCATGTTTACATGTTTAAAATGTGGTTTGCTATTAGAATGCATAAAACAGGTGTTTTTAAGGGTTATTCGATATGCGACCGAGAAACGAAACCAGGGACGGTAAAGGGAAATTTTTTTTATTAAATTATTATTTTTAATTATTTAATATATGAGACATTTAATAGGTGATTTCCTAAAATGATGTTTTTGAGGTGTTTTTACACGTCGAGTCGTATTTTAAACGGGTAATCGATTTTTGAAGAAAACAAGGACTTTATAGAGGCTCGGTTATTACTTTCAAAAACTTTCCTAAACGATATATTTTTCTTATATTATAATGGGCATATTATAACAAAGTTATTTGGGCCTAGATTTCTACCCAATTATTTATATTGAAAGATGAAATTTCTAAACCACAAAACACTTCATATCACACAAGAAACATAGGGTTCTTTCTCCCCACCCCTCACGCCACACACATCACATTTTTGGGAAGCAATTCACGTGATTTCAAAGGAAGAAAATGCAGCAAAGATTCTTCGTCTCTCCGCCAACATTCTTCGCGTCTAGAATTGATTTTCGTGCATGAAACACAGAAAGGCACGCCTTAATCTTTATTTACTCATCATTCATTCCATATTATGTGTTAAAGATACATGTTTGCATGAAAAATATGTTACTCTCTTTATATTTTTTTTATTGAATTGTACATGCCAAAAACTTGGGTTTTCATGCTTTTTAATTCATGTTATTGATGCACAAAGGAGCTGCCAAGTTAGGACTATTTGGAGGGCCAATTTTCAAAGAGTTTAGGGACTCCTAGATGCATGGTTAAGGGCTGGAAAAGAAGGATAAAAGGGGCTGCTCGATTTTGGGGTCAAGAACAGGGGCGGATCTAGGATTTCTAAATTATGGGGGCCGCTTACAAAATGCGGACAAAATATTGAAAGAGGAAAAACAAAAATTCCATCAGTTATATTCAACTAAACATAAACAATACGTTTTTAACAAGAAAATTTCTAACTAAAAGAAACTCGACATTCCTTAAAATTTTCAAAGTCTTCAATAATAGTATTTATACAAATATTTTTAGCAATTTCTCTTTCAATAAATATCATCAATACATCCGAGAGAAAATCATCATCCATTTTGCTCTGAAGTCTGGTTTTGACGATATTCATAGCTGAGAATGATCGTTCTGTAGTAGCGGTAGAAACTGGAAGAGTCAGCACAAGCACGATCACTCTAAAAACAAGGTCATATGTAGCAGCTTTTTTAGTCTTCACCAACCATTGACACAACTCGGAAATGATTGAAAGACTTTTGTAGTATGACCCTTTGAATACATTATGCTCATAGTGCTTCAACTGCATCTCTAACCGTTCTTTTTCTTCACTAGTAAAATATTGTGGATAAAACTTTTCAACCAATTTGCATATATCCATATATTTCAATGAATCACTTGCATTTTGAGGATTTAAAGCAGAACTAAGCATGACTAACTCCATCGCATCTTCACTAAAACACACATTAATTCCTTGTATTTGTGAATCTATCGTGGCATAAAAAAAGTTTACCCTATAATGATGCTCGATTGTGAAATTGCCTTGATGATGACGTGCTCGACCTCACCATCAACGTACTGTGCACTAAAATCAGGAACATCAATATTACGAGCCACGCAAAAAAACTTCACCTTTTCAAGCAAATCATCCCATTTGTCATCCCTTAGCTCTTGAATTAATTTTTTTGTAGATGAAACTAGCTCCATTGCATTCAAAATATCTTGAGACTTGATTTGCAATGTCTGACAAAGCACATCTGTGATCTCCATAATCTCATTCATTAGATGCAATATGAATACAAAATCAAATGAATTCATTTCATCATAAACAGACGTTGCATCTGCTCTTTGGGAAGGAAGCTCATCCTCCATAACTTTGAGCAATATAGTACATGATGCACTTAACATCTTGATCACGCTCGATAATGATCTAAAATGAGAACTCCAACGCGTATCAGCTGCTCGTTGTAAAGTACATATCTGATTAAGTCCACGCCCTTCTCGAGTTCATTGATAGAAATCAAATAAGCAATGCCATCTGCATGAGCTTCCTTCAATTCATCATTACGCTTGCACGAAGCACCAACCATATTAACTATGAAAGTTAATTTACCAAAAAACTGATGAATATGAGTTACATTTTTTGCTGCCGCAACAAGAGCCAACTGCAATCGATGGGCAAAGCAATGAACATAATAAGCACTCTTACAATCTTTCAGAATCAAAGCTTGCAGTCCATTGAACTCACCTCTCATATTGCTAGCACCATCGTAACCTTGACCTCGAATATTTTGGACATCCAAATTGTAATGACTCAAATAAGAATATATAGCATTATTTAATTTCAAAACTGTCGTATCTGACACATGAACAAGCCCAAAAAAACGTTCTTGTATGCATCCATTTTTGTCCACGAACCTCAACACTATAGACATTTGTTCTCTTTTTGACTCATCACGGGCTTCATCGATGACTATGCAATACTTGATGGCTCCAATTTCTTCACGAATTACATTTTTCACTCTCACTGAGAACATGTGAAGTATTTGATTTTGAATATCATGGCATGTATACTTGGAATTTTTCGGAGCTTTCTGTATTGCATCTGAAATCTCATTGTTATACAAGGCCACCACATCAAGAAATTCAAGAAAGTTTCCACGATTAGATGAATTAGAGCTCTCATCATGACCTCTAAAAGGAACGCCCTGAAGTGCAAGCAACCGAGCTACATGTATACCGACTTTCAGTCGAAGGCGATTCTTTGCAACTGTGTCTGAGCTAATTTTGTTAAAAAATCTTGGTATATGTCGAGGTTGGTTCATTAAATCCTCACATGCCTTTTCAGCCATACGATGAGGTGAAGATACATTATCTTTCCCAATATGACATTGGAAAGAACATGTTTTTCCACTTCGAGCCTTCTTCCAATTATCAAATCCAACAACAGTAAATGCAGTTTGCTTAAGACATCCTGATGGCTTGTTAAAGATAAAGCAAGGAAAACAGAAAGCTTTATCTTTTGCTGGGGAATACTCCAACCAAGGAAAAAGCTCAAACCAGGATGATTGGAACCTGCGAGGATGAAGGAAAGTATAGGCTGATATGCTTTCAGATTTAGATAAGCCCGACGAATTTCTTCTTGCTCGTTGGGAGAGTATTCTCATATTTGTCGCGTAATCCTGGATCACGCTCTAAGAAGTTAAGATCAACCCCTGCACTTTCAACCTTTATTAACTTTTGAGAATGAACCTCGGGTGGAAGATTATCATCTGATGGTATCGATGGGGCTGTAGAAATGGGAGGATCTAATTGATTTGATCTCTTCTCCGAAAGAATTTATCAATTGTAACAGACTTTCCCATTTATGAATAAAATCACACCTGACATAATAAATATAATCTAGTCATTTAAATATACTAACACCATAAATAAAATATCTACAATAATACATTATCAATATTCACTGCTAAACTTCAAAATCTCAACAAAATATATTAAACAAAGTTTATAAAAAAATATAAACAAACAAACAAACATCAATCACTACATAAATTAAGTTCAAAAATAAATTACAATCCATACTAGTAGCATCTCAAATAATCATGTATCATGTTGAGATGAAAATTTCTGAAAATGCAAAATTTAACCCAACATATTAGTAAACGATAGATGAATTTTTTAAAAATTAGTAAATAATTTAGGAAAAACTTTTTACGAGACTAATAAATTCTGTCAGATGTATGTAGCAATGTGCATTCTAGATGTATGGTGTCAAATGATTATTGCAGTTGCTAAAGTTTTAAGATGAATCTTAGGTGAATTGAGTAATTGGAATTTTAATCTGCAATAATGATCAATTGCACAGAAGCTCCACAATGTAATGAGAGCTAAACAATTAAACAAATAACACGTTTATGCTCCACAATGTAATGACAGATAAACAATCAAACAAAATCACAGAAAACTCATATCCCCAAATCATTTCACTAAAAATCGAGGACATGCCCAAACACACAAACCGAATTGAAAAAATAATTGGAGAAAAACTTCACCAACCCAATAGTCCAAAGACACCAAATAACGATTTCACTGGTTGAACTTCTACAACACCACTGCACCACCAACAAAGAGTTGATTTGGGAAAAAACTAAATTAGGGTAATCGATTTTTGAGAGAGTTTTATTTGAGCGTAGTAATAGACTGATAGTAGAAAAGGTTTTTTAATATGTGATAAATTTAAAAGTAATAAAGTATTAAAAAATTAAAAGAAAATTAATTATTAAAAAAGAAAAAAATCTTGGGTTGGAATTGATGATTCGAAACCAGGTCTACACGTAAAGAGACATTTTCTTTGCCATGAAGCTACATGCGCTTCCAATTAATTGTGGTGGGCCACTTATATATATATATATATATATACTCAATATTTCAAAAATTAATATAAACTAAAAAAACTAAAAAAAAATTTTTGGGGCTAATATAAATCCGCCCCTGATCAAGAGGGCTAGGGCACGGCTTTTGGGAAGAAAATAGGAAGGAGGTTGTGCAAGGGCTGACCAGGTGAGGGGCGGGGATCGTGAGGGTCATAGCCATGAGTCATGGTGGTCCAAGAACGGCGGGATGGTCCAGGAAGGGGAGGCGAACGACTAGGACTCAATCAAGCCATGCACGTGAGGGTCTTGAGCAGGCGCTGCACGTTCTCGTGCATGGGCTGTAGAGGGTGGTCAAAAGGGGTCGTAAGGGGTTTGGTTAGGGTCCCATCAGGGTGAAGTAGGGTTGAGTCTCGTTGTTGTGGGCTAGGGTCGAAGATTTCACATGGTTGGCTGAAGCTAGGGTTTCGTTCGAATAGGGTAGAAATTTCCAGCAACTTTCTAGGATTTTTTGATGGCTCTAAATGGCTTGATTGGTACGATTATGTGTGATTAAGCTATGGTTAAAATTTGGTAGAGTTTGGTTAAGTTTCGAGTTGATTAGAGATAAAATCGGGACTTTGCTTCAAGTTTTAAAAACAAATTACGAATTTAGTCGCTGAGCTTAAGTTTATGTATAAGAAATATTTATGGATATATTTTAAGGTGTTATGATAAGTTTGGACGAATTCGGGTCGTCGTTTTAATGTATAAGGGTAAATTGGGAAAGTTAGATTTTCAAGGGCAAACCGGTCATTTTACACCTGAAAAATGTTAGACGTCATAACAGCGTCCTGAACGTTGTAATGAATGTTAAAATGTTAATTTTGAAAGGTTATTGAGTTTTATGATGGAAAACGATAAATTTTAAATAATGATTTGCATGCTTGGTTTTAAGAAAAATGTTATGTGCATGAATTTTTATAAGTGATAGATATGATAAAATGTTTTGAAAGAGGTGATTTGATTGTGACTGATACGAACACGAATACAAAATGACACGATGACATGTTAGGCCAAGGCTCAGTCGATGGGTGAGTGTATCGCTGATGTCCCCGTCACCTGGTATCGGTAATACGTAAGATTGATCAATCGACCAACATCAGATAAAAGTCAGAATTAATGATCTGAATTCAATAAAAGGAAATGTATATGTATATGATGAAAGGAAAAGTATTGATGAAAGAAAAGATTTTAAAGTCTATGCATGTTCATGGTAAAGCTCCCGCCTAAAGTCTCCGATTCCGTAAAAGTGGAATCTTACCTATGCCCCATCAGCCTCAAATGGTTGCTCCGACAAGGAATTTCGCTACTTTTTTAAAAAAAGTATTTTACATGATTGCATGTGGATGTATACGTATTACTTGTTATAATGGTTAAAGTTTGCTAAGTCATCATACTCACTAGGTGTGAGTAGGGGTGTAAAACGGGTCGGGTGGGTCGGGTGTCGGGTCAACCCGCGTAATTTTTTATTTTTTTTTCAACCCGAACCTAAAGCAACCTGAAAATCCCCAACCCGAACACTAATCCGACTCAACCCGTCTAACCCAATTTTATTTATTTTTTAAAAAAAATTAATGAAAAAATTCGAAAAAAAATAATAATATGTCATATAGCTAACATTTCTAATAATATCCTCACAAATTTCTCATTAAGAATGTGTAATGTTGTGATTGTGTGCAATAGAATTTTAGTTGTCTATGTGTGGATATTAATTTTTCAACACAATAATTAGATAAATATTCAAAACACATAATGATAATAATAACATTTAATTCAAACACATAATAGCAAAAGCTATTCAAAAGGTCTTCAAACATAACAAAATAATTTTCAACTTCCAAGTGACAATAATCAAAGCTCCACTTCTGTCTTCTGACTTCTTGATTGTTCTACATTTGTTTGTAGAAGTCAAACTTTTAAATAATATTTAAAAAATGAAAATAAGAAAGGGTAAAAGTTTTCAAAAATTATGAATTTATAAAATTTAACTTACTTTTCAATACTAGGTATCATAGCATTGTTAGAATCATCAATCATCCGTTGCAACATTGTTTGATCCATCATCCTCATTTATGAATAAATTCATAATATTTTCAGTCAAATCATCCAACCTCACCTCAGTAGTTTCTACAAAAATAAAATATTAGTAAAACAGTTAACTTTAAAATGAAAATAATAAAAAGAATCACTAACCTTTATGTCCAACTAACCAATCTCTACAACAAATCAACGCCTCAACAACATCAGGCTTCATTGTACTACGATATTGGTCAAGTATCCTACCACCCGTGCTAAAAGCTGATTCAGAAGCAATTGTAGAAAATGGAACACTCAAAATATCTCTGGCCATTTGTGCAAGTTCAGGATACCTAAATTGTTAAGCTTTCCAAAATGCAAGAACATCACATTTTGAAGATCTGTCAATTTTCGGTTCATCCAAATAAAGATCTAATTGACTCTTTTGAGCTCTATCATTTGATTCTGTTCTTCGAAATGTGTCAAATTCCTACATCATAAATTAAATGTATTGGTAACGAAAATTAAAAAATAGTGAGAAAAATAAAAAAATTATCATAAATACCTTCAAAACATCCACGCATCCACTGTCTGAATTTAGAGGAAGAGAAGCATTATCATCAATGCCACTGTGAGAACTCGTAGATGTGTTGCTACTACTTGATTTAGAAGCAAGGTCCATATATTTCTCAAACAAAGAAACTAATTTAGACTTCACCAGACTTAATTGGTTACTACCATGTCCGTATAACTTGTTGTAACAAAACTCAACAAACTGCATCTTGAACCTCAGATCAATTATCACAGCAATGGACAACAAAATGTTATAATATTTCCAGTACTTGTCAAATTTCTGTAACATCAGATTGGCCATTGATCTCATGAAATCATCAGAGCTTTGCAAGGCTTGACTTAATGTCAATTAAACCGTAAAGACACGAGGAAAATAAAGGTTGGCAGTAGGATATTTCACCCCAGAAAATAAAGTTGTTGTCTCATAGAAAACCTCAAGAAATTTGCATATTTTTTCAGCTTGAACACACTCTTCAACCAATGGACAGTGTGTGAAATTAGTATCAGTCAATTTCAAATGATTAAAAGCACGTCGATAATATATGGCACTAGAAAGCATCAAATACGTAGAATTCCATCTAGTAGGAACATCTTGACTAAGTGATTTCTTATGATCCAGCGAAGTTTGGGTAACAGATTCTACAAACTTTTTCTTTCTCACTTGGCTGCCTTTTACATACTTTACACATTCACGAATCTTATCAACGGAATGATCAATTATTTTCAAACCTTTTTGGACAATTAAATTGAGAATGTGTGCACAACAACGAACATGCAAAAACTCGCCACCATTCACTAATGAACAATTTAAACTAAGATGATCCCTTAAAAGGCCAACAAACACATCATTTGCACCGGCATTGTCCAATGTAATTGTGAAAACTTTTCTTTGAATTCCCCAAGCATTGAATAAGCTATTGATTTTATCACACAATGCAATACCAGAGTGAGGTTGTTAGGCCCGGAGCCGAAGAGGGCGGGGGGTGATCGCCGGTGCCATGAGATTGCACGGACAATGAGCGGCTCCTGGCAGGCTTCTAGGTGGAGGGAACATGAATGAACCGATCCCACACCGGAATGAGAGGGATTCCGAGACTGTTCAATGTAATGGACTGTACAGTTGAAGAGGGCTTAAAAGATTTGATTTGTACTACTCATATCACGAAGGTGCATCTTCTTTTCGGTAGCTCATCACATAAGAACTCCAAAGTTAAGCGTGCTTGACTTGTGGCAATTTTGGGATGGGTGACCTCCTGGGAAGTTTCCCAGGGTGCGTGTGAGTGAGGACATAAGCACGCTGGAAAGACCCGTCTTGATACAGTGAGGACAATCGTCAAATCCGGGCCTTTACAGTTGGTATCAGAGCCGACCTCTCTTAGTACGGTGTGGTTCGGGGACGAACCAAGCGGAAGCTGGTGGGCATGTTAGGCCCGGGGCCGAAGAGGGCGGGGGGTGATCGTCGGTGACATGAGATTGCACGGACAATGAGCGGCTCCTGGCAGGCTTTCTAGGTGGAGGGAACATGAATGACCGATCCCGCACCGGAATGAGAGGGATTCCGAGACTGTTCAATGTAATGGACTGTACAGTTGAAGAGGGCTTAAAACATTTGATATGTACTACTCATATCACGAAGGTGCATCTTCTTTTCGGTAGCTCATCACATAAGAACTCCAAAGTTAAGCGTGCTTGACTTGGGGCAATTTTGGGATGGGTGACCTCCTGGGAAGTTTCCCAGGGTGCGTGTGAGTGAGGACATAAGCACGCTGGAAAGACTCGTCTTGATACAGTGAGGACAGTCGTCAAATCCGGGCCTTTACAGAGGTGGAGGCATGTAAGAGAAATTGATAATATTTTTTTGCAAAACCCAATTATAATCAATGAAATGCGCTGTCAAACATACATAGACATCAGTGACAATAGAAGTCACAAATCGGAAGTGAAACAAATTTTTCCAGGGCATGAACGCATTTCTTGAGCTAGTCTATTGTATTCATTTTTATGCATCTTGAGAATATCAGTCCTTGCGGTGTTTCTAGTGAAATGATTGACTTGAGGTTCCAAATATGTAAAAATTGATCTAATTGCCTCATATTCCACAAACTGAAATGGTAAATCATGTCTCACAATTGCTAATATTAGCAACTCTCTAAATCTTTCTTGGCTGAACTTTTGTGACCTTATGGCAAGACTTTTATCGCCTTGTTCTAACAAAGCCTGAGCAATATCACGAGTTCTCTGTCTAGGACACTGTTTGAGAATATGGCGTTGGAGATTATCTGTCCCCATGCTACTGTCTGCTTTGTACGTGTCCCACATGCTTTACATTTGCAACGCTTTTCTTCTCCTTCTACTTCTGGAAGCATCTCAAAATATTGCCACCATTGTGATTTTAAAGGTCTCTTTCGTTTAACACTTCTGGAGGCCCGACCTTGCAAGTTAGTACATGTTTCTTCATCAACATCTAAATCCAACACATGAACACCCTCCACACTATCCTCCTCGTGAACAAGACCAATAGGTTCTGAACTCATTCGATCAATTAAAAGGCATAACAATATTATTAGCTACAAGCAAAAAATTAACAATTCCTTGAACTTTCAATCATTAATGTTATACAATGATATAAAAATATTATTAGCTACAAACAAAAAATTAACAATTCCCGAACTTTCGATCATTAATGTTATACAATGATACCCAATTGTCACTGAATTTATTTAACAAAAGAAGTTGTAAATAAAGTTTGCTTCTTCCCTCATGTTAGGTTTAAACATATAATTAAAATATATTGGTGAAAAAAATTATTTGTTCTTCTAATTTTTTAATAACCAAAACAAATATGTTTTAACAAAATAAGTTTACATTTACAGTAAAAAAACGTTTTAACAATAACTAAAAATAGAAAATATACTTGGTGAAAAAATTTACATGTTAAATTTGCGGGAAAAAAACTCGATAAAAAACATAACTAAAAATAATTTTCCCCGTTTATATTCAAATTGAAGTTTACATTTGGGTTTGTTCCCCGTTCATGATTTTCATGGACACGAGGATAAGTCTTTTTGTGTTCAGTTTCTTAGTGTATGAAGTAAAATACTGCATTTTTACTTGCGACTGCTCTGTTTGATCAATTATGATGTGTTGAAGCCCGACAGAGTCACAGATTTCTGTAAGAAGAATAAATTGCGAGCAATAAATTGAGAATTTAAATTTCAAATTATATGTTCAATAGAAAATTTTGAGAGCAAACCCAAATAGAGATTACTTTAATAAAACTCAGTTTGTTCACCTGGACGGCTGGACGAGAAGCGGATTAGCGGAGAAGGCCAAATGGTTTCACTTGGATGCTTGAGTGAGAAGCGGAGAATGATACATTTGACGAGATGAGAATTGAGAAATGAGAAGCAGACAACAACAAGGGTTAATACTTAGATGCTCTAATTGGGTTGGGCTTTATTTTAGTGAGAAAGCCTGGACAAAAGTTGTGTAAATTGTAAAAAAAAAATTAAAAAAATATGGTGGGTCGGGTGGATTCGGGTCACTGGGTGACCTGATATTTTTTCAGGTCAACCCGGTTCAACCCAAACCCACCCGGAAATTATTTTTTTACGGGTTTGCATTTGGGTCTGACCCGTTTCGACCCGAACCCAAGAATCATAAACCCAAACCCGATATTTTTTGTGTCGTCCCGTGTCGGGTTAGCGTGTCGGGTTCATTTTTGACACCCCTAGGTGTGAGTGATGTAGGTGAGGATAATTTTGATGATATTGGAGGACTTAGTGGTTGAACTAGCTGGATTGATGGTGCACATAACCCGATGATCATTGCTAGTTTTTCCGCACTATTATGATTTTACAATACTTTTAAAAATTTTATGACTTTCATGCTTTTGAGTAGTTTTTGAGAGGATTTATTATTTTTGAAAAAATGCTAGGTTTAGGTTTTGGTTTGACGATTTTATATTTTTCACCGCGTTTTGAATTTTGCGTAAAATAGTTGGTGAGTTTATTCTAAAAGGTGCAAAATTATTTATATATATGTAAATATATTCGGCCGAAAGTGTTAAAGGAAGAAAAAAAATTTTAGTACCTATTAAAGAAAAACTAATATTAGACGTCTCAAAGCCACTTTGAACTGTTGGTTAAATAATCTAGCGCTTCCTTTTGAGACTTGAAAATATCATAACCCTGCTTTGGTGTATAACGAAGAGCCCCATTAGTTGGATCAACATAGATCAACTTAGCGTCACTTCTAGTAGACGATCTAACAATGATATATACTTCACCAGAGTCCAACGTAACAACAAGGACAAATGTATCTCTTAGACCACCATCTGCAGTATGCATCAGGAAGCAACAAAAAAAACCATGATTAATAAACACAGAATCGGAATACTTCAAAAATCAACCAAGTATAGTTCCAAGATATTTTTTATGAATCGAATTTGGAGAAAAATGTAAACTATTTGAGCATTCCATAACAAGAAAACATTTCCCTCAACTGATGAGAGTATTAGAGAATAAATAGAATCTATACTTGTCACACCCTTACTCTATACTTGACATGATTACCATAATCAAAATAGGATTTGAATGTTAGATCTATATTATGAAGTAATTCAAACAAGGGGCGTCACTTGACGGTGTATAAAAATTTTGGCATGATGTCCCTACAATTTGTCTAAGCCAAAAACTCAAGCAATACCATATATACACACTTATAAACATATTCTCACATATAAACATACATTGTATCATCGTATATATAGTGGAACTTGTTTGATACTTATATGTCTAATCAAAATAGAGTTTGAATGATATATACTTATATTATGAAGCAATTTCAAACAATGGGCATCGATTTGACGGTTGATAAAATTTTTGGCATGATGTCTTTACATTCTTGTAAAAGCCAAAAACTCAACTCAAGCAACAATATCAAACATATTTTCATAGACAACCACACACCCTATTGTTATACATATAGTCATAACATTGTGAAACTTGTTTCAGACCCTGACATAACATTCATTGTAATACATATGCGGAAGCTATACAAAAAGACGTCCAGGTTCTTGTCGAGGTAAGGCATGTCACAAGAATCCATTGGTGAACCGCCATCCTATGTCTCTCCTTTACATGATCATGTAATACATGAGCTACGTGAGTTTATAAAACTCAATAATTTGGCACTTGTACGTATCAATATGCGTAGAAGGAACATACATATCAAGTCGTGATCAACAATGAATCTTTAAACCATGTCATATCATAGCATATATTCATGTTCATTTTTGTACTGAGCCTCATTAGTTGACCTGTACTACCGTGCTTGTTTTTTTATATAGCTACTACTGTGTTGTATGTCAGGGAGCACCTTTGGCAACCCCACACCCCATGAACATATATTGGCTAATAGGTTTGGTGGACTTAAAATCACCCATGATGTCAACAAGCTCTATATCATATAAAAATCTGTCATTTTCCTTTCATGTTCATGTTCATGACTTAGCACTCATCTTCAATATTCATGACTTTCTTTTATATTTAATACATAACAATGAAATATGGTGCTATGTTTCTATCAATAAACATACAAACAATGAAACGTCTGCTTATTCGTTTTCTTAAAAAGTACGAAATTTTTTTTAAACTCTCAAACTTTCGGCCTATACATATACATATACATAAAAATACTTTTGCACCATTTTAAAATAAACCATTCAACTAGTATTTGAAAATCCAAATAGAATATTCAAAACCAGAAATCGTAAAACGTTTTACCAAATCTAAAAAGCGATAAATGTTGAAAAGTGTAGCCCATACTAAATATCTCAAAAATCTCTCAAAAAGCATAAATAAAATGTCGTAAAATCTTTAACTTAAAATCAAAACTTAAATGCGGAAAATAGAAGCGCTGGTCCTCGGGTTATGTGCAACGACAGTCCAGCAAGTCACCCATCAAGGCCTCCGATATCATAGTTATTTATATCACCTGCATCATACACACCTAGTGAGTCTAAAGACTCAACACATCCTATCCTTGGTATCAAGTAATACGTAATAGAGTTAACATATAACAGTGAAAAATACTTGTACTTAAAATATCAATTTCATAATAATGCATAAACTTTAAACTTTACATTTTCATAAAAATAACACATAATCTTAAACATATTCATATTCATATCCATATTCGTATCCATATTCATATTCATGCTCGTGTTTGTTGAATTCAGATCGTGATTGTGACTCGTATTCTTAATCGTATTAGGCGATGCATCCATCTAGAGAAAACCACAATACTGGGCGGCGGGGGACACCAGCAACACTCTCACCGGTCAACTGGGCCCTGACCAACGTATTAACATATTCGTATTATTCGTATTCGTATCCGTATCCAAGAAAACACGATCGTCGGGCTCCCACTGGGACCATAACCCTCACGATATTTCCAACATGTAGTAGTCACAATCCCTTCACATCCTTCAACATGTCGTATTTCCATCACTTAATAAAACATGCATATAATATCATTTTATTTTGAAACCAAGCATGCAACATATATATCTTTTAAATGTCCAATTTAACCCTTAATAATTCATGAACATATAAAAATCATAATTTCAACAAATAAAAATTCATAAACATGTGAAATAATCATATTAGCATATAAAACAGCAAATAGGGCACTGCCATGACGTTTACTAATTTTCTGATGTAAAAAGACCGTTTTACCCCTGGACGTGACATTTTACGTTTTTGACTTTTTCTTGATTTATTTGACTCTAACATGTCTCACATAGTTATTTAAGCTTAAATTAAAATTTCCATAATTTTATTTAGCATAAAAACTAGACTTTTTAATTAATTCGTAATTAGACGTTTTGAAGGCGTTTAAATTACGAAAAATCCCAAACTTTAATATAAAATTCCTAAATTCTAAATTTAGTTTTTTTATATTATTTTAGCCCCCATGAACCATGACTCGACCCCTGTGAGCCGTTTTTCAATTTACTTAAGTTTAAAAACCCTAATATGACACATAAACTTCGACCCCGAGCCATCTTTCGATTTCCTCGAGTCACCCCCAAACCATGTTGATCCAAACTCTGACCAACACACTAGAGTACCCTACTAGACCCTTGAATCCCACGGAAACCTTACCTATATCAAAAACCGAAGTCCCCAACTCCTAACATAAGCTGGCTGAGACTCCTAAGATGGATGGACTCCTTGTTCTAGCTTGCAGGACCTTACCAGCGAGCCCAACCCCTGAACCCACTTGATGCCACCTACTTAGGACCCTAAGGACTCACTCAGACCCAGCCATCGAACCCCAGGCCAAGCCCCCACGCCCCGAGCAAGCGCTGAACCCTGCGCGCCCCTCATGACATCTCTCGGGTAGGAGTCCTTGTTGTCAAGGACTCATCCCAAGCCCCTTAGCTCGAGTCCTAGCATGGCTAGGACTCATGGCTAGGACTCTACCCTGGACTCCCTCACGACCCTGGGTAGCCCCTGGATAGGAGCCAACACCATGCCCAGCCGTGAAGACAAAAATCGAACCCCTTGTTTTCCCATGACAGCAACATGCTTCAAGCTTTGTGTGTTCGATTTTGTGCATGATTGTGGCTTATTTTAGGACCCTACCCTCATGTAAAACAATGTCTAAGCATGTCCTGATCATGGCAGCCCCTTTAACACATATAAAACATGATTTTGGAAATTGAAAACACCAATTTAGAACACATAAGCATATAGTTACGAAAATTTAACTTGGTGATATGTTTTTCTAAAACAAAATCATGCATAAACAAATTGTGACGTCTACTTGTTTTAAAGGTGCAGAATATTTTTTTTTAAAAGCTCACATTTTCGAAATATCATTTAAAATAATCGTCTTTATTTTACAATAAAAATATCACAGTTTAAAATGACCAACATCAAACGTAAACGTCAAGGAGTAAAAATCGTAATAGAAAAATATAACATTTAAAAATAATCTTAAATATTTGCCAGTAAAAATAGCGCAGTTTAAAATAACCAAACTTATCCAAACTCATACGTAAAAATAAACATATAAAAATCTTAAAATCATTAACGTATTAAAATATTTCTTTCCTTTCAAATCTCATAAAACATTATGCGGAAAACTTGCGGTCCTCGGGTCCTGTCACCGCACCAGGTCTGCCTACTCAGAGTTCGGCACCTTAGTCTCCTCATCATCAATTCACCTGCATCACACACGCCTAGTGAGTCTAAAGACTCAACACACATGTACCAGTAATAGCAAGTACATATACGTAGCACACAGCAGTGAAAAATATCATACTCAACATATCTTTCATGAACTTAAAAGCATTCGTGTCTGCAGTAAAAATCGTATACGGAAACGTGTCCTTTCAAAACGTGGTAATAATCATATCATGTATCATCGTATCAGCATAAACGTGTTAAATCATGTCATCTCATGTCATCATATACGTAAACGTGTCGTGTAAAATCATATCATATTAAATCATGTCATCATATACGTAAACGTTTTCTTTTTTAATTGAATTCAGTTCATTAGTTGTGACTTTCGTATCAGCTCTATCGATGGATCTATCTATAAAACCGTGGTACCCGACGGCGGGGACATCAGCGACAGCATTACCTGTCAACTGAGCCTTGGCCTCAGCTCATCATATCTCATATCATGTCAACGGAAATACGATCGTCGGGCTCCATCTGGGGCCTTCTCACGTAAACGGGCTCCCTCTGGGGCCTTTTCCCTCACGATATCTCCAATCATATCACGTATACATATACATCGTCAGTCACAACCAACTCCCATCCTTCAAAAACATCATCATATTCACCACTTAATAAAAACATGCATATACATAATTTTTCCTTTAAACCAAGCATGCAACGTATATTTTCGTAAAATCTTAAAAATCGTGATCATGATGCATAAACCTTTAAAATATAGTAAATTTGTGCTCAGGGCGCTGCCAGGACCAAAATCTCGCCCCGGTGCAAAATGACCATTTTGCCCCTGGAAACCCAAAAATTACCGTTTTGCCCCTAGATGTAAAATTTCACCTTTTTGACATTTTCTTAATTCCATTGACTCTAACATGTCCCAAATAATTATTTAAGCCTACACGAATTTTTCCATATTTTTATTTGACTTAAATCGATGACTTTTAAATTAATCTTTAGCTATAACATATTAATGCGTTTTAATCCTGAATTAAACCAAAACTTAGCATAAAATTCCCAAATTAAAAACTTAGACTTCTAATAATTATTTGAGTTTAAATATAATTTTACATAATTTTATTAAGCTTAAATCTAGATGTTTCCATTAATCGTTTAATTAACGTTTCGTGTGACGACTAAATCCCGGATAAATCCAAAACTCATTATTTTGATCCAAAGCTTACCAAACTCCTAAAAATGTCCCAAAATATATTTATAAGCATTCCTAGACATAAACTTGAGCTCATTTTACAACTTAACCGATTCGTTTTAAAACTTGGACCCGGGTTCCGATTTTAACCCGAATCAAACCGAAACTTAACCAAAACTTTCCCAACTTTTTACCATATCTTACAAACATTTAAAAGTCCTAAAACCCAACAATTAAGGCCCCTAACTCACGAAGACCAGTCCCCTACAGTTGCTGGAAAACTCGGCAACTTTCCTTCCCAAAACCCGAATGGCACCACTTGCACTCAAGCATTCCTAGGCTTGCACCTAACAGGACCAGTCACTTCTCAACCCCTCCAAGCCCATCTTGACATCTTCTTGGACCCGTAAAACTAACGGCCTCAACCCCATACACACCCTAGCACGCACGAACTCGGGACCCGAGCATCACGCACACTACGCTTTTCCCTTCACTCGAACAAGCACACAACCGCGCCCAGCTGTACTCTCACCATTCCAGACCATAGCTCAGTCCCACCAGGGTCTGATCCAAGGTTAGGAAGGGTTCTCGCACAACTGGATCTCTCACATCTCCTGAACCCATCACCCCTCACTCTCAGCTACCAAGGACACCACCCAGGGGTGGAGGCATGTACTTGTTTGGTCCAATTTTTTTTTTTTAAATGTATGTATAAATTATGTATAATTTTGGAATAATACGATATTAGCCCGAGTAGATCAATTTAAAATATTAAAATATACTAGAATTTAAAATTCCAGCCCGGGCAGAGCCATATTTCTGGCTCCGCCCCTGACACCACCTAAACCTCAAAGCCACTGACCCTTCTCATCAACAAGGACAGATCGCGGCCTCAGCAACCATGACAACACCTAAACCCCTTTCGCACAGCCCCTTTAACACTTGAACGTAGCAGCCCTTGGCACATCACACAAGGAAAACGTGAGTAATGATCAAAAGATGCAAAAACGTAAGTAAAATTGAAAAGCTTTCCTGTGCATGGCTAGATCAAGACTTCTATGCAAACAAACACCCAAATCAGAAAATAACTAGCATGTATGATGCATAAATAAAAGTACATGCGTGCCTTTGATGATTTCTACGCAAAAACGATGAAGAAAGGAGCAACGAGGCGGCGCCGGAAACTTTCTTTTGCAAGAACAAGGAGGCGGCCGAAGCTTGGCTGAAGAAATGGTGCTGAAATCGAGAGATACTGATAGGGGAAGGGGTGTGTTGGCTAGTGGGAGTGAGGGTGTCGGTTGGTGTAAAATAATAGATGTAGGGTAGCCTTAATTAGTTATTAATAAAATATCTAATGGTCCTTAAATGGTTTAATTAAAAGCTTAAAAGAGTTTTAAGCCCAATGAGCTTAAAAGTTGGCCCATTAATTTCAAATATATTCCCGAAAAATATTTCGTGTTGGAAACATTTTGAAAATATTAGCCGAACCCTCAAAAGTTCTACCGATTTGATAAAATTTACGTACCGGTTAAAATAAAATCACTGCGGGTCAAAATACCCAATAAAATCCTATTTCTTGAAAAATACCTCTAAACACCTTATATTAATTAATAAAAATTAATCATGTAATAAAATAATTTTTTCTGAAAATTCTCCGGTCTCCGTTCCTCGTTCGAGCGTGAAATGAAACTTAAAAATCTTTAATGAATGAACCTTTAAAATTTCATGAATTAAATTCTATCATGCCCTAATTATGCATAAAATGCATAAAAATATTAAACACAAATTAACGAAATAAAATGCATTTAAAACATTAAAACAATTTAATGAAATACCAAAGAAATTTAATAACTTGCATGCATGTGGTTTACGTGACCCTTCAAATTCTCGGGACGTTACACAAATACTATGGTGTGATGATGTTTTGAAGGAAAGGAAAGACGTGCCTTTGCGTTTTTAACGCACGATTAATCGTTTATGATGACGAAGAACGGAGCAAGACCTTGGCTTTGAATTTCCTTGAGCTTTACCGAAAATTTCTTCCAATTTGTTGTGTGTGAGCCGTGTGTTTTGAGGGGTTTTGGGAGAGAAAAAAAATCAGATTTGAGGCGTGTCAAAATTCTGAAATTGAGGCGTGAGTTTGTAGGGTAATAGGAGATTTAACATATAATATATACTAATTAATCACTAACAGGCCTATTAATCCAACAATTTAGGCTCATTAGTCTTAATTAGGATTTAATTAGAATATCAAAATAATTTTGGTAAAAATAGTTTGTGAATTTAATAGTCGGGTTGCCAAAAAGTTCGTATTTTTGTTGAAAAACCAACACCGATAAAATTTACGTCCCGGCGTATAAAATCACCTCAAAACCCCTTATTTTCAAAAATAAGAAAAACCCACAATCATATTTTAAATAATTAAAAACAATTATTTAGTAAAAACATTTTACGTTTTTCCGCCCTCGGTCTCCGTTCTTCGATCGCAACTTGAATAATCCTTAAAAATACAGTTTTATGCATAAAGATAATAAAATACTATTTAACATATAATCATGCATGACACATAATTAATTAAGCAATTAAATCAATTAACTACTTATTTTTCATATTTTCCTAGATTTGCATGCAGTTGGGTTACGTCGTCTAAATTTTGGAGCTTACAAACAATGTACAAATATCAATAAACAATGGGAAGCATTTGAAATTCATAATATTACTCATGTATTACTTCAAGAACATGCCAATTTACAGTCCAAGCGTACGAATATTGGGTTGAGACGATGTTTCTCACTACTATACTTTCAAATATATCAATAATTCAGTTACTATGTCGATACTAGGTGGAACAACCATTAAAGAGTTGAATACTTACCACCCTAGGAGGCTATTGTGATGAAGAACTAATTACTAGCTTCAAAATGATGAAGAAGAGGAAGAAGAAAGCATTTGGAGGAAGATTTCTTGGAGTTCTTTCGAGTTCTTTGTTGTTAGGAAGTTGATGGAGTGATAAGGAAGCTTAAAGATTTCGAAACTTATCTTTTTTTATGCAAGGAGGCGCTCGGGCGGTTATTTTCTACCGTTCGGGCGCGGAACATTCTGCCTAAATTCTGGACTTGTAATGCATCGACGCTCGGGCGGCCATTTTCTACCGCTCGGGCGCGGAACTCTCTGGAAAAATACTGAATTTGTAGCATAGGGGCGTGTAGAACCCGAAAATTTGACTACGTATAAGCCATGCATAATTCTAGTATTTAAATTAAAATGATTTTTATTGCATGAGAATTTAAATTCTTTTCTTTAAATTTATTTACTTATTTTATGCAGTAGTTTAGTTGCTATCTTTTCAGTTAATTAATTGAGGCCGGACTGGAGTTGGAGTAAAAAGATAAATTTTAATATTTAGAAAATATTCCTAGAATTTCTTTAAGTTAAATAATAAATTAATTTAATGTAAAAGAATGTTTAAGAAATTATCTAAATAAGTTGAGATAAGTAGTAAATAAAGTTCAATAATTAATTCCTTAATTCCCTAAAATATTTAATGGGCAGATAAAACACTAGAGATTTAAAAAATTCAATAATTAAGAAATATTTTCCCTTTATTTTACTTAAGAATTTCGGCCCTCTCAATTTTTAGGATTTAAAAGTTGTCAACTCACAATTTAATTGATTTCCTTCCTTATCCATTTTTAGGAGATAAGTCCCTCACTTTTAATTCTCCAATAATTAGTAAATAAACAATTCCCTACCCTATTTTAATTAATTAAAATCGGTCAACCTTATTATTGCTTTAAAGATTTAGTCTTTTGATTTACAACTCAATATTGATTCTCTCCTTATTTTTTTTCTTGGGAGATAATTAAATCACACTAAATCTTCAATAACAATGATTTAAGCAAAATTCTCCCTTGTTTTTGAAGGAAGAAAATCGGCCACCCCTCTATTTCAAAGATTTAATTTTGGATTTACAACTCATTCTTTACTATCTTTCCCTTAATCTTTTTTCTAGGTAATTATTCTTTCAACTTTTAAATCACCAACAAATAATTTATTTAAGCAATATCTTCCCTTGCTCCTAGACCATAAATTCAACCATATGCATCCTGTAATATCCCCCAAAAATCTTTGATATCAATCTTGGTTCCTATCTAACAAATAAATTAGGATAGAAAGATTATTCTCCTCCCTTTATCTTGCAATCTTCCCATATATTTTCCTAGCCATCCTCCCCATCACCACCACCGAAAATTTGAGAGAAATTCAGAGCATTTCAGAGAGGAAAAATCGTGAGAAAATCGTGAGAAAATAGGAGAACAAACCGAGTAGCAAACAAGAAGGAAAAGCACTCCGTCTCCCCCGCGCCGCATGTGTATTTCTTTTTGTTTTCTTCAAAACAAAAATATCCAGGCATGTATATATTTTTATTTACTCCTCAATCAAGTCATATAATGATTTTAACATCCCTTGTGCACGATCATTAACCATGAAAATCGAAATGCATGACAGCAACTTTCGAACCATGTACAGAATTTTCTTGCCTTCTTGAACACTTAACGCCTTTGCTTTGTTTCGATGGTTTCAAGTGTTGGTTCGATTCCAGGCTTCCAAGGCTGCATATAGACACGTACTAGGGTGTGTCAAGACCATGTTGGTCCATCCAAACAAGCCCCATGCATGCTAGAAACCGAAAATGACAGCAATTCTTCATTCATGCCATTTGAGTTTCGAAAAATCTTCTGTTTTGCTGTCAAGGAGAGTTTCTGATCTTGGCTACCCTAAGGGCCTATAGCCATGGTTAGAACACTTTCCTATCATGTCTAAGACGTGACTAAGTTGCCCTTTTGGAGGCTTGGTCCGTGGTGAATCGGTTTTTAAATCAAAACACAAGAACAGCCCACAGCCCCTTCGCCCCTTTCGAATTCTGGTGGTGTAACTTTCGAGTTTAGTGGTGTGGTGTGAATCTTGTTTGGCCTCTGGCCCATAGCCATGGTTCATACCATACCCCTTGATGTTTAGATCGTGTCATGTTCAACCAAATGGCCACTGGAATGGTCCACGACAGCAAGAAGCGTAGCAACACCCCACGCGCACAGAATTGCTCTCGGGTGGGACTTTTCGATAGTTTCTGGGTTTGGTTCGAATTGTGGCTGGCCTAGGGCTCTTAGCCATGGTTCGAATCATTCCTTAGGATGTTGGTAAGAGGTTATGGTTGGTGGTTCAAGCCTCAATGGCCAGTATCCTCGCAAACGACGCAAAGGAAACGCAAGCATGCTGCTGTAACTTTTGACAGCAAGTGTGCTGTGGTTCAGAGGTATGTTCCGAGTTCTTGGCTGGATTTTAGCCTATGGACTTGGACTGGACATTACCTCATCATGTTGGGAAGGTCATGTTTTTGGCGGTTCATGATTCGGATCATTTTAGAGGTCGTACGAGAATTTACGGTGCAATGTGCCAAAATGACTCTCGAAAGAGCGTTTCACGTTTTTTGCCTCCATTCACTAAATTTCGAGTACGGTAAATTTAGGAGCATTATTTCATCATTCTAGGCGTATTTTAATCATGACTATATGATGGTTCAGTGTTGGCTCGGGTTGGTATGGAGTCATGATTAAATACGAAGTCATTGGGCGTAATTGTCGCGTTTTCGGATTTAATTGCATAGTTTGGTCAAATAAATCAATTGCATATTTTTTTATGTTAGATTTAAGTCGCAGTGAGCCTGGGAGCGATCCAACCCAATCAGTAAAATTATTTCAGGATATTTAATTATGTTATTTAATTATATTACGTACAGAATATTCATTTTGAGATTTATGCGATATTGCTTGTGGTCACTTTACTATCATGGGATTACTATTTCACCTGGTCGTCAGTTACCGGTCAGTTCGGTTATACCACCCAGTATACTGTGGCATTATTCTGATCAGACGATTATTATTTCACTCGGTCGTCAGCTATCGGTCAGTTCAGCTCAGGGACCACTTGCGTAGACCATAATCTCACCAGAAAATTATTGCAAGTTATTTCATTTCAGGGCTCCAAGGAGCAAACATTTTCACTTAGGATATTTTCAGTTTAGTCATGCACGTACTATAATTAATCATGACACGATATTTTACGTTATACCTCAGGACATGATATTTCCTCTTGCATGCGATTTTACTATCTATTTACTTGCTATTTACGATATATGCATGATGAGTCTTTATACTCACTAGACTTGATTGTTGTAGGTACTGATGAGGTCGGGGACCAGTGAGCTAGCTTGGGTCGGCAGTAGTGGAACCCGAGGACCTCATTTTTCAACATTTATTATTTTACGATCAAATATTTTTATCTGTCGTTGGATTACTTTTAAACGGTTATTTTGCAAACATTAAATTTCTTCCGCTGCCATTTTGAATATTAAACGTTATTTATCGGTTTAATTTTGTGAATGAGACATTTTGATTATTTAAAAAGAAAATTTTTAAATTTTCCGCAATTTTTCAAGTACGTATTTTCGGACCATTATAGCTGGTATCAGAGCAATGATTATGTATAGGGTTGTACTACTACTGACCACGAGAAGCTCACGAAGTCACGTCTTCGGTCTGTCACTTTTACATTTACGCATTTTATTCAAAGCATGAATTAGTTAACAGCATGTTTTCATGAATTATTTTACGTCCAGATTTTTATTGTTTAGTATTTAAATTTAAATAAATTATGGAATTATGCATGTTAGTTACGTATGGGTTATATATGAAACAGTATGCCTCCTAGACGCCATGTTGGACGCCCGAGAGGTAATGTTGAGCCTCGCCAAGAGGATGGTGAGGAGCAGAGGCAGGAGAGAGAATTACCACCTCCACCTCCACCGGACATGAATGCCCAGATGCTAGCTGAGATGACTCAGTTCTTCGCACAGTTTGCGGGGAACAATGTTGTGGCGACCAGGCCGACAGGGCCCGAGGCTGTCTATGAGAGATTCATGAAGATGCGTCCTAAGGAGTTTTCAGGGACGACGGACCCCATGATTGCTGAGGGCTGGATCAAGTCCCTCGAGGTTATCTTTGAGTTTATGGAGCTTGGAGATGCAGATCGAGTTCGATGTGCCACCTATTTATTCGGAGGAGATGCCCGCTTATGGTGGGAAGGGGCATCAGTAGCCCTGAATTTGACTACATTGAGTTGGGCGCGCTTCACGGAGGTATTCTACTCCAAATATTTTACTGAGAAAGTGCGCACCAGGTTGACCACAGAATTCATGAGTCTGAGGACAAGGAGACTTGACTGTTACGGAGTTCATCCGTAAGTTTGAGAGGGGTTGTCATTTTGTGCCCCTGATCGCGAATGATGCTAAAGCCAAGTTGATGCATTTCTTGGTGGGTCTACGGCCGATCTTGCGCCGTGATGTTAGGGTGTCTGACCCTACTACTTATGAGGACGCTGTCTCCAAGGCTCTAGCCGCAGAGCAGGATCAGCGTGATATCGAGAGAGACCGTCAGGGCAAGCGCCCAGTCCAGGTACCACACCGCCCTCCTTCTCAGCAGCATCAGCAGCAGAATAAGAGGCTTTTCCATGGCCCACCCAGGAACAGGGGCCAGCAGCCGTAGCAGCAGCGGGACGCGCAGTTCCTAAGCCTATTGAGCATCCGATATGTCCCAAGTGCTCACGCCGCCATCCTGGAGTATGTATGTATGGCTCTGGGAAGTGTTACAAGTGTGGTAGCCCAGACCACGTGCTACCGCAGTGCCCTCAGAGGAATCTGCCTACCCAAGGCAGGGTATTTGCTCTCCATGCAGCGGAGACGAACCCTGATACCATGCTCATGACAGGTACCTTTAAGCTTTAAGTTTTTATTTGGGATTTATTGTTTTGGGTTGAAATTCTGAACTTAGAAATTGTTATAGGATTGCATGCTCTACTCAGTATTATTTCGGGAATTTAAGTTAGAAGAACTTTAACCTCTGCATGTCTATAGGATAGTTCTTGAGATTATTGGGTTCAGCTTGATGTTCCAAACTTTCAGGGAGAATTTTTATAGTGGGGTCCGCTACAAAAGCCCTGAAAGATTCAGGGGCTATTCACTCGTTTATTTCGGAGACCTTTGCTAATTCCCTCAAGGTCAAGACTATTGGGCTAGATGTTGCATTTTCCGTAGCATTGTCCTCTGGAGAGGAGATAACAGCCACCAATGTGATCCGAGACATAGACCTTGAGCTGCATGGAAATCTCGTTTATGCGGATCTCATCTTATTGCTGATGCCAGAGTTTGACATCATCCTGGGGATGGACTAGCTATTGAGGAACAGGGTGTTGATAGACTTCCAGCGGAGATCTGTTCTGGTCCGACCGCCTGGAATGATGCAGTTCTTATTTGAGCCGGACAGGTACTTTCCTTTACCGCGCATTATTCCTTATGACCAGGCTAGGAAGCTCATGCATAGAGGGTGTCAGTCATTTTTAGCGACTTTTATATCTGTCCCCGAGGCACCCAGTCAGTCAGCCTCAGATGTCCCAGTTGTCAGAGATTTTCTAGACGTTTTTCCGGAAGACGTCTCTGGTATGCCACCCGAGAGAGAGGTGGAGTTTTATATCGAGCTTATGTCAGGTACGGTTCCGATCTCAAAAGCATCGTACCGACTAGCACCGACAGAGATGGCAGAGCTTAAGAAGCAGATTCAGGAACTTCTTGACAAGGAGTTCATTCGCCCTAGTTTTTCTCCATGGGGCGCACCAGTCTTGTTTGTGAAGAAGTAGGATGGCTCTATGAGACTTTGTATTGATTATCGGGAGTTGAACAGGGTTACAGTGAAGAATAAATATCCACTTTCGAGGATTGAAGATCTATTTGATCAGTTGCAGGGAGCTTCGGTATTCTCCAAGATTGATCTTGGTTCTGACTATCACCAGTTGAGGGTGAAGGACGCTGATGTTTCCAAGACTGCTTTCAGGACTCGTTACGGCCACTACGAGTTCCTTGTGATGCCGTTCGGTTTGACGAATGCGCCAGCGATCTTCATGGATCTCATGAATCGCGTATTTCAGCCGTACCTTGATCAGTTTGTGATAGTATTCATAGACGACATTCTCGTTTACTCGAAGAATCAGGAGGATCACGACAGACATCTGACCGACAGTGTTGCAGACCTTGCAGAAGCACAGATTGTTCGCAAAGTTCAGTAAGTGCGAATTCTGGTTAGAGAAGGTGGCGTTCTTAGGCCACATTGTCTCTAGCAGTGGCATTGAGGTAGACCCCGCGAAAGTTGCAGCAGTCAGAGATTGGGTTGTGCCGCATAATGCATTAGAGATCCGCAGTTTTCTTGGGCTAACAGGATATTATCGGAAGTTCATTAAGGGATTCTCCTCTATTGCCATTCCACTCACATCATTGACCAAGAATAATGCTAAATTTGCGTGGAGCGAGGAGTGTCAGAAGAGCTTCGATACTTTGAAGCAAGCTCTTATCTCAGCGCCAGTTTTGGCCATGCCGTCAGGGCCCGGTGAGTTTGTTCTGTATACCGATGCTTCGAAGCTCGGTCTCGGCGCAGTACTGATGCAGCATGGGAAGGTGATAGCATATGCTTCCTGTCAGTTGAAGACTCATGAGAAGAATTATCCTACCTATGATCTAGAGTTGGCAGCCGTTGTTTTTGCTTTGAAGATCTGGAGGCTATATTTGTATGGAGAGAAGTGCCAGATCTTTACCGACCATAAGAGTCTCAAGTACTTCTTTACGCAGAAAGAGCTGAATATGCGTCAGAGGCGGTGGTTGGAGCTTGTGAAAGATTATGATTGTGACATTAGCTACCACCCGAGTAAGGCTAATGTAGTTGCGGATGCATTAAGCAGGAAAGTTGCAGTGATGGCCCATTTGACGATTCAGAAACCTCTTCAGTCTGAGATGCAGAGGTTTGATCTAGAGGCATATCCTCAAGGTAGAGTTCCCCGTCTATCTACTTTGACTATTACGTCCACTCTTATGGACCGTATTCGCAGTGGTCAGCCAGCAGATGAGCAGTTGGCAAAGTGGAAGCAGAGAGATGAGGCCAGGGGCAGTGTCTTGTATTCAGTTAGTGATGGCATTGTGAGATACCGAGACAGGATATGGGTTCCTAGCAGTGATTCTATCCGAGCAGATATTCTATCAGAGGCCAATAGGTCGCCGTACTCTATTCATCCAGGGAGTATGAAGATGTACAAAGACCTGCAGTTATTGTACTGGTGGCCAGGAATGAAGAAGGATATCAGACGCTTTGTATCCGAGTGTCTGACTTGTCAGTTAGTGAAGGCAGAGCATCAGAGACCAGCAGGTTTGCTCAAGCCTCTTCCTATTCCCGAGTGGAAGTGGGAGAATGTTACCATGGACTTCGTGACCGGTTTGCCGAAGTCAGTCAGAGGATTAAATGCTATCTGGGTGATTGTAGATCGTCTTACCAAATCAGCGCATTTCTTGCCCATTAAGACGACTTTCACCATGATTCAGTATGCAGAGTTGTATATCGGGAGATAGTCCGACTTCATGGTATCCCAGTTTCTATCGTATCTGACAGAGACCCTAGATTCACTTTCGCATTCTGGAAGAGTTTGCATTCGGCAGTGGGTACGAAGTTGTTGTTTAGCACAGATTTCCACCCTCAGACAGATGGGCAGTCAGAGCGAGTTATTCAGATTTTGGAGGATCTCCTCCTTGCTTGTGTGATTGATTTCTCTGGGAGTTGGGAGTCGAACTTGCCATTGGTAGAGTTCACCTATAACAACAGCTTCCAGTCGTCTATTGGTATGGCTCCGTATGAAGCACTGTACGGCCGTAAGTGTAGATCTCCTATTCATTGGGATGAAGTAGGAGAGAGAGCAGAGTTGGGTCCAGAGATTATTCAGCAGACTGTCGATGTATTAGCCCAGATCCGTGATAGGATGAGGACTGCTCAGAGTCGACAGAAGAGTTATGCGGACCAGCGGAGGAGAGATTTAGAGTTTGCAGTGGGCGACCATGTCTTTGTGAAAGTGGCACCTATGAAAGGTGTCATGCGATTTGGGAAGAAAGGAAAGCTCAGTCCGAGGTTCATTGGACCATTTGAGATCCTCGACAGAGTTGGGACGCTAGCTTATCGGGTTGCTCTTCCGCCGAATCTGACCGGAGTACACAATGTGTTCCACGTCTCCATGCTGAGGAAGTATATGGCAAATCCGTCGCATGTATTGAATTTTGAACCGCTGCAGCTCACTCCGAACCTGTCTTATGAGGAGAGACCCGTGCAGATATTAGACAGACAAGGAGAAGAAGCTTCGGAACAAGCTGGTTAAGCGAGTCAAAGTCAAATGGCTTAACCATTCAGAAGAGGAAGCTACGTGGGAATCTGAGCCAAGATGAGGAGTCGGTATCCGGAACTATTCGGTGAGTTTTAATTTCGAGGACGAAATTTCTCTTAAGGGGGGAAGGATTGTAGAAACCGAAAATTTGACTACGTATAAGACATGAATAATTTAGTATTTAAATTAAAATGATTTTTATTGCATGAGAATTTAAATTCTTTTTCTTTAAATTTATTTACTTATTTTATGCAGTAGTTTAGTTGCTATCTTTTCAGTTAATTAATTGAGGCCGGACTGGAGTTGGAGTAAAGAGATAAATTTTAATATTTAAAAAATATTCCTAGAATTTCTTTAAGTTAAATAATAAATTAATTTAATGTAAAAGAAGGTTTAAGGAATTATCTAAATAAGTTGAGATAAGTAGTAAATAAAGTTCAATAATTAATTCCTTAATTCCTCTAAAATATTTAATGGGTAGATAAAACACTAGAGATTTAAAAAAATTCAATAATTAAGAAATATTTTCCCTTTATTTTACTTAAGAATTTTGGCCCTCTCAATTTTTAGGATTTAAAAGTTGTCAACTCACAATTTAATTGATTTCCTTCCTTATCCATTTTTCAGGAGATAAGTCCCTCACTTTTAATTCTCCAATAATTAGTAAATAAACAATTCCCTACCCTATTTTAATTAATTAAAATCGGTCAACCCTTATTATTGCTTTAAAGATTTAGTCTTTTGATTTACAACTCAATTTTGATTCTCTCCTTATTCCTTTTCTTGGGAGATAATTATATCACACTAAATCTTCAATAATAATGATTTAAGCAAAATTCTCCCTTGTTTTTGAAGGAAGAAAATCGGCCACCCCTCTATTTCAAAGATTTAATTTTGGATTTACAACTCATTCTTTACTATCTTTCCCTTAATCTTTTTTCTAGGTAATTATTCTCTCAACTTTTAAATCACCAACAAATAATTTATTTAAGCAATATCTTCCCTTGCTCCTAGACCATAAATTCAACCATATGCATCCTCTAATATCCCCCAAAAATCTTTGATATCAATCTTGGTTCCTATCTAACAAATAAACTAGGATAGAAAGATTATTCTCCTCCCTTTATCTTGCAATCTTCCCATATATTTTCCTAGCCATCCTCCCCATCACCACCACCGAAAATTTGAGAGAAATTCAGAGCATTTCAGAGAGGAAAAATCGTGAGAAAATCGTGAGAAAATAGGAGAACAAACCGAGTAGCAAACAAGAAGGAAAAGCACTCCGTCTCCCCCGCGCCGCATGTGTATTTCTTTTTGTTTTCTTCAAAACAAAAATATCCAGGCATGTATATATTTTTATTTACTCCTCAATCAAGTCATATAATGATTTTAACATCCCTTGTGCACGATCATTAACCATGAAAATCGAAATGCATGACAGCAACTTTCGAACCATGTACAGAATTTTCTTGCCTTCTTGAACACTTCACGCCTTTGCTTTGTTTCAATGGTTTCAGGTGTTGGTTCGATTTCAGGCTTCCAAGGCTGCATATAGACACGTACTAGGGTGTGTCAAGACCATGTTCGTCCATCCAAACAAGCCCCATGCATGCTAGAAACCGAAAATGACAGCAACTCTTCATTCATGCCATTTGAGTTTCGAAAAATCTTCTGTTTTGCTGTCAAGGAGAGTTTCTGATCTTGGCTACCCTAAGGGCCTATAGCCATGGTTAGAACACTTCCCTATCATGTCTAGGACGTGACTAAGTCGCCCTTTTGGAGGTTTGGTCCATGGTGAATCGGTTTTTAAATCAAAACACAAGAACAGCCCACAGCCCCTTCGCCCCTTTCGAATTCTGGTGGTGTAACTTTCGAGTTTAGTGGTGTGATGTGAATCTTGGTTGGCCTCTGGCCCATAGCCATGGTTCATACCATACCCCTTGATGTTTAGATCGTGCCATGTTCAACCAAATGGCCACTGGAATGGTCCAGGACAGCAAGAAGCGTAGCAACACCCCACGCGCACAGAATTGCTCTCGGGTGGGACTTTTCGATAGTTTCTGGGTTTGGTTCAAATTGTGGATGGCCTAGGGCCCTTAGCCATGGTTCGAATCATTACTTAGGATGTTGGTAAGAGGTTCTGATCGGTGGTTCAAGCCCCAATGGCCAGTAGCCTCGCAAACAACGCAAAGGAAACGCAAGCATGCTGCTGTAACTTTTGACAGCAAGTGTGTTGTGGTTCAGAGGTGTGTTCCGGGTACTTGGTTGGCTTTTAGCCTATGGTCTTGGACTGGACAGTACCTCATCATGTTGGGAAGGTCATTTTTTTGGCGGTTTGTGATTCGGATCATTTTAGAGGTCGTACGAGAATTTACGGTGCAATGTGCCATAATGACTCTCGAAAGAGCGTTTCACGTTTTTGGCCTCCATTCACTAAATTTCGAGTACTGTAAATTTAGGAGCATTATTTCATCATTCTAGGCGTATTTTAATCATGACTATATGATGGTTCAGTGTTGGTTCGGGTTGGTATGGAGTCATAATTAAATACGAAGTCATTGGGCGTAATTGTCGCGTTTTCGGATTTAATTGCATAGTTTGGTCAAATAAACCAATTGCATATTTTTTTATGTTAGATTTAAGTCACGGTGAGCCTGGGAGCGATCCAACCCAATCAGTAAAATTATTACAGGATATTTAATTATGTTATTTAATTATATTACGTACAGAATATTCATTTTGAGATTTATGCGATATTGCTTGTGGTCACTTTACTATCATGGGATTACTATTTCACCCGATCGTCAGTTACCGGTCAGTTCGGTTGTACCACCCAGTATACTGTGGCATTAGTCTGATCAGACGATTATTATTTCACCCGGTCGTCAGTTATCGGTCAGTTCAGTTCAGGGACCACTTGCGTAGACCATAATCTCACCAGAAAATTATTGCAAGTTATTTTATTTCAGGGCTTCAAGGAGCAAACATTTTCACTTATGATATTTTCAGTTTAGTCATGCACGTACTATAATTAATCATGACACGATATTTTACGTTATACCTCAGGACATGATATTTCCTCTTGCATGCGATTTTACTATCTATTTACTTGCTATTTACGATATATGCATGCTGAGTCTTTAGACTCACTAGACTTGATTGTTGTAGGTACTGATGAGGTCGGGACCGAGGGCGGGGACCAGTGAGCTAGCTTGGGTCGGCAGTAGTGGAACCCGAGGACCTCATTTTTCAACATTTATCAAATATTTTTATCTGTCGTTCGATTACTTTTAAACGGTTATTTTGCAAACATTAAATTTCTTCCGCTGCCATTTTGAATATTAAACGTTATTTATCAGTTTAATTTTGTAAATGAGACATTTTGATTATTTAAAAAGAAAATTTTTAAATTTTTCGCAATTTTTCAAGTACATATTTTCGGGCCATTATAGGGCGCTCGGGCGGTAATATCTTACCGCTCGGGCACCAACCATTGTGTCCCTGTACATTGTTTCACCAAAGATCGCTCCAGAAACATCTCTTCATTTCATAATCTAAAAAATGATAAACATGAAAGTTGTAGCTCTATGTCTTGGCTTGAATCTCCATTTAATTTCATGTCATTTGGAGGTCTGAGTAAAAATTTATGGTCAATCTACCGAAATGTGTCATTGTAGGAATGACGATACACACGACACATTTCGAGGCGCTTTTGGCTTGTCGTCCACAATGATTTGGACAAAACCCAAAACATGAAGGTTGTATCATTACATCTTATCTTTCTAATGGTTATGACCTCACATAATTTGGATAATTATTCTAATCATTATGCGACAACCCGTAAAAACTGCCATATTTTCATCGCATTTCATACCAACTTCATTACACTACTTGTATCTACACATCTTACTATCACTATTTAAACACATATTCATTCTCAATACACCATGGACAATCTAGAAATCATATTCAATATCAATATCGATACCTCAATCAACATATAAAACATAATGAGCTAAATAACTACATATTAACTGACATAAACGTCATATTATCATTTGTACGAGTAACCAGGCATTACATTACTAATTTAAATAGATCATACGGGCACACCAGATGTTTCCATGCTCTACGAGTGCACCGCCTTCAAGTTCTTGAGAGCCCTAAAACGGAAGTGCTCCAGAAGTCCGACTGAACGCCGCAGAAAACAAAGTAATTAATCACAATTCAAAATGAAATCACACCTTCTGTGAGACCCTTGAACTAAGCCTGAATCCATCATCCCTCTTGCGTTTCAGAATTCGGAAAATTGAATCAGCAGCATGATGACGAGATTAATGATTACAATGGAGACCGAATTGGGAGACGTGCCTCGTCGCCCAACACCATGATCTTTCACCAAAAACAAAAGGATCACGGGTGTAGTTTTCGAGAATCAAGAAGTTGTGGCAAGGAAGGCAAAGTTTTTAGAATCATTTCAATCAATTTTCTTTTCAACAAGAGTTTTTTTTTTTTGACAGATCTTTTCAACAAGAGTTTATTCAGTAAGTTGTTTCATTTTTATTTTTGGAAATATTTTTATTTTAGTTTCTGCCACACAAAAAAAAAATCTAAGAATAGGTGAAATTCCTGAATTTAAGTTTTGATTCATGATGATGACATTGAATGAAATTATGAATCAAATAGCACAATTTCTACATCATTGTATTTGAGTAAAATATAGACGACTGATATAATCAAGAGACCGGTAATTCATTAATTTCTAATAATTGGTTTGTTATTGCATTCACTTTAGAGTTGTAAAACTTGGATTTAGTAATACAATAGACAGATATTCATAAATTCTGATATTTCAGATGTTTAAATATTTTCTAAAGTTTATTAGTGATTTTTGAGATTGTTGTCAATGTCACATCCACATCTCAGGCTCAGACGTGACACCTTCTTTCGTAATTAAATTTATTCCAAGTCTAAGAAAAAAAATGGACATAACCATCCAAGACATTTATTCCTTCATAACTTTTATATACACCTATGCTTTCAAGATCATGAGAGGAAGATATTTGGAAAATCATTTGGATGATTTCAATAAATTCATCTTGAATCTTCATAATAATATCGATCGGTGTCAAAACCGATGATGAAGATCGAGTATTACTCCTCCTTCGATCATTGTCCAATGAATTTGATAATATATCGGACACATTGATTTATGGAAGAGATTATTTAACTTAAGAAATAATTGTTAGAATTATTTTATAGGCTCGCATAATTTAATTAATTGTACATTAACAAGCTACATAATAAATTATCTAATAAGATGATCTAATTAATAATAAGTTTTCAAAGTATTAAATAAATTGGTATGATGCACGTTATATGTAGAAACTTGGTTCAATTAAGTCTTTGGGTCGAAAACTGGTAAGGTTATATTGTCCTAGAGGCATAGAGAATAACACTAAAGATATATGATACACATATTCTAAATCTATATTATTCTCTCATCTGAGTCAAGAATAAGGTGATCGATTCTCAATTACATTGGAAGACTTTTAACTACAACGCTAGATCAATCAGTGGATTGATCTGGTACACATTTACTGTTATTTATATTTTCTGATAATATTTGACATGAATTTTTGGCATGTTATGATATATGAATTTATTTTTACAAAATCTCCAACAATAATGTACAGACTGCAATAAACCCAATCTTGACAAGCCAAGCGACAATGAAAATGTTGATGCAGCTTCTGAAGGATATGAAAGTGCGTAAGTTCTCTGTATGGGGAAGGAAATAACTAGTCAAGAATTGAGTTCTTGACTCGAGATGCGGTCAAGAATCTAATTTTAAATATATTTACTAAATATTTGGTATGATTTATAAGATAAGTATGAATTGTTCAACGAAAAAATATTATGAAAATCTGATTTTTTTGATTCGAAGCACATCCATAATCCTTATAAAAAAATTCCATAATCCATATAAAAAACGTAAAATTATATTACAAAAACCTAATTTAATCCATATATATATAAACCTTTTATTACAAAAACCTAATACTTTGTCTGATACACACCCATGATCCCTAAAACAATTATAAACATTTTCACTTCATAATCCCACGACAACCTTATATATATATATATGTGTGTGTGTGTGTGTGTGTGTGTGTGTGCTTTGTTCTCTTGTATTTTATATCCAGAGAAAATAAAAGAAATTTAATAGAGGGAAAGATGAAATTATTTGTCACGATCATAGGATTATTGCTTGGTGGGATGGTTATCACATCAGAAGGAGATGGAGTAACACTGCTCGATCGAACCGACGTTGCGATAGTGAATCAAATTCAAGGTGAAAAGATTACCATCCATTGTTACTCTTCGGATGATGATCTCGGCACTCATGATCTTAATTTCGGCCGAAACATCTCCTGGAGTTTCGACGTCAACTTCTTTCACTCGACCAAGTTTTATTGCGACTTCACCACCGTGCCCGGCTGCGGAAACTACGCCGTCTATGATAAGAAGTTGGAGGTCCGGTGTGATAAAAGATGTGTTTGGAATGTACGAGAAAGAGGGCCATGTTTGATACAAACTGCTTACGATAACATAGAATGGTGCCAAGACTGGAAACAACTCGACGACTGTCATCGCAAATGAAAAAAAAATAATGTTATTTGCAATCCATTCTGTGTTACATTTATTTCGTTAATATAAATTCGAGTGCAAATATCTCATCGTAAAAAGGATAAAGTAACTAGAGAAATGATATCACTACTTAGAAATATTATTTTAAGATTACATTTTGGTTATATATATTTTTTTCTTATTTTTTTAAAGAAAATTATGCCCGGGGTGATAATTCATAAAAAATTTAGATTTATAGACATGGACACCAAAGTTATTTGACCTTAAAAGATATCATCAAGGTGCAAAATCGAAGAGTAAAAAATTAATTTATCCCTAAATTAAGTATATTTGTCTTCATAAATTATTTAAATAGTATGTGAAATTTCCTAATTAATTAAATTTCCAATTTGATACCTAATGAATGAATTATACCCACATCACTGATATGTACAAAAATGGAAAAATATATCAAATTTTCTTAATCTACATTCAAATTAGTAATTTAATACGAGAAATGATCTGATGAATGGATTTTAAGTATACATGATACGTGGATTTCAAATTACATGCATACTATGTATATTTGAAATCTACCACCCATAATTGTAATTACTTGTTGATCAGTAATTCACTTAAATTTTACTCTTCCAAATAATTCGAAAAATCCATAAATCCAAACACAACATTAATGATTTTATTAATATTTACCAGTTCGAAGTTACATTGGATAGCTTTATTATGATCCAAACAATTCAAGGAAATGAAATCTTGAATCCAAACACAACATTCATAATTTTACGAACATTTACCAATTGAAAGTTACATTGGATAACTTTATTGTGATATGGTTGTAATTTTTCTTTAGTTGAGCATGCATATAACTAATTCTTATGCAAAAAGACGCCCGATAAAATTTATATTTATATATGTTCGAAAATTTTCCACAAATTTTTTTTTGTTATTCAGCCAAACCATACAAAAACAACATATAAAAACATTTAAAAAGCATCTCAACGTAGTCTTAAGCGTGTTGCCTGAAGAATTACAATAGATCAAAACTAAAAGAAAGAAAGAAAGAAAGAAAGAATTGAACGATATACAAGTGATGGGTATCTTGTTTAACCCAGAAATAATACATCCAGGCGACGTAGACAGGTTTTCACAGGTTCAGCTCAGAAAAATAACTTAGAACCATAGGTACTGCAGCATTCGAAAATGTAAATGGTAGAGCAAATATTGACTGAAACGATCATACATTAATGTCTGCACGCTTTGATCTTGCACTAGTGAGGTCCTGGGATGAGTTTGCCAACGTGAACTTTGGGATGCTGTAGTTGTCAGGTGTTGACATGGGCTGCTGGGGATAAAGCGTTGGAGGTGGCGTCAAGTTGCGCTGAGCAGGAAGGGGAGGAAGTATATTGTACTTGTGTGGATCGCCCATCAGGCTGAAATCAGCACAAGATAAAAGATAGAGACTTTCAAAATAACAACTCACAATATCCCATTCTAGTTGATGAGAATTCTAAAATTAATAATCTTTTTTTCCAACAAATACCTCAAAATAGAAAGATACATTTGTTTTGGGGGACTAAAGAACTTATCTACGTCATTTGAAAAAAAAAATGACAAAGATGAGAAATTAAGGTGTAAATTCATTAAATCCATGCAATGTCATGCAAGAGGTCATAATAAATTAAGGTGTAAATTCATTAAAATGTAGAATGGGTATTTAAAACCTTAAGCAATTAACATACAAGATGTAAACAATAAAACACCATGCAAATAAGTAATAATTTTGGGTCCAACATTTAAAATATTCAAAGGTGGATAACTCTCCATTCCAACAATTCCTAATTACAATTCATGGGGTATTCATTTCTCATTTTAATTATCTAATGGGTAGTAAATTTAAATGCAATAACATACCTCATTTCTACTCAACCTATTAGACAACAAAACCGTGTAAATGCAGTAGGAAATAAGGAACAAACCAACGGCAATAAGGGGATTAAGAAACAATTCAAAACCCTTCACCTCCTTCACTTGTAACTCTCATTTTAATGTATATTATGGACCCTTTAACACCATTATTAACATTCCTCTTCCTTACCTACATGTCATACATTCATATGCTCAAAAAAATCAGTAGGAAACATCTGAGAAAAATCGTGAATTAGCAGCAAGGAGGAGAGGGTAGGAACAACACTAGAGGAGGAAAAACAATTCATATCCATTCAACTTCTTGACTTGTAACCTCCAACTAAATGCACTTCAAGACTCCTTTATCATCCCCTGTAACCTTCATACTCATTACCTAGCAACCCTTCATCCATAATTTCGAAATTTACAGAAGAGAACAACAGCTAAAAATCGAGAATAACAGCACAAGAACAAGAAGGAATTCTCAACTCCGACTCCGTCGCTCGTAATTGTCGTATTGATTTGTTTTTGTCAAAACAAATTCCAGGCATGTATATGTTGTTCATTTTCTCTTCAATCAAGTCCTATAGATATTTTTAAACCATTATATAACCATGAATCAAGCTAAATCACGAAATTTACAGCAATCTTCCCAAGCAAAATCTGTACAGATTTTTATAAACTCTTTTGTTTCCAACTTCACGGTTTGAGATGTTTTGTTGATTACAGGGTGTTGCTTCGGTTCCAGGCTCACATGGCTGCTACTAGGCATGAATTAGAATGTGTTAGGGTGTTTTTGGTTAAATGGTTCAAGCCCATACACGCATAAACAAATAAATGACAGCAACTTTTCCCTTAAGTGCAGAATTGGAGTCAAGGTTTTATCATTTGGTTGTTTAGGGTGAGAGTTCAAATCATGGCTGTCCTAGGGACTGTAGCCACGGTTAGAACCCTTCCATATCATGTCTAGGACGTGACCAAGGTGTCCTTTCAAAGCTTGGTTCATGGTTCCATCAGATTTTTAAAGCAACAACACAAGCATCACTCGAAAAAAATTCTGTTTCTGGTTTGTGTGAGTAACTTCGGTTTTGAGGTGTTGGGATGGGCTGTGGCTGGCTTGTAGCCCATAGCCATGGTTCATACAACACTCCATCATGTCTAGATCGAGCTATGGTTGACCATACAGCCACTGGAACGAAATAAGACAACAAATTCATTCGAATACTACAGCACAGAATTTCTAGGTGCTCTCGGTTTGAGCTGTGCATTGTCCTAGGTATTGGCTCGGCTTGTGGTTGGCTTCTAGCCCTTAGCCATGGTCCAAGCCATGCCTTAGGATGTTGGTAAGAGTCTTTGGGTGGTGGTTCAAGCCCTTGGTCATTAAATTTCAGAATTTCCCCTCAAATACACAAGCTGCTCCTGCTGTAATTTGACAGCAACTTGCTGTTCGGTTCATGAGGTTGGTTTGAGTTCTTGGCTGGCTTTTAGCCCATGACCTTGGATTGGACAGTACCTCAATGAGTTAGGAAAGTCATGTTTTTGGCCGTTCGTGATTCGGTCGAGTTTAGAGGTCGTACGAGAATTTACGGTGAAAGGTGCCAAAATGACTCTCGAAAGAGTGTTTTATGTTTTTGGATTCCTTTCACCCATTTTCGTGTTTTACAGTTATTATGCATATTTTTCAGTATGTTTGGGGTATTTTTAATCATGGTTAAACGTCGGTTTAATGTTGGTTCGGGTTGGTACGAAGCCATGGTTAAAAATCAAGTTGTTGGTCCGAATCGTCTCGTTTTTGGTTCTATTGTTAAGATTTTATCAAGTTAAGATTTATTTCATGTGTCACATATTAGTAGTAAGTCGCAGCAAGACTGGGAACGATCCAACTCATCCGGTAAAAAAAAAATAAGGTTATAATTATATTACGTGCATAAAAATATAAAATGTTTATTTTTGAGATATATGCGATATGTCTTGTGGCCACCTTATGCTTATGGGTTTGGAAGTCAGTAGGAACAACCGAGGACCTCTCCGCCCGGTGACTTACGACCGGTTTATGATTATGTATGGGTACGGACATCCAGTCCAAGGGCTGCGGATTGATCTCTACCGCCCAGTATACTGTGGTTTAGTCTGATCAGGCGCTTATGTTATGTTATGGGCCCCTTGCTTAGAAACATTATCTCTACCAGAAAATTATGATATGACATGTCAGAGCTCTATTGAGCAAAGCTTTTACGTATGATTTTCAGATATGCACGTAGTTATCATTATTCATGATACGATTTTCACCGTACGCTTTACGATACTTTATTTTTACGTTGCATGCGATTTTATGATATATTTACTTGTTATTCACGATATATACATGTTGAGTCTTTAGACTCACTAAACTTGATTGTTGTAGGTATTGATGAGGTCGGGACCGCGGACGGAGACCAGTGAGCGATCTTGGGACAGCAGTAGTAAACCCGAGGATCTCATGATTTAATTTATGCACCTTTTATTATTCAAACTCAGTTTTAATACGTTGGACTATTTTAAGTTGATGTTTACGTTGGATTATTTTTAAATTGTTGGTTGAAAACGTTATTTGCTTCCGCTGTTAATTTAAAGTTAAAAATTAGTTACATGTTTATTTTAATTAAATGAGATACGATAATTATTTATTTAGAAAAATTTTAATAACTCCGCAAAATTATGATTACGAAATACGGGCCTTTACAATCTTAGTCAGAAAGAAGTGCACATCAGATGCAACTGATGCTCATCCAAGAGAGATCAAACATGAGAAGAAAACGATGATCAACCGAAATAATCTACATATAAATATCGACGAATAATAACGGAAAATTTAAAGTAAATTTAAAGTAAATTAAATAAACCACTGATTAACACATTCATAATCATCCATTGAACAATGAAAATCAAATTCAGAGATTTCTGCATGACATACCTTGAAGTTCTGTACGATTGGTCATTATCACTCGTAATTTCACCAGATTGTGTCAGTGGCCTGTTAACTTGAGCAGACCATGTAGTTGCACCAGGCAATTCATCTGAGAAGTACCTTCTCCTAATCAACTACAAAAATATAATTACTCAACAAGATAATAGATTCAAAGTAACGAAATAAGCATGATGTGTAGGAAAATAACGGACCATTCGAAAAAATTTCATCACCGCTTCCTTGTCATATCTAGCTTCTTTGGCAGCCTGTATTGACACCACAATTCTTTTATCATTAACTGGAAAAAGTTAACATATAAAATTTCTAACTTAAGTTATAAACTCAACATTCTCGACGCAAGATAATACCAGATCTCTCTCTCCATGAAGTTTACCAAAGACCAATTTAGATAAGAGAACACCTTTATCTTACCATAACTTTAGAAAACACTTTTCTCAGAATCAATAAAACATTAAAACCAGTTTTCACGATGGGATACAGCTATCAAAATTATATTTTTTTCCCTCTTTAAAAAGAAGCTGATAAAAGCCCACATGCCTTATTTTGGCTTCTGAAAAAGTGTTTTCATGTATGTCTTTTTAAAGAGCTTCGGTATACAGATGTCACTTATTAATTTGAAAAAATAATTACTAAAATAAAACGCGCTTCAGTTATATAGTTTTTCCATACAAATGCTCTTTTCCATATTAACTCGCACAAGGTATAAGGATGAATCACGGGTAAATACGAAACCTGTGGCATCTTGCCATAGCTAATGTGAACAACAATATTCAAATCTTGCAAGAGATGATGCAAGAAAGATATCATCCACCTACGTCATCAGAAACTTACTTCTAGATGACACATACAAGCATCAAAACTAAGAGATATCTTTAGAGCATATCTTGATCATTGGAATAGATTAGATATTATGGAATAGAGCACATAAACCAGATTAAAAAGAAAATAACGAGATTTACAAAAAGTAGATTTTATGCTAAGCCCTACTGAAGACATCGCTAGGTCATTTTCCTTTGAATATTCATAAGATCTAACGTCAAGCTTAATTCGTAGGAATGGGTTATATGGAATGAGCATCCCAACCATATTCCATTTCCCGTGACTAGTACACCTATAGGAACAAAGATGGGAGTCCCTATTCCCAATTTCATCCCAATTTCATGGGAGTTTTTAGGGAATGGTAATTCCATATCTCTCCCAATAGCCCTTTTTTCTTGACAAAATTAACCCCCAATTCATATTCATTCCAACTTAAAATCAAACCCTTTTTCCTCCCCACTCTTTATCACCCGTGATGAAAATAATAATTAAATGGTAATGGTAATAACAAAAATAAAACTACAATAAGAGCAGTGATAACTAAAACAACAACAACAGCAACAATAATAAAAATAATAATAATAAAAACAATAATTTCATGTCCTTTATGTGCATCATATGAAACTAGGGTTAGCAGACTAATAAGTTGTATTTCTTCAGTCTAGTTTGAAGTACACATTTTCAATCAAACCTACCGCTAGAAGGCCTCCATTGCCAGGGAAACTTTCAGTCAATGGAAGTTCCTCGCTTGGTGCAAGTAATCCCTGTTTTTCGACCCATTGGCGAGCTACATCAACAAGATTACCACTGCTCCCTCGTGTACCGTCTTTCGAAGCAATATCTGCTTTGTTACCAATAACAATGTAGGGAACAGGCAGACCACCAGGACCTCCAGAAGCCAAAGGAGCTGAAAATGTCCCACTTACTGCAATCTCAGTAGCCCACTTCTGCAAGCTAGTTTTTGTCCTCCTTTGCGAGAGATCATGAACGAACATGACACCTAAAATTTATTGTTCGAGCCCAAAAACAGAAAAGAAAATACAAAGATAAAAAGCTTAATAATATTACAATTAAAAGAAGATATGTAATTTCCAAGAAACTCCATGTATGAGGACAATGCGGTAAATACTTAAAATTGTAGCGTGGGAGCGTGAATTAGTAATCCATGCACAACGAGTAATCCAGTCTCGAATATATGAACAAATACATAGGAAACGAGTAAAGAAATAAAGCATTAGAACTGGAGTAGCTGCGGACGAAGAGGAACTGCACGTGAGAAGTCCATATCCAATATTTATCATCTTCAAAATGCTATTCAACAAATAAAAGGTCAGATCATTTACCATTGATTTGAGAATAGAACAGAGACCGGCAATCTTTGTATCTCTCATGTCCTGATATGTCCCAGAGCTCAATAAAAAAATCTCTCTCAGTGTCTCCTTTGATAATATTTGATGAGCTACCAGAACTTGCATAGGTAGTATGCTGCAAGAAAATAACACAAAAAACTGGAAACTTCATCCCACACTCTTAGCTATCAATACATGCAAAAGAAAATAGATGCCTTACCTTGACACCAACAGTACAGCCAATTGTTTGAGGTGGATGAGCAACAGAAGAACCTTTCAAAATCAGATGAACCAGAGAAGTTTTTCCCACACCTGAAGAATATCGCAATTAATGCAGAGTTGAACAGTACGTTCAAGTTTCAATAAAAAGTAGAACTAAAAGTCTAAAATAGACCATGATTTGATAACTAAGAGCAAGCACTTCTTAATATCCTAGATTCCAAAGGTCCGATATTCGAGAACTACACAACTACGGACAATGAAGAACACATAGCATGCTACAACCCTCAAAAGCAACCAGCAAGTAAAAATTCAAACATTAGGAACCCGACAAAGCAGATGCTACAACACTAAAAAGCAACCAGCAAGTAAAAATTCAAACATTCGGAACCTGGCAAAGCAGATACTTCAGGTATAAATCAATTTTAACAATCTTATGTTTAAGTTGAGAGGTCCATTTACTATCCATGTGTTTGTATAAAAACATTAATACTGAACTCAAAACACTCATCCAATCCAACACAAACATCATTCAAGAAATACTAAGTGATCATGCGTCTTACCATACATATTCAATTCCATACACCAAAATATAAAATTTAGTCTCTTGTTGAACTCTTTAACAGGATTATAATTGTCTAAATTGAATATCAAGCTATAATTTGAGGTTTTGTGTCCTCATTTCCAACTAAACGAAAGAATGAAAACAAGCCAGCTCTTAGAGTTCAAGTTCCATAATGAATCTGATGTTGATGGTATTTGATATACCCAAACTTCGGTTAACAAACTCAAGCATCTAATTTTCATTCACAACCATTAAGTTGTACACACAGATCACGGTGACAGTATCGGAATAACAATCACTAGACAATCAATTCAAGAAGATCTGAACTGGGTATAAACAAAAGATATTAAAGCATGAGCTGACACACACACACAGAATAAATAAGCACAGGATCCACATTTTAACTACCTGAATCTCCCACAACCAGCACTCGGACCTGCCCACATGGAGGTCCGCCAGTCTGCTCTATGTTCTCTCTTTCCTTTTCTCTCCAAAACATTTTTCAGCAGATCCCGAAACTAAAATTTCTTCACCAGAACAATCGCTGCATGCTCGTGTGCTGCCGCGTTCTTCCTTTTCTTTTTACAAATCTGGCAGCAGTGAGCCAGCCCACTTTTGGTTGATTTATATCCTTTCCCGACCTACAAGTTTCCCCACGTTCGATAATGGGTTTAAGATTGAAACAATCTCGGTAACAAAAATTGTCAAAACAAATCAAAAATCATGAAAAAATATTGAGATTTATACCCTTTCAAGACCAAAGATTTCTTGGAAAACAGCCCATAAACATTTCTCCACAGCTTCGTAATGTGGCGGCTCGACCGAGAATCAAAACCGAAGCAAAAATTCAAATCTTCTCCTCTGCTCTGTTCTCTTAGGGCCTGTTTGGTACGAACGATTGAAGTAGGTTTATGGGTTAATCACATGTTTGTATGGTTTTTGGGAGAAAAACAGATAACACTGGCCCGTGAATAAATCTCCGTGGAGTGGGGAAAATCCATCCCTTGAGGCTCAAGTATTATTAATCTCAATATGTACAGTTAATCTGACAGAACAAAAAAATTACCTTTTTAACCTTTGCCCTACCAATAAAACTCATCTCCTCTCATTTCTTCAATACAGCCGACCCAAAAAAAAAAAAAGAAAACGGAAGAGAGAAGAAATTGTGTCCAAGTTTTGCGATTCGTGTTTTGGTCGTCGGTGTGAAACAGAGATTTGATCTTATATTTGTTGAAGGTAAAAATCAGTTTCTTCGCCTGCCGTTTCGTCTTGGTAGTGAAAAACATATTTTTTAATTTCTTTTTCTTACTATTTTTGGTGTGAATGTCTTCCTTATAAAGTTTTGCCTTGAAATTTTGTTTCATTAACTGTACCTGAATCAAATACTATCGATATGCATTTTTTATTTGAAAATTATTTGAGATGCATAGTATTTGCTTAAATAAATACTTACGATAAACAAATGCCTTCAAACAAAATATGTTCTTATCACGGTTGTTGAGGGCTTTTATTCTTTCATCAAGATGAGAAATTGTGATATGATTTGAGCCATTTTCTGTATTTATGATGCTTGAACCGTTAATCCAAGAAAGAAATATTGTTTTAGTCATGTAAAGTCTTAAATTTCAGACCAAGAACACCATGTTGTTTCTGTGACTGAATTAACATTGTGTACTGCATTTTACTCTTTTATATTGTTGTACTAAAGCTTAATTTGTTGTCATTTCTTGAGATAAGATAGCAAGATGGACGTTAGACGTAGAAACATTATGCTTTTTGTGTTGCTGCATCAAATGTTGTGCCACTCTTTTCTGCTTTTATGTCTTTTAATACGACATCGGAATGGATTACGCGCAAAGCAACGTCGTGCCCCTCGTAGAAAATCAGGCTCGTACACCATGACAACACGAATTACTGCACAATTGAGCCATTTGCATAGGATTATCGAATTAGGTGATGTTCAATGTGTCGTAAACTTGAGAATGAATCGGAATGCATTTTCCCGATTGTGTTACTTGGTCAGTTTTACCATTGGAGGGTTGGTAGAATCGAGATACGTACGAATTGAAGAGAAAGTGGCCATGTTTCTGTCTATCTTGGGTCATCATAAGAAAAATCGAGTGATTGGTCATGATTATCGACGTAGTGGACATACCATCAGCACACATTTCCATGAAGTTATGCTCTCTATTCTCAAATTACATCCGATATTTCTAGTAAAACCTACCCCTGTGGATGATAATTGCAGTAACGAAAGTTGGAAATGGTTCAAGGTAATATATCGATTCTTTAATTTGTTTAACGCAAAATATGCTCTTTTAATGTTAGTTTATTTCTCTTTCAATTACAGTTGAGTGAAAATTTAAATCTGCATTTTAATTTGTTTTAGGGGTGTCTTGGTGCTTTGGATGGTACATTTATCACTGTACATGTACCAACAAGAGATAAGGCCAAGTATCGAACCAGAAAAGGTAATATTGCGGTTAATGTTTTGGGGGTTTGTGATCGCAATATGAACTTTATCTATGCGCTTACTGGGTGGGAGGGATCCGCAGCAGATGCTAGAGTTCTAAGAGATGCATTGACTCGCGATGATTCACTGAAAGTTCCCAGAGGTGATATAATCCCTATTTTTTATCTTCTGTGTTGCATTAGAATAATAAAAATTTTAGAACTAGGTTTCATAAATATTTGAACCATAATATGCCCTTGTAACACAGGTTGTTATTACCTATGTGACAATGGGTACGCAAATGTCGAGGGATTCTTAACTCCGTACAGGCGAGTTAGATATCATAGGAATGCTTGGGGAAATCGTGCACTTGGACCACAGAATTACAAGGAGCTTTTCAATTGGAGGCATTCTCAAGCTCGCAACGTTATTGAAAGAGCGTTTGGATTTTTGAAAAAGAGATGGGCTATCCTTCGTAGTCCATCATTCTACCCGCTGAAAACACAAAACAGAATTGTAATGGCTTGCATTCTATTACACAACTTCATTCGCTCACAGATGTCAACTGATCCTATGGAAGAAGTCGATGAGGATGTTGGTAGTCCAGGTCATGACGCCGATGATGATTTCATTACTAGTTTTGAGTCCTCCGGTGAATGGAATACTTGGAGAGAGAACTTTGCATTGTCAATGTGGAGCAACTAATAATTATTAATGGAATGTTGTATTTCAAACTTTAGTGATATTACTATGCAAGAAATATATTACTGTCTTTTGTGGATTCTTTTGTTACGTGCTTTAATTTGTGATTGAAATTTATTTCACATTATGTATTTATGCATCTAATACACGATAATTTTGTTATTATGTTTCCTTCAAATTGGTATGTCATGTGCTGATTTATTTTTAACATGGTTGACATAGCTCTTTTTATTAGCACGTGTTTAGGTTATGGACAGTGGCGCAACTGCAGGGAGTGTGGTTGGGAAAGGTATCAAAGCTGACAAAACGCGACGTACTTGGAGCGCACATGAAGAAGAAGTTTTAATTGAAGCCCTAAAAGACGTTATCAGTAAGGGATGGAAAAGTGAGAATGGATTCAAAGCTGGGTACTTAACTTTATTGGAGAATTATATGCGTGCAGCACTTCCAGGGACAAACTTACGTGGAAACCCACATATTAACTCCAAAATACATGTGTGGAAGAAAACACATGGTATTTTGTTGACTATATTAAGCAAAAGTGGAGTTGGGTGGAATGATACTGACAAAACCATTGAAGCTACGGACGAGACATGGGAAGCAATAATTAAGGTATTTTTTTATAATCAAACTCATTGATTTTAATAGTACCATGTATTTAATTTCGCCTTTACCTCTTGTAGGCAGACCCAAGCGCACGACCCATGAGATCGAAGCAGTGGAATCATTACCATGATTGGTGTGAAATTTTTGGAAATGATCGAGCAACAGGTGAACAAGCAGAGACCTTCGCAGCAGCTGTCCACGATGTCCTCAACATGAATTATGAGGTAATTCATGACACAGTTGCGTTCACAAATGATATATTTAATGCTGGGGAAGAGGGTGATGAGTCAGTATCTGTAACACACACCCATTCCTCGAAACCAAGTGTAGTAGTCACATCCAAGAATAAGAAACGTAAACCAGTGAATGCCGATGACAACGCTATAGTTGAAGCCATCAACCATCTCTCTGACATAACAAAAGACACAATGAAAGATTTGATCAAACAGCTAGCAACGGAGGAAAAGATAGCCAATGCTGACGAGAAGGTGTTGGATACGTTGCAGGGGATAACAGAGCTTGCAGAAGACGAGAAAGTACATGTTGCTGAGTTGTTGGTTGACAACCATGCCAAGTTGTCACTGTTCTTGCGCCTTGGTGACAAAGGCAAGCTAAGTTTAGCAAAGAGGCTTCTGGGTGGAGACTAATGGATTGGATTAGTGAAACTGTATTTTCGTTGGTAAGATGTATTTTTGGAAGTTTGGTATCTTTTTGGTTGGTAAGCCTAGCCAACAGGACAGTGTAATTGTTTATATGCCTTTTTGGATTCCTTATGTATGTAAGGCATGATATATTTTGAAATTTAGTATTTGTTTTGGTTGACTGCTATGGTGTAATTACTACTATGATAATTTTGATAATTGCTGATTTTAAGTGGATATGTTTGGGTCTGTAGGTGATGAATCGTAATATAATAACTGTGATGAAAGTTGTCTATGTGATGAAAATGTAATATAGGTGGATATGTTTTGTCAAACTGTAATATATGTGATGAAATTATGATATTAGGTGGATTTGTTTTGTCAAAGTTTTTGGTTTTGGGTTTCTAGGTGATGAAACTGTAATATACATATATATAATCCAACAATTGTAACCATAAAGTAAAGCATAGTTACATACATAACTGGCAACTTGCCTACGGAAACATTAACTTTATAACCGAAGAAGTCGTTTCGAAAACATGTGCAACGTTTCAGGAAGAAGTCGTTTAGAAAACATGTGCAACGTTTCATGAAGTTTGCTAGAAGAAAGAAGACAAACATCAAATAGCAAATGTATTGAAATCTTTAATGAACTTGATTCATATTTTGCAAAACACATTAAGTAAGCACATATAAGAACCATTTAGTTAAGCTACAGAGTAAATACCAGAGACAATACATATCTACTAGTCTTGGCCACTACAGGATCCACTGCAAATATATAGCTTAATACAACAGACAGAAGCTTCAAAAGGGTGGCAAACAAGACTTCAAAACATAGGGACCATAGAAAACTATTCATCCACTAGATTCATCCGAGGTTTTAATTATAATAACCGACAGTGGGTCATCGTAGATTAATTTGCGCTTCTTCTTGCCGCCTTTGAAACGAACACATGTACCATTGTTGTTGGTTTTCGTAGGCTCCGCAGGTGCTTGGGTGTTTGCCAACTTCATTTTCTTGTGACAGTTTGTGTTCATAGTACTTGGAGAGAATTCTTGTAGAACCCGTAAATCAGTCTACGTTAAGCCATGCATAATTCTAGATTTCTAAATTTAATTGACTTCATTGCATAATTATTTTAAATGCATTTCTTTGAAGTTAATTATTTTATTATTTCAGTTCAGTAGTTTGATTTTTAGCATTTCAGTTATTTCAGTGAGGCCGGACTGGAAGTCGGAGTTTTGAGATAGAATTTAAGATCCAGAAAATATTTCCAGAAGTTAATTTAGCTAGCAAGTAAGTTCATTTAAGTTAGAAAGGGAGGTTTGAGGATTTAATTTAATTATTTGAGGTGATTAAGAAATAAGCTCATTTAAGTTGCATAATTAAGGGGTTAGCTCACCAAATTAATTAAAGGATTAGTAAAGTTTTTAAGGGTTATTAATTCACTAGATAATTATTTTTCCCTTCCTTTTATTTAGTGAATTTCGACCACCCCCTTAGACTATTAAACAATTCATTTGCCTTGCCACCTTTGACCCTTTCTTGTATTTAATTAGGAAGATAATTCTTTGATCTTTCTAGCACCATTTAATGATCTAATTAGCATTATCCTACCCTAGTCTAGCATGTAAAAATCGGCCATCACCATTCTAGAAACACCCAACATAGACTTGATATCAAACAACCATTCAAAATTCAAAAAAAAAAGGGAGACTTGGTCATACATTGAACCCCTTTATTATTGGATCTCCCCCTCACTCTCCTAACCATCATTCCCCCTCCCTCATTCACGAAATTCAGAGAATTTTTCAGTATAAAAACCGTGGGAATTCAGTAGGAAGCAAGGGAGGAAAATCGAGAGTAAAGAAAACAAGAGAAGCGCTCCACCTCCTCCGTGCCGCGTCGTCGTCGTTTCGTTCGTTTTCTTTCGAAACGAAACCAGGCATGTCTAGATTTCTTTCAAACCTCAATCAAGTCATATTATCATTTATTTTTCAGTACATGATCATGTTTATTCAAGCAAAAACCGAGATACATGTCAAAACATTTTGAAACAACACATGCAGAATTTTCGATTTTTCCTTGGCAAGCTTCACGTTTTTCTTGGTTTGTGAGTTTTAGGTGATTGGTTCGACTCCAGGCTCCCAAGGCGACTTATATACATGTAATAGGATGCATTAGGACCACATTTTTCCATCGGTTTCACCCAATGCTCGCTGGAAAGCAAAAGAAATGACAGCAACACCATTTGTATCCCTTTTTGAGTTCGAAAATTTCAGTTTCCTGTCATGAGGGTTTAATCTGATCTTGGCTGCCCTAAGGGCTCTTAGCCATGGTTAGATCACTCCCCTAGCATGTCTAAGACGTGACTAAGTCGCCCTTTTGGTGGCTTGGTCCATGGTGCATCGGTTTTAATCAAATCAACAAGAACAGCCCCTTTCCCCATTCGGCTTCTTCATTGATTCAGCATATGGTTTCGGTTTTTGGTTGCTTGGTATGGATCTTGGTTGGCCTATGGCCCTTAGCCACGGTTCATACCATGCCCCTATATGTCTAGATCGTGCCATAGTCAATCAAATGGCCACTGGAACGAAGCAAGACATCGATCTAAGCAAAACACTACACACGCATGCACGTTGGTTCTCAGTTGGAGTTTCGGTTGAGTTATGGTGTGATGCGGATTGTGGCTGGCCTAAGGCCCTTAGCCATGGTTCTAATCATTCCTTGGGATGTTGGTAAGAGTCTCTAGTTAGTGGTTCATGCCCCAATGGCCGGTAGTCTCGAAAACAACACAAGTTACACGATTGTACAGTTTCTGGAAAATTACAGCAAGTTGCTGTGTCGGTTCGGTGGCTCGTTCGAGTTCTTGGTTGGCTTTTAGCCCATGGCCTTGGACTGGACAATGCCTCATTGAGTTAGGAAGGTCATGTTTTTGACCGTTCGTCATTCGGATCATTTTTGAGGTCGTACGAGAATTTACGGTGCGATGTGCCAAATTGACTCTCGAAAGAGCAGTTTCGTGTTTTGGCCTCCATTCCACCTAGATTTCGGCCCTATCATTTTAGGAGCATTATTTTATGATTTTTCAGCGTATTTTAATCATAACTATACGTCGGTTCGGTGTCGGTTCAGGTTGGTTCGAAGTCATGACTAAATACGAAGTCATTAGGCGTCATAGTCGCATCTTTTGAACGTAAATTGCATAGTTGGTCAAGTTTAAGCTATTGCATATTTTTCATAGCACAGTTAGGTTGCAGCGAGCCTGGGGACGATCCAATCCAATCCAGTTGGTAAAATTACGGGACATGTTCATTATGCCAGTTAATTATTTTACGTGCATTAAAACAGAAAATGATTATTTTTGAGATTTATGCTATATGGCTTGTGGTTCATTCACTATGTGGGAGTGTTATTTTATACGGTCGCCAGTGACCGATCAGTTCAGTATGGTACCACCCGGTCGCCAGTGACCGGCCAGCTCAGTTCAGTTTCAGCCTCCCCGGTAGCCAGTTACCGATCAGTTCAGCTTAGTGCAGTGGCCACAGGCGTAAAACATAATCTCAACAGAAAATTTTATCAGTTATTTCAGTACAGGCTCCAAGGAGCAAACATTTTTTTTCTGTGATTATCAGTTCAGTTATGCACGTATTATAATTGCTCAGTACAGATTATTTTCAGCATGCCTCAGGACAGGATATGTTAACTCATGCATATTTTAATTCAGATTTTTACTCGTTACCTGCGATATATGCATGCTGAGTCTTTAGGCTCACTAGACTTGATTGTTGTAGGTACTGTTGAGGCCAGGGCCGAGGGCGGGGACCAGTGAGCCAGCTTGGGTCGGCAGTAGTGGCACCCGAGGACCTCAGAGCAGCAGTTGTTATTTTATTCCGCTAAACATTTTATCAGTCGTTGGATATTTTTAAATTGTGATTTTTAGCAAACTTTATTTTCTTCCGCTGCAATATTTTGAAATATTGAACTTGATTCACCAGTGATTTTATGAATGAGGCCATTTAAGTTCTTTTAAAAAGAAAATTTTTAATTTTTCCGCAAATTTTCAAGCAAGAAGTTACAGGGCCTCTGCAATTGGTATCAGAGCGGTGGTTCTATATAGGGTTTTCACTACTACTGACCGCGAGAAGCTCACGAAGCCACGTCTTCGGTGTGTAAGTTTTTTAGTTCAGCATTTTGTTCAGCATTTCAGTTAAAGCATGAATTATTTTGTCAGCATGCTTCCAGATTTTCAGTACTTCAGTGTTCATTTAAAATAAACTATGGAATTATGCATGTTAGTTACGTATGGGTTATGTTGGAACAGTATGCCCCCTAGACGCATTTTGGAGCGCAACAGAGAGGAGGAACCTCGCCGAGAGGACAGGGAGGAGCGTAGACCGGAGGGAGACCTACCACCTCCTCCACCACCCCCACCGGACATGAGTGCCCAAATGTTAGCTGGGATGGCACAGTTCTTCGCACAGTTTGCGGGGAACAATGCCGCAGCCATAGCCACAGCCGCAGCCAGGCCGACAGGGCCCGAGGCTGTTTATGAGCGATTCATGAAGATGCGCCCGAAGGAATTCTCTGGGACATCTGACCCCATGGTTGCTGAGGGATGGATCAAATCCCTCGAGGTTATCTTCGAGTTCATGGAGCTGGGAGATGCAGACAGAGTCCGTTGTGCCACCTATCTGTTCAGTGGAGATGCCCGCTTATGGTGGGAAGGAGCGTCAGTAGCCCTGACCTTGGCTACACTTTCATGGACCCGCTTTACGGAAGTTTTCTACTCCAAGTATTTTTCTGAGGAGGTTCGCACCAAGCTGACCACCGAGTTCATGAGTCTGAGACAGGGGGATATGACGGTTACGGAGTTTATCCGTAAGTTCGAGAGGGGCTGTCACTTTGTGCCCCTGATCGCGAATGATGCCAGAGCCAAGCTGATGCACTTCATGGTGGGTTTACGACCGATCTTGCGCCGGGATGTTAGGGTATCTGACCCTGATACTTATGAGATTGCCGTCTCCAAGGCCTTAGCCGCAGAGCAGGATCTGCGGGATATCGAGAGGGATCGCCAGGGCAAGCGCCCAGTCCAGGCACCGCACCGCCCTCCTCCTCATCAGCATCAGCAGCAGAATAAGAGGCCTTTTCATGGACCGCCCAGGAACCGAGGCCAGCAGCAGCAGCAGCGGGGACGCCCAGCCCCGAGGACTCAGGAGCACCCCGTCTGTCCCAGGTGCTCACGTCGCCATCCTGGAGCATGTATGGCTGGCTCAGGAAAGTGTTTTAAGTGTGGCAGTCCAGACCACATGTTGCTGCAGTGCCCTCAGAGGAATTTGCCTACCCAAGGCAGAGTTTTTGCTCTCCATGCCGCGGAAAACCAACCCGGAGACTATGTTGTTGACAGGGAGAATTTTTATATCTGGTTCCGCTACCAAGGCCTTGATAGATTGAGGGGCCACTCACTCGTTTATTTCGGAGGTCTTTGCAAACTTTCTCAAGATCTAGACCATTGGGCTAGATACAGCCTTTTCAGTAGTGTTGCCGTCAGGCGAGGAGATGGCAGCCACCAATGTTATCCGAGATATAGACCTTGAGCTGCACGGTAATCTTGTTTATGCGGATCTGATTGTGCTACCGATGCCGGAATTTGACATCATCCTAGGGATGGACTGGCTATTGAGGAACAGAGTGTTGATAGACTTCCAGCGGAGATCTGTTCTTGTCCGACCGCCTGGAATGGAGCAGTTTTTATTTGAGCTGGACAGGTACTTTCCTTTACCGCGCATTATTCCTTATGTTCAGGCTAGGAAACTCATGCATCGAGGGTGTCGGGCATTTCTAGCGACCTTTTTATCTGTCCCCGAAGAACCCAGCCAATCAGCCTCAGATGTTCCGATTGTCAGAGATTTCTTAGACGTTTTTCCAGAAGACGTCTCTGGTATGCCACCCGAGAGAGAGGTGGAGTTTTCCATTGAGCTTATGCCAGGTACGGCTCCGATATCCAAAGCGCCGTACCGACTAGCACCGACAGAGATGGCAGAGCTTAAGAAGCAGATTCAGGAACTTCTCGACAAGGAGTTCATTCGCCCGAGCTTTTCTCCATGGGGCGCGCCAGTCTTATTTGTGAAAAAGAAGGATGGCACGATGAGGCTTTGCATTGACTACCGGGAGTTGAACAGGGTTACAGTGAAGAATAAATACCCACTGCCGAGGATTGAGGATCTGTTTGACCAGTTGCAGGGAGCTTCAATTTTCTCCAGGATAGATCTGCGTTCCGGTTATCACCAGTTGAGGGTGAGAGATGCTGATGTTTCGAAGACAGCCTTCAGGACTCGTTATGGTCACTACGAGTTCCTTGTGATGCCGTTCGATCTGACGAATGCGCCAGCGATCAATTTCATGGATCTAATGAATCGCGTATTTCAGTCGTACCTCGACCAGTTTGTGATAGTGTTCATAGATGACATTCTCGTCTACTCCAAGAGTCGGGAGGAGCAAAGCAGGCATCTGACCACAGTGTTGCAGACATTGCAGAAGCACAAACTATTCGCAAAGTTCAGTAAGTGCGAATTCTGGTTAGAGAAGGTGGCGTTCTTGGGCCACATTGTTTCTAGCAGTGGCATTGAGGTAGACCCGGCGAAAGTCGCTGCAGTCAGAGATTGGGTTGTGCCTCAGAATGCATCCGAGATCCGCAGTTTTCTTGGGCTAGAAGGATATTACAGGAAGTTCATTCAGGGATTCTCATCCATTGCCGTTCCACTCACAGCACTGACCAAGAAAAATGTGAAGTTTGTGTGGAGCGAGGAGTGTCAGAAGAGCTTCGATACTTTGAAGCAAGCTCTTATCTCAGCACCCGTTTTGGCTGTACCGTCAGGATCCGGTGAGTTTGTCATTTATACCGATGCTTCGAAGCTTGGTTTAGGTGCAGTTCTGATGCAGCATGGGAGAGTGATAGCGTATGCTTCTCGACAGCTGAAAATCCATGAGAGGAATTACCCTACCCATGATCTGGAGTTAGCGGCCGTAGTTTTTGCCTTGAAGATTTGGAGGCACTATCTGTATGGAGAGAAGTGTCAGATCTTACCGACCATAAGAGCCTCAAGTATTTCTTTACGCAGAAGGAGCTGAACATGCGTCAGAGGCGTTGGTTGGAGCTTGTGAAAGACTACGATTGTGACATTAGCTACCACCCGGGTAATGCTAATGTAGTTGCGGATGCTTTGAGCAGGAAAGTCGCAGTGATGGCTCATTTGACGATGCAGAAACCTCTTCAGATTGAGATACAGAGGTTTGATCTCGAGACTTATCCTCGAGGTAGAGTTCATCGTCTATCTACCTTGACCATTCAGTCTTCCCTTTTGGACCGTATTCGCAGTGGTCAGGCCGCAGATGAGCAGTTGACACAGTGGAAGAAGAGAGATGAAGCCAAGGGCAGTGTTTTGTATTCAGTCAGCGACGGTATTGTGAGATACCGAGATAGGATATGGGTTCCTAGCAGTGATTCTATCCGAGCAGACATCTTATCAGAGGCCCATACGTCCCCGTACTCCATTCACCCTGGGAGTACGAAGATGTACAAAGATCTGCAGCTATTGTATTGGTGGCCAGGGATGAAGAAGGACATCAGACGGTTTGTGTCCGAGTGTCTGACCTGTCAGTTAGTGAAGGCCGATCATCAGAGACCAGCAGGTTTGCTCAAGCCTCTTCCTATTCCTGAGTGGAAGTGGGAGAACATTACCATGGATTTTGTGACCGGATTGCCGAAGTCAGCCAGGGGATCGAATGCTATTTGGGTGATTGTAGATCGTCTTACCAAATCAGCGCACTTCTTGCCTATTAAGACGACTTTCACCATGATTCAGTATGCAGAGTTGTATATCCGAGAGATAGTCCGACTCCATGGTATTCCAGTGTCTATCGTATCTGACAGAGATCCCAGATTCACTTCCTCATTTTGGAAGAGCTTGCATTCGAGTTTGGGTACGAAGTTGCTGTTTAGCACAGCTTTCCATCCGCAGACAGATGGGCAGTCGGAGCGAGTTATTCAGATTTTGGAGGATCTTCTTCGCGCTTGCGTCATCGATTTCTCAGGGAGTTGGGAGTCGAACTTGCCACTGGTTGAGTTTACCTACAACAACAGCTTCCAGTCTTCTATTGGTATGGCTCCGTATGAAGCATTGTATGGCCACAAGTGCAGATATCCTGTTCATTGGGATGAAGTAGGAGAGAGAGCAGAGTTGGGTCCAGAGATTGTCCAGCAGGCAGCAGATGTAGTAGTCAAGATCCGTGATAGGATGAGGACTGCTCAGAGCCGACAGAAGAGTTATGCTGATCAGCGGAGGAGAGAGTTAGAGTTTGCAGTGGGCGATCATGTCTTCGTGAAAGTGGCACCTATGAAGGGTGTCATGAGATTTGGGAAGAAAGGGAAGCTCAGTCCGAGATTCATTGGACCGTTTGAGATCCTTGACAGAGTTGGGACGCTAGCTTATCGTGTGGCTCTTCCGCCGAATCTGGCCGGAGTACACAATGTCTTTCACGTCTCCATGCTGAGAAAGTACATGGCGAACCCTTCGCATGTGCTGAACTTTGAGCCGTTGCAACTTACTCCGAACTTATCTTATGAGGAGAGACCCGTGCAGATCCTAGACAGGCAGGAGAAGAAGCTTCGGAACAAGCTGGTTAAGCGAGTCAAAGTCAAATGGCTTAACCATTCTGAGGAGGAAGCTACTTGGGAGTCTGAGCCAGAGATGAGAGATCGATACCCCGAGTTATTCGGTGAGTTCTAATTTCGAGGACGAAATTTATTTTAAGGGGGGAAGGATTGTAGAACCCGTAAATCAGTCTACGTTAAGCCATGCATAATTCTAGATTTCTAAATTTAATTGACTTCATTGCATAATTATTTTAAATGCATTTCTTTGAAGTTAATTATTTTATTATTTCAGTTCAGTAGTTTGATTTTTAGCATTTCAGTTATTTCAGTGAGGCCGGACTGAAGTCGGAGTTTTGAGATAGAATTTAAGATCCAGAAAATATTTTCAGAAGTTAATTTAGCTAGCAAGTAAGTTCATTTAAGTTAGAAAGGGAGGTTTGAGGATTTAATTTAATTATTTGAGGTGATTAAGAAATAAGCTCATTTAAGTTGCATAATTAAGGGGTTAGCTCACCAAATTAATTAAAGGATTAGTAAAGTTTTTAAGGGTTATTAATTCACTAGATAATTATTTTTCCCTTCCTTTTATTTAGTGAATTTCGGCCACCCCCTTAGACTATTAAACAATTCATTTGTCTTGCCACCTTTGACCCTTTCTTGTATTTAATTAGGAAGATAATTCTTTGATCTTTCTAGCACCATTTAATGATCTAATTAGCATTATCCTATCCTAGTATAGCATGTAAAAATCGGTCATCACCATTCTAGAAACACCCAACATAGACTTGATATCAAACAACCATTCAAAATTCAAAAAAAAAAGGGAGACTTGGTCATACATTGAACCCCTTTATTATTGGATCTCCCCCTCACTCTCCTAACCATCATTCCCCCTCCCTCATTCACGAAATTCAGAGAATTTTTCAGAAGAAAAACCGTGGGAATTCAGTAGGAAGCAAGGGAGGAAAATTGAGAGTAAAGAAAACAAGAGAAGCGCTCCACCTCCTCCGTGCCGCGTCGTCGTCGTTTCGTTCGTTTTCTTTCGAAACGAAACCAGGCATGTCTAGATTTCTTTCAAACCTCAATCAAGTCATATTATCATTTATTTTTCAGTACATGATCATGTTTATTCAAGCAAAAACCGAGAAACATGTCAAAATATTTTGAAACAACACATGCAGAATTTTCGATTTTTCCTTGGCAAGCTTCACGTTTTTCTTGGTTTGTGAGTTTCAGATGATTGGTTCGACTCCAGGCTCCCAAGGCGACTTATATACATGTAATAGGATGCATTAGGACCACATTTTTCCATCGGTTGCACCCCATGCTTGCTGGAAAGCAAAAGAAATGACAGCAACACCATTTGTGTCCCTTTTTGAGTTCGAAAATTTCAGTTTCCTGTCATGAGGGTTTAATCTGATCTTGGCTGCCCTAAGGGCTCTTAGCCATGGTTAGATCACTCCCCTAGCATGTCTAAGACGTGACTAAGCCGCCCTTTTGGTGGCTTGGTCCATGGTGCATCGGTTTTAATCAAATCAACAAGAACAGCCCCTTTCTCCATTCGGCTTCTTCATTGGTTCAGCATATGGTTTCGGTTTTTGGTTGCTTGGTATGGATCTTGGTTGGCCTATGGCCCTTAGCCACGGTTCATACCATGCCCCTATATGTCTAGATCATGCCATGGTCAATCAAATGGCCACTGGAACGACGCAAAACATCGATCTAAGCAAAACACTACACACGCATGCACGTTGGTTCTCGGTTGGAGTTTCGGTTGAGTTATGGTGTGATGCGGATTGTGGCTGGCCTAAGGCCCTTAGCCATGGTTCTAATCATTCCTTGGGATGTTGGTAAGAGTCTCTGGTCAGTGGTTCATGCCCCAATGGCCGGTAGTCTCGAAAACAACACAAGTTACACGATTGTACAGTTTCTGGAAAATTACAGCAAGTTGCTGTGTCGGTTCGGTGGCTCGTTCGAGTTCTTGGTTGGCTTTTAGCCCATGGCCTTGGACTGGACAATGCCTCATTGAGTAAGGAAGGTCATGTTTTTGACTGTTCGTCATTCGGATCATTTTTGAGGTCGTACGAGAATTTACGGTGCGATGTGCCAAATTGACTCTCGAAAGAGCGTTTCGTGTTTTGGCCTCCATTCCACCTAGATTTCGACCCTATCATTTTAGGAGCATTATTTTATGATTTTTCAGCGTATTTTAATCATGACTATACGTCGGTTCGGTGTCGGTTCAGGTTGGTTCGGAAGTCATGACTAAATACGAAGTCATTAGGCGTCATAGTCGCATCTTTTGAACGTAAATTACATAGTTGGTCAAGTTTAAGCTATTGCATATTTTTCATAGCACAGTTAGGTTGCAGCGAGCCTGGGGACGATCCAATCCAATCCAGTTGGTAAAATTACGGGACATGTTCATTATGCCAGTTAATTATTTTACGTGCATTAAAACAGAAAATGATTATTTTTGAGATTTATGCTATATGGCTTGTGGTTCATTCACTATGTGGGAGTGTTATTTTATACGGTCGCCAGTGACCGATCAGTTCAGTATGGTACCACCCGGTCGCCAGTGACCGCCAGCTCAGTTCAGTTTCAGCCTCCCCGGTAGCCAGTTACCGATCAGTTCAGCTTAGTGCAGTGGCCACAGGCATAAAACATAATCTCAACAGAAAATTTATCAGTTATTTCAGTACAGGCTCCAAGGAGCAAACATTTTTTTTCTGTGATTATCAGTTCAGTTATGCACGTATTATAATTGCTCAGTACAGATTATTTTCAGCATGCCTCAGGACAGGATATGTTAACTCATGCATATTTTAATTCAGATTTTTACTCGTTACCTGCGCTATATGCATGCTGAGTCTTTAGGCTCACTAGACTTGATTGTTGTAGGTACTGTTGAGGCCAGGGGCGAGGGCGGGGACCAGTGAGCCAGCTTGGGTCGGCAGTAGTGGCACCCGAGGACCTCAGAGCAGCAGTTGTTATTTTATTCCGCAAATATTTTATCAGTCGTTGGATATTTTTAAATTGTGATTTTTGGCAAACTTTATTTTCTTCCGCTGCAATATTTTGAAATATTGAACTTGATTCACCAGTGATTTTATGAATGAGGCCATTTAAGTTCTTTTAAAAGAAAATTTTTAATTTTTACGCAAATTTTCAAGCAAGAAGTTACAGGGCCTCTGCAATTCTTCCACAGCTTTACTCTTGTTTGATGCCTTGACAGGTTGTAAGTTGACATTGCTCTCTTCATCCTAGCACAAATCTATAACTGGCAATTTGTATTTGCTTGTTACAGTATCTTCAGAACCTAATTTGCAGCTTATAGACATTATGTTTGGACGTAAATATCATATGACTCCAGGAAGAGGAATGAAAGACAACTTACAATGTGTACAAAATTTAGATGTGCTATTTACATAGAGAATTTGCATTTAAGAACAACAACCACTAGCATTAATAACATGTCTTTCAATCATTTCATATTGATATTTTGACATTGTTGGTTATGTAGGTCAACACCTAAAGACAATGGAAGATGAGAATTATTAAATGTGATGGTGGAAGGGGTAGCTGTCAAACATTTATCACAAATACATTGTCACATCCTTTTTTTTTTTTTTTTGCTTTTTCAGTTATAGAAGAGCATTTCTTACTTAAAAGGCATGATTTACGGATCAAATGCATTTCTGGAATGAATGCATCTCCGGACTGAATGAAGTCACATGGTCACATTTTGATTACGCAAGTAAATGGAACTCACACATTGCAGTACAAATGAAATACATGTAACATGCTTGAAGACAAATATATTTAGATGGATTTCAATTTTTAGATTTCGCACTACTGAATATTACAAAATAACTTGTCCAAAAGTCAGAAAACACTGTCAAGTTGGAACAACAAATACTACATTTCACATTCTAATCACAATAAACAATACCAATACGAGCAAAAGGGATAAAAAGAAGCAAGTGAACCCAAAGCAACAACATATTGCCTCTATGGAGATCGATGACCGTTTCAGTGACTCGCTGCGATGTATGTTGGTCTTTTCCATTGTACCATTGTCGGGATGACTGCAATTTGTTGTTGCATATGCTATTTCCTTGTCGCACACATCAATATCCTGCATGGAAGGAGATGAAGAACTCGATGCCGTACCAATCTTCACGTTCCTTCTAACAAACGGTTGACTTGTTACAGTACTTGAATCATGGTCAGAAGCTGACCATGTTTGTTTGGTTGATGTGAAAACATTACCATGGTACTCATCATACCAATAAAATTTGTTCGGATGTGTAAGGGAAGCAGGGCAGATGTAGTAATACTTGCCTGGACGTGTTGAGAATTCCCCAGCCTTTCGTAGCAACATAGACCCTTGACCGCACTGGCATGTTGGTGCTACATTTGTTTTCATTTCACCTATCAGAACGTGATTGTTGAAACACTATTAAAATTAGTGGCATAAGCAAATAAATTTTAGTGTGAAATACAAAAAATTTTAACATTACATGACATCTAAAATTCTGTGTAAAACTCGATCGAAGATTTAAACAATGTAATGAACATATAACAAAACAAATGGATGTCATATACTCTTTCATTGTCATCTCAATTTCAAAACTCTGAAAACCAAAACAAATATGAGTATGAGGTAAATAAAATGATCAGTACTAACTTTGAATGAGTTAGTCCTGTACGAAGTAACAATGACAATCCAACAAGGAATTCAACATTTTTTTGGGCAATTTGTACAGAGAAATTCTGCACATAACTCATTTTTTCTCAACATCACAATATGCAAATTCAAGAACATGAAAGTTGGAAACAGATAAAGTTATGTGAGTATCTTTCAAGGTAAAAAAATCCATGAATAAATATAAACATAATTTTAACCCAAAAAAAATTAGCACTATCACAATACGTACAACATTTGTTTCTCAAAAAATTATTATGTGGAACTATAAGTTTAACAACTCAAACTTCCACCCAACACTAAAACTTATAATGGTTCATCAAGGCAAACCTAATATTTATTTTCGAAATCCACAGTAGATCTGGTGCTTTATGAACGAGAAATCAAAATAAAACTGAAAAAATGGTTTTACCCATGCCAATTGTGTCGTTGATGGGAATGGTTTTTGGTGGGAAAGATGTGGTGAGAGCTTCGAAGGAGTAAGTAAACAAGAATGGAAGAGAAGCAGGGGAAACATTTAGTGAGAGCTTCAACGGTGGGTAAGTTTGAATGGAAGAGTTGTAGGGATTCCAATTTCAAGATTTTTTTTTAATTTAAAGTTTTAGATTTAAATAAGGGCAAATTAGGTATTTCAACAGATATTCTTTATTTGTACAATTATTTATCAGATACACCAAACATCATATAATTTATCACATTTTCGTAATCATTTACACCAAACACAATAAAAAAATTTATGGTATTTTAATTATCATTCAAATTTTCATCCATTTAGCAATCCATAGTTTATCCTGTCCCAGCAACCAAACTGGCCCTTACAGATTTGGGGTTGTTTTTGGGCGTAGGTTCTCTTCTTATTCTTTTGTTTCATTTCGTTTCCTTTTTTTCTTTTATACATATCTTTGCTATTCTTAAAATAATTTATTAATTATTACTCATCCAAAAAAATTTATTAAAAATAAATTCCTCAAATTTCTCCAAAAGAAAAAAAATATATTAAAATAAATGTTAAAAAATTCTTATTTTAATTTTTGTTTCCACATTTTACAAGAATCATAATTCATAATTAATTCAATATTTAAGTTCAGAACTCTAAATTCAAACCAGTAAAATTCCCCAGATTTATCATATATAAAATCTCAAAATTGAATCAAATATTATGATTGTTGTTTTATTTTTAGATATTATTATAATTTCTATTTCCAAAAGTTTGGATTGTAAAATAAATATTCAAACATTAAACATCTAAACTATAATAATAATAATTGCAAACTGTCGCTAAGTTTTATTAAAATCATCGCAAATTTTTAAACAAAAATCGTCGCAAAATTTTGTGACGAATTTTGAAAAACTGTCGCTGACACTTGATTTTTTTTGTAGTGTATTACAAAACATGAAGATTTTAATATAATATTGATGTTAAGATATCACATTTTTCAAATACCAAAAATACTCAATTTATATTTAATAAAAACTATCATAAAACTCTACTCTAAATTTATAGGTATTCATTTTCCAAAATCTTTAAATTGCTAAAACTATTTATTTATCATTACCTACATTTTTCATTTTTTTTTATGACAATGACTCCTAATACAAAAATATGGTAAAAAAAGAAGCATTAATTTGAAAATAATCCCAATTGTATGGATAGTAATTAGTTTAAAAAATATGTCCAATTTAATAATAATAATAATAATACAAAAGAACTTCTTGAATAATTGTCACTATTTTCCTTCTGTTTTCTTTTCTTCTTGTGTGTGATCATGCAGATACAAACATAGCCGAAGTACCTTCGTATGTTGCAAAGATAGCATCAGATTCGATTGTACAAAAAAACAACAAAAACAAGAACAATCATCAGCATCGACTTGAATATTGCCATATATACAAGCTTCATCAGAACATTAAATATCACAACAGTTCAAATGCATCGCATGCAAAAGCACGGTTTATTTCATCCTACCCATGTGGGCATTGCCCCCATGATAAAATGGATAGTCAAGATTTGCCTATGCATATATAGGATCCACTTTTTTTTTTTTGAAATTATATGTGTGGCAAGATCTTACTCGTTGAAATGAAGTGAGGTGGTGCCCACATAGGTAGGATCTCATTAACCCAAAAGCACCAAGTGAACTCAACCATGACATGTACATTTACTCAAGAGTTCCGCGCCACGGTAGCAAATTTAAAAGACGAATAGCTTACGCTATGAGCTAAAAGTAGAACCGAAGTTCGAGCACTGGGTTGTTGGACCTTCTGATATGAATTATTTAGGGAATGCAGAAAGCTTATGCACAACAGCAGAATGGCCAGATCCACTACTATCACCAAGAGCATTAGAAAAATAAATGAGACCCTTTAAGGAGAGATTTATGCAGCATCAACCTTCTCTTTCAACCCTGTCGTATGTAAGCAGTCAGAAAGAGATAATAAATAAAACTTGTGCAATCAATCTCAACACAAAAAATTACAGAATAATTAGTGTATGCTGATACGAGTTGCTATCTTTCAATGATGAGCTAAATGGAGTTTCTTTGATATTTTTGTGCATGTGTTGTGGCCAAAGTGCAATCCAAGAATTGATAACAGTGTTTGAAAATGATTTATTCTTTTCTCGACACCAAGCAGTTGCCAGCTTCTGTTAAAAAATTTTATTTTTCCTCTTTTACACCCATCATTGGTTTCCCAGAGTGATTCACTTTCTTCCGCCACACTCAATGGAAACGGAATTCCAATCTAATCTACTATGGATTTGGTCCCCTATGCTCCCGAGGTGTTTTTGGGGGTAAATGCCATAAAGATGTATGTGTGCAGACAATGAAAGCAAACAAATCGAGTCAATCCGAATATTATCAAGTATATATTGTTGTAGCTCTAGGTTGACTTGGAATGAGCTAGCATATCCGGTGAAACCAATTAGCATATAGCGCAGAAAAGAATCACAACATAGACAGACCTGCCTCCTCCTTCGGCACTGTACTATGTACCACGAACGGGCGACCACAAAACAAGGAAGGAGGAAACCAGCCAGCTGAAGAACCGAGATCTGATACTGAAATAAATAAAAAGAAAAATCAAGGTTCCAGTGCTGAAATACACACTGACAAATTAAAAGAAATAAAGATTCCTTGCACTCAAACTATCTTTGGATTAAAGATTTTGTTTGAAATACGTGACTTTCATGCATCATTTGGAAACAACAAAATTATTTTATCCAAGCAAAAATAATCAATTTGAAATATTTCCTTCCTGCCAACAATTAAGATTGTAATGAATGATTCATATTGTGAACGAATTCATATGAGGTTGGGTTCAAAAATCATTTTTATTGCCAATGGGGTAATCGTTCCCCTTATTTTTCCTAGGGGGATTCATTAATCACCTTGTCACATATTTACAGGAGGTTTTTAACAACTCATTTGAAGTCTGATCCCAAATAAAATTCTAGATTTAAAAAAAATTCCTAGTTCACAAACGCATCACAAACATCAAAATATATATATGCACCGATCCAGATTGCGATCTAAAAATATAATGAAACCGGACGGTCAGCATCTGGTTGGCATCAGAAAAGAAACACTTAAGCTCACTAACTTATAGAACTTAAACTTGGAGTCTTGGACTTACGTGGAAGAAAGCTGATGACCCCTGGAACATACCAGAGTCTCTTGTGATCATTAAAATTTGCCGTGTCAGCAATATTAGCATCAACTGCAGATATCAAATATCCATAACTAATGAGTTTGCTTAAGTTTTTAATACTGTTTTTAGATAATGCTCACGAAAAATCCGTATCAACGAGATTTCCGTTGCTTACAATGATTGCCACGGAGCGGAAACATGCTAGAGTCCCACTATTTGCCATGGCATAACTGTCATACTCAGATTCCAGAAATTGATGTTCAGCCGCAGCTAAAGTCAATAAACGAGGATCCCAAAGATCAATGTGAGGGCCCCATGCTTGTCTGGGTAAGAAAGGATAAAATATTAGAATATTGACAAGTTCATTTTCTACACACACAAAAATGTTCAGCTTAAGCTCATTCAAGAAGGAGAAACAAATCCATAGAATGTCTTAAGGCAAGGTCAACAGGAGGAAAAAGAGAGAGAAATATCAAGGATGGTCTTGTCCAGAACTTCAGCTTCCATGAGTGCAAATCAAAATAGAATACTCAAGATTGACTAAACAATATTTAACAACTGTATGTGTGAGAACAGAAAAAAAAATAATAATATATATATATATATATAGGGGAGGATCCAGAATGATATGTTTGGGGGGCCGGTCTACTTCAATTCATGAACGACAGAAAAAATTCCAAGAATCCTCGTCTTTCCTTCCGATGTGTCTCCGAACTCGCGTCCCACCATATTTCACTCTTCAGTCGACAATATAGCAGATGTTTTGCAAAAAGTTACGTTAGGTTATTATTTAAAATGGCTTTCTTGATTGTGTTTGTATTAACCAACTATGAAGGTTTTAAGTTGGGCCTTTGTAAAAGCTCGTTATTTAGGTTTTCAAAAAACAGTGTATAAGAAGAATAGAACACGTGATCATATGTATAAACCTCAAAAATCTTTAACCATTAGACTAATTATAGATATTTTAAATTTTGATGGATCAAATAATATATATACTAAATAATAAAATATATTTTATATAGCAATAATTTTTTAAAAAAAATTCAGGGGGATCCGCCACTATATATATATATATATATATATATATATATAAAAGTGTGGATAATGAACAGTGTTTTCCAGTTGGGAATTGGCAAAGCTAGCCCATATATATATATATATATATATATATATATATAAAAGTGTGGATAATGAACAGTGTTTTCCAGTTGGGAATTGGCAAAGCTAGCCCATATATATATAATATATATATATATATATATAAAGTGTGGATAGTGAGCGATGTTTTCTAGTTGTAAATTGACAAAACTAGCCCATAATATGTGTGAAGTATAAGACCTCACATGGATATTTTCGTAAAAAAATTATGTGCTACAGAGATATATGGAAAAAAACAACTTCTCGACTTAATATTGCTCCTCTCATAACCTCAACTTCATTCTCATAACTTATATGTCATGTAATAGTAACTAAATGCATTAACTAAATAGATTCATAAATCATTCTAAAATTTCATTTAATGTACTTATGGTTAATATTTTTCAGAAATAATAAGTTTCAAATAAAGAAATGTTAAATCAACTTCTCTCTCAATAAAGTAGTTAGAGCATATTCTCGAAAAATAAGCTTGAATTTTAACAAATTTTTAGATAACATATGCTCCATTTTATTATTGGCAAACCATGCATTCAAATTTTTAGATAACATATGATCCTGGAAAGAGACGTTAAACAAAATCAATAATAATTATGGTAATACTTAAAGAAATTTTACCCACGAAAGAATCTGAATTGTAGAGCTTATTTATTAAGAAATAAATACTTGTCGAAATTACTTAACAAAAGAGACACTCCAATATAAAACATAATTAATTTGAAAGTAAATAAATAAATAGAGTAAACATATAATATAAATAATGTACTTAATAAAATATGCAAAGTATCAATAATAGAGATAATAAAAATTAAATATGCTAATTAAGTTAGTAGAATACCACTTGATATAATAACTTATAAGAAATTATAAAAAATATGCCAATAATAGTTATAGATAAAGAGTAAGCTAGGATGACACCACATAGAAGAAAGAATAATAAATAATAACTATATATAAAAAATAAATATAATACGGCAGAAATTATTAAATTATTTACTTACAACTCTTCATTTTTCCATGGCGTCGCAGAACGCATGAATCGAACAATACTGGAAAGGGTGCGATGTATGCTTAACCATGCAAACTTGGGCAAGAAATTCTGGGGTGAAGCTGTGTCTACTGCCGTTCACATAATTAATAGAAGTCCTTCTACAACATTGGAATTTAAGGTACCTGAAGAAATATGGTCTGGAAAACCAGTGAATTACTCAAACTTAAGAATCTTTGGATGCCAAGCATATGTCCACACTAATGAAGGAAAACTTGAGCCTAGATGAAAAAGGTGCATTTTCTTGGGATATTCTGATGGAGTGAAGGGATTTAGATGTTGGTCTGACGAAGAAAACAACTCTAAAGTAATCACCAGTAGGGATGTCATTTTCAACGAGTAGGAGATACTAAAACTCGACAAGCATAGCCAAGATAACAGTGGGATACAATCTGTCCAACTAGAACAAGAAAGAAACTATCAGACTAAGGTGGAGTGTGAACCTGAAACTATTAAGAATGAAATTCAAGAAGAAGAAGTAAAGGTCACTACTGATCAAACTGATTTGAGTCAGTACCAGCTTGCCGGAGATAGGAAAAGAAGGGACATTAGACCACCGAACAGACTTGGTTTTGCTGAACTCACTACCTATGCTCTTGCTACTGGCCAAAACATAATGGATGAAGAACCAAGAACATATGAGGAAGCTACTAACTGTAACAGGGCCCATTTGTGGAGACAAGCAGTGGATGAAGAAATGATATCCTTAAAGAAAAATCATACGTGGACACTAGTAGACAACCCGGAAATGAATATCCTTAAAGAAAAATCATACATGTAACTAGGGAACCTGGGATTATGTTCATTCTGATATTTGGGGACCAGCTAAGGCTAACACTCTAGGGGGGGCAAGATATTTCATAACCTTTATTGATGATTTCTCTAGAAAGGTTTGGGTCTACATTTTAAAGCACAAGAACGAGGCAGGCATTTAAAATAACTTTTCTATTACAAAGTAACTTTTCAAAATAACTTTTCCAATTCAAAATAACTTTTCTATTACAAAGTAACTTCTCATACTTAAATGTCATATAATTGTAATTAAATACATACACTATTTCATGTACCTTCCATTCCAAAAAATAAGAAAGAAACATAAAATTTAATTATATAAAAAAAATATATTTCATTTCCATAGCTTCCATTTTTCTTCATTCACACAATTAATTATTGATCATGCAATTTATAACCATAACGTTACCATCAAATTAATGCCAGATCAGAGCAATGAACCAGTATTCAATTATCAGAATAAACGAGCTCAAATAAGGAAAAGGTGGCCTTTGTTCTCTTCTGGCTAAAAGGAAAAATGTGGAATAAAAAAATAGAAATTTTGAAATATAAAAATATATGGGGAACTTGTGTAATAATACTGCAATTTTGTTGGTTACAAATATATATCTCTTTTTATTTTTTTTTTTGTTTCCCCTGGTTGTCAAACCCAAGAAAATATAATAATATAATATATTAAAAGATAACAATTAATTAAGAAATAAAATAAAGGTTATTTAATTTTACAAATATGTCTATATATATAATACCACATGATATATATAATTTTACATAGTTGACTTTGCACGATATATATTACATGAGAATTTTAATTAATGATATATACTACAACAGGCATGCTCGTTGTAAGAGAACACAAAGGTTCTACACTTCCTAACCAGCCTACAAACGAGGAAGCGAAGGATGACCGATAAAGAGCTAAGGGTGCCGGATTGAGTTCTTTAGTAGTACCTCCAACCAACTGTCTCGAATTGTTTTCCCTTTTTTGGTTGTTGCGAAGGGAATGAATTCTCAAAATGAAAGTGTGCATGTCAAGCCTTCTATTCTCCTCCCTTATCCTATTCCCCGCTGTCAGGTTAGGGCATCAAGGTTGAATTCCTTCGAAGAAAAGTCCAGTTAACCACTCCTATCATTGGCTTCCCGCATCCTCAGGAACCTCTCGGACGAAGAACCGGCAAATCGAGTATGGAATTCTAGCTCTTTTGGGGCATCAACCACAGCACAGGTTGCGGACCTATCGAGATGCTTCCTTGCAGAACCCAACAAGGGCTCTAACTCAATAGAGTGAGTGGGAAACCTTGTAAACGCGAGCAGGAGAATAGAGATCGGTCTGTCTTGTCTTAGACGAGCCTTACTCCATCCATCTTGAGCTTATTCATAAGCTTGTGGCTACTTTTTCTTTTCTGCTTACTACTAGGGCTTCCAGCACTAATTCCTACGCTTAATCGGGTCTCATAGTCCCTGCTGTGACCTTCACAGCCTGATTAATGCGCTTTTAAAGCGCACTTCTATGGCCCTTCGTCGAGCATTTTCGAGTTTCTTTCTCAGGATGTGCCTTTATCTTCACCGGCATACTTATTGTGAACTTTTGTATGCGATTCCTGCTGTTCGTTACCGGTGAGTGTAGCATTGATTAGTTATATAGTCTTGAGAAATGGTTGAGCATCTTGTATAATAATCTAGGTTTTCATAATGTCGAGCATCTTTTCGCTATGCTATGCTAGCTTCTTTGATTCAGAGCTAGTTTCAAACTAAAAAACTATAGGGTAGGGGCTCTTCCCGCGCTATTGCGTACGTACTTAGCTTAGTTAGTTTAGGGCTTCTATATCGCTATATTTTAGGCGAAAAAGACGGGTTTTAAAAGCTAGAGACGTTCAATCCATGCTTTTTTATGATAGCTATTTCATCTTGTTAGTTAATCCATGGTCGCCCCCGTCACAAAGTGGCTAATGCCTATCGGTACGCCGTGCGCACGAAAGGATCTCAGCTGGTGTAGGGTTCTCGTCCTACAGACCCCATTTCGGTGCCATTGCAGTGGGCTCACTGGGCCCTCCAGTTTTTCGATCGCTCTTCTTGTGCGCGAAGGTTTTGTGGGCCCACGGCATCTTGATCCGATCCCTCTCTTGACTCGCAAGACGCGCTTTACTCACCATAGAATAGATCGAGGGAGGTTCGAACTCCCATTGCCTGCTTGTCAGGCTAGATTCCATCCGATCTTGTTTGACTGCTTATATACAAAATAAGTTAACCCTTCCAAATAGCCCAAAAATGACAGCCATCAAAAGGCCTAAGCCCATATAGCCTCGGCCTGTCCAAATGATGTTCAGCGGTCTCTACCCAAGTAGCTGTGGCCCATGATCCAAAGGACCCGCAACCAGTCAATCATGCTATCCTTACCTTCCAACCAATCACGCTATCCTTACCTTTCAACCAACCCCTTCGATTCCGCTTCTGCAGCAGTATAAAATCTCGGTCCCTTACCTTGATGCCTACAGCTCAATTTGTTTTCCAGTGATGGCAAGAATCCGCGAAATACTGCTTTTTCTTCTTCTTGTGTTGTTTCTGAATGGCATCATAGCTACACGAGGGAAAGCGATGCTGCCCACTCTGCCGCCGCAAAAAAGGGCCGCTTTCTTCCCCAAAAAATGCCATTTCCACCATCAGGGCCCAGCAAGCAGCATAATTATGTTCCGAGGCTGCGTTTCATTCCAGCAACAGTAGTATATGGTTCAAAACGCCTTGTTCCATCCGGCGCGAATCCCCTCCATCACTAGTATAGTGGAGGTCTTATTTGTATTGCAATAATGAATAAATGTACGAACACAAATAATGAGCAGACCAGCCCACTTTTATATGTGGGTTCATTTCATAATGTATTTTTGTTTTGAATAAAGAAGCGCGCTCCTGTTAGTGTAACGTAGGTGTCTTTCTCGGTTGATGGATGGGATAAATGCCTATATCGCTTTGTAATGTTATTGTCATGTTGATGCTATTGCTATATTAAAGAATAGAATCTAAAAAAGTTGCTTTAGTCCCATTCTTTATAATTGTCTTTCTCGTACTGTGTAAACGAACTTCAAGTCTTAATTGTGTACTCACCAGGAAGCGTCACAACATAGGTTTGGGCCACCTCCGATGTCGATCTGCAGTAATAGTTTGTTTTCGAAAGTAGTTTCCGAGGTAGATTATATTTTAACCTAGAGCAATTTGCATGCTCCTTTCTAGGCTATAGTGTACCTGTATCATGCAAATGTCATGGCTACAATCCCAGGGACATCATAAATAGTACCAGCGATATTGGATAGACATTTGCATGATACAGGTAAACTATAGCCTAGAAAGAAGCAGGCAAATCGCTCTAGGTTAAAATAGAACCTACCTCGGAAAACTACTTTCGAAAACAAACTATTACTGCAGATCGACATCGGAGGTGGCCCAAACCTAGGCTGTGACGCTTCCTGGTGAGTACACAATTAAGACTTGAAGTTCGTTTACACAGTACGAGAAAGACAATTATAAAGAATGGGACTAAAGCAACTTTTTTAGATTCTATTCTTTAATATAGCAGTAGCATCAACATGACAATAACATTACAAAGCGATATAGGCATTTATCCCATCCATCAACCGAGAAAGACACCTACGTTACACTAACAGGAGCGCGCTTCTTTATTCAAAACAAAAATACATTATGAAATGAACCCACATATAAAAGTGGGCTGGTCTGCTCATTATTTGTGTTCGTACATTTATTCATTATTGCAATACAAATAAGACCTCCACTATACTAGTGATAGAGGGGATTCGCGCCGGACAGAACAAGGTGTTTTGAACCATATACTACTGTTGCTGGAATGAAACGCAGCTTCTGAACAGAATTATGCTGCTCGTTGGGCCCTGATGGTGGAAGTGGCATTTTTTGGGGAAGAAAGCGGCCCCCTTTTGCGGCAGAGTGGGCAACATCGCTTTCCCTCATGTAGCTATGATGCTATTCAGAAACAACACAAGAAGAAAAAAAAGCAGTATTTCGCGGATTCTTGCCATCACTGGAAAACAAATTGAGCTGTAGGCATCAAGGTAAGGGACCGAGATTTTATACTGCTGCAGAAGCGGAATCGAAGGGGTTGGTTGAAAGGTAAGGATAGCGTGATTGGCCGAT